>NC_136063.1:423818205-424418205 GCF_964261635.1 Lissotriton helveticus | reverse complement strand
CCATGTCAGCACCACAGCTACTGTGTCTCAGAGACCAACATTAAATTCCTACTCTAATACTGTCCAGGGACATCTCACACATGCAGTGACATTTAATCCCCTAAGACATTGGAGTCCTTTGAGATATTGTCTACACTAATCACTGACATGTACAAGAAATGTGTTGCCAGGCCAAACATTTGACTGTTGACAACAGCTTTGTTTACATGCATTATATATGGCTTACAAAGCAGTCTCAGAATGGAATTTAGGGACAGAGTGTTACATGTCCATCAATCATCATTCACAACAGTCTGTGGAACCATATATAGTCCATAACGCAACTGGTTGCTCAAGAGAAAAAGGTGCCAACCAGCTAGTCACGCACCTGCCCTCTGTTTAGTACAATGTTCCCATTCGCTGGAGTCAGACCTAGGTGAGGGTTCAGAGGTATGTGTAAGACACGATGTACTGCAATGTTGTGCAAGACACAACAGGCTACTATTATCTTGCACAAAGCTTCAGGGGAGTACAGCAGCATCCCCCACTTACAGTCAAGACATCTTAATCACGACTTTAGGAAACCAAAAGTGCACTCTATGATGGCTCGTGTACGTATGTGTACCCTACTGTACCTAGGCTGAGGTACAGTGGTTTCACATCTATATGGTGTGAACAGATGAGGGGTGAATTCATATGCAGCATCACCTCAGGAGGAAAATAGGGAAAATGTGCACATGTCTCTCTTGCATCTGTAAAGTTCATAGTGAATGAAATGGAATATGCAGTGTCTGTTAGGGTCATGTATGTGTCATAAGGATTTGTGATTTATAATGGTTGTGTATATTCAAACAATAGTTCTACATATCTGACTTGTCTGGTGCTTGAGTACTTACCCAGAAGCCACATGTTGCCAAATTCTCCCACTGCCAGCCCTTGGGCAAGAGGTGACCTACAGGATTGAGGAAAATTGAATTTTGCCTTGTCATATGTGCCTACGTGTTCGACATCCTATGTAATATGTACATGATCGATATGCATATGTTCCCCTATGATCGATTAAAGACGCAATTATAGTTGTGTCCAACGTTAGTATGCCAGTCTTCAGCTCTCGTGAAAGTAACGAGTATTAGGCTTATGTTGCCCACGTTTTACATTATGCACGTTAATTTATTGAATTGTCCCCGTTTCTAGGCCTCAAAAGGGCCCGGACACCAGATTCAAGCTCCAGTCTCCTGAACCCACTCCGAGGAGCGATGCAGCCCCCACCTGCATCCCTGACCCTTCACTTACTTCCTGCCGCGCAGTGCGGTGCCCGGCCTGGCTCTGCCTGCCTGTCTGCCAAGAATATGTTATGCCTCTAGTTATCAGTTCAGCTCTCCGTCTTCACATTCCTAAGCTACTGAACCACATAAACAGCTTCAGCTATAGTCTAGTCTTTCTGTCTCCGTGTAAGAGAATTAATTAATATCCATAGAAGATTCATAGCACACACAATACATGAAGAATATATGCATGCACCAGTCTTAGTGTCCAGTAGCCTTTGCCCTGATAACTTTTAGATTCTATCAACATGTACTCCAAAACACCAGATACCAGATATGCTATAGGTACATGTCGTCCTGACATCGCAGACTTTCGTCTCCTCTTCTAGTGCAGAAGTCATAGCCCCCAGTTCTCCCCGGTCACACGTCATAGCCCGTTTTGCGCGCACCTCTAGGTTAAAGGTTCCAGCTGCTCAGGTAGCCCCCTCTATGTATCCACCCACTTTATGACACTTCTGTGATGTTTTCATCACATGTCTACGTGCACGCCCTGTGCACGCCTTCTTTTCACGCCCATGTGTTCTTATCGTACGCTTGTCACTAGTTACGCCTACTGTATGTAATGTAATTGTGATGTTTTACTATATATATCATGTACTGTTGATGAAACGTTGCAGCTGCCACTCGTGCCATTCTATTTCAGGCTGTTCAGATCCTGTCCCTTCCCTTATGCCTGAATAAAGCCCGTTCGACTCAGATACATCGGATCTTGCCTCTTATTTATTGAGCTATCTGTTTTATTAATGTATTCAAAAATAGTACCGGTAATTAATTATTTATTTACCACATAATGGCGCCCGAATAGGGACGAGCCCCTTCCCCACGCGCCGGCGATGTAACGCAGGCCCCCTGACCCTTCTACAGCCGTGACGGAACTCTACCGTGCACGTGCAGATATTTCTGCTTCAAGTCTCCCTCAGGCCCACGGAGGAGACGGAAACTGCGGTCCGGCATCCAGACGAGGCGGTGTGGAATGCGGTTCGTCCCGACCAGAGCCCAAGCCGAGAGAGCAAGGTCCGAGGTATCCGGAGGCCCACCTGTAACCGAAGACAGAGGTCCGAAGCGCATGCGTAGTAACCAGACGTCGTAGCAGTCCAGTCCGGTCCGAGGCCTTCAGTTTCTGCTTCCCGGTGAGTACCGTTGCGGGGGAAGTATCTAGACAGGTTCATTAGTTTGTTCCTGGTCCGATGGGTTTGGGTACACAGATCCAGTCCGACGTGTCCATCTAGGTGGATACGGTATGACGTGTCTCTTTATGAGACCGGTATGTTCTGTACTGTTTTAGCAGTGCATCCAGTAATTCTAGTAAGTCCGTTCTCGAGAAATTCAAGTGTTATGTTTTCAGCGTATCAGGTAGAATTCTGCTCGAACTGTTATTAATGTATTTCTATGTCGTGGTATGAGTGATTTGTTTGCCATTTCAATACTGTGATTATTGTGTATTGTGTTCGCAAGTATAATTCAGCCATGCCTCTGTTCTCGAAATTACGTCAGATCAGAACCAGAAAGGGGTTACTCGAAGAATCAGTTCCTGTCCCTCCTAGGGACAGTCCTGGACATTTTATGTATCACAAGCATGGTTTAAATGCCATATTATATCTAGACTTATGGGTGGATTACACCAAACATCTTGAAGAGAAATATAGATGGCCTGTATCAGGTACATGGGATGCCGAGTGCATCATGCGAGTAGAAGAAGCATTATGGAAAAAGAAAGCCAGACAGTCCCAGAAAGATGCCATCGAGTTATGGCGCAAAGAATCTCATAAAAGAACCGAAAAAGAATTCAGAAAAGCAGAGTTAAGTAGGGAATCCGCAGAAAAAGTCCAAGAAAGGGAATTAATTGAAGAAGGTGAACGAGTTAGAGCAGAACAGTCAGACAGACAGAGAAATGCCCTTATTAAAGGTATGTATCCTCTTCTTGCCGAGGGTTTGCCGAAGGCAACCCCGGAAGCACCCTGTAATTTACCGCCACCATTGGTCCCGATTAAGCTACGTCATAAACCGACCGCAGCTGAAATTTTTCTTTCGTCCTATTTGGACGACACAGTCCCGGAATATGCAAATCATATTCTGCCTGTTCACCCGCAGCACCCTGTTAATAATGTAATTCCTGTTCCTCCAGCCGCTGGTCCCGGGGACCAAGTTAATGTGCCAGTGCCCCCGGACCAGCCCACATTAGGTGTGCCCGTTTTGCCAGCCACTCTACCAGCACGTACAGTATTAACTGACGATTCCAGTTCAGGAGGTGCGGGGGGAGGTGCTCCTATCACCCCGCCTCAAGTAAGACGACTGACGCCGCGAGAAGCAGCGTTACAGCGTACGCCAAAAGTGGCTACATACGCAGACCTCAAGCGACTTCTTACTGACTGCATATATGATCCAGTTCCAGGCGAAGATCACACGGTATTATATTCAGTACGTTTAAGACGGGTTGCCAACTTTTTGGCCACCCTGCCTGACATGAAAGTACATCTAGACAGAATATATCATTTTGTCCGTACAGGGGAGAATCCAGGAAGTATTCACGAAGCTATGGCACACAGAAAAGCCGAGATTCAACATATGATTTTACAATTCTTGATTAACTGTTTAATAAGAGAACAAGATTATCCAGATAAAGATCAAGACGAGATGAAAGGCCTGACTAGGTGGAGTGACAATATAGCCGAGGGAAAACACAAGACACTAGGTAGTATAGAAAGTATGTACAAGAAAATACGTAAGGAAATTATAAGTATACACCAGAAGGAGGAAGCAAAAAGAGCAACCGAGAAAGAGAATGACTCTTCAAGTGAAGAGGTAGATAGCGAGAATCCCTCCAGAATAGCGTATGTAGGTAGAACTAGACTTTCTGACAGACATTCACGCCTAGATTACAAGAAAGTTTTTCCTCCTCCCGTACCAGAACAATGTTCTCTAGAACAAGTATTCCAGGCTACCAATAAAATTCTGAAATTACGAATAGGTTATAGTGAGCTTAATACCATGCATGAACAAGAACTAGCCCGATCAGCAGTCCGATGGACTAGTGATTCTACCACGTTTCCAGATGAAATAGTGGCCCATACGTTTCTGAAACTGCCCCCAGCCGAGCAGCGTCTGGTGGGTACGTATATGATCCAGCACCTCATTACATTGTATGAGGATCAGCATTCTGATCCAGGTCCTTTACATGATGTGCTGAACGAGTTACTCCAATACAGATGGAAAGGTCTAGGTACCGATTTAATTAGTGTCATATTAGAACAGCGTTACAAACAGTGAGCGACCCAGAATACCCTTGAGGGCTTGGGAGATTATGATAGAAGGGTGAGAGTGCCTTCAAGGGAATTTGTTTACACAAACTTAAGTTATTTAAACCAAAGTTGGAGGGATAAATTAATAGTCCCTGTGTGAATTCAATCTTTCTACAAATACAACAACTCACATAACAACATAGAACAAGTCAAGGCTACGTAAAACACGATAACGGACAAGGTGTATAGACAAAAGTTTTTATCAGAAAATAATTAAATCAATATATACAGTAAAACAAAGGTCTGGAGGTCTATAAATAATAGAGATATGTCACACAACAGAACCTAAGAACACCTATCCAATACAGTACAATAAATGATACAAAAGGAAGAGGTGGAGGTCGACGTTTCGGTCTCTTTAAGAAATACTTTTTGAGACCATCTTCAGGACTGGAGTCAATAAAAACTGTATAATGACCAGACGTAACCTGAAACATAAATGTTTTCAGTTACAAACAGTTCATAGATCAGTTATGGATAAGAGTAATATATTGTATATATTGATTTAATTATTTTCTGATAAAAACTTTTGTCTATACACCTTGTCCGTTATCGTGTTTTACGTAGCCTTGACTTGTTCTATGTTGTTATGTGAGTTGTTGTATTTGTAGAAAGATTGAATTCACACAGGGACTATTAATTTATCCCTCCAACTTTGGTTTAAATAACTTAAGTTTGTGTAAACAAATTCCCTTGAAGGCACTCTCACCCTTCTATATTAGAACAGCGCCACAAATACAGAACGTTCCTGAATCCGCATTTTGTTCCTGTTCCACCCCCAGTAAGGAAATCATTCTACATAGATAGACAGAATCCGTTGAGAGAAGTACATCCAGTTAAGGGAGCGGGGGGTGATCTAGAACGAGTATTTGTTTACACCCCTATCACGAAAATAGAACTTCTAGAAATGAAAAAGTTAATACCCTGTCACGATAAAGATCCAGCAGGGTTCCACCGTGAATTAAAGGACATGCTCCGTATGGGAGAATACACGTATCCTGATATCATTAAAATGTTAAAGGTCCTGTTGCCTGCGGGCATATACGAAAAACTTAAAGAAAAAGAATGGGAGGTGGGAGAGAAAAAGATAGATTGGACCGCATTAGAGACTGAAGACAATACACGAATTCCAGGTACCGGTCTTGGGGAAAAAGCTAAAGCATTGCCCGAGTTACTGATACAAGTCTTGCCAAGATTATTAGCCACGAAAAAGGAAGACTGGAATGCCATCTCAGCCTGTAAACAGAAACAAGACGAAGACACTAGTGATTTTTATTCTAGATTTGAGAAATGTTTCATTATAAATAGTGGTCTGAAAACAAGTAGTGAATCGTATCCACATCTTTTTGTTACCAAGCTAGTCGAGAATTCAAGTCCACAAGTTAAAAATCGAGTACTGAAAGTCGAAAGTACCTGGCAAGCTAATACTCCGTCACAGATGCTCCAGATGTTACAGTATCACCAGAACAGAATTAGGGAGGAGCAGGAACATGAAAGGAGACGTATGAAAGACACGAAAATGAAAGTACTAGTTGCACAGTCTGTTCCACAAGACAGTCAGAAGAGGGGTACGAATCAAACTAGTCACCCTGCAGCTCCCGTTAAAGGGACCTGCAATTACTGTAAACAGCCAGGTCATTATATAAACGAATGTGCAGTTCTGAAACACAACATAGCTACTGGTAAGACAAAAGAGAGACCACGTCCTCCTAGACAAGAACAAGTTTCACAGACTTCCCAGCCACCGCAGAACGCACAACAGACAGTTACAGTACCGCAGCCTATAGCTGCCACACAGCACGTTACACAGCAGATGTACCAGTATGCACAGTCAGAGTATCCAGATTATCAGCCGTATTCATGAAACAGCCTAGAGAGGGAGGTTGGCTTGCCTCTCATCGAGATTCCTGTAGATCAAGAGGGTCCCTATGTACATAGTCAAGTATTAGGGAAAGACAGAAAGTTTCTGATTGATACAGGGGCAAGTAGGACTACCATCAGTCATGACGAGGTTCCAGGGGCTCCGCTCTCAGGCTCTAGAAATGTTTCCCTTGGATTTTCAGGAAAGCCTATTGTTAATGAAATATCGAAACCAGTTACTCTAGAAGTTGGTCCATTGTCCCGAACTACAGACTTGTTACTCACGAAATCATGTCCAGAAAATTTACTAGGCATCAAGACACTGAAAGAATTAGGAGCAGTTATATGCTGTTCACCAGAAGGAGTACGATTGTTTTTAAGAGATTTTAAAGGTCATTATATATTACGTGATTTCGATCCAAGATTATTGAATGTACCACAGCATTTATGGGCGCAAGGTCCAACTGATGTAGGCTGTATGCACATCACACCCCATCGTGTCACTCTGAAGAAAGGTGTTGTATTACCACGAATCCGACAGTACAAATTGCCACCTGAGGCTGTAGCAGCCTTATCCAAAATTATTGACGAGCTAATTGCTCAAGGAGTAGTTGTAGAAACTGACTCCAATGTATGTAATTCTCCTATCATTCCGATTCTGAAACGTACAGATCCCAATGCACCTCCAGTTTATCGATTAGTGATTGACCTTCGAGAACTTAATAAATGTATCATACCCCAGTACCCAGTGGTTCCAGATATTTCTTCCCTATTGACTGCTATTGATTCAGAAGCTACGTTCTTCACTGTTATTGATCTCAAGAACGCATTCTTTAGTGTCCCCATTCATCCAGACAGCCAGTTTCTTTTCGGATTCTGTTTAAATGGAAGGAGCTATAAATTTACACGAGCTCCTCAAGGTTTCACAGAAAGTCCTAGCATTTACAGTCAAGCACTTAAAAGACAACTAGACAATATTCACATGCCAACTGACACTGCCCTGCTCCAGTATGTCGATGATCTATTGATCACAGCCCGTTCTGAACGTGACTGCGAACGTGCGTCACTTACAGTCTTGTATTTCCTGGCCGAGATGGGGCACAAGGTGTCCCCTTCGAAATTGCAATTCTGTGTCCAGCAAGTGGTCTACCTAGGACACTTACTGTCCAAGAGGGGTAGGCAGTTGACACCTGACCGTATCCAGTTAATAGCACATCTTCCACAGCCCAAGACTCAGAAGGAGGTACGAGCTTTTATCGGCCTCACTTCTTATTGCAGACAATGGATTCCTCAGTATGCATTTCTAGCTAAACCACTGATACAGTTAACGACACAGGAGGCAGCCGTATCGACTGTCCTCCCTTGGACCCAAGAACATACACTTGTTTTCAATGAGTTAAAGAAAGCTTTATGCCAAGCACCTGTTCTAGCGACACCAAACTACAGTAAGCCTTTTACACTTTTTGTCACTGAACGTGATGGTACTGCATTATCTGTTCTCACACAAGATCAAGCAGGACAATACAAGCCCTGTGCTTATTTCTCTAGCACATTAGATCCGGTGGCCCAGGCTCTGCCTGCGTGCCTCAAGTCAGTTGCAGCCACAGCTCTAGCTATCAGACAAAGTGATTCCATAGTGTTAGGACACTCCCTGACAGTACAAGTTCCACACTCCGTGGAAGTTCTTTTAAACCGAACACAGACTCAGCACTTGACAATTGCACGTTTAACAGGTTATGAACTGACATTGTTTCAGCCACACATAGAAATCAGACGCTGCAACATTTTAAATCCAGCTACACTGTTACCTTCAGTTACTTCAAATCCTGCCACACATGACTGTGTGGAAGTTGTTAACACCATGACAAAACCAAGACAAGACTTGACAGACATTGCATTACCTAATCCCGACCTGACACTTTATGTGGATGGTTCATGTATGAGAACAAGTACAGGAGAACTAGTAGCCGCGTATGCAGTGACTACTGAAACTGAAGTTATAGAAACACATCGTATTGACACCCTGTCTGCTCAAGCAGCAGAGCTTGTCGCTCTGACCCAAGCCTGCATACGAGCGAAGAACCTGAAAGTAAACATATACACAGATTCACGTTATGCATTCGGAGTCGTACACGACTTTGGAGTGCTCTGGCAAGAAAGAGGTTTTATGACTTCTCATGGAACCAAGATTCAGCATGGCCCCCTCATTCAAACTCTGTTAGAAGCAATACATTTACCGACAGCTATCGCTATCATGAAGTGCAAGGCACATACGAAAGTCACTGACATCATTTCCCAGGGTAACGACCTGGCAGATCGAACAGCCAAGCTCACAGCTCAGACTCCAGATATTCCAGTTAACACGACACCGACAGACATTCCCGATCACACTACTTGTATGACAGTTAAGGACCCTACACAAGACGTACTAGATATACAGTCACATGCTACCCCAGAGGAAATCAAGAAATGGTCTGAACAAGGAGGGGTCCAGACAGATCAAGGATGGTTGACGAAGGGAAAAGCCACATGGTTTCTCCCCGACTCTATGGTTCAAGTCATTATTAACACCGCACATAGTCCAGCACACTTAGGAGAAAAGGCCATGTTAGACAGTATTCAGAACCTTTGGTTTAACAAGCATTTACGAGCAGCAGCCAAGCAGAAAGTGCGTACCTGCATGATCTGTTGTCAGTTCAATCCAGGTAAAGGTGTCCCGGTGGAACAAGGTGGATTCCATCCTCCTGACCACCCTTTTGAGGTCCTCCAGATGGATTATATTCAGATGGAGCGATGTCGAGGTTTTAAGTATGTCCTCGTAGTTGTATGCGCTTTGTCCAGGTGGACAGAAGCATATCCAGTCCCAGATTACACAGCTGCGACCACTGCCAGGCAGTTGGTTCGTGAGTTTTTCCCCCGCTATGGATTGCCTAGGGTCGTGTATTCAGATAACGGCCAGCCATTTTCATCCGAGCTCATGAAACAAGTATCCCTTCTGTTAGGGTACCAGTGGAAGTTCCATTGTGTACGACATCCTGAAGCAGCCGGTCTCGTAGAGAGACATAATCAGACTCTGAAAATCCGCATTGCCTAAGTATGCGCAGAGAAAGGCGTAGAGTGGATAGTAGCACTGCCAGTCGCCCTTTTCTATATGAGAATGGTCGCTCACTCCCGTTCAGGTCGGTCCCCTTTCGAGGTAGTGTTCGGTCGTCCCCCAAACATGTGGGGTACACCTAGACCACGTACAATTACAGATGTTGACAGTAATATGCTGACAGATTACCTGGCTTCCTTGATGTCTGCACTACTCTCTTGTCGTTCACAGGTTGCCGCTGCTTTTCCAGACAACACTCAAGTAAAACCGCACGAGGTCATACCAGGCGACCTCGTTTTGATTCGTAATTTTGATCGTTCAAGTCCGCTGGAGCCCCGCTGGACGGAGCCCCGACTTGTCCTACTAACAACAAGGACCGCCGTGAAGATCGAAGGCAGAAAGGGGTGGTTACACTCCAGTCATGTAAAGAGATTTCATGGACTCAAACCAAAGACTTTTTTCAAGGACTGCCCCGTTCTCAAGGACTGCCCAGATACTGACTCTAAACTTCCCCTGTTAGAGAAAACTCCGCAGCAGGAGTATAAAGAAAAACTGAGGTCTAGTAAGTCAGCCAGTTTAATTGTCTAAGTCTCTCTCGGGTGAAACGGTTAGACAGGTTCCTGACATGTATGAGATAGACCCACACAGTGAGAGAGTTAGTCAAAACTCTAAGAGAATACGATACTGTAAGAATCTTCGAAGTCGATGTATTGTTACTTTATTTTTTATGCTATTTCTGAGTCTTATGGTTACCTGCATAAGTTATGCCTTACATTTATGTTTTCCAATTAATTCGCATGTACATTTTTCCTCTAATGCTACAGTAGAGCACACTTTTAGCGACCTGCCTCCTCACGAGTTATCCTATCGTCTTGCCATGCGCAATAATACGTTTATCCGAATGTTACACTATTCACATCAGACCAGCAATGCCACTAATTGTTGGGTGTGTGGTCGACTCCCCCCTTTCCAGACACCGAAGGGAGTTCTGCCACTCTTTCCCTATCCATTTTCACATAATGGTTCGTGTGGAGCATGGTCCACGTTAACGTCATCCTCAAATGATATGTTTCTCCTGAATCAGACATGTTTCCCAGACAAGGAAGGTCCTTCCCATAGAACAGGGTTAGATCTAGAAAATGAAGTATATGATCTAGGTAATTATTCCTCGAATTTCATGGTTTTGAATGTTCAGTCCGGGACTACTCCAGATTTGCCTGCTATTTCAGTTCTACCCGTTAAAGGTGAATTATGTGTCAGAAAGAATGGTTCCGCACATGTAGGTCATAGTGATTGTACTACTGTGGTCGAGTATAGTGACAGTGGGAAATCTACTTTCAAAGCCTCACGTCATTCTTATTTTGTATGTGGCCAGACCGCATATGTTCGTCTGCCCCTCGATTGGGATGGAACATGTTACATTGCCTTCCTACTGCCACCAGTTTTCCTAGCCCCATCCGATTATCACAGAAATACACATCTAGTACACGTTAGACATAGAAGGGAGGTCGAGTCCCCAATTGTCGATCAAACTGAAACTGCCTTAGAACAATATCAAGACTTCAATAAAGGTTTCTTTTTCTTCATAGGTCCTGTCCAGAATAGTAAGCTAATACATAGGCTAACCAGAACCCTTGAAGCAGTAGTGAATGAGACTACTTCCGCTCTAGGTAAGTTAACTGAAGAGCAATCTGCTATGAGATTTGTTGTGCTCCAAAATCGTCTCGTCCTTGACGTCATACTGGCCGATAGGGGAGGAGCTTGTAGAGTCATCGGATCTAGTTGCTGCATTTTCATTCCTAATAACGCACCGTCTGTTTATTCAGCTATAACCAGACTTCATAAAATAGCCCATCAGTTACACCAGAATCCAGGCATCTGGACATGGTCCGGTTGGCTCTGGAGTATAATATCTGCCTGGGGATGGAAAGTATTGTCATTCCTGGGTATAGTAGTAATGATCATATTCAGTTGCTGCCTCTGTTTACAATGTGGCCCTGCGATTTGCGGCTTGTGTGCTACCTCTTGTATTCCTAGTCCTAAGTCCCGTTCCAAGAAAATTCGAGACGAGCAAATGATGCTATATGAACAGATAGATGGTATCATGAATATTGATGTTTCCTGATGGAAACGTAGGGCACAAGGAGGGAATGAGGAAAATTGAATTTTGCCTTGTCATATGTGCCTACGTGTTCCACATCCTATGTAATATGTACATGATCGATATGCATATGTTCCCCTATGATCGATTAAAGACGCAATTATAGTTGTGTCCAACGTTAGTATGCCAGTCTCCAGCTCTCGTGAAAGTAACGAGTATTAGGCTTATGTTGCCCACGTTTTACATTATGCACGTTAATTTATTGAATTGTCCCCGTTTCTAGGCCTCAAAAGGGCCCGGACACCAGATTCAAGCTCCAGTCTCCTGAACCCACTCCGAGGAGCGATGCAGCCCCCACCTGCATCCCTGACCCTTCACTTACTTCCTGCCGCGCAGTGCGGTGCCCGGCCTGGCTCTGCCTGCCTGTCTGCCAAGAATATGTTATGCCTCTAGTTATCAGTTCAGCTCTCCGTCTTCACATTCCTAAGCTACTGAACCACATAAACAGCTTCAGCTATAGTCTAGTCTTTCTGTCTCCATGTAAGAGAATTAATTAATATCCATAGAAGATTCATAGCACACACAATACATGAAGAATATATGCATGCACCAGTCTTAGTGTCCAGTAGCCTTTGCCCTGATAACTTTTAGATTCTATCAACATGTACTCCAAAACACCAGATACCAGATATGCTATAGGTACATGTCGTCCTGACATCGCAGACTTTCGTCTCCTCTTCTAGTGCAAAAGTCATAGCCCCCAGTTTTCCCCGGTCACACGTCATAGTCCGTTTTGCGCGCACCTCTAGGTTAAAGGTTCCAGCTGCTCAGGTAGCCCCCTCTATGTATCCACCCACTTTATGACACTTCTGTGACGTTTTCATCACATGTCTACGTGCACGCCCTGTGCACGCCTTCTTTTCACGCCCATGTGTTCTTATCGTACGCTTGTCACTAGTTACGCCTACTATATGTAATGTAATTGTGATGTTTTACTATATATGTCATGTACTGTTGATGAAACGTTGCAGCTGCCACTCGTGCCATTTTATTTCAGGCTGTTCAGATCCTGTCCCTTCCCTTATGCCTGAATAAAGCCCGTTCGACTCAGATACATCGGATCTTGCCTCTTATTTATTGAGCTATCTGTTTTATTAATGTATTCAAAAATAGTACCGGTAATTAATTATTTATTTACCACAGGATATGTAACTGTCATGTGTACTGCCTGGGAACGCCGCATGCACATCTGTAAATAATCCACTGGCATCCAGGGCTGGACAGGCCATAGCAGGCATCGGGCATTTCCCTGGAAGGCTGGAAGGGTGGGTGCTGATTTTGCAGCAGAGGGGGTCTTTTTTTCTGGGGGCTGGTTTTGCAGTGGTACTGCTATATCAGCCCCCGGTAACAGAAGCAGCAGGGGGCTGGTCTGTCAACATTGCCAGGGCTGCTTTGGGTTCCCACTCTGGACCTGCTGGCATCACACACATCATGCACATTAATGGAGTGCCAGTGGTGTCTGTTGCGGAGCCACATGGGTGCAATCAATTTCAACCTACCACACGTGGGAAACAGGAATAGTAGTAGAAATCCCTAGCAACCCTTTGCCTTTCTACAAGTATATGATGCATACGTTTGTGGAGATGCACTCTCCTAAGCATCGGGACTGGCTTGCCTTAGAGATGCCCACAATGTCACTGGACAACCTCTGGAAAGACCGAGCAGCAAAGAAATGGATAGATGCTATTATCTTGACATTGGCTGGGATGGCGTTGGAGCAGCATGTCTAAGAGTCAAGATCCTACTCCCACTCTCAAACTATCTCCAAGATGACAACAGGGGGGAAATGAAATGTGGACCTAACATCTTATCTGGACAAAGACATTGCTCCTTTGTCTAAAGATCCTCTCTGCTCTCCTCCTCCTCCTCCTCATTCTTCTCAAATCATTCTGGGGCAAACCAACAAACACATTCAGAGACATGTTGAAAGGTTTGAATGGCTTTGTGTGTGGCAGCTCTGAACTTATGTTTGCAGCTAGACTGGGATTGGCTGTTGGGCTAACGACTTTCAGCTGGAGCTGGGTGGAGGATGGTAGCCACTGAAACAGGTGTGTCAGGATGAAATTACACTTGTTCCATCCTGAGTGCGGAAATTCCGACACCAGTGCGAAAACTCCACCTTGAGTGTGGAAACTCCGCAGCCATAAAGATACTACTCATAAGTCCCTTTGTGAATACCTGCAAAGTCATAAAGTTAGATATTGATCCAAACTTAGAGGCAGATTTACAATAACTGGTGCATCCCTGCATATCAACAGGGATGCGTCAGTTATTGTGCGTCACGGCAGACACCTCTTGCGGCGCACCATGGGCCAAGAATAGACAGATGCATGACGCATCTGCTGCCATAAAGGTGACGCATTGCTAGAGTTGCGTCACAAGCGCGATGCAGCTCCAGCAAGGCTCGGGGTTCCCCTATGCCTAACATGGTTCGACCATCCTTACGCCTGCTTCAAGCAGGCGCAGGGTTTTGATGCAGCATGGCCTTAAAAGTGACTGAGTGAAATCTTGTAGATTTTACTCAGCCACTTTTAGGAGGCGTTCCTGTGCCTGAACGCCCTAGATGCGTCACGTTGTGAGTACCCCGCAGTATGGCGCTGGCTTTGCGCTGCCGCTGCATCACAAAAGTGACACAATGGCAGAGCAAATGTGGCATACAGGACTTGTAAATCTGCCCCTTAGACTTTTAGTCTATTACCTTTGTGAATCAGGACCCCAGTGTTAGCAATCTATCTATAAATCATCTCCAGGTGTTGGATGTTTTGCGTCACATGGACTTAAATGTGGATTCTGATGATGACTAGATGTCTGATTCAGACTCTGAAGCATAGGGGATTTCCCAAACATATATTCAGTACTTAAACCAAAATCCACAGTCATTCCCCAATGTATTTATTAGAGCCTTTGGAATAAATGGTTTGGGATGAACGTTACAGTACAACAATCGTGCAATGAAATCGAGGCAGTATGGCAATCTTTCGCACTTAGAATTTGAGGCTTTCGACAAGCTTAGCATAGATGATTCCATTATAATTAAACCCCTGCCTAGAGGGGAATATTGATATTCTGAGAAGAGCACAATATCTGATTGAGGCCTTTATACAAATGAATAATAAAAACAACTATATGAGACTTAACAATGATCTGACCAAACTGCTCCAACAGAAATTAGAGAATCTATTTCAGAAATGGGTGGAGCAAGATAATATTGATTTTCAGGAAGGGAAGTTCTTATTTAAAAAATACCAGCCAATGCCTGTCATTTAATTATTGCCCATAATTCCTTAGTGATGCCATCAGGGAGACCCATTGTCAGCAGCATTGGTAATCTGATGGAGAATATCTCCATATACCGGGTTAAATTCCATCTTCCATAGGTGGCATCATTAGCATCATAGGTAAAGGATGCTGGAGATGTCATTAGAAAGTTGGAGGCACACAGATGGCATGTAGTCTTCACAATATATACAGATCAGCTTCCCATCTCAGGTGCGCTAAGAGGTTACTAACCAGGGCATAATTTGTCTCAGAAAAAACTACATTTCTATTAAATGGAGAGTAATTTTGCAATTATCTGACACTGACACGGTGACATTATTGCCTCTTCCTGTGCTAATCTAATGATGGACTACTTTGAAAAGATTCTATACCTGAACCATGGAACCAGATGACTATTAAAATGATGTCCGACAGTCCGAATCTGGATCAGGTACGCTGACGATATTTTCTTTATTCGGCACTCTAATGAGAACATACTACCAGAATAAATCACTTTACTCAATAATAATCAGTGGGACTTGAATTCACCTGCATTGTCTACAAAACGTCATTAGAATATTTGGTCCTTAAGATAAAAATGGTGTAGAACTAACTAAGTATGTCATGTCATTGAAAGGAAAAAACAACAAATTCAGTTTCAGTAGCCTGTAGTTGCGAACCTAGGAGCACCATTAGAGCAATACCATATGGAGAATTTCTCAGTGCAAAGTGGAATTGCACAAGTTGAAGACTATCATTGTGTAGCTGATTGTAATGGCACTCATACATTTGTATCCAAAAGAGGATATTCAAGTAAGGGGTTGAGTGAAGCTAGATAAAAGGTTGACCTGAGGGATAGACAAGAGGTATTGGTGAATGAAGAAAGAAACTGACAATGACAGTAAAGAATCTTATTCTACAGTGATTAGGTTTTAGACGATGCAAGAAATTATGAGTAAGCACTAGAAAATATTGATGATGGAGCCAGAATTAAAGAAATTAATGTCATCTGTACCGAGTATGAAATACATGAATGGAAAGAATATCAAACAAAGATTCCCAGCAGCTTACTTCTGCCACTGATGAATAGACAAAAATGCCTTTAATGTAAGCGATTTCACAAACTGTACTGCACACACGCTTGGTCTGAAAATGTACAAGTATAACTGGGACTAAAATCAAAGTATTCAACATCAAAACATAAATTAACTGCAATACTTCAAAGCTATAGACGCAGAGGTCTTGACGCTTCTGTGGGACGGAAAACCTCCCCGCATCTCGCACTCCAAACTGTCCCGTTCTTGGTATGATGGGGGTATCGCCCTGCCAAATACGAAACTGTACTACTGGGCAGCACAGTTGATGATAGTAAACCGTTGGCTACATGCCCCACAACAGGACCCAGCCTTTCGTCTTGACAGGGCGGTATTACCCCCGGATCAATTACTGAAGGCGCTATATTCCAACAAAAGACGTCACACACTGACAGGCCCAACAGCCCACACGGTCAAACTATGGCATGCAGTGCAGAGGGCACTAGGCTAGGACGGTGTGCTTACACTAGCCACACCCCTTTGGGACACGCGCCGTCTCGGTACTCTAGGGAACACTAAGGGCTTCCGCCAATGGGACCTTATTGGCATTTCTAAGATAGGTGATCTGTGGAAAAGGGGGGCGGTTATCTCTTTCCCAGTCCTTCAAGAGCAATACGGAATGGCAGACAAGGAGAAATATAGATATATGCAAATCACGCAGGCACTACAGAGCGCCATCCCGACAGGTACGACACTTGCAGAATCATCCCCCCTAGAAGACAGACTCCTCACGGACCAGATAGACAAGAAAGCAATATCGCTTACATACCAGAAACTGATCAACAATCTCCCAGATCCTACAGTAGTGCTGCGTAGCAAATGGGAGGTGGAAATAGGAGACATCGAGGACGAAGACTGGTTACACGCCCTGGCATCGGCCAGGGAGGCCTCCATACCGTCACGGCTTAAACTGATACAACTGAAAATAGTGCACAGAGTTTACTATTCCCGTACACTTCTACATAAATTGGGCCGAGCACAAGACCCAAATTGCATGCGCGGATGTGGCTCCCCTGGCACATTCTATCATATATTATGGGACTGTCCAAAGATAGAGAGATACTGGGACCACATACTATCAGAAATCTCCGAGGCAGCAGGGGTGGAACTGCAGAGGGAACCTAGATGTTGTTTGTTAAATATGTGGTCGCCAACTGATATGAACCGGGGATTGCAAACGTGGGCTACACTGGGTCTAGCACTGGTGAAACGCAATATCGCTCGAAAGTGGGGCTCTGGAATGGTTCCATCACGTGCGCAATGGGAAAAGGACATGGACACAGCTATGGTTGCTGAAAGGGCTGTGTATGTACACAGGGGTTGCCCCAAGAAATGGTCCAAGATCTGGGGAAAGTGGAACGAACACCGAGGACAGATATGTGATCCCCCACCGGAACTGTCGGATCCAGAAACTAGTCCATGAGGGGGTGGAAGTGGAAGGAGCATATTACGAATGTGTAGGACTCATGTTGTTCTAGAGGGGAGGGAGGGGACGTACTCCCGCACTGATGGGGTCTACAACTGAGAAATATATGACGTAAGAACTGATGGGAGGGTGGAACCAGCCATGAATGAATGATCAAATCCTGCATGGAAATCGCGAGGACCCAAACAGTATACGTATATGAGATGATAGTAATGATTGATGTAATTGCAATGTACTGGAAAGTTCAGAACCGACCTACTGTATAACTGATCGATTAATTCTAAATGTATTTGGTGCTGTGTAATTTGTTGAAAAGCTAAATAAAAGGTTTAAAAAAAAACAAAAAAAAACATAAATTAATTATAGAACCGCATATTTTATACACATTCTTAAACATCTGTCCAATCTTACATATGTGGGCAGTATAACTTGAAAAGTTGGAATGAGAGTCTCTGAACAAATAGGAGACATGAGGAGTGGGGATGAATGATAACCAGTAGCTGTCCATTTCAAGACTTGCCTTAAAGGATTTTACACAACTATTAAAATTGCACAACATCGACACACACAAGTTGGAATTGTAAAGTGCATCTAAGACAAACGGAATGCAAGATTATCATCAAGTTATCCATCCTTAAAGCTCTAGGCCTCAACACAGATTAAGGGACTTATTATGACTTTGGTGGTGCAGGAGAGTGCCCCATGCCAGCGCCCTGATCCTGCATTGCCAAAGCCACTATTAGACCACCCACCGGATTCTGACAAAAATCCAGGTTAGGCGGTCCTGTGCTGCTGGCCCATGGCAGTGCCTGTTTAAAGGCTCATAGGAGAACCCTAACAGTTGCCACAATGGGAATGCCATTGCAGGTTACTGCAGGGCATGGACTGTCAATTCCATGCCCTCCAGGAACTGGGACTGCATGCAGATAGGGGGGCACACTGTGCACCCCCTGCATGCATCCCCTGGTGCAGAAGCAACAGGGGACCCTGTATGGACCCCTTTATTACCTCTCTGCAGACTGCCACACTTTTCATGGTGGGCTCAGCGTCATGAAAACTGTGGCTGAGAGGAAACTTGTAATGTGCTGCGGCCCTTCCAATCATATTGCAGCCTTAAGACCGCCACAACTCTGCCTGGGATCCCTAATCCCAGGCAGTTGCGGTGGTGCCAATACAGTCCGATGGCCCAAATCGTAATGAGGTGGTTGGACTGCTGTTCGGCGGTGCCCGCATCGCCACCAAAGCTACGGCAGTCCAATGGATCACCGTAGTCATATTAAGGCCCATAAGACCCATAGCCTTTTTAAGAACGGTTTCAGAATTTTTAGATAATCACTTGTAAACCATTCTCAGCATGCATCTACATTCAATTGTTGTATTTCTATCTAGGACCCTAATTCGATATTCCCAATGTATGCCCTTGTATGGCTATAATAAATAATATCCTTATAAAGGCATGAGAATCATATCCATATTTAGTCGTAGCCCATGCAGTCCAAAATAAGCAAGGCTACTTCCCCAGACTCCTAGAGAGTACAACGCGTTCTTTAAACAAACCAAACCTCCAGCAACCTGAGAATTCCCCATGCTTCGGTTTTGATTTGTAGTAGAACTCCTGCGAGCACTGAAAGAACGGCCAGTTCTTAGTGACATCTTTTATTGACGTCTTATGTCCAACCCGGCACCTTTCAGGTATAAATATACCAACATTGCCTTAAGCAAGCACACGGTGGTTTGGAGCAGAGCGGCTATCTACTTGCCCGAGAGCCCAGCTGATGCGAGAGTCCACGGACGCCGCCCCTCCCTTTTGACGCACTGAGAAAGACGCTGCCTTTTCTCCAGCCGAGAAAATCCAGCTCTGGTGTTTCCAGCCGCCCTTGCGGGTTGCTGGGATATCGAGTCCTGAGAGAGAGATACCAGACCTCCTGCGTTCTATTACCCAGGTACGGAGCTGACTAAACCCTTAAAGAGAATTCTTGATTCAGATTCCTTGGCAAACCCCAACTTAACTTAAACTGCTACTTACTTACTCCTTCCCACGTATTAGGCTTAGATCAGGTACACAGCGGTAGGGGTATTTAGAAGCACCAGTTGAGTACGTTAGTCAATGTTTTTATGTATGTATATATTTTATCCATTTTAAAGTATCATATGGCTAAGAAACCATATCAATGCTTTTACAGTATTATTTTATAATACTCCTTTTACTGTACGCACTTTACTTCACTATAAGTATTGCAATTGTGGCAATTCATTTCTCTTGCATGAGAAAGAAGACTGCTCAATAAATAACACCTTTTGTTGAAAACGCCTGTCTCTCTATTTCTCTGCACTCTGGTGAAACTAAGTATGCACAATTGACTGAGTGAAATAGCTGTCTATTGTTTTCACACAACTCTAGAGATACACTCTTATTCTGAGGGAGCAAAGTTGTCATGTTTTATGGTTGTCAGAAGCTAATCCGTTCTTGTCTATCCAGGGAAGTTAAACTCCTCCTTGTTTATTCAAGAAAGTTTCTAGTGACCTCTGAGCTAGCTGGCAAAACTAATTAAGTCTAATATAGTCAGTAGAGACCTAGTCGACCTCAGTCCTACGTCTACACTGCTGTTTATATTATTCCAATGCGCAGAGCCTATTGGGAATATAGGAACTACCCTACATGGCGCCCAACATTTGGTAAGGCGATAAATCTAACGCAAGACGTTAGAGTAACTCAGTCGTGCTTTTTCACACAGACCCTTTTCCCGTAAAAACTCCAAAAGACGTCTGGAGTGGGTAAAAAGTTAAAAATCCGCCGGAACTTAGTAGAAAGAGATTCCTATGTATAGTTTTTAGTTTAGTCAACGTTGAAGGATACAGTGTTCCAAAATATTGTGCACCTAATCTTTGTTTCCCTCGAAACTTGATCTGCAACAAAAAGCTTTCTGTCAGTAAAATGATGGAAAGTGAAGACGAAAGGGAGACAGCTAGAATAGCAGCTCAACTCCTAGCGGATGACACAAGTCTCCAAGAAAATGACCCGAATGTTATACTCATTCCGGCAAATATAAGAAGAACTATAACTATTAAACTTCTAGAAAATGGACTGACATCACGAGGTGGTACAGTCATATTCATGGTAGAGGCCCATGAATATCGGCAGACAGAGGTATTCTATTTATGGATACACTTTCCAGCAGCAAACGCTGTAACAAAAGAATTCCACTATTACAAAATAGAGGAACCTCCGGATGAATACACTCCTTTCGAGGATGTGGAAATCCCACTAAATTACCAAGAGCACCTGCTCTGGTTTAAAGGCGCCCTAAAACATCAAAATCACATCACCAGGCTCGGTCCACTAGGTAGACCAGGAGCAACGTGGCCGGTTCTAGCCAGCTACACACCACATCCAGACATTGATAAAATGTCAGACCGGGAACTTTTAGCTCAGCTAAAAATACTAATTAAAATACATAGACAATTGGTCCAATATGTAATGAGGACTTCCACAGTCCTACCAACGATTAACATTCCACAGCTGACCCCTCATCAGGGGAACACAAATAAAATTACACCACAGAATATACAATCAGCCTTTGGCAAAATACCCGCAAAACGGGAACAAATTCCATTCCGGTTAGCTCAGAAAATCACTCAAATAGAGGCAGTGTTTCCTGATACTACACCTACTGAGAAACACAGAATTCTGACTATCTGTCTTCCAATGGGGATCGCACCACATGTGGAAGACTGTGACACTTGGGGCACAGTCTTTGCTTCCATCTACACAAAAACACATGGTGTTCCGTCCATGGCGGTAATACCAGATGTACTAAGACAGATTCAAAATGAATACGGTCCAGAACCTGCTTTAACTCTGGGTATGAAATTACTGAAAGACTTCAAGCAGGTCTCGGCTATATTATTAGCCAACATAAAAGGAGAAGCAGCATCTGTGGCGATCCGCCAGAAATTGAAAGAAACAGATATAGCAGAACAACCATTTGAACTTGCCCGAATCATAGAAAAATCCTATGAAGAACTAGGAGGAGATAGTTTGGGTGGGAAACCAGTAAAACCCCAACTAACTGAAAAACCTGAAAAAACATTTCATTAAAAATTATCTAAATACTCCAAAAAAGAGTTGGGATGGAAATAAACAATCCACTCCCAAAGATAAACGATTCCAGCCCAGAGAAAGGTCTCCTCAACGGAGAGAAAGATCTCCAGACCGAGGAAACAAGTCTCCCCAGAGGGAGCCCTCTGAGAAAAGATACAACCTTAGAAATAGGGATAATTTGAAAAAACCTGATAGATATCAAGATATTGATACACGTCCCTCTCGATCTTTTCAGACTTCCTCGCAGAAATCGGAAAGAAGAGGACGGTCAGAACACAGGGAAGAGCACGTCAAGTCCAAAGACAAGGAACCTGCTCATCAAAGTAAAAAATTGCAATTTCAAAGAAAGAAGGTAGCCAGTATTAAAATAATTAAGCATGCCGAGGATACTGAGGACACAACTGAAAAACGGAGAGTGGGCCCAGACAATGCTAGACAGCGCAGCAGAAGTGACCATAGCTCGCAATATCCTGATGAATCTTCTGGAGACAGTGGACACAAATGAATATTTTCAGGTGGAAACTGCAGATAGCAGAGTTAGCAAACCTCATAAAATATACAAAATAACATTGCGTATAGAGGAGATAGGACTAGGAAAGTAAGGGGTCTCTTTTGGGATAACCTTTCGAAAGGCTATGACATCCTGTTAGCTGAGAAAGACTGGCCACCAGAGTTTGTCAGGGAGTGCCCTCATGGCGAAGAAATGATTATGCCTGCCTTCTCAAATCATATTCCAATTCATAAAAAATATACACTTGCAAGAAAATGGGCAGTAGCCCAAGCTCCTGCATTATATAAAAATCATGTAGGATGGGATGAGGATTCTCCTCCTCACAAAATCCAGTTAAAAAGTCAACCCACTGCACAAAGGCAGTACCCAGTTAAACAAGAAGCTAAAAAGCAAGTCAGGGAGATCTTAGATCAACTTGAATACCAGGGGGTGATTGAAACATGCACCTCACAAATGAACAATCCTTTGTTTCCTGTCTCCAAGCCAGACGATTCATATCGTCTAGTTTTGGACTACAGACACTTAAACTCCTGCTGCAAAACATTTGCAGTACAAAACGCACACAGTGCAGCACTAATGAATAACATCAAGCGCAAAAAATATAAAACGACATTAGACATCTCTAATGGATTCTTTTGTCAAAACATTGCACCTGAAAGCAGGTATTTGACCACTTTCTCAATAATGGGGTCACAAAAAACTTCTGTCGACTCCCACAGGGATTCAAGGATAGCCCAGGATTATTCTCAGCAAGAGTAACAGAGTTACTACAAATATATGATGATGAGGCATTATCGTATGTCGATGATATCTATCTCACAGACGATGACCTGGAGACTCACTTGAAAAGAGTGAACACCATAATACTGGGGTTCGCAGCTGAGGGGTACAAAATCAACTTTAAAAAGTCACGAATTGCCCATCTAACTGTCCAATTTTTAGGATATGAATTATCAAGTGAAGGCAAAAGCCTAGCAGACAACTTCTTAGAGAAGTGCGCTGTACTCCAAGCACCAAAAACGCTGAAGAATTTACAATCAATACTAGGTTTCCTGAATTTCGGAAGAACATACATTCTAAATTATGCAGAGAGGGTTAAACCTCTCTATGAATTAATAAAACCTGATTTCAAACCAATCAATTGGACTCGGAAACACACAGAAATTTTAAGATCATTGCAAACAGACATGTTAGCTAAAACAAAATTGCAAACTCGCGAAAACGTACGCAACCTTGTAATCCGAGTCATCCCAGGAAGATGCGGATTCACGTACCTAACCTCTAATGAGGGAGAAACTGTACCAATAGCTTACAAATCACACTTGTACACACAAGCTGAAATGAAATTCAGTTCTACTGAAAAGATTCTAATAGCGGTTCAAACTGCTGTAGCAAAAGAAAGAGCCCAAGCGCAAGGCAGAAGAATAACTGTTTTAACAGCAGAATCAGCCCTTGAGGCATTAACAAGTCCACGCAGTTTGACTGCTGTGGCATTAGATCCGAAATGGATACAATGGGAAAATTCTCTTGCTGCAGAAGACGTGAAATACTATTTTGACCCGAAAATGAAAAAGCTAGAAAATCTAGAATATGAAGAAGAATATCCTCTGTCAATCAAAATTCTGCCTCTCGAACAGTACACATGTGTAATCTACATGGACAGATTTGCACAACATTACGATGTAGAGAAAAAATCCTACAACGCAGCGTGCGCGATTGTTAAAGGTCGCTGGCGCTTTGGTAAATTCAGACCAATAGTCACCAAAACTGAATCACTCAGAAACTGTCAGCTCAGCGAGCTGAAATCAGGTCTTTAAGGATGGCGCTTGAAAATGCCGATCGTGAATTCCCGACACTAATAGTGTGCGATTCCCATTTCTGCGTCAGGTCTTACAATAATGACTTGCAGAACTGGGTTCAAAACGATTACAAAGATGACACAGGTGCCACAATAAAGCATAAAAAGCTTTGGGAACAGGTAGTTCTTTTGCAGAAAGAACTACAAAAGTCTCACGTGATGCATACACTGAGTCATCAACGTGATGGCGTTCACGTTGCAGGGAATTCATTGGCTCTCAGATCCACAGCGGAAGCAGCTCAACCGGCTTCCGAAGCCACAAAAAAACGTTCAGAAAAATACATAGACGGGGAAACCATGCTAGCGGTAAAAGCGTCTTTAAAAGGTGACTATGCAGCATTACCTGTGAACTATCCACTCAATAATACATACATAATTGATGCAAACTACGTTCCTTTTGCTCAAATCCCTGGAGTGGTGGATAAAGTAATTCCAAACACGAACAGGAGAGTCTTATTAATAGCAGACGCACACATGGGTGAAGGTCTAAGGCACCAAGAGATCTTGAAATCTCTTAAAGAATTACAATCAGAATACTGGTGGCCGGGGATGAGCCTGCAACATTACAGATTTGCAATGAGCTGTCCAAACTGCAACAGAGATCGCAGTCGTGAACCGACCGGAGTATTGCCAGGACCCAGCAGGAGAAATGCGTCCCCATAATATTTAAGACTAGATTCACTTAAAATGCAGACACTAGCGCTCCGCTGATGCCAAAACTGTTATAAAAGATTTGCGAGTCTTTATTGGCACATACGCAATTGGCATGCTACATTCTGACCAGGGTCCTGCGTTTAGCTCTAAGGCTTACAAGGAGGCCATGGCCAGCATGGGCATTGCATTGCGGTACTCTTGTCCATTCCATCCTGAGGGAAATGCGGTAGTGGAAAGAAAAAACCGAGACATAAAGCAATCTATAACAGCGAGGGTATTAGGTTCGGGTGATGGGTGGGTCCAACATTTAACAAGTGTCCAACGTAGTCTTAATAATCTGCCAAGAAATTCTCTAAAAGGTCTCAGTCCGTACAAACTATTGTTCGGTACTAGAATGCACATTCAGGATCTTGATAGTCACACTTCAGTGGTAGAAGAAAAATGCTTTGATATCAAAGACCGTTTGGCTGTTTTACAGGACTTAAATGAAACAAGAAAAAGCCTGAGCAACATAAAGTTAAAACAACAGCCAACAGCCACTGAAGAAAAACCACCTGTCCCAGCAAGACCTGTCTGGATTCCAAAGATTTGGGATCTGGTCAGAGAGAAAATCGCGGTGAAGAAGGAATTTGGGCCTTCTTACAGAAAAGCAGTACCTGTCTTAGCTGTCAGCGGAACAAGATCAGTAGTACTAACGCCCCTTGCTGGTAAAAAGGAGAACCGAGCTGTGTCCATCGACCTGGTAAAACCACAATCATGTGGGCAATAATAAGTAGTAGGCCCAATGGACTCCCAAGAAATAGCAGAGTACCAAAATTTGCTACAATCCAAGAGGTTCAAACTGAGAGACTAATCACATTTGATAAACCTGCAGTGAATAAAAAAGGACTATGCAACAAAGCCATGGAACTTATGCCTCTTGAAACCCAAATTGCAACAGTTCGTCAAGAAACACCAGTCTACAATGATGTAGCCTCGGACTATGCTAATGAAACAAAGAAAAATCCAAAAGCAAATGAAAATTCGGAAGCAATTCCAACAATTGACAGAACTGCATCTGGCTACTTCATCAATTTCGATGACTTTTCTGAAGATCCAAGCGAGCCTGAAGAAACGCCAGCAACAAAAACTTTCAAAGATAAAGTGACTGAACTCTTTCATCAACTAAAAGAAACCTATCTGCTTTCTCCATGGATTGAATTTTGGATTGTGTTAGGTGTACTTTTCCTCCTGCTTTGGCTCATCATGGTTCTTTGTTTAGGAAAATTCATTGAAGGAAAATACAGTACAATGGACACAGCAAGTCAGAACATCAACTTGGTCCTAAAACCTCACAAGTCAACTCACATCGAGAAAAGAAAACTGTCATCAGTGAACATCACAGCCAATCCAATACCCGGTGGGGTAGCATGGGACAAAACGGATTATGAAATTTATGGCCCGATTGAGCTCTTGAAATATCCACACCAGTTCAAGGTTTCCTTAAGTGACTTTGTAACACCAAGTACTTTTTCTGATGATTGGGACTTTGAAAATATTAATAATATGATGTCAGATTTAGTAATGTGAGCCAAATTCACAGAACATGATTATTTACTGGGTTCATCAAATTATGAAGAAATGTATTGCTACAATCATTTTGGTCATCACTATTTGCATAAATCTGCTCAACCTAGAAATGTTTTTAATTATAACCAATGGGAACATTGTGCAACACCGCCTAAAAGCAGCTCGAAAACATTTTATGAGAAATTCCCATACTTCTCAGGGTTTAACACAAGTGATGCAAAAATGTTTTATTTTAAAACGTTAAATAAGACAGGAATGAAAACAATGTTGACAAATACTAAATTGATTTATTCTGAAACATTTTATGAAAAAATGACTACATTTGGTTTTGAATTATGGAAAAACAACATTGAAACAAAAACCATCTGGGGTACAAAAGAATGGCAGGTCCAAGGTTTAGAAGCATTATTTAGAGCCTGCATGATCCCAGAACAATTAATATTCTTGAATGACACCATTCAAGAGACTACTTGTCTTGGCCTAGCTAAGATAAAAGACTTAAACAAACCGTCTATTCCGAAGCCCATACCTGATAGTAATAGCACTACAGATGTGGAGATAGACGTATCCCATATTTTATACCAAAAGAGAACACATCCTGATTGGAAAAAATGGTTGATCTGGCCCACAGACACAAATAACTGTCAAGATAGATTCCTGAACAAAACACAGGGGTTCAAAATGACCAGGCCAGACCCAAGATACTCCCAGAGACAACATCCAGGGATAGTTACAACATACAGTGTAGGGAAACTATGCCTCGAATGGCTACAAAAATCCACACTGGCAGAAATTAAGCAACACTTGACTTTACTTAAAGGCGGTGCTGACTTGCGTGATTTCATACTGGGACCATGCAAGCAGCGTCAAAAACGTTTCATAGCGGCCGGTATATAAGCTGCAAACAACGAGGCTTGGAAAGTAACACAAATTGAAACAGCAGAGAAAATACGAGAAATTGATCGTATTAATTTGGAAAAATCACTTTCTGTTGTGGACAATGGGTTAACGACTCTGTCCTCTAGAATATATTCACTGGACAGTATTGTATCATCTGCTATTGATATAATAGAGCAGGACTTGCTAATGCTATAACATGGTCAGTCCCAAATACGTTCTATTGTACAGCTTGGCTGGACGTTGCAAAATCTGCGTTCAGGCTATATGCCATGGCGTTTAATCAACACAACGTCATTATTCTCTATCTTTAACCTTACTGATAAACAAATCAGTTTGGCACAAAAAGGAGCAGACTATACGATTCTGAGCATTGAAAAACTTGAGAGATTACCATTGACAATGTCAGAAAGACCGGTCATTGAATGGATAATACACGGAATAATTACAATTCCCATAACAACTTTCCAGTTTAAATATTGCCAAGAGTATATACCAGCGGGCCAGTATGAAAGGTTGGGTAAAGGGTACATCAAGTCAACATGGAAATTACCTTATACACACACAAATGTTATAGTGAAAAGAAAAAGGAGGTATTTCTTAGTGGTAACAATTGTAAAAAATCACTAAGCGGTACACTTCTGTGTCAAGGTATTAACTTGCATGGGGCCTGCGAAGGGTCTTCTAATAACCTTTCATGCCACCTGCACGGCACTCCTGCAACACAAATAGAGCCATTCTTTAGACAGCTTTCCAACGGCAGCTATGTTCTAATAAATGACCACAGCTGTTGTGGCATGGTGCCAGGAAAAGCCTATCTTGTGAGCGTTAGTTCCATGGTCACTTGCTGTATGCAAGTATTGTATCCAAACAGCACTCCAGACATGGAGGCGGCAATATGGCCTTATTTGAATATCTCTTCTATTCGAATTGATACTTTAAGCAGAATGAAGTCTATTCTTTTACAGACAACTGTGCCTTTGACCTTGTCCAAAGAAACGTATGATCTGCAAGTTGCAAGGACAACGGCAGAGATACATTCCCTATTATCAACAAACTGCCCCGTGCATTTCGTAGAAATGTTAAGCCAAATCTTAAACATGTCAGATACCAGTGGCATCGCACATGTATTTAAGACAATTTTTTCGGGACTGTTAACACCCTTTGAAACAGTTCTGGGCATCTTTCCTAATTTTGTCCATTCTGTCTTTGGTGGCCTACCTCTACTTTTGGGACTCGTGGCAGGAATTTTATTTTTGATCCTTCTGCTTCGATATGGCAAGCCAAGCCGCAGACAAGACTCCAGCAACGATGGAATAAACGATCCTAGCTATAAGCTATCGGGACTGCATCACTAAAGTCCTCGGATTAGCCCGGCTAAGAGATCTAAATATGACCTGGTTTCTTTCATTCGGATCAATCTGGCAAAATTGCATCTTACCTGTGCTTCGATGTATGCTATGCGGAGAAGAATGCGTGTTGGACGTCTGTCTTACACTACCATCAGCAATACCAATGGATACAGATACCTTGCTAGGTCCTGTAACGGCTCATGCATCGTGTTGTCCCCAGCGGCTACCCATTCTGATGACGGCATTCGTTGAGACTTCACCACTACGAGTATGTGGCAGTGGAGTACGAGATGAGCGCAGCATCACACAGGTACAACCTTCTGTGAGCATTGCTGATCCTGACATCGATGATAGCAATCATTCTCACACATGCACTGTTTCGGCATTTTCAAACTTGGTCGAACTTTCACCTGATGTTGTAGACCAATTTTTTGCGAGTCTGTCTGATATGATGTTCTCCCCTGAACAACGAGAATAACTTTTAAAGCAATGAGCACACAGCGTTCCCTGAACTCTGAATTCGGCCTTCAGTTTTGATAAACACAGCTACTGAAAACAATTGGAACTATTTTTCCCCCGAAAGCGAAATTATTTTTTTCACTTCCAAAATATTTACCTTTTTCTGGCAAATGATCTCTGCTTAAAGTAGAACTATTCTTAGAGAACAGAGCTTCTATTTTAGGAACTCTAGAGACAATATTTTACCTTAGCCTCTAGCATATGTACAGAATCTGTATAAATATGTGATGGAATGGTCTCGACCTTCTTTTCTGTATTCAGAGCCATTTCATGTGTAAATTTCGCAATTCATTCAGCTAATATATACATGCATTTTTAACTGAATGATACCACTGCTTGAAAAGCGTACAGTACCAATACTCATTTTCGTGTATTCACCATATACCATTTCAAATGCGATTTATGTATTTTGGGGTGGGTTGGAAAACACACATGCCTCGTTATATGTTTACTATTGCTTAGTTTTAGTAATGATGGACATTAGATGGTGGAGTGGGTGTTGTATTTCTATCTAGGACCCTAATTTGATTATTAGTACTCAACTGACTACCCTTTGAGGCAAGAATTCACTTCAAGTTAGCGTGCTTCACCCATAATGCATTGCACCACAAAACTCCGGTTTACCTTGCACAGAAAATCACGCTGTCAGGAGGAAACAGAGGCACCAGGAGCGAAGACAATCTTCTTCCGAAACCAGCTTGTTTTTGTAAGAAAAAAACTTATGACAGAGCATTCTCTGGGGCCGCACCACGAATTTGGAACGCTCTCCCCCCTAGCATTAGAAGAATTCCATCCACCGCAGCATTAAAAAAAGAAGCGAAATTGTTCTATATGGAAAAAGTTCTACAATGAGTCCTGACAGCAGTACCTATGGATATAATCTCTCCATATTTGTTCCAATCACACGCCAGCATCTCCCTTCACTCATTTGAGAGGGTACATCTGTAACACATAAGGTGATGTGATTTAATGCGCTTCTGATATATTTGTTATACGCTTCCCCGAAGTGTACTGTTGTATAGAGTTTGTTTGTTTTCTGCAATTTATGATTATTAATGGTTCTATTATTGAGACATCTCTGTAAAGCGCTCTGATACCCCTTACAGGGTCATGTTAGCGCTATAGAAAACACGAAATAAATAAATAAATAAATAAATAAATGCCCTTGTATGGCTATAATAAATAATATCCTTATAAAGGCATAAGAATCATATCCATATTTAGTCGTAGCCCATGCAGTCCAAATTAAGCATGGCTACTTCCCCAGACTCCTAGAGAGTACAACGCGTTCTTTAAACAAACCAAACCTCCAGCAACCTGGGAATTCCCCATGCTTCTGTTTTGATTTGTCCTAGAACTCCTGCGAGCACTGAAAGAACGGCCAGTTCTTAGTGACATCTTTTATTGACGTCTTATGTCCAACCTTACGTCAAACCCGGCACCTTTCAGGTATAAATATACCAACGTTGCCTTAAGCAAACACACGGTGGTTTGGAGCAGAGCGGCTATCTACGTCCCCGAGAGCCCAGCTGATGCGAGAGCCCACGGACGACGCCGCTCCCTTTTGACGCACTGAGAAAGACGCTGTCTTTTTCTCCAGCCGAGAAAATCCAGCTCCGATGTTTCCAGCCGCCCTTGCGGGTTGCTGGGATATCGAGTCCTGAGAGAGAGATACTAGACCTCCTGCGTTCTATTACCCAGGTACGGAGCAGACTAAACCCTTAAAGAGAATTCTTGATTCAGATTCCTTGGCAAAACCCAACTTAACTTAAACTGCTACTTACTTACTCCTTCCCACGTATTAGGTTTAGGTCAGGTACACCGGGGTAGGCGTATTTAGAAGCACCAGTTGAGTACGTTAGTCAATGTTTTTATGTATGTATATATTTTATCCATTTTAAAGTATCATATGGCTAAGAAACCATATCAATGCTTTTACAGTATTATTTTATAATACTCCTTTTACTGTATGCACTTTACTTTACTATAAGATTGCAATTGTGGCAATTCATTTCTCTTGCATGAGAAAGAAGACTGCTCAATAAATAACACCTTTTATTAAAAACGCCCGTCTCTCTATTTCTCTGCACTCTGGTGAAACTAAGTATGCACAATTGACTGAGTGAAATAGCTGTCTATTGTTTTCACACGACTCTAGAGATACACTCTTATTCTGAGGGAGCAAAGTTGTCATGTTTTATGGTTGTCATAAGCTAATCCCTTCTTGTCTATCCAGGGAAGTTAAACTCCTCCTTGTTTATTCGAGAAAGTTTCTAGTGACCTCTGAGCTAGCTGGCAAAACTAATTAAGTCTAATATAGTCAGTAGAGACCTAGTCGACCTCAGTCCTACGTCTACACTGCTGTTTATATTATTCCAATGCCCAGAGCCTATTGGGAATATAGGAACTACACTACACAATGTCTCTAAAATCGATGTCTATTTTTCATCAAGTGCACTGTAGAGTGGCGTAGTGACCTTCCATTTTACTAGGTAAGGTAATCATAATAAAGGGTAAACACTGCCTTTAATAGCACTAATACAAAAGATAGCCACGTTCTTTCCTAGCACCATTCTCTGACTTTATGGTTCTGGAGTCGGATTAATTATTTAAAGTTAATTTAATCCAACTCAAAATGGCTGTTGCGCCATGCCCGTTCTGGTATTCTATGGATTAAATGCAATCAGGGTGTAATTCTCGTTATAATCATACTAGTCAAATAATAAGTATATTTCGAGCTCTGTACGATTGAAAAAATGAGCAGATGCATCTATCTGAAGATTCATATTCTGATGTCACAAATATAACACAGATAACAATGTACAAGGCCAGTGCAGTGCACATTTTCCATTTTCATTTGCATCAACTAACTCCTAAAAAAACAAGGTTTGCACTGATTTGTGTTTTTGTTATCCAGTGCAAATATTCTACTTGCATTGAATAATTGATGCAAATTTAGGGCAAGTGTTTAATGCATTGGTTCAAATGTACATGACATAATAATTCCCAAATATCTAGATTGTGATCTGAGCTTCTTTGTCTATACCAAAATCACTAATATTTGGTAAGTAGTCATTTTAAAGACTTAAGCATACATTAGTGCAGCAGCAGCCAGTCTTTAAAGGCTAAGGAGCCTCAACCTTGCCCACCATTATGCAGACATGAAGAGTGCCTGTCTAGCTGAGCAAAGGTTAGCCTGACAAACACAAAAAAGGGGGACTGCACGGCCCCCCTCCTGGAGCAATATATGACCCTGGAGACCACCACCCTCCAGGGCTGGCTCCTGTTATGTCCCAGGGTACCCACCCCTGGGACATAGCAGTTTGCTTTCACTTGGCAAGAGCTGTAACAGCTCCCATCAAGCGAGAGCAAACATAACTCTGCTTCCAGCAAGTGGGAGCTGTCAAAGAACTACAGCTTGCTGGAAGCAGAGTATTCATCTCTTTACCTGCCCGCAGAAACACAGACAGGAAAAGAGATGAAAGTATTGCTCTTGCACACAGGCAGCTGCATTTCCAGCAGCTCCTTGTGTGCGAGAGAAATGCCAGCTCCCACAGGAAAATGGTTTTTTTTTTTACCTATGCCTCTGTTATGATTGTCACAACGAATGCTGAATTTGAGTAAACCAAAATTTATTAGTTTATCCAGACATTTATGTCTTTTAAGTTCATTAAACTTGAAGTTTTTTCATTATTTTAGTAAAGGCAGAAAGAGGAAAACCATCAACTTCATGTACTACCATATATTACCACATTGCAGAAAGTTCAAAAACAAATCATGAAACTTTTACAAAAGAAAAACATTACTACACACATAACATCTATATACAATTACAATGTCAAAAGTGCTCTTAATTACAGTGAAACATGGAACTGTTACTCAATAATGCAGTCACAATCCAAAACATCAAACCATCTCTTGAACAGAAGAAATGTAAAGAGTATTTCACCCAATACAAAGTGCATCTACTTTTTGTGCAAATCAGAGACGTTCTACATTAATCATTAGCATTAAATGCCTGAAAGTCAAAGAATGCCGACGCGTTTCGAGTCCTATGTATAAATCAAGAGACTCTCATCAGGGCTGTCAGAGTCTGGTCCATGGAAACTGTTTGATAAAAAACAAAAAAACAATAAACTTAATCTATCTAATCCTCAATCCATTATGTATTTACAACAACATTTCTCTAATAAACAAAGTGCAGCGTACCTGGTGGGTTCAAGTTCCAGGGTTGCACTTAAAATGAACTGTGGTCTAGGCCGTGGGTACTCACTGCAACAAAGTGGTATAATTTTAGTAAAAGTCTCCACCATTAGGGGAACTAAAACTGGGGCCAGAAATGGAAATGTTTTACCTTTGGCGTTTTCTAGCAGGCGGCGCCTCTATTTTCAGCCACCGGTAAAATAATTCTTCTTAATGGTTCACATTCTATAACAGTGGAAATGTCCATGTTATTACTGGCACACATTCTATTACAATTGTCATTATCAACAGTTGTACGACTAACTTACTTCTCAGGTGCCCAGGAAGGGTTTAATTCCGCTATTAGTTTTCGTGTCAGTTCGATTTCTGTGAAAACATGTAAACAATGCGAGCCCGTGTTAGCTCAACCGTTTTCTAGGGCTCACGACATAAGTTAACTAAACCTTATGCCATGATTGGGAGCCTACCTGTACCGTCTTTCCTGAATTCGCCTCCCCTTTGGTCCTATGTGCTTAAAGCTGTACCGAGTTCTGTAACAATATAAAAGCGGGACACCCGCGTGTTAGCGTGACCGCGTCTGGGGTGGGAAGCCAGCTGGGACTGCAGGGGCCTTGAGGCTCCCCCGCGGTCCCTATCATTGCACATTGGGTGCCCTGGGTAGGCTCAAGGGCACCCAGGAAGATGTGGCCAGGCCCTAGGGGATGGGACCCCCGGGGCCAAAATTGGCACAAGTTGCACAGCCTTCCTCTTCGTTTTCCTTAGTAGTATGAAAGGTCATCCCGTGTTTTCTCACATTGATGGACAGCTTAACAAAAGTCTCCTGAGGACGTTTCCCGCTGATTTTGGTGATGCATTATTGATGCAGAGGAATACGAGGAGATCTCCACCAAGCAAAGAAGTACTAACTTTATTTAGTTAAGGGGACGTACCCCTGTTTTGTGGAGATTCACCTCTTTGTAGACTCATCGTCTTCTCTCAATGAGGGTTCACGTTATCACAGATTTGTGGATGGAGACGCTCATGGAACAATCACATTGCCAAAATTACATGCACACAAGGTCACTGGAAACACTACCTCATGGTCCTTCATGCAACTGTGGTGCAGAATATCCACAAGACATTTATTCAACGAAGTAGCAATTATGAATTAACCAGAGGAAAGTACTCCATTTGGGTAGATATTTTCAGCAAAATTGGGGACTCTTCTTGAAAAAATGAGGTTCCATTCAGGCCCTGGTGCGTATATCACAGAAATTAAACCTGTACGGGAAGCACTTACCAATATAAACATAGCAGATGCCCCAGTGGAAACTTCACTTCAGTAAAACACGAATGATCCTATTTTCTTGGGCTTGGCAAAAGGAAGTGTGTTTCCTCTCGTATTCTACTTTGAAAAACGATCTGAAATCCTTAATGGAGGTGACTGAATTGTTGTCTATTGGAGCACAATCTGATCTGGGGTGACTGTGATGAGTACTTTCTTTCTCATCATCTCCTGGTGAGAGCAGAGTCCATGATTCTCCCTTTTAAATACCCTAAGTATGCAAATGCCCAGAATGCATAGCACCACTCACACACCCACTCAAAGACATACACAGGCACTCACACACCCACTCAAAGACCCACACAGGCACTCACAGACCCACTCACATGTCACACAGGCACTCACACACCCATTCAGGCACTCACACAGGCACTCATACACCCACTCATAGGCCCAAACAGGCACTCACACACCCACTCACAGACCCACACAGGCACTCACACACCCACTCACACACCCATACAGGCACTTACAGATTCACTCACCGAGCCACTCAGGGAGTCAAACACCCACTCAGACACACACAGGCACCTACAGACCACCAAATAGACACTCACAGGTCCGAACAGACCCACATGGGCAATCACAGATCCACTCACAAACACACACAGGCACTCATATACTCACTCAAACACCCACTCACACACCCACTCACACATCCACACAGATACACACACACCCACATGCACTCACAGACCCACTCACAAACCCACTCTCAGACCCACAAAGCTACCCACACACCCCCTTTCAAAGGTGACAGATTAGAGTTAGGATAAAACATGTTTAAAAACCTTGAAATTCACTGAAAAAAACAGAGGTTACTGGGACGTTATAGTTAGGCTCAGATTTCACTCGTACAAAACCATTGAAATTCAGCAGTCATAGTTGCCTGAGCTAACTTTAACTTAAGCCCCCACAATGCACTGTTAATGAACTCACATATTTTATCACTCATGACATGGTCAGTGACATCACTGATGATATCACCCATGAACCACTCACACACCCCTCACAACCCCTTAAACCTCTCATGTACCCACTCCCCTGCAACCCCTCACATACCCATTTACAGACCCATATCAGTACTCACACAACCAATCATTCACTGATACAGCCATTCACACATACTCACTCACTCATACAGCTACTTATACAACCAGTCACTCACCCATACAGCCACACACTCACCCATACAGTTACTCAGACACCCACTTTTTCACTGATACAGCCATTCATACACCCACTCATTTATCCATACAGCATCTCAACACAGTCACTCACTCACCCATAGAAGCACTCACACACCTACACAACCACTTACATACCAATTCCCACATCCATACAAGCATTCCCACATCTGCTCACTCATCCATACAGCCATTCACACAGACACTCATTCTGCAATACAGTCACTCACACACCAACTCACTTAACTAAACACTCACTCAAACAGTCAATCACTCACCCATACAGCCACTTACACACCCAGTCACTCACTCATATAGTCATTCAGACACCCAATCGCTCACTCACCAATATAGTCACTCAGACATCCACTCATTCACCCATACATCTACTCACTTAGCCACTCACTCACCCATACAGCCACCATCACATCCACTCACTCACCAATACAGCCACTCACTCACCCACACAGATACTCGCACAACAATTCATACACCCATACAGCTACTCATACCCCCCTCACACACCCAAGCAGCCACTTAAACACCCACTCACACACGGATATACACACAGCCACTCAAATAATGTATGTTAGAAGTAGCTATTTATTTGTATTTATTTATTTATTTTTATTTCACTCATTAGTAGTTAACCTCGGGGTCTATTTACTAAGATTTAACGCTGTGTTTGCATCACAAAAATTAAGTAAATCTTTTGTTACCCACTTGAAAGTAATCCATTGCATTACTTAGCACCAAGGGGGTGTACCATGGGTGGTGCATGGGCGTTCCCATGCAACCACCCAAGGTTTCCGACCCTAAACCCTATTTGCTTAAAAAAGTAGACATGATTAAGCATCAGAAAATAGCACCCATTTCAGAGATGCGCTATGAAGTAGAAATGATTTTTTCTCCTTTATTTTCCTATTTTGCTTTTGGGCTGCACTGTACAGCACACATACAAAATGGAGTTAGTCTAAGCATATCATTTTGTACTGGAAGAATATCCTTCCAGTAGAAAAACTATGCTAGACTCACAGAGACACTCTTGCAACATGGTGCAAAGTTGTGTCTGTCGCGCAAGACCACACATTTCTGTAACAGCATTAGGGAGAATGGCGGAAAGTGCCACCTTTATTAAAATATTGTGCTCTCCTGCTCTCTCTCTCTCTCTCTCTCATGCAGCACATCATTTGCAGCTGCTGCACTTTGATGTGTGAGAAACTAGTAAATCTGGCCCATAGTATACTAATTTATCTTTTGTAGTGCATTAGTATATATGTTTAACAATCATACACTATTAGAAAATACTTACTGTATGATTTCATCAGTGATGTCACTGGGCATGTCTTGAGTGATGTAATATGTGAGGTCATAAGCAGTGCATTGCGGGGACGTAAGACATAGTTAGGTCAGGTAACTATAACTGTTGAATTTCACTGGTTCTGTACAAGTGAAATCTGAGCGTGTCTATAACGTTCCTGTAACCTTTTTTAATTAGAAAAAATATATACATATATTGGTATATAAAAATATATATATATATATATATTCACAAGGACAGCAAATGAGTACTATACGTTTTAACACATGACAATGGATCTCTAATATGTTTTACTTGTTATGTCTTCCACTTTTACACAGGATGAGCCCGACATTTATGCATGTGAGCCTAATCCTCTCATTAGCTAAGAATTTGAGCTTCCCTAATATTGTTTTTCTGAGGTTCCACTTTTTACATTGATTTGATATTAAACTTATGTGTTCACCTTCCTGCTTTGTGGACAATCGGATGGAAAGCTACGGGGTAATAAAAAAGCTCAAGCTGTTGATATAGGCTGTGACTGAGCTCCAACTCTACCTACCGAGGGCTCTCTGAGGCAAACAGATTTCAGTGGCTTGTGCAGCAACAACGCAACCCTTCTATGTGTGGCGTATGTGAGCAGTAAACCAAAATATAAAAGAAAAGAAATAATGTACTTAAATGCCAACCTCATATTTAACTAAAAAGAAAGAAAAATTCAAAAGAAAAGTGTTGGTAGAATGAAGAAAAATAGGGGGTTAAAATTATACTGTGACTAACTAAAGTCAATGACAAAGTTTCCATACGATTAAAGTTGGATACAAACTAGTCGTTTGTCCTGGTGAGGGATTCGACCTTACTGCTTAGTACAAATAAAAGAACAAATATCAAAAGAGTCTGACCAGGAGGTGTTTTCAGAACCCGTCTTAACGAAGGAAAGAGAGTCAGGGCGGTGCAGAGATTGGGGCACATGTGGAGATATTAGGGGCCCGATGTAGGTAATTCTTATTTACCACTTCTTAAATACCGAATTTTACCGATTCGGTATTTAAGAAGTGGTAAATATGAAGGGGGGGAGATGTAGGTATTTCCAGATGTGTAAATACCGAATCTTTAAGATTCGGTAATTACCGAATCTGGAAATACCGAATCGGTATTTCCTATTGATTCCTATGGGCTGTGAAGCCCATAGGAATCAATGGGCAATACCGATTCTGTAATTACAGAATCGGTAATTACCGATTTTAGCAAGGGTGCAGGGGGTGTCACTTTGACACCCTCTGGCCCCCCCAAAACAGGCTCGGGTGCCATGTGGCAGGCATACATGCCCCAAGGGCAGGTCTGCCTGTCATATGGCAGAGGTGTGCATGCACACATGTGCATGCACACCGGAATCGGTATTTTACCGTCAAATTGGATTTGATGGTAAAATACCGATTTTGTAAGGCTTGTGGGACTCAGAAGAGTCCCACCTACATCTCAAATTTACCGAATCGGTAAAAATACCGATTCGGTATTTTACAGAATCGGTAAATTTACTGATCGGTAAATTTACCGATTCTGTAAAATTAAGGGCCCTACATACCATTTCTGGAATACCGGTCGGTAACGGCCGAAAATACCGATTTTCGGCCGTTACCGACCGACCTACATCTGGCCCTAGATGATTCAATTGTTCGCCTTAATCCAATCTGTCAGCCTAATGGACCTTATTCATTTGCTGATAATTCAAATTGCTTTGGTGCTTGGAAGACATTTTAGGAATCAAGATGCTATTGAAGAAAAAGACTTAAATAAGTGTGATTTCTGCGGAAAGGCATTGTTTTGCCTTGGTGACTGGGGAATGTGTCAATTCCCTACGTCAACGGATATTAGCCGCCCGACTTCTGTGGAACCTCATTGAATCACTACAAGAAACGGGCACCCCCCCACCCCCCACCCCAAGAAATTTCTGCATTTTGAGCCTCAAAATAATATACAAAAATACAGAAACAAGTATACATCAAACAAATATACAAATTATGAATTATTTTATTTAAACTCTGTTTCTGAGGCAAGCTTACGAAGCCTGTTTTTAAACCTGTTTTTACCCGTTTTTACCTGCTATACGGAGCAGTGTTGCTTATGCACTCTTGCACTCTAAAACTTCTAGGGCAAGTTAGGGGATATTGTTTTTTAAGTTATAACTGTCTCTGTGGGGTGCTTTGTATTGTCATTGGCTGCTATTCCATATTTGTTGGCACTGCTTTTATTTTACATCTCCTTACTGCTTCTGACCCTCGGTGGTGATTCCTTGACTCCCGACTCTCCAGTCCACAGGCCGGTTCTTCCGGTTTGCGTGGAGAGAGCCCGGAGAAGGCTTCCACGCCCCCTTCACTCCTGACCCACTTCCGGGTAGGGACCCATCTTGGGGGTTGGCGCACTAGTCGTTTGCCTTCATCCAGCCATGAATGCTGGAGAGGGAACGAGTGCGCAGCGGACGTACGCAGCAGGAGCACTGCTGGCGCGCAAAGGCAAGCCTGTCTGCGCCCGTCTGCGCCTGGATGGCGCCAGGCACCAAGGACCCTGTTCCACTCAACATCACACTGTTACCAAGAGTCTCTGCTCTCCTCACGATTGGTGCGGCAGCTCTATTGAATATAGGTGCCATATGTGTTGTTTCTCCCATAGTTCGGGTATTGGGACCGGGTATGTTCCCCCCAGAGCCCCTATCTTAATAACAACTGATAGGCAAACAGCTGTAAAGGCACACCACTGTTTGCTTCTCAACACTCGGTCTCTTATTAAGCATCAACATGAATTTGCAGATCTAATGGCCCAGTATGATCCTAACATTATTTTCCTTACAGAGACCTGGGCTGACAGTATGTCTGACCCAGACATTAAGGCTACTGTCCCGTGTGGGTTCAACACTGAAAGATTAGAGAGATCAGATAAAAGTGTGGCGGGGGCTAGCGATTATCTATCGCAATTCGATTGAGGCCAGTTTCACACTGGTGCATCATTTAGATTGTGAAGCACTTAGATTCAGTATCATTCTGAACAAATCCTATACATTTCAAAGACTGCTAGTCTACAGACCCCCAGGTCCAAGGAGGGGCTTTGTTGACAAAATCCAATTCTTTATGGAATCCAGCACAACATACGCAAATTTTATCTTGGTAGGGGACTTCGATTTTCATTTAGAGTTGTCCTCGGATGCAGATACAGGCTATCTGGTGGACACTCGTAATAGTTTAAATTTACTCCATCAAATTGAAGTACTTACTCAAATAGCCAAGCATACATTGGATGGTATTTTTACAAATAATGGTGAACTAGGTATAGACAAGATCCTTCCACTTCCATGGTCGTACCGCATGGCCATTTTCTTTTCAAACACAACCTAGTGTAATAGAGCTGAATCAAAAAGCACACCTAGAGTTATTAAGTACCGTCCATGGAAGGATACCAAGGTTGATGCTCTACAGGAGGCTCTCTCCAACTCTGTCCCGAGTTCTGTCAAGGACATTGACGATGCACCACCTAGCTATGCACGCTGGCTGGCGACAGCATACATTAAAGTAGTGCCTGTGAAAACACTGAAGAGCCATAGGAAAAATCCATCTGCTCCTAAGTTTTCTCCGGCTTTGAAAGTAGCACAGCTGAGGTGCAGGCGAGAAGAGCACTTCTGGAGGGTAGATTATTCCCCGGGAAAAAAGCCACATACAAAAAAAACTTTGTGGAGTATAAAGAGCTCATTAAAGCGGAAAAGACTACATTTTTCGCAGGGGAAATCAGACTAGCAGCAAATTCCTACAGGGAACTTTTTTAAACGGTTAAAGATTTGTCAAATTGGAGTAACAGCAACTCCTTTGTTCTGTACGAATCTTTCTGCAGCAAGCTGGCATATTTCTTCCAATGTAAGGTCAACGTTATCTTTCAGGTATTCTCTCAGCGGTCTCCTAGCACTGACCTCATCTTTAATTTGGAAGAGGCCTCTAATTTGGGTACATCATGGGTCGCAAGGTATCTCCCACCTTTAAGATGTTTTCTCTTTGCACGCAGGATAAAACAATCAGCCTCATGAGTTCCATCAAGTCTGGGGCCCCCCTCTGACCCTTGCCCTCCGGGGATCATCAACAAATTGGGCAGTTAGGTGGTTGGGCCACTTAAAGATCTCCTGAACCAAGTACTGAGTTCAGGACACTACCCTGACATCTGGAAAAAGCCCTCTATTCTTCCTTTGGTGCAAAAACCCTCCCTGGACCCAAAGTTGGTGGACAGTTAACGACTAATTTCTCGACTGCCGTTCTAAGGTGTTAGAGAAGGCCATGATTGTGGAAATTCTAACTTTTCTGGACACCCATCAACTGCTGGATGCCGCTCAATACGGGTTTAGAGCAAACCACTGGACGGAGTCTGCACTGGTGGCCGCATCAGAGGAAATTAGAGTGAGAGTGGACAAGGGCGGGAGAGCTGCATTCATTTTACTTGATCTCTCTACCGCCTTTGATACGGTCCACCACGTGCTTCTTAGGAAAAGCCTGCTCTACTTGGGCTTTAGGAGCACTGCGCTATCTCTGCTGAGTTAATTTCTTGAAAATACGCAACAGTGGGTTGAGATGATAGAGGTAAAATTCAACCCCTTTTCCCTCCCTTGTGGGATGCCGCAGGACTCTGTGCTTAGCCCCACTCTTTTCAGCGTGTACGTCACCCCCCCTAGTGAAGCTTATTCTGAGCTTCGGCCTGACTATCTTACGAGGATGACACACAGATAGTGGTGTCCGTCTCATCTCAGTTTGAAAATGATGCCAACAATTTCTGCAGTTGCATGGCTGCAGTGGCAAGCTGGATGAAGGAGAGCTGTCATAAATTGAATTCGGATAAAACTGAGGTATTGCTTTTTGGGAATGAGACTTCCTTTTGAAATGCATCCTGGTGGCCTAAGGAGCTGGGTGACCTGCCCAAGCCGGTGCAGAAGGCTAAATATTTGGGAGTCATTTTTGACACCAAACTATGCTTTGCTGCTCAGATCAATGCAGTGACCTCTGGGGGCTACTTCATGTTACGTGTCCTCAAAAAAATCATCCCCTTCATTCCAACGGACCTTCAGAGGACCGTAATGCTGGCCCTCATAGGCTCTAAACTGGACTACTGCAATGTCCTTTATCTTGGCACCTCGAAATACCTGGTAAGAAAAATTGCAGTCACTACAGAACGCAGCAGCCACAACCCTTCATGAAATCCCTTAGATTAAACCAGTATCTCATCTGTTGCAGAGCCTTCATTGGCTACCGGTGGAGAAGAGAATCTCATTTAGATCTCTGTGCCTAATGCACAAGACTCTTCACGGTATTGGCCCCCTCTATTTCCAGGTGCGATTTACTTGGTATGCGCCCAGTAGGACAACCAGATCTAGTTCGGCGCATATGGTCCTGATTCTCAGAATTAAATTAGCAAACTGGGGCGGTTGAACACTGACCTTCCAGGGGCTAAAGTTATGGAACTACCTTCCTCTTGCCCTCCTGTCCCAAACAGCCTGCAGCTATTCAGAAAGCAGCTAAAGACCTGGCTAAGTCCGCCCAAAGTCACTCAGACCTAACTTGGTTTGATGCTCCTTCTTCAGTCCTTGATTTGCCTAGCGCTAAGACACCTTCAGGTACTGTGCGCTCTATAAAACGACTACATTCATTCATTTAATCCACAAACAAAAAATATGTAAAAATCGAAATTGTAAACTCAATATGAAGATTTTAGCTTTACAAAAATTACTTTTATTTCTAGGCGAAAAAATAATAAGCGAGACGCTAGTATATCATTTTTTTCTTTTTTCCTCCTGGTACATGCTCTCTTTTGTGCTGCCAAATACCAGTGCTTCTTCAGCTGTGGCCATCAATCGTCCATACTAGATTCTGTTTGCTTTACTTGTGCTGCTCCCACAAATAAAGATAAGAATACCAACTTCACATTTAGCTTCCAATTTTGTATTCCTTCCCTTCACAGGAACAGAGCATTTTAAAACTTTCAGATTTCAATTTTGTTTTTTATTTACTTTATTAATCTGATGATATTTGTTAATTTAAAAAGAAAGGGACCACAGATTACCAACCACTGCTCTAGGTGTTTTGTACAATCAGCAATTAAAAGGAAGGAGAGCAGAGATAGACGTGCTTCTCAATGGAATGGCTTCCTGATTTGGAAGTTCCGTGTAAGAGGATCAAGTTTCTTCTTTTCAGATACCTTTACCTTTGCATCCCTAAGAGCCACATGTCAGTTGAAGCATGGTGGTTCTTCACACCAATGCTAATGTTTTGGTTACTGGTGAATTGTAGTAGCCATAACAAATTTCTGTGTGTCTGCATCTTTGGTGAGCACATTCATTTCTAGAAGTCCCACAATCAGCCTAACCGACAATTTCCTGGCTGAAGTTGTTGATGAGTCCAACCTATATATTGTGGTTAATTGACGAGCAATGAATCAGAGAGTAGAGTTCCAAATTGCTATTTTTATTCCTTTAGTACACAGCCTAACATGAGGAAACTGTTATTACACAGTTCAATGTCTTCACACCCTTCTTAATGCTTTTATTCTGTCATAAAGATGCCACTACTTAAGAGTTTCTAATTACATTGTTGCTTGACAAGGAACATGTTCCACTCAGATTTCTATCAGGTAAGTCCTCGTTCCTATGTTTTGTGGAGTGGTCTTTCCTCGCAAAAGTCCTTAAGAATTCATCTGACAACACATGGATTTCTGTTCTTCCCTACTCACACCAGGGGCGTAACTCAGGCCCCCACAGCCCCTGCCATGCGGGGGGCCACTGAGCTGCAGGGGGCCCCCTCAGCACAGTTCTCAGGCCTGAGAGCTCCGGATTAAATCCGTAGGGGGGCCCCTCTGTGTACATTGCAGGGGGGACCCTCTTAACTTTTGTTACGCTCACTGACTCACACAGGCATGCAATCAACACCTCCTGGCATTATTGGCCTTCAGGAGCATAAATAAATAGAGGGAGAAAACATCAGGACTTGATCCTGTTCCTACCATGGGCCTTTCTCTCATCCACCAAACCTACTCCTTGTAACCCTCAGAGATGTTTTAAGGCAGATGCAAAGTGTGAAATTCCCCAGGGTCCCCACCTTCCAAGGGGCGACCTGGGAAACTGAATTTTCTCTCTGGTTCACTTCTGTGCATTTTTGTATCTTAACCTTTAATGTATAATTCAACATAGGGCTTAAATTAGCAAACAAATATGTAATAAGTTCAAAGTTGTTTCAAACAGGGATCCCAAAATATTTCTTTCCCATGGCCTCCAAAATCCTTAAGATGACACTGGTATTCCCCGGTTAATGTTCTACCCCAAGACTTGCCTAAAAAAGATGCGGCATTAGAACCTGAGCCTGTTCCCAGGATAATCGCTGTGACACTTTGAAGTAAGTCTTAAAGCGAGTGTCTGGACCACTTAATTCCACCTCACTTCTGATACCAGCCTTCTGATAGGACAATACCTGCCACTACACCTGGGCAGTTCCATCATTATTGGCTCCCTGAGTTTTGGTTCCCTCCTTTAAAGACCCCGGCCTCACCCATCTTCCCAGTGACTGCAAGTTCATCATGGACTGTGGGACTCCGCCCTACTCAATGCCTCAACATTTCCTTTGGCGTCAACACAGCTGCTTCCCTGGAGCCGAAGGCAAAGAATGGTGTTTCCACGCTCTGGGAAATCCTGTAGATGCTTAGAATGGCGCCCTTCTGTCCCACCAATACGGCTCAACGTACCCACCAAAGACCCTGACCCATCATGTAGACTGGGTCGTCAATTAGCTTTAGGACGAAAGACTGGATTCTCCAATGGCCCTTGATTCTGTACTACAACTGGAGTCACTTCAGACTCTGAGTGGCACATAGTTGTTTGTTCCCATGTTTTTTTTTGTGATTAACAAAGTGCACTTGAGTTGACGATTCCGTCCTTAATTGGGTTTATGCGTTGTATTTGTATTGTACTTGATATTTTTTTAATAATTTTCCCTCATGAATTTTGCACCTTGCTCATATTTTTTCTTTCTATAAAGCAATAGCTGAGGATTTTGACCTGACAGAACTTACAATCTGCAATACCTTCATTATTTCTTGGTAACAGACTATTTTTTGGATTACTAAAAATTGATCTTATTTTGTTTTAATGCTGTTATTCAGTGAACTTGTTATGCACTATTAGCTATATTATTCTTCATAGTGACTGTCATTGCTATATATCTATGTATTACTTATTGCATAGTTAATACATATAAGAATAAAGGCCTGATTTAGATCTTGGTGGATGGTTACTCGGTCATAACGGTGACAGATATCCCGTCCACCGAAATATTAATCCCATTATATCCTATGGGATTTATATTTCAGCCGACAAGATATCCGTCACCATTGGGCCGGACTGGGAACCCTAAGCAACCCTGGAAATTTTGTCGGCCAGCCCCAACCCCGGAGGGTGGCAAGCGTGAAGCACTGTTACTTAACAAAGCTGACCCCCAGCCTGGACCTGATATTGCAGCATCGCTGCAAAACCGGACCCAGTAACAAAATCAGCCCGCACAGCTCCAAAACCAGCCCCACTGCTCCAATGCCAGTCCCCACCCTTCCAGCCTCCTGGGATAACACCCTAAGCTCGCTAATGTCAGTCCGCCCTTGAAAATGACGGAGTAACCCATCCCCATGATCAAAATCTGACCCTACGTCTAAAAACGGTTGTCAACGTGCATTCGTGAAATTTCAGAAAAAGTGGGCTTTCGTATTAAAAATGCATCACTAAATAAGTGCTTATTAAATCAAATTTCCTTCATTCCTAGAACGATTGCATCTCGGTATCTCTACACAAATCTCAAACAATTATTATGAAATATTTAAAGAGTTATAGTTTAAAAACTACATTAAAATGGGTCTAAATAATGTACATTTGGTTAGTCATTTGGGGCAATCATACTAGCAGTGGGTGTCATAAGTTTAGCAAATCTACAATTTAGCTGCATATGCAGACTTTTCAGACTTTCAATTATAGCTTGCTTGCAAAATCTTAATATTAAACGTTTAAAACAGGGTCGAGGAAGCCTTCTGCGGGTCTCAATTAAAGCGGGACAGACACACTGTAGTGTAGTTCCTATCTTCCCAATAGGCTCTGCGCATTGGAATAATACCTACAGCAGTAAAGGCCTAGGCCAGACGTTAACTAGGTCTACTACTGTCGATACTAGACTTAAGTTTTGGGTTTGCCAGCATAGCTCAGAGTTCGCTAGAAACTTTCTCGAATGTTCAGGAAAGAAATAACTCCCCTGATTAGACAAGAAGGGATTTAGTTTCTGACAACCATAGAACATGACAACTTTGCTCTCCCCTAATCAAGAGTGTATCTCCAGAGTCGTGTGAGCACAAGGCAATTATTTTACTCAGTCAGTACGTGCATTCTTAGTCTCATCAGATTGTAGAGAAAAGGAAGAGACGGGCGTGTTCAATAAAAAGGTGTTATTTATTGATCAGTCTCTTTTCTCGTACAAGAGAAATGGATCGATATTATTGCAATACTTATAGTTAAGTAAAGTGCATACATTAAAAGCAATAGTATAAAATAATACTGTAAAAACATTGATATGGTTTCTGAGCCATATGATGTTTAAAATGATTAAAATATATTTACATACACATATACATTTGACTAAACGTACTCAACTGGTGTTTCTAAATACGCCTACCCCGTGTACCTGACCTAAGTCTAATGCGTGGGCGAGAATAGAAAGTTACAGTTTAAGTTAAGTTTGTTTTTGCCAAGTGAATAACTAAAGAATTCTCTGTGAGGGGTTATTCAGTTCTGTACCTGGAAGTTAGGATGAATGAGGAATGGTATCTCTTTCTCTGCTCTCGATATTCCAGGCTGCCTGCGAGGGCTGCCCGAAAGCGCCGGTGCTGGGTCTCTCGGTAGGAGATAGCAGCGCGTCTCTCAGCGCGTCAGGAAGGCGGGGCTGCTGCCAGCGGGGTCTGCTCTGCTTCTGGGCTTCGGCAAGTATGGCTGCTCCGTCTCGTCACCACGCGTGTGTTTGCATAGGGCAAGATCGGCAATATTTATACCTTAAAGGTGCCGGGATTGACGTAAGGATGGACATAGATGCGTCAATAAAGATGTCATACGACTTGCTCGTTAGCACATTCTTTTACTGAAGTTCTCTGTGAAATCAAAACAATGGCCGCACGGATTTTCCAGGTTGTCATAGGTTTGATTTGTTATGAGAACGTCGTATGCCTTATCAGGGGCTGGAGGAATGTCGCTTGTCTAATTAGATCTCAAGCGTTATGACCTAATCAGATAACAAGTTCCTGTGCCGTAGTGTGACTGCGTCAGATAACGGTATCTGCATCATGGGGGCTTTTCTTGCCTCATGGGCTGACTGTTAGTTAACTTGATAGTTAGTTTAACCAGAATAGGGTCAGGAATAGGGGGATCGATTCAGAACCTATAGGAATACATGACACCCACTCCACGCTAACTATGGTCATATTTACTAATCTATGCATAGTATAACATAGTACAACATACTATAGAGTATAGTGTATACCTCACCACCCCAAAATACATTAATGCATTTTGAAATTTTCAAATATACTGAAAAATTGCAGTCATATATATTGTATGCACTTAAGCTATGAATTAAACGCTAAAGTAAACACGCATTTGTAGACAATATTGCCTAATTGGTATATGAGAAATACACATGAAATGGCTCTTAATATGGCTATACAGAAAGAAAGTTCGAGACCATTTCATCACATAATAAAATATTTGTGAACATACCAGCGGGCAACTAAAGTTTATAAAGTATCTAAAAATAGAAATCTTAGTTCTCTAGGAATAGTTTCTTACTTTAAGCAGAAGATAAGTGTCCCGAAAATTTTGTAAAAAATAATTTGGGGCTGCTAAAAAATTGTTGTCCGTGAACTGGTGGGAAAAATTGTTCATGTGACTTTATTTTTAAAGTTGAAGGCCGAATTCAGGGAACGCCGTGTGCGAGCTTGCTCAAAAGTCTCTATTTCTGTTCTGGAGAGAACATCATATCATTAAGGCTTTCGAAAAAACTGTCAACAGCTTCATGGGAAAGTTCCACTAAGTCGGAAATAGGTGTAACCATGCATTCGTGCGCATGATTGCTGACAGAAGGTCGTACCTGATCGATGCTGCTTTCATCTTGAACTTCACTACTCTTCAATCGTAGTGGTGAAGATTCCACGAATGCCGTCATCAGGATTGGCAGCCTTTGAGGGCAGCACAAAGCGTGAACCTTGGTAGGAACCAACAATGTATCTGCATCCACTGGCGCATCCGATTGTAGCGTCAGACAGGTGTCTAACACGCATTCTTCTCCGCATAGCAGACACCTCAATACAGGTAAAACACATCTTTGCCACATTGGTCGAAATGATAGAAACCAAGTCATGTTCAGGTCTCTAAGCCGGGAGAGTCCCAGGAATTTTGATATCCGGTCCCGGTATCCAATGGCTAGGATTGTTTCTTCCATTGTCGCGAGAGTTTGATCTGTGACATGGGTTGCCATAACGAAAAATAAGGACTATGAATAGGATTCCTGCAATTAGTCCCAGGATCAGGGGAAGTCCGCCAAAAATCGAATGGACGAAATCTGGAAAAATACCCAGTATGGCTTTGAATGGTGTTAATGCCATCGAAAATACTGTCTTAAATACCTTTGAGACCCCAGTGGTATCAGAAATATTTACGATTTCGCTCAGGATTTCCGCTAAATGTACGGGGGAATTAGTCGATAATAATGTATGTATCTCTGCAGTCGTCCTTGCGACTTGTAGATCATACGTTTCTTTTGATGACGTGAGCCTTGTAGGCGTCTGAAGAAGCACTGTTTTCATTCTGCTTAAAGTATCTATTCGAATAGAAGTAATTTTCAAACTGGGCCATGCCCTTGCCTCCCTGTCTGGAAAGGAGCTGGGGAACAAAGAACGTCCACAGCACTTGACCTTCGCAGTCGTAGTGACTAGATAAGGAGTCCCGGGCATAAGACTACAACATTTGCGGTCTACAATAAGAATGTAACTCCCATTATAGAGTCTTTGAAAGAATGGTTCTATTTCAGTTGCAGGTGCGCCTTGCTGGTGACATGAAAGGTTGTATGAATTCCCTTCACAGGCTCCATGCAAACTAATTCCGCTACACAGAAGCGTGCCGCTTAGTGACATGGCACAATTGTTGCCACTAAGAAACACTTTCTGTCCTTTATTACTGACACATGCATGTGAATAGGGCAGGTTCCAAGTTGTTTTAAGGTACCCCTTCCCCAATTTCTCGTACATGCCAGCCTGTATATATTTTTGGCAGTATTGAAACCTGAAGGTTGAGATTGGAATATTTATGATTCCGTGGATTATCCATTCACTGACAGGTCGTTCTGACATTGTCATTGGTAATCTTTCTAGTTTTTCAATGCTCAAGATTGTATAATCAGCACCCTTTTGCGCCATACCGATTTGTCTATCAGTAAGGTTAAAGATTTGGAATAGTGACGTTGTGTTGATTAAACGCCAAGGCACATAGCCTGAACGCAGATTTTGTAACGTCCAGCCAAGCTGTACAATAGAACGCAATTGTGACTGACCATGTTGTAATAACAGTAAGTCTTGCGATAATATATCGATTGCTGAAGACACAATGCTGTCCAATGAAAAAATTCTGGAGGACAGAGTCATTAACCCATTGTCCACTACAGAAAGTGATTTTTCCAAATTAATACGGTCAATTTCCCGTATTCTTTCTGCTGTTTCAATTTGATTAACCTTCCAGGCCTCATTGTATGCTGCATATACAGAGGCTGCTATGAAACGCTTTTGACGCTGTTTGCGTGGTCCCTTTATGAAATCACGCAAGTCAGCACCATCAGTAAGTAAAGTTAGGTGTTGCTTAATTTCAGGCAGTGTGGAAGTTTGTAGCCACTGAAGGCATAATTTGCCCACACTGTAGGTTGTTATTATCCCTGGGTGATGTCTTTGGGGATATCTAGGGTCTGGCCTGGTCATTTTGAACCCCTGTGTTTTATTCAGGAATCTGTCTTGACAGTTATTTGTATCTGTGGGCCAGATTAACCATTGTTTCCAATCAGGATGTGTTCTGTTTTGGTTTAATATATGGTTTACGTCTATCTCTTCATCCGTATCCGAGCTATTGCTAAACATTGTTGGCTTTGGAATAGACGGTTTATTTAAATCTTTGATTTTGGCTAGGCCAAGACAGGTGGTTTGTTGAACAGTGTCATTTAAAAATATCATTTGTTCTGGGATCATGCAAGCTCTAAACAAAGCTTCTAAACCCTGTACTTGCCATTCTTTTGTACCCCAAACACTTTTCAAATCAACATTTTTGTCCCAATAATCAAATCCAAAAGTATTCATTTCTTCGAAGAATGAATCTGAATATATCAACTTTGTGTTGGTTATCATGGTTTTCATCCCTGTCTTGTTTGACAATTTAAAATAGAATGTTTCAGCATTACTTGTTTTAAAACCTGAAAAATATGAATATTTGTCGTAAACGGTTCTTGAGCTCCCTTTTGGAGGTGTTGCACAATGTTCCCATTGATTATAATTTAAAACATTTCTAGGTTGTGCAGATTTATGTAAAAAATGGTTACCATAGTGGTTATAGCAATACATACTATCATAATTTGTAGAACCTTGCAAATAATCATGTTTTGTAAATTTAGCAGAAATTACTAAGTCAAACATCATGTTATTAATGCTTTCGAAGTCCCAATCATCAGCAAATGAGTTTGGTTTTGCAAAGTCACTCAAGGAGATCTTGATTTGGTGTGGATATTTCAGGATCTCGACCGGACCATAAATGTCATAGTCAGTGTTGTCCCAGGCTACCCCACCAGGTATAGGATTGGCTGTGAAGTTGGCTGAAGAAAGTTCTCTTTTCTCGACGTGTGAAGATGTGTGTGGTTTGAGGACCAAGTTGATGTTCTGACTTGCTGTGTCCATTTTAGCATATTTTCCCTCAATGAAGCGTCCCAAAGTTAATACCATGATGAGCCAAAGTATGAGGATAAATGCACCAAAACCCACCCAAAATTCAATCCATGGAGAAATCAGATATGTTTCTTTCAGTTGGTTCAAAAGTTCCTTAGCTTTGTCTTTAAAGGATTTTGATGATGGCTGTGTCTTTGATTCACTGAGGCTTTCAGAGGAATCATAGAAGTTTACGAAGTAGCCGGATGCAGTTCTGTCAATTGTTCCAATTGCTTCAGGATTTTTGTTTCTTGAATTGTCACCTGGTACTTCATTATAGATTGGTGTGTCTCTGCTAAATGTTTTTATTTGGGTTTTCAGAGGTCTGAGTTCTATTGCATTGTTGCATAGTCCTTGTTGTTCTTCTGTAGGCGTTTCGAATGTGATGAGCCTCTTCGTTAGGACCTCTGTACTGGTAGCAAACCTTGGTGTTCTGCTACTTATTGGGAGTCCACTTGGCCTACTGTTTGTTATCGGCCACATGTTGTGGTTTTACCAGGTCGATGGATACAACTCGGTTCTCCTTTTTACCAGCAAGTGGCGGTAGTACAACTGATCTTGTCCCGTTGACAGACAAGACAGGAACTGCTTTTCTGTAAGAAGGCCCAAATTCCTTCTTTACCGCGATCTTCTCTCTGACTAGATCCCCGACTTTTGGAATCCAGACAGGTCTTGCTGGGACAGGTGGTGATTCTTCAGTGGTTGTTGGCTGTTGTTTCAACTGTATGTTGCTCAGGTCTTTTCTTGTTTTGTTTAAGTCCTGCAAAATAGCCAAACGGTCTTTGACATCAAAGCTTTTTTTCTTTAACCACTGAAGTCTGACTGTCGAGGTCAGAGATAATCATTCTAGTTCCAAATAATAATTCGTACGGACTGAATCCCTTCAGAGAATTTCTTGGCAAGTTATTTAGACTACGTTGGACACTTATTAGATGTTTGACCCACCCAGCTCCCGAACCTAATATCCTTTCCATTATAGATTGCTTTCTGCCTTGGTTTTTTCTTTACACCATCCCGTACCCTCAGGAAGGAAGTGAGAAGATTCCCGCTGGGCTGTGCTCATTTGGCCATGTTTCCCCCCCGGCCGGAGGGCTTGAGTGAAAACAATGGTCGAACGTAGCATGCTCTTAGCGTATATGCCATTTAGACTCGCAAATCTTTGTATAACAGTCCGGACGTCAGCCGAGTGCTGAGGATCGACATTATAAGTGGAAACTAGCCTGTATATGTTAATCGCAAGCCCTGCTTTTTATTGGTCATATTATCTGCCTTGATACGACGAGGTATTAAACTGTTTCTCTCCCCACTGCGATCTCTGTTGCAGTTTGGGCAGTTTTTTACAAACATGGTGTGATGCAGGCTCATGCCTGGCCACCAGTACCGTGATTGTAATTCTTCCAGAGAATCTTTTAATTTAAGGTGTCTAAGACCCTCGCCCATATGTGCGTCTGCGATTAACAAGCTTCTCCTGTCCATGTTTGGAATCACTCTATCCCCCACTCCAGGGATTCGAGCAAAAGGGACGGAGTTTGCATCGATTATGTATGTATAATTGAGTGGAAAGTTGATCGGTAACGCTGAGCAGTCGCCTTTTGATGACGTTTTCACTGCCAGCACTGTTTCACCGTCAATGTTTTTTTATGTACGCTTTTTTTTAACTACGGGAGCCGATTTAGTGGCTGCCGCTGTGGCTGTTTCAGCCAATGAATTCCCTACAACGTGAACGCCATCACGCTGATGACTCAGTGAGTGTGTCACGTGAGTCCTTGGTAGTTCTTTTTGTAAAAGAGCTATTTGTTCCCAGAGCAATTTCTGCTTTATTGGTGCATCTGTGTCATCTTTGTAACCGTTCTGAATCCATGTCTGCAAATCCTTGTTATATGATTTGACGCAGTAATATGAATCTGACACTATAAGTGTCGGGAATTCGCGATCCGCATTATCTAGCGCCATTTTCAATGCTATTATTTCAGTTTGTTGTTCTGAATTAGTTTCAACTGAGTGTGTTTTTGTTAATAGAGGTCTTAGTTTACCTCCGCGCCACACTTCTTTTGTAATCTCACATGTGGGGTTGTATGCTTGTTCTCCCCAAACGGAGGGTTGAGCATGTCCGTCTGTATAGATTACACAGGCGTAATGTCGTAGAGGCAGAATGTCGATTGGCAGAGGATACGTCTTTTCATATTTTAGATTTTTTAATTCTTCTAGTTCTGGATCAAAGTAGTAGTATACTTTGTCCGTTGTGATTGAATTCATCCATTGTATCCATTCCGGATTCAATGTTGTTGTTGGTAAATTACACGGTGTTGTTAGTGCCTCAAAGGCTGATTCTGCTGTTCTGACTGTGATATGTCTACCGTCAGCTATGTCTTTTTCTCTAGCTATTGCGGTTTGAACTGCACGAAGGATTTTTTCTGTATTACTGAATTTCTGTTCAGCTTCTGTGTACAAGTGTGATTTGAATGCAATTGGTACCTTTTCTCCCTCATTAGAGGTCAGGTATGTGAATCCGCATCTCCCTGGGATGACTCGAATCACAAGATTGCGTGTGTTATCACGTGTTTCTAATTTTGTTTTAATTAGCATGTCTGTTTGTAAGGATCTCAAAATTTCTGTGTGTGTTTGAGTCCAATTGGATCTTTTAAAGTCTGGTTTAATTAGATCATAAAGGGGTTTGACCCTTTCTGCGTAATTTGCAATGTATGTTCTTCCGAAATTCAGGAAGCCTAGAATTGACTGTAGGTTTTTTAGTGTTTTAGGAGCTTGGATTACGGCACATTTCTCTAGGAAATTGTCTGCCAGGCTTTTACCTTCACTTGATAACTCATATCCTAAGAATAGGACTGTCAGATGGGCAATTCTGGATTTTTTAAAGTTGAATTTGTAACCCTCTGCTGCGAACCCAAGTATTATGGTGTTCACTCTTTTCAAGTGAGTATCCAAGTCATCATCTGTTAAGTAAATGTCATCGACATAAGATAATGCTTCATCATCATATAGCTGTAGTAATTCTGTTACTCTCGCTGAGAATACCCCCGGGCTGTTCTTGTACCCCTGTGCTAACTGACAGAATTGTTTTTGAGTGCCATTTACTGAGAATGCAGTTAAATATCTGCTCTCTGGTGCTATGTTTTGACAAAAGAATCCATTGGAGATGTCCAAGGTTGTTTTGTATTTTTTGCGCACTATGTTATTCATTAGTGCAGCACTGTGTGAGTTTTGCACTGCAAAGGTTTTGCAACATGTGTTAAGGTGTCGGTAATCCAAAACTAGACGATATGTATTGTCTGGTTTGGAGACCGGAAACAAAGGATTGTTCATTTGTGAGGTGCAAGTTTCAATCACCCCCTGGTATTCTAGCTGATCTAGTATTTCATTTACCTGTTTTTTAGCTTCTTGCTTAATTGGGTACTGCCTTTGTGCAGTAGGTTGTGATTTTAACTGGATTTTGTGAGGAGGAGAATCCTCATCCCATCCTACATGATTTTTATATAAAGCAGGTGCTAAGGCCACTGCCCACTTTCTAGCAAGTGTGTATTTTTTATGAATCGGGATTTGATTCGAGAAGGCAGGCATAATTACTTCTTCGCCATGAGGGCACTCCCTGACAAACTCTGGTGGCCAGTCTTTTTCAGCTAGAAGGATATCATAGCCCTTGGAGAGGTTATCCCAAAATAGTCCCCTTATTTTCCTAGTCTTATCTCCCTCTATACGTAATGTTATCTCGTATATCTTGTGGGGTTTGCTAACTCTGGTGTCTGCAGTTTCCACTTGAAGATATTCATTCGTGTCCACTGTCTCCAGATGATTCATAAGGACTTTGCGAGCTATGCTCACTTCTGCTGCGCTGTCTAGCATTGTCTGAGCCCACTCTCCGTTTTTCAGTTGTGTCCTCAGTATTCTCTGCATTGTTAACTACCTTGATACTGGCTACCTTCTTTTTTGGAAATTGTAATTTCTTTTTTTGTTGAGCAGGTTCCTTGTCTTTGGACTTGGCGTGCTCTTCTCTTTGTTCTGATCGTCCTCTTCTTTCCGATTTCTGCGAGGAAGTCTGAAAAGATTGAGAGGGACGTGTATCAATGTCTTGATATCTATCAGGTTTTTTAATATTATCCCTATTTCTAAGGTTATATCTTTTCCCAGAGGGGTCACTCTGGGGTGACCTGTGTCTCTGGTTCGGAGATTTCTCCCTTCGCCTAGGAGACCTTCCTCGGGACTGGAATTTCTTTTCTTTTGGATTGGATTGTTTGTTTCCATCCCAGTTCTTTTTTGGTGAATTATTATTAAAAAATATTTTTTCTGGACTTTCAGTCAGTTGCGGTTTTACTGGTATTCCACCTAAACTATCTCTACCTAGTTCTTCATAGGATTTTTCTATGATTCTGGCAATTTCAGCTGGTTGGTCTGCTATATCTGTCTCTTTTAACCTCTGGCGGATCGCCACGTTTGCTGCTTCACCTTTTATATTGGCTAATAATATAGCCGAGACCTGCTTGAAGTCTTTCAGTAATTTCATACCAAGAGTTAAAGCTGGTTCTGGACCGTATTCATCTTGAATTTGTTTTAGCAAATCTGGTATTACCGAAATGGATGGAACACCGTGCGTTTTTGTGTAGATTGAAGCAAAGACTGTACCCCAAGTATCACAGTCCTCTATGTGTGGTGCGATTCCCATTGGTAGACATATAGTCAGAATCCTGTGTTTTTCTAGCGGGGTGGTGTCAGGAAACACCGCCTCTATTTGGGTGATTTTCTGTGCCAACCAGAATGGTATTTGTTCTCGTTTAGCCGGAACTTTACCTAGGCAGGATTGGATGTTCTGTGGTGTGATTTTATTTGTGTTCCCCTGGTGAGGGGTCAGCTGTGGGAGTTTAATCGCTGGCTGAATTGTTGAAGTCCGCATTACATACTGGACTAATTGTCTATGAATTTTTAGTAATTGTTTTAGCTGTATTAACAGCTCTCCAGTAGACATCCCTTCGATGTCTGGGTGTGGTGTGTATCCGGCTAAGACCGGCCACGTTGCTCCTGGTCTTCCTAAAGGACCGAGCCTTGTAATGTGATTGTTATGTATTAGGGCGCCATCAAATAAGAGCAAATGCTCTTGGAATTTGAGTGGTACTTCCACCTCCTCGAAAGGAGTGTAAATGTCGGGTGGAACCTCTATTTTGTAATAGTGGAAGTACTTTGTTACAGCATTTGCTGCTGGAAAATGTATCCATGTATAGTATACCTCTGTCTGCCGATATTCGTGTGCCTCAATTGCGAATATGACTGTGCCACCTCTAGGTGTCAGTCCATTTTCTATAAGTTTTAAGGTTATAGATCTCCTTTTGCTGACCGGAATGAGTATTATATCCGCGTCTGCATCCTTTAGTGCAGTATCTGCTGCTGCTATTTCAGCTGCTAATCTAACTGCCTCTCTTTCTTCATCACTGTCTCCCATTTTACCGACAGGATGGTATTATGTTTGTTTGCAGATCAGGTTTCTAATGGAACAAAGATTAGATGCACAATATTTTGGAACAGTGTATCCTTCAACGTTGACTAAACCAAGAACCTTACATAGGAGTTCCCTCCTGCGAGGTTTTGGAGGATATTACCTTTCACCCACTCCAGACGTCTTTGGAGTATTTGGGAAGAGGGGTCTGAGTGAGAAAGCACGACTGAGTTACTCTAAATGTCTTACGTTAGTTTTATCGCCCTTTCCAAACGCGTTGGGCGCCATGTAGTGTAGTTCCTATCTTCCCAATAGGCTCTGCGCATTGGAATAATACCTACAGCAGTAAAGGCCTAGGCCAGACGTTAACTAGGTCTACTACTGTCGATACTAGACTTAAGTTTTGGGTTTGCCAGCATAGCTCAGAGTTCGCTAGAAACTTTCTCGAATGTTCAGGAAAGAATTAACTCCCCTGATTAGACAAGAAGGGATTTAGGGCCAGATGTAGGTAATTCTATTTTACCGACTCATAAATACCGAATTTTACCGATTCGGTATTTATGAATCGGTAAAATAGAAGTACCGAGATGTAGGTAAATCCAGATGTGGATTTACCGAATCTTTAAAAGTCGGTATTTACCGATTCGGTAAATACCGACCGGTAATGCTCCATTCATTCCTATGGGCTTTGAAGCCCATAGGAATGAATGGGGCATTACCGGTCGGTATTTACCGAATCGGTAAATACCGATTTTGACAAGGGTGCAGGGGGTGTCACTTTGACACCCTCTAGCACCCCCAAAAAAGGTACGGGGGCCATGTGGCAGGCATACCTGCCCTAAGGGCAGGTCTGCCTGTCATATGGCACAGGTGTGCATGCACACATGTGCATGCACACCTCAATCGGTATTTCACCATCAAATTGAATTTGATGGTAAAATACCGATTTCTTAGGCCTTGTGGGACTCATAAGAGTCCCACCTACATATCAATTTTACCGATTCTGTAAAAATACCGGTCGGTAAATTTACCGACCGGTATATTTACAGAATCGGTAAAATTACCGATTTGCCCAGTTTCTGTCCTCCTACATCTCGGTAGCCAAATACCGGTCGGTAACGGCCGAATTCGGCCGTTACCGACCGGTATTTGGCTACCTACATCTGGCCCCTAGTTTCTGACAACCATAGAACATGACAACTTTGCTCTCCCCTAATCAAGAGTGTATCTCCAGAGTCGTGTGAGCACAAGGCAATTATTTTACTCAGTCAGTACGTGCATTCTTAGTCTCATCAGATTGTAGAGAAAAGGAAGAGACGGGCGTGTTCAATAAAAAGGTGTTATTTATTGATCAGTCTCTTTTCTCGTACAAGAGAAATGGATCGATATTATTGCAATACTTATAGTTAAGTAAAGTGCATACATTAAAAGCAATAGTATAAAATAATACTGTAAAAACATTGATATGGTTTCTGAGCCATATGATGTTTAAAATGATTAAAATATATTTACATACACATATACATTTGACTAAACGTACTCAACTGGTGTTTCTAAATACGCCTACCCCGTGTACCTGAACTAAGTCTAATGCGTGGGCGGGAATAGAAAGTTACAGTTTAAGTTAAGTTTGTTTTTGCCAAGTGAATAACTAAAGAATTCTCTGTGAGGGGTTATTCAGTTCTGTACCTGGAAGTTAGGATGAATGAGGAATGGTATCTCTTTCTCTGCTCTCGATATTCCAGGCTGCCTGCGAGGGCTGCCCGAAAGCGCCGGTGCTGGGTCTCTCGGTAGGAGATAGCAGCGCGTCTCTCAGCGCGTCAGGAAGGCGGGGCTGCTGCCAGCGGGGTCTGCTCTGCTTCTGGGCTTCGGCAAGTATGGCTGCTCCGTCTCGTCACCACGCGTGTGTTTGCATAGGGCAAGATCGGCAATATTTATACCTTAAAGGTGCCGGGATTGACGTAAGGATGGACATAGATGCGTCAATAAAGATGTCATACGACTTGCTCGTTAGCACATTCTTTTACTGAAGTTCTCTGTGAAATCAAAACAATGGCCGCACGGATTTTCCAGGTTGTCATAGGTTTGATTTGTTATGAGAACGTCGTATGCCTTATCAGGGGCTGGAGGAATGTCGCTTGTCTAATTAGATCTCAAGCGTTATGACCTAATCAGATAACACGTTCCTGTGCCGTAGTGTGACTGCGTCAGATAACGTTATCTGCATCATGGGGGCTTTTCTTGCCTCATGGGCTGACTGTTAGTTAACTTGATAGTTAGTTTAACCAGAATAGGGTCAGGAATAGGGGGATCGATTCAGAACCTATAGGAATACATGACAAAACAATATATGTAGGATGATTAATTTTTGATAGCTATAAAGCCTGTACTTTGGTCTGCCCCCACACCTCATGTTGGAGTCAAATATTTTGTTGAAAATGTTCCCATTTGGAAGTGCATTAACTTAATTGTTATGTGTGTAGCCCTGTTGAATCTCTGACAAAATTTCGATTTCACTAAAATCGACCTACACAAATATCGTGTCTTAAATATAGATTACAATTACATCGACATCCTATACTTATTTATAAATTTACTAAAACATCGATCTCACTATATCGATATACAAAAATCTCGAGTACACTAATTTCGATCACACTTATATCGAAATACAAAATATCGACAATCATTAATATACATACCACTATACAAAAACATCGATTACCAAAATATAGACATCAATAATATCGACATTACCTAAATATCGACTTTTCAAAATCATTCTTACAGTTTATATAAACATTATACACATTAAATATATTAAAATTATACTATTAAATAACTATATATCTCTAAAAAAATATTATTAAATTACGAAATCTATGGTAACAATCACATATTACATTTCTTATATATACACATATTTATTTTATATTATAAATGTTTTAAAGCTATACTATTTAATTATATTATATTTAAAATACTTACTAATACACAAACTCTCTAAACAAACATTTCGAATTCAGCAAATTAAACTTATTAAAAATAAAAACATTCAAACTAACCAATAGGAACTGTTTTCTATGCTTCTAACCAATCACAAACTAACACTAATTAAACATACCCTATAAAAACTGCTACAATTAAGACTCAAAAACCAGCAGAAATTATTCAGCTTCAAGGAGAAATGCACTTATTTCTACTACTCTAAATATTGCTCTCATACAAATATACTACAAATCAACAAAAAGTAAGTAATTTTATGTTTCAGTATAAAAAGTTACATTATTTGCAACCTGCCGTTCATTCTAAATATCTAAAACTGCTTTTCTATCTATCTCTACATATATGCTAAACAGATTCAAGGTCAACAAACAGATGAACATTTTCAAGAAAAGTACAACAACAAATTTGATAAGTAAGTTTATTAAATTACCTTTTTAAACACTAAATAAATGCCAAATCAATAGTAAAACATGTTATAACTAACTCATACATTCCTACTTAAATGTCTAATTTTTGTTTTTTATTAAATACAGTTTTCAAAGACTTACAATGTGAAATGCTTGTTTAAAAAATTGTTACTTCTATTATAAAAACTAAACTAAAGTTTCATCATACTATTACTTTTTTCCACAGATACCTTTACTAATTAAAGCTGCAACATAACAACAAACATTCTACCATCAACATCTAAAAATAAAAAATAGGTAAGCATCGAAAACATGCCCAAGTACTAATATTTGTATTTTAAACACTCACAATGTTTAGATTTAACTGTTTGTATATTTAAAACTGTTTTTTCTTTAAATGATATATACATCTGAATAAATGTTGCTAACGTTTTCATAATAAAGCATTGTACCTTAGCAAATGTGTTATAAAAATACACATATAAACATTCACTAAAATATTCTTCATTTTCTTTCAACAGACCACTACAATCTATTAAAGCATCAATCAACAAAAAGATCTCCTTTGAAAATATACTACTTTGGAATAGGTAATTACCCACAAATGTTACATATGTATTTTTTTTCCTCTTCTAATAAAATGACTATTTCTAATAATATTTAATACACCTTTTCTAGATTTAAGAAACCAACAATGACAGAAGATGCAAGATTTATCTCATCTCAGAAAGGGAAATATTTGTTATGCTATATGGGGTATACTTATACTCAGGAAAAACAAAAAGACCTTAAAGTTAACTGGAAATGTACTAAGCATTATTCCAACAAATGTTATGGTCGTGCAACAACTAGAGAAACAAGTGTGATTAATACTACTGAACATAACCATCCACCTAATATCTCAGAAATAGAGGTTAGATCTACCCTAGACAATATTAAGGAATTAAGCAAAACCTCTGACTTACCGACTAGTGTAATACTTAAGGAATTAATACCTAGAGTACCTAGAGAGGCAAGAGGTCAGTTACCAACGATAGCTGCTATAAAAAGAACAATTGCTAGAACCAAAAAATCTAGTAGACCAACAATAGCAACACCAAAAACTTTTGAACAGGTCATAATTCCACCTGAGCTTAGCATAACTCATAATGATGAACCTTTTATCTTCTACGACAACAACAACAAAGATAAAAGGATAATAATGTTTGCAACAAACACCAACCTCAAAAAATTAACTGATAGTCAAACATGGATGATGGATGGCACTTTTAGCATATGCCCTAAACCATTCTATCAATTATATACTATACATGGCCAATTCCACAATACCTGCATACCATTCATTTATTGTTTGTTACCAAACAAACAAACTTCTACATACACTGAAATATTAAACAAAATCAAAGAAGAAACAAGAGACTTCTTTCCCCTAAAAATTATAATTGACTTTGAACAAGCTATGATAAATTCCATCCTTAAAATATATCCACACACATCCATACAAGGATTTTACTTCCATTTTAACCAATGTATATGGAAAAATTTGCAAAAATTAACACTTAGGGGCCGATTCCGATCCGGTAAAATCCCCGTCCGTACGAATCGTATCCGGAGCCGTTTCCGTACGACTCGTACGGACGCCGTACGACCGGACGATTCCGATCCCGATCGGCCGACCAGGACGCGATTCGTACGGTACACGTCGATTCGTACGGAAAAGCGCACGATCACCTACACACCGTACGGCGCGTACCCCCCATGATCACAGGGGTACGCGCCGTACCCCTGTGATCATGCGGGGTACGTGCGTACACCCAGCGTACATGGGGTACGTGCCGTACACCCACCGTACATGGGGTACGGTGCGTACCCCATGTACGCTGGGTGTACGGCACGTACCCCGCATGATCACAGGGGTACGGCGCATACCCCTGCGATCATGGGGGGTACGTACCGTACCTTTTTCGGTGCGAACTCTGCGTTTATGACTGTTTTCAGCTCCCATAGGAAAAGGGTCGTACGGTGCGTACCCGACACGAATCGTACTTGCTGGGTCGTAAAAACCAGCCGCGAACCGTAGTGATGTCGCGTACAGCGGGTTCCGAGTGAGACTCGTACGGAGATTTGATTCGTACGGAGTCCTGTACGACTCGTACGGAGTTCGGCTCCTGGTACGGATCGTACTTCGTCGTACGTACGGGACGTTTACGGGTATGATTCGTACGGGGAAAAAACGCTCCGTACGACGATTCGGAGCGCATTTTACCGGATCGGAATCGGCCCCTTAGTGTTGAATATGCAACCAATATTACCTTCGCATACCAAATAAAACACCTCATTGCCCTAGCATACGTGCCAATAACCGATGTGGCTGAACACTATAATCTTTTAATAGAAAGTCCTTTCTATACACAAAATGAACAAAAATTGTCTCCACTTTTGGATTATTTTGAGGATACCTGGGTGGGGAGACTACACCGGTCAGGCCACAGACGACAGCCTAAATTCCTAATTCCTTGGTGGAATGTATATCTACCAACCCTAAATCAAGAGGCCAAAACAAACAACGCAGTGGAGGGTTGGCATAATGCCTTTCTATCTTCAACTGGGCGAACAACTCCTACACTACACAAGCTACTAACAGCAATACAAAAAGAACAAAGTTTCCAAGAGTTAAGAATGGAGCAATCCGTTCTACAATTAAAACCCAAACTATCAAGACAAACAGCCCAAATGTACCAATATTTACAACAACAAGTACAACTTTACCCCACAACAAGAGGACTAGAATACTTAAAAATGATAGCCAAAACACTAATCTAAAAATAATGAGTCACAAAAAATCTGAACATTTAAAAAAGCCTTAAATGTAACGAAACCATCTTATTCACAAATTATAAGATATTATTATTTTCTAAAAATTATAAATATATAATAATTTTTAGACAAATAAAATATGTAACTCAACCTTTTTTTTTTAAATTGAACATTTCCCAACACACAACATTTAATAACATAAATGCATTTACCTTTTGACAACAACGTAATTAGCAAATCCAATGATCCATTACAATCCATGCTGTAATAAATCCACAGCATATAAAAAAAAGGGGCCCAATACAATGCAAAAATACTACTGTTCGAAATACATCTGAAATCCCAATTATTAGATAACTCTGATTCCCGAAAAAGGCTCTAGAATGTATGAAACGCTCCAGAAACACAAATAAATCAACGAAGTCTAAAACACATAGCAGTTACAACAACTGAAATGCACGTATTTTTTTTTTAAAACGTAACAACTCGGAAACGGAAATGGGTGTTTCCAAAAACGTACAAGAGAAAAAAAATAATACCCACCTACATAAAACTTAGAATAACACATTATTAATAACTAGAACATACATATATGTAACGAAAAAATCATAAAAAGCCACAAACACAATAACTCCAAGGCCGTTACAGAGAATACGTTAAGAAAATGTAAAAACATTAATAACGAACTACATAAGAAGTTAACCCTAACATAGTATTCCACAAACAACAAATAACAAAGTACTACCTTCAAAATTACCTTAAATTAGTTAAAATATAACAAATAGCACTCTTACCTTCTCAGACGTGAAGTAGCTTCCAACCGCGAGCTTGAATCTTCCAAAATGACCCAAAAAGACTAAGAGCAGTTACAAAATGAAACTCCCAAATGATACTATTATCCAAATAACAGTTAAATAAATGTCAACTTAATTTGTTTTAGTAATAGAAATTTGTTAAAACTGTATAATTATTTCGGCTGTATTTATCCCATGTATTATTAATTTTTCTACAAAAATATTAATTTGATTTTTTTTGTATTATTACATTAATTATTAATATATATTAATATTTAATGTTATAATAAAACAAACAATATTTAATTTACATTATTGAAAATAAAAAGTGTTATTTTTCATTACTTATATACAAATTGTGACTAATATGTTTAATATATTAATATTAATATTATAAAATTAATATTAATAAATTAAAAATATATAACAGATATTATAATTTAACATGTTTGTAAAATATACATTGTATGATATGAACTATAAATATTATCAATGTTGTTAATTCCAAATATATCTACATATATAACATATATTGAAGTTCACATGTATATGTAACAAAAATATTACTATATCATTTATTAACAATTGTGATGTATTGTAATTTCTCTTAAAATGTATATACTCTATATAGTATAATGTTCAATGTTTTATGTTTTACTATATAATTTACATATACCACAAATGTAAATTACTGCAAAGATATCGAAATAAAAAAGAAATTGGTGCTAAATTAGATATATTATTGTGTTTAAATTGTATAAAATAATTTTTATACATGTATTAATTTCTTTAATTACTATATGAACAAATAAAGAAAAAATGTGTTTAAAACTGTGTCATTTTTATCTACTACCCATTATTAAATAATTAATACCAATATATAAATTTGTAAAAATGTTTACAATATATAATTATTTTTATAATTATTTTACATATATAATAAACTATTACTATCAATTTACTATTCACACATAAATATACAATTTATTAAAATCGATACTGGACACTTAACATTAAACATTTACTTTTCCAAATCCAAAATAAATTTTTGTATTATTAATAATAAACACTTTAACTATCAAATTAACAATTGTAACTCAAATATACATTTAATTAGGGTAGTTGCTGTACACAGAACCTATTTAATTTACTATGCCAACTGCTATCTACATTTAATTAGGATATATGCTGGACACTCAACCTATGTCTAACACCTAAAAATACCCCTGTACCCCAAAACCCAAACCTAGCCCTGAAACCTAAAAATACCCCTGTACCCCAAAACCCAAACTTAGCCCTGAAACCTAAAAATACCTCTCTATTTCAAAATCCAAACTTAGCCCTGAAACCTAAGAAGACCCCTGTATCCCAAAACCCAAACCTAGCCCTGAAACCTAAAGATACCCCTCTACCCCAAAACCCAAAGCTAGCCCTGAAAACTAAAAATACCCCTCTACCCCAAAACTCAAACCTAGCCCTGAAACCTAAAAATACCCCTGTACCCTAAAACCCAAACCTAGCCCTGAAACCTAAAGATACCCCTCTACCCCAAAACTCAAACCTAGCCCTGAAACCTAAAAATACCCCTCTACCCCAAAACCCAAACCTAGCCCTTAAAAAAACTAAAAATACCCCGCTACCCCAAAACCCAAACATAGCCCTGAAACCTAAAGAAACCCCTCTACCCCAAAACCCAAACCTAGCCCTGAAAACTAACAATACCCCTCTACCCCAAAACCCAAACCTAGCCCTGAAACCTAAAAATACCCCTCTACCCCAAAACCCAAACCTACGCCTGAAAACTAAAAATACCCCTCTACCCCAAAACCCAAACCTAGCCCTGAAACCTAAAAATACCCCTCTACCCCAAAACCCAAACATAGCCCTGAAACCTAAAAATACCCCTCTAACCCAAAATCTAAACTTAGCCCTGAAACCTAAAAATACCCCTGTATCCCAAAACCCAAACCTAGCCCTGAAACCTAAAGATACCCCTCTACCCCAAAACCCAAACCTAGCCCTGAAAACTAAAAATACCCCTCTACCCCAAAACTCAAACCTAGCCCTGAAACCTAAAAATACCCCTGTACCCTAAAATCCAAACCTAGCCCTGAAACCTAAAGATACCCCTCTACCCCAAAACTCTAACCTAGCCCTGAAACCTAAAAATACCCCTCTACCCCAAAACCCAAACCTAGCCCTGAAAACTAAAAATACCCCTCTACCCCAAAACACAAACATAGCCCTGAAACCTAAATAAACCCCTCTACCCCAAAACCCAAACCTAGCCCTGAAAACTAACAATACCCCGCTACCCCAAAACCCAAACATAGCCCTGAAACCTAAAGAAACCCCTCTACCCCAAAACCCAAACCTAGCCCTGAAAACTAACAATACCCCTCTACCCCAAAACCCAAACCTAGCCCTGAAACCTAAAAATACCCCTCTACCCCAAAACCCAAACCTACGCCTGAAAACTAAAAATACCCCTCTACCCCAAAACCCAAACCTAGCCCTGAAACCTAAAAATACCCCTCTACCCCAAAACCCAAACATAGCCCTGAAACCTAAAAATACCCCTCTAACCCAAAATCCAAACTTAGCCCTGAAACCTAAAAATACCCCTGTATCCCAAAACCCAAACCTAGCCCTGAAACCTAAAGATACCCCTCTACCCCAAAACCCAAACCTAGCCCTGAAAACTAAAATACTCCTCTACCCCAAAACTCAAACATAGCCCTGAAACCTAAATAAACCCCTCTACCCCAAAACCCAAACCTAGCCCTGAAAACTAACAATACCCCTCTACCCCAAAACCCAAACCAAGCCCTGAAACCTAAAAATACCCCTCTACCCCAAACCCAAACCTACGCCTGAAAACTAAAAATACCCCTCTACCCCAAAACACAAACATAGCCCTGAAACCTAAATAAACCCCTCTACCCCAAAACCCAAACCTAGCCCTGAAAACTAACAATACCCCTCTACCCCAAAACCCAAACCAAGCCCTGAAACCTAAAAATACCCCTCTACCCCAAACCCAAACCTACGCCTGAAAACTAAAAATACCCCTCTACCCCAAAACCCAAACCTAGCCCTGAAACCTAAAAATACCCCTCTACCCCAAAACCCAAACATAGCCCTGAAACCTAAAAATACCCCTCTAACCCAAAATCCAAACTTAGCCCTGAAACCTAAAAATACCCCTGTATCCCAAAACCCAAACCTAGCCCTGAAACCTAAAGATACCCCTCTACCCCAAAACCCAAACCTAGCCCTGAAAACAAAAAATACGCCTCTACCCCAAAACTCAAACCTAGCCCTGAAACCTAAAAATACCCCTGTACCCTAAAACCCAAACCTAGCCCTGAAACCTAAAGATACCCCTCTACCCCAAAACTCAAACCTAGCCCTGAAACCTAAAAATACCCCTCTACCCCAAAACCCAAACCTAGCCCTGAAAACTAAAAATACCCCTCTACCCCAAAACCCAAACATAGCCCTGAAACCTAAAGAAACCCCTCTACCCCAAAACCCAAACCTAGCCCTGAAAACTAACAATACCCCTCTACCCCAAAACCCAAACCTAGCCCTGAAACCTAAAAATACCCCTCTACCCCAAAACCCAAACCTAGCCCTGAAAACTAAAAATACCCCTCTACCCCAAAACCCAAACCTAGCCCTGAAACCTAAAAATACTCCTGTACCCCAAAACCCAAATTAAATAAATGTCTTACTTTTTTTTCAATTTTTTAATTTAACATTTCATATTTAAAATGTAAAATTTCATATTTCAAATTTACAATTTCGAAATCTATTTTATATAAATTTATTTCCTAAAAAAATATTTTATTTTATATTTTTCATACACTCCCCACCCTTATCCCCTATAAACCCAACATCCCGCTGCAGAATTTTTAAATTATTTTCTAATTTCAAATTTCAGATTTAAAAATTAATATTTCAAATTTCTAATTTAAATTTTCGAAATCTATTTTATAAAAATGTATTTGATAATTTTTTTTTTTTTTATATATTTTTCATACACTCCCCACCCTTATCCCCTAAAAACCCAACATCCCGCTGCTAAAATATTTTAACATTTTCTAATTTCAAATTTCAGATTTAAATTTTAAAATTTCATATTTCAAAATTAAAATTTCGAAATCTATTTTATATAAATTCATTTCCTAAAATAAATATTTTATTTTATATTTTTCATACACTCCCTACCCTTATCCCCTATAAACCCAACATCCCGCTGCTGAATTTTTAAATCATTTTCTAATTTCAAATTTCAGATTTAAAAATTAAATTTTCAGATTTCAAATTTAAAATTTCGAAATCTATTTTATAAAACTTTATTTGATAAATTATTTATTTTTATTTATATTTTTCATACACTCCCCACCCTTATCCCCTATAAACCCAACATCCCGCTGCTAAAAATGTTATATATTTTCTATTTTCATATTTCGAATTTCTAATATTTAATTTCGCATTCTAATTTCTCTAACATATTTTTTAACATTTATATTTTTTTTTTTCATAACCGTATTTATTAGAAGTTCAAGCAAATCAAGTATACAGTCCTCCAAAAGCAGGAGAACACATCAGCAGGCAATATACAATAGAATACATTTATAGCTTAAACTTTTGACTAGCCCCTACCCGCCCCATTATCCCCCCCACAACTGTAACATTTCCCACTACCCACCCCTTATCCCGCCCTAACCCGATGCACGTGAACACAATCAGCTGCAGTATACATAAGGAAGCTCAGCTAAGTGTCTTGGAGCTATCCAGGCCCCGAGGTCTCAATCAATGGATAGACCATCTTCTGCTTCAACGGGAGGTTCCAATGTCAGGTCTCTATAGTCCGCCCACCGCTTCCAGATCTTGTAGTGTTTCCGAGGGCAACCCCTGGCTTCAAATACTGGCAATTCCAGCCCCATGAGGAAGTCTAAACCCGCCTTCCAGGCGCTAAGTGGGGGGGCGCGGTCACTCTTTCAGGCCGTCGCTAGATCCCTCTTGGCCACAACAAGGCCTAACAGAAGGAGATGGCGCTTATAAATGTTACCACCCACTTGATCGAGGACATGAAGAAGACCCAACCTAGGTGTACGAGGAAGATCCCATCCCAGCACCTCCGATAGGCAGTCCCACACCCCACCCCAGAACCGGACCAGGCCCACACACGACCACACAGTATGCACCAACGTGCCTCTCTCGGCCCCGCAGCGCAGGCAGTCTGGGGAAGCAATAAGGCCCGCCCTCCACAGTCTCTCTCTGGTGTAATAGGCCCGATGCAAGTATTTATATTGTATGAATCCAACCGCACTGCTATAGCCACGCCCCGGGGGGATTCCAGCGCCTCCCGCCAGTCATCCTCATCCAACGGACCAACATCCACCTCCCACGAGGCCTTCAACGACACCAGGGAAGAGGAGCAGTGAGTGACCAGTGTTTGGTAGATTTTTGAGACTTTTTTATCCCCCAGGTCTCCCATGAAGAGCTTAGCTTCCACGGGGCTAAAGTCTGGAAGCTGGTCCAGCTCCACCAGACTCGGCGCCAGAGCATGACGAAGTTGTAGATATTTAAAAAACTGGGTTTTGGGCATGTCAAACTCAGTGCTGAGTGCTTCGAAGGATTTAAGGGTAGTCCCGGCAAGTACATGACCAAGCGACGAGATCCCTATGGAGTCCCAGCCTCCAAATCCTTGCAGTGATGCCAGTGCAGGGAGTCGTCCGTTGTTCCACAGCGGAGTTTCGGCCGTCAGTCGTCCCCACCAGCCCATGCGACGCAGTGCCTGCCTCCAAATCAGGAAGACCACTTGGGTCGCATGTGGCAGTGTCTTCCGCCGCTCTGCCGAATACAAGAGTGTATGGAGCGTGGCATCTCCCATTAAAAAAATGTTCTAGGGCATATGCTGGATCATCATGGCCACCGTACCACCACTCATTTAAGACCAACAAATGAGAGGCTTGGTAGTATGACAAGATGTCTGACGTCGCGAGACCTCCACAGTACGTGGACAAAAAGCAGGTCCGCAGTGCCACCCTAGAGGCACCCCCAGCCCATAAAAACCGGCCTAGCAAGGAATTCACACGCCGGAACCACTGCGGGTCCACTCTGTACGGATGATTTTGTAGCTGGTACAGTAGTCTAGGGAGGGCCACCATCTTAAAAATAGCAGATCTGCCATAGATATTAAGAGGCATGCGCGACCACGTTTTGACGTCGGATTGAACCCTGTCCCACACCGGTTGTATGTTACGCTCCCATGCAATAGCAGCAGACTCTGATAGGAAGACTCCTAGATATTTCAGTCCACCAATCGCTACCTGCAGATCCGCTGCCCAAGGAGACACCTCGGGCCGGCCCCCCAGCACCCAAAGAGTCGATTTGCGCGGGTTGAGGTAGAGTCCTGAGACGTCACCGAAGATGCGTAATATCTCCAAAATACGCGGGCCCGAACGATCAAGGTCTGTCAAAAAGAAGAGGACGTCGTCTGCATATAGCGCGATCCTGTCTGTGAGGCCCGCACTCCATACAAAGCCACGAAGCTGCGCGTCAATGCGCACCCAGGCAGCCAGCGGCTCCATGGCCAGCGCAAAGAGATACGGGGACAGGGGGCACCCTTGCCGGGTCCCCCTAGCAACCGGAAATCTCTCCGAGATGGCTCCCGAGATACGTACCGAGGCTGTGATGTCGGTGTATAGCAGTTTGACGTATGAGACAAAAACTGGACCCAAGTTGAGGCGCGGTAATAGAGCAAAGAGGTAAGTCCAGCTGACAGAATCAAACGCTCTGTCGATGTCCGCTAGTAGGAGTGCCGCCCGCTCCTCAGTCGCCCCCATCGCACCCACCGCAACCTGTGCCCGTCTGATGTTGTGCCTTGTCGCTCTGCCCGGCATAAAGCCCGCCTGATCCGGGTGGACTAGATCTGCTACGTATGGGAGAAGACGATTCGCCAACGCTTTAGCCAATAATTTGGCTTCAAAGTTAATGAGAGATATTGGGCGATACGACTCGTGTCTGTCAGGGGGCCTGCCCGGTTTCTGGAACACCACAATCTCAGCCTGACGCCAGTCCACCGGCAAGCAACCACACTCCCGAGCTGCTTCCAGAGCCTGCCGATAGTGCGGTCCCAGCTGCAAATGAAATTTCTTGTAAAATTCACTGGGAAAGCCACTTGGTCCGGGCGCCTTACCAGTGTTAAGTTGTCCCAGCGCGTCACCCAGTTCCTCCGCCGACAGGGGAAGGTCTAGAGCTGTCCTGGCCTCATCCGATATCACCCGGGGGGGGAGGTCGGCTATAAATTTGTCAATTGCCTCTGGTGGGAGACTATCTCGTGAAGCGTATTGTACCCTATAGTAGTCGGCAAAACTCGCCGCAAGCGCAGCAGGGTCCGTCATGGCAATCCCCTCCCCGTCCGTAAGGCCCGGCAGAGAAATCGGCTGCAGAGTTTGCTGACACAACCGGTGGAGCATAGTGCACGATTTGTCGCCCCATTGGTACACCCTACTCCGCGTGGCCAGCCAGGCTTGTCGAGCCTCGTCCAGTATATGATTGCTGTGCCTGGAGGAGCAGCCTGAGCGCCACCTCGCCTTTATCTCTTCTACACTGCCCCTCCAAAGCTCTCACCCCAGCCGCAGCCGCCACAGTGGCCTCCTGACGCTTCCGACGGGCGGCAGCACACCAGGCGATGTCTACGCCCCGCAACGTGGGTTTCATGGCTTCCCAGACCGTCACGCTGTCCATGCCTTCTGTCAAGTTCTCCTGCCAATACTGGGCTATAGCCCCGCGCATGTGTGTCGTATAATCTGTCCGTTGGAGATGCCACGAAGACATCCGCCAACGGAACGGTTGATGTGGTTTACACAGTGCAATCCGTACTGCGACCGGGGAGTGGTCCGACAGTCCCCGAGGTTGAATCACGGCCTGCTTCACCCTATCGAGGAAGGCCCCGGGTACAAACACACAGTCCAACCGGGAGAAGGAGCCATGCACAGCTGATACATACGTGTATTCACGCGTCCTGGCATGCAGATGTCGCCATACGTCCACCCAACCCAACCCATCAATCATCGCTTTCAGACGTGTAGGGGTAGGCGCCATTGCGGCCACCTGCATTCTCTGCCTGTCCAGACCCACATCCACCACGTCATTCCAGTCACCCCCTATCACAGCCAGGCAGTCCGGGATTTCGGCCCACAATTCAAACAGGCGCTCCGCCAGAGACCATTGCAGGGGAGGGGGAGCATACACACTGCCGAACACCACCGGTTCTACACCAATCATGCCCTTGACAAACACAAACCGACCCTGGGGATCAAGCCAATGGCGTTCGTGAGTATAAGACAGTCGTCGATGAATGAGGACAGCTACCCCTCTCGACCCCCTAGTAAAGCCTGCGTGGAACACCTGGGTATAGCCAAAACGTTGTAAACTCAGTACTTTCGTTCCCAACATATGCGTCTCCTGCAACAACATGACATCCGCCAAGTCTCTCTTACCCCAGCGCAGTACTGCTCCTCGTTTAATTTTGTCCAGCATTCCCCTGACGTTCCAACTAAGAATTCTCATGGAGCCACTAACAGGCGCCTTCTCCGGGGAATCACCCATAGTCTCGGTGGGAGAGCATCTGGAAACCCCCGGACCTAGCCCAAGCACCTTGCACTACAGAAATCACAGCAGCAAAAATCACGTGCATCCCCACCCAACTACCCGCACCCCCCCTCCCCGTCCACCAACACAACACCCCCAACTACCAAACCCCCGCCTATCCCCCCTCCCCCACCCCTATACCTCATGGAACAGTGAAGTACCTGTCGCGGCATAAAGAGCCTCAGGCCCAAAACAGAGCGCCCAAAGCCCCCCATGCCAATGGATCCCCCCACTCTCCCCAACCAACAGTACCTCCCCTTAGGGCCCCCCCTCGAACATGAGAGGAGTAGGCCGCCCATGGGTCAGCACCCCGAACCCCATTAAGCACAAATGACCCACCACTTAGGCGCAGCGGGACAGTACCACAACAGACATTACGCCCTTCCCGTGTCCAGCCATGGCCTAGACCACCCCACACCATGCACCAGCCCATCAATCAGTAGTGTTACCCCTAAGGCCACCAGCAGATGCCGAGACGAAATGTCGCATAGGATACAGGAGTGGGGCTCCACGGCCCTCAGGTCCCAGTCCCAGACTGAGCAGTGTCCGACTGTGCACCATCCAGCAGGCCACCCCCGGATTGGGAGCGTCGCCGTGACCGAGACTTCCTGTGTCTCCTGCTCCTGTTGGAAGATTCGCTCCTCTCTTGCGACGACCCACGCGATGCTCCGGGGTTCAGGCCCGGCTGGGCATTCGGTCGGATCCTGACTGTTTCATCCGTCCAGCTAAACACCGCCTCCGGGGTGTCGCAAAAGTGGGTCTTGGAATGAAACACAACACGTAGACGAGCTGGGTACAACAGTGAATATTGAATTTTCAGGCCACGTAACTTGGCTTTCGCATCTTGGAAGGATCGGCGCTGCTGCTGCACCAGCTTGGTATAATCCGGGAAAATCATAATCCTGTGACCCTCGAACAACAAGTCCTCCTTGGCTCTCGCTTCTCGAAGAATCACGTCCCTGTCATGAAAGTTGAGGATTTTGGCGATGACTGGACGTGGTCGCTCTCCTGCCGGCGGTTTCTGCGCCAGGGCCCTATGGGCGCGCTCCACTACAAAGCAGCGCGACAGGACGTCCGGGGGAAGCCAACTCTCCAACCAGCGTGTCAAGAATACATCCATGGACCCCTTCTCACAATCCTCTGGAAAGCCCACAAATCGCAGATTATTTCTTCGCGCCCTCCCTTCCGCATCCTCGACCCGGAGCGCCAGCCCCTTTTGGATCCTGGCCATGTCCTCCACCTTCTTATTCAGGGCCACCACATCGTCCTCCACCCCTGTGATCCGAGTTTCGGTTTCCGTGATGCGGGCCACAGCATTGCGGAGATCTTGACGCAGCAGCATGACATCGGCGCCAACCGCCCCAATTTTGGCATCAAGCATGTCTCTGGACTGCGTAATGGCGGCCATCAGGGCCGCATTATCAGGTCCTGTGTTCTGGCCACCTCCGGAGGCCCCGGATCCTCCACTGGGCCCTATGAATTTATCGATCGTCCCTTGCTTGGTGGAACCGGTGCCGCCCCCACCTCTCGTCATGGTTGGTGGCTAGGAAGAGGGCCACACTGCCCTTGCGGTGGGCCCCTCGTCGACAGCAATGCAGCAGTAGCATCCACTCAGGGGGGCCAAGGAGACTCTGTCAGGGCTTGAATGCCGACCCCAGTGGGCACTCCCAGACCACAGACACCGCAGCCCAGCTCCGGGCGGCAAGCCCCGGCGGGAACGCTAAACAGGATAGTCTCTACACTAGGTTAGGGCTTCCAGGGTCCCGGTCCGGGCCTCACCTAGGGTCCGCGAGCCAGGGCGCGCATAGAAAAGTCTCAAGACCTTGGAGCGTCCAGCCCCGCCGTCCTTCCGGCCACCCCACACTCCACTCGCGTCACACAGCAGCTGATGATGCAGGGCAGGCACTCGGGTCTTCAAACTGACTAGCCCAGAACACCTCCCGGGCCACAAGTCCCGTCCCGCAAATCACAGGTAGGCCCCCAGGTAGCACCTCTCACCAGCGCTCAGCAGATCGTTGCCGTCGACCCCCGCAGGGCAGGACCCCAAGAGTTTACCCCTGCCGTCCGCTCCCGTGCACCCCCCAGGCCCAGGGCACCGCAGGGGACACCTCCGGTCCAATCGGCTGGTTAGGGCCCACAGAGAACTCCCGGGGCCCCACGTCTCACAGCAGGTCCCGTAGCACGAGGTGGGAGGGAGGGGGGGGCAGCACTCACTGTTCGATGGACACCCTCCGCAGGTCAGCGCCAGGCCCACACCGGGCCCACCAGTGCTCCCGGCACAGCGCAGAGATGGGTCACTCCAGGTCAGTCCACAAGCTCTCCGGCCACTGCTCCGGGGACCACAGGGATAGGATGGGGCAACAGTTCAGGCCCAACGCCCGACCGACCCCCAGATCTGGGGGGCGCCGATGCGTCCGCACTTCCGGTCCAGTAGATAGGGCCGACGACTCCGGGTGGGGAGCCACCAAACTCGAGGTCCCGGCTCCACTAAGGCCGTATAGGCCGCAGGTCTTCCACGGCCCCCACTAGGCTCAAGCCCCCCACCGTTGGAATGGTGAGGAGAGGCGGGGGACTCCGCAGCCGGTCGCTGGCAGCAGGCAGCTTCTAATCACGGCCAAAGAACAGCGCCGCAGGCCCAGGATCAAGACCTCCAGTCCGGGTGCGCCAAACTTGAGGCCCGGCTCGCCCGACCGGCACCAGGCCGCTCACCGCTCTGGATCGCCGCAGCGCCGAGAAAGGTCCCAGCGCGTCACTCTCAGCACCGGATTACTCCTCGTGTCATCCGACGCCGGTACCCCTGACCAAACACACAATTCGGGTCCGGGGGCCAGGAGAAATCACAGGATAAGTATCGGGCCGGCGGGAGCTCTTAGCAAGCTACGTCCGCCATGATCGCCCGCCAAGCCACGCCTCTAACATTTATATTTTTTATATTTATATTTTTAATACACTCCCCACCCTTATCCCCTATAAACCCAACATCCCGCTCCTAAAATTTATAATACTTTATATAAATAATTTATATTATAATTAAATATTATAGCACATTTATATAACATTTTTTATTATTAATATATTAGAAACATATATTTAAAAATGTCGATATTTTGACATTTCGACATTATATATGTCGATATTTCTATCATCGACATTACTTATCTCGATATTAATGAATATACATTCAAATCGATATTTTAGACAACGATATTTAGAACATCGATATTTCTTACCTTCGATTTTTCTGACTCGATAGTAGTGCAAATCGACATTGTTGACTCGATATTTTGACTGTGCACCGCCCTGTTAATACGATTGTCGTAGGTTTTGGTTGTCTGATTCAATTACTGACCCCATATATGTTTTTGGGGTTTTTTAAAGCATCTTTGTCCTCCATGCACGAAATTGCATTTCATGTTTTACTAACCACTGTTTTTTTACTACTTTATTGGCTAATTTTTTGACAGACGTCAAAGTTATTGACATTTTCCAGAGTTGTCTCAACTGAAAAGCTTCCAATGCCGAAAGGATAAAACTTTGATGTGGGTTATTACAACTTGAACTGGTTATTTCTGCCCAGAGGATGTTGCTTTTGGGTCTTCCGCATTTTGTTTTAGAAAGGTTAATGAAGGCTCCTTGATACATACCTTCCACTTGAACTGCAACCTCCTGTTGTCTTTACACTACCCCTTTCCCCCTATGAGTCCGATACTGCTGATTGAAACCGCTTCTAGTCGCGACAGGGAGTTCGGGGGGGGGCTTGGGGGGTTTATCTCACTCCAAACACCCCGTGGAATTCAGCTTATTGAATTTGGCAGGTACAGTTTGTGTCGCTAAAGTCCCCTGTGAAGTCCTAACAACTGTCTGAAAAAGAGAAGGGGGGGCAAGACCAAAAGGTAAGACTAACGTGGTCCCTCCTGGTGAGAACTTCCACATTCAAGCTTAGATTAAATGGTAGTTCTTAAAAACATTAATAGTGACCAGCCTCGGAAAGCTGCATCTGAACAGGCCTAACGGTATAGTGTAGGTGTTGTGGCAGCTATTGGGCAGGCACTGACACTAGTATAAACTACAAAAGAGTGTAGCTTCTCAGAAGAAAGAGAGAGCAAACATGAAGAATCTTTCAGAATCTTTTAGAAGGCCCTCACTCACCAACCTAGTTGGTGACATGCTTCATCATCGGGCCCCACTGGGAGAGGCCGAGTGCCTCCCCGGTGTGCTGCGACGCCAGAGTTACTGTGCAGCTGGAATTTTGTGGTGATAGGTGCTGGTGTCGTAACATGTTTTAAAAATGCCTGAATTGTGTTAAAAAAAAGGTTTATTAAATGGCCAATCACACACGCTAAAAACTAAGTGTGGGAAAGAGAGCTGAATAAATTGTTCAACTATTTCCCATTAGGTGGGGTCGACATGTTTCTGCCCAGGTGGTAAAATTTACCGGGCATTCATCAGGACCAAAAGAAGAGTGGACTAAACCTCGGCGGTATGGGCACGCTAAGGCCCACCCTGACCTGAGGACGTGAAAGTGAAAATTTCAACAATTTCGGGGTCCTGAGGGATTCGCTGAGGTTCCAGGTGGGTGCCTGGCATTGCCGGCGGTGTGCCATTTGCATCACCACCCCCCTACCAAGACCCATGGTGTGGAAACTTTTCACATGCTATGTGCAACCTGGTTTCTCTGGAGTAAGAGTAAGCCCCCATACAATATTTATTTGGTTGCATTTTTTCACACAAATTGTTGAATTTTCCACCTAATGGAAAATAGTTGAACAATTTATTCAGCTCTCGTTCCCACACTTAGGGGCCTATTATGATTGCGGTTTTTCCGCATCCTCCGGGCCGGCGGAGCCACCGCCGGGCCGAAGGATGCAGAAAAACCGCAGCGGACCCACCAAAGACCCACCGCCACATTAGGATGGTTGGTGGGCCTGGTTTCCGTCCGCAGCTTTTCCGCCGCGGTTGGCTTACAACCGCGGTGGAAAAGCTCTAATATGGTGGCGGTGTCTCTCAGACACCGTCCGCCATATTAGGAAGGGCTTTAAAAAATGCTTTTCCGCCGTGGAAAAGCATGTGTAACTTCACTGCGGGGGCCCGTTGCGGGCCCCCTAGGTGAAGGGGGGGTGGGGGGTGCACATGGGGGGTACCTATGGTACCCCCCTGCATTTGTATGCAGAAATCGGCAGGCCCGCACGGTGCCTGCCGCTTTCTGCATACAAATGCAATGTATGCATTTTTACCTTTGCGGCGGATGCAGCTTGAAGCCGCACCCGCCGCAATGGTAAAAATAGAGGATGTGACCGCCAGGGTGGCGGTCACAACCTAATTGCACAGGAGGGAACTCCGCAGGCAATGCCGAGGTTCCCTCCTGCTCTATGGTGGCGGACGGACTCAGGTCCGTCCGCCATCATAATCGGCCCCTTAGTTTTTAGCATGTCTGATTGGCCATTTAATAAACCCTATCACCACAAATTTCCAGCTCTGCAGTAAGTGTGGCGTCCATGAAGGACAAAGCGGCAAACAAACGTCAACTCACAAGAATATATGGCAAGTCTGAAGAAGAAGATACCCTGCGTGAATGTTTGCTGAGTGAGAGTTTGTAAATGATATATCGCTCAAAATGTTCAAGTGTGTCAGTTTCGAAATTAGGTGCCTTGCCCTGGTTCCACAAGATTGGATTGACTTTGTGGAGAGTTCCGTCAATCATTTTGCAGATTTTAAAATCCTTTAAGTTACATATTGCCGAAGACACCATATCAAGTGCCCCCTAAGAACTTCAGAGCAATAGAAAATTAACAGAGAACGTTATTATGCGGTGATAAACCAACAAGAATTGCCCAACAAAAACTGGTTTGGGGCTTGTATGATGGAGGTATCACGCTGCCAGACATAAGACAATATTATTGGGCATCCCAGCTGATAGCCATTAACCACTACGTTTACCAAACGCCGGAAGACCCTGCATATCAAATGGAAAGATACGTATTGGGAAATAAGGGACTCATGAGGGTCCTCTACACTTCACCCCGTCACCTAACCCTAACAGGCCCAACCAAAATCATGGTCCAGCTCTGGCACGTGGTCCAAAAACAGATGGGGTGAGAAAATAAGATTATGCAGTACGCGCCGCTTTGGGATGCAGAAATAGTAGGAATAATGGGTAGATACCAAGGCTTTGACAAATGTGATCTCATAGGAATATCTTGGTGGGGGACTTGTGGGCAAGGGGCTGAGTGCGATCATTTGAGCTTCTGCAAAAGGAGTATGATCTTTACACTAAAGAAACGTTCCGTTATATGGAGATAAAACACGCGCTACAGGCAGCAATCCCCAAAGATATGACCCGCCCGGAAGTCTAATGATTTCCTAATATCAGTAGATCTCTTACTGGCCTATTATTGTATATATATACATATATATGCAATAAATTGAAAAAAATGTTAAGGCCTTATTGAATTGGATTATGTTTAGTGTTTATCATTCGAAAACAGTGCGTAGCTGAAAAGGCCTTGATAATAATTTTTCTAAAATAATTAGAGGGGTGTACTAGTTCTCTGCTAGAACTGGGGGCGCAGATAATGGAAACATATTATGTTACTCTTTTTAAGGAAAATCCCCTTCTACCCGTAACTGGATTAATAATTCTGTTTTCACTTTCACATTTTTTAAATGTGGCTGCTCCAATATAATATTATATCTTTTGTTGGATTATATGTATAAAACATGAATATTAGAAAAACTGTAAGGAAAGGTTGCCTAGAAAGGAGGTCCTTTTTCTAATTAATGGACATGCAATGTTGTGAAAATGCAACTTGTTTTTAACTTATTAATTATTAATTATAAATCGTTAGAATGAATTTGGATGTAATTTCTTTGTTTTTCTGTATATTTCAGAATTATTTGTGGCTCCTGAAGAAGACGTTTGTTTAATGCCGAAACGCGCGTCGAGAGATTAATTGCCACTTTTTTGAAAGATTGATTATATGTATTTAAGTTGTTTATATTATTGTTTCAGAGTGATGAATTGCCACTTTTTGAAAGATTGATTACATGTTTTTAAGTCGTACACTTATTGCTTTGGACTATAATGCTTTGTAATTTTTTTATGTATTTAGTAGTATGTATTTTGTTTGTATGAATTATGATTATAATTTAAAATTATATTAAAATACGAGTTTTTTAATAGTGTGTTTTCATTGCAACCTTTTCCAGATTTTATTGTTATTATTGCCTAGGAATGTTACTTGCAATCTGTTTTTCCCTGTCCTAGGAATTAGCTTATTTCTGAATCACGGGGGCCCTTGTTTTTCTCGCATCATTACCCACAGCTTGTCTGTGCAGGGCTTTGTAATAGTATATTGATATATCCTTGTTACTGTATTGTAAATATTGGAGCAGTTACATTGCATATTAGTTTCTGATTTTCCTTGATCATTCTATATCTCCACTTATGGCCCAATTAAAAACTTTTGGGTTCACTGATCAGGAATTTGCTCTATTGGTAGGTACCTCAGTTTCAGTTAACAATACGAGCACCAACAATAGAAACAATGATGAGACCAGAAAACTCTTAGATTTAAAGAAAAAACTCATCAGGATGGAGGCACATGGTGAGTTTATGTTGGCCTATCTGAGAACAGGGATTATCCCTATTGGGTTGAGAGTTCACAACACTCCAGGGTTGTTTGTACATCATAGACCCTTTTTAGAAAAATTGAGTTTAATAGCAAATAGGTGCTCCCGGGATTTAATGATCCTTATTGTGGAGACCTCTAAAGAATTAGCAGCAGCTATTAAAATTGAAATTGACGAACTAGAAGAGAAATTAAAACAGATTAATGGAGTTGATGAAGCACTGAAAAAAATAGAGGAGTCTAACAAACAATTAGAATCCTTCATTAATTATCTCAATAAACGTAAAACAGACAAATTGGCGAAAGAGAAAAGGTTTTATACTGAGGAATTGGCCTATCCCTTTCTAAATAAAGATTTTTACCAACAAAATCACTATATAGATGAAACGAGGAATGCCCCTCAAAGGGTAAATAATTTTTCTGATACATCAGACTCTGAAGGAGAGGGCCCGAGTAATTATTATGAATCAGAAGGGGCCTATAATTCGTATTCGGGTAACCGACCGCAACAACCTTTTTTATCCAACCGAGGACCTCGCCGGGGACGCCCTAGAGTAAGATTTCAGGGCCAAGGCAGGGGGAATTTTCAGAAGAATTATCAACAACACCAGCAACACCAACAGCAGCAACAACATCAACAATCAGAACCTCAGTTCATCAGGGAGACCCGCAATCGTCAATATTGGAGTCGAGGGATGTAATCCCTATATTCAATTTGTCAACCACTGTTCTTGACCGCCATAGTGAGTCCTTGCTATCTAAGGGTCTTTCATATGTGCCTCATGCACATGTGGATACTTTTGAACTGCACCAAGATATCATCTCCTTTTTCAGAAAGATCAGGTTAAAAAAGTTTTTCCAAATTAATGATATCCCGAATATGAATTCTTATGAACACAGTGAGTTATCAGTGCCCTCTACTTTTAGTCCATCTCTGGACCAATTGGGTCCCGAGGTGGCTGCCTTTGAACTTACAGTACTTCAAAAACTTGAAAGGACCTTGAGATTTATTCCTAAACCTCTCTACAACCTTAATAAAGATGAATCACTGGCTCTTAAAGCACTTTCTAATAATAAAGATCTTGTAATTAAGGGATGTGATAAAGGTGGAGGTATTGTCTTAGTAGATTCTAATAAGTACGAAGAGAATATGAAAGCTATGCTAGACGATAATTCTACCTACCTTAAAATTAATTCTAATCCATCTGCCACTATCTTCAAAAAGATTCAATGTTTGACTAACGATGCTTTGTCAAATGGATTAATTAGTCCAAAGGAACACAAATTTTTAAATACAAATAAAGGTAAGACAGGTTGCATCTATGGTTTGCCCAAGATACATAAGAATGTTATCAATCCTCCGTACAGACCAATTGTGTCAACCATAGGGACTGTAACGGAACCCCTTTCTAAATTTGTTGATTTTCACCTAAGACCGCATATTCCTAAAATTAAATCCTACATCAAAGATACGGGTCACATGATTAATATAGTTGAGAATCTGAATTTTGTGTCTGACAGGGACATTCTGGATACTATGGATATTGAATCCTTATATAGTAATATCCCTTTGAAAGAAGCAATTGTAGCGACCGATTGGTTCATTGATCAACATAACATTATCTGTCCCAAAAAATTCCTTATAGATTGTTTATTTATTGTTTTAACAGAAAACATTTTTGAATTTGGAGATACACTTTACCGTCAAATCAGAGGAGTAAGTATGGGTGCTTCAGTTGCACCATCAATTGCAAATATTTACATGTCCGTTTTTGAAGGTAAGTTTATCGACAATGAAATTGCACCATTTTTTTAGTCCATTTCCCATTGGTCCAGATATATTGATGACATCTTTTTTATCTGGACCAATGGGAAAGATTCTCTTCTTGAGTTCCTTGAATGGATTAATCTAACTGATACAAACTTAAAATTTACTGCACAATATAGCACAGATCATGTGGAATTTTTAGATCTATTGATAAAGAACAATCTTGTCAAACCCTTGTTTGCACATAAAAGAAATAAGAATATCAAGGATCTTATTGTGCATTCTAGATTTGAAAAGAAATCGGCATTATTAGGTAGAAGTCACAGATCTCTTTTGAGCAACCTCCCAGTCCGAGGAACAGTTAAATTCTCATCATGTAAATCTTGTGTGAACATTTTAGGAGGTGAACATTTTTCACACAACGGCTTTTACACCAGAGCGAATGAATTCTGGAATTGCAAGACAGCCAACGTGCTATATTTCATCTTATGCCCGTGTGGCCTTGGTTATGTCGGTGAAACCTGCAGATCCATTCAAGTTCGCCTAACTGAACATAGATCAGCCGTGAGAACGGGGAAGCTTACAGCCCCCCTAGTGAAACACTTTGTTGAAATGAACCATAAACCGGAAGATTTCCAATGGCGCATTCTAGAAAAGATTAGGACACCTGACAACAAGGGCGGGTGCGCCATTCGCAAGAAAAGAGAAGTTTATTGGATTTTTGTCTTTAACACTTTTAAACAAGGATTGAACAGCGAAATTCCTTGGGAGAATGCGATATTTTAATCGCGTTTGAAGTTTAGGTCCCTTGACTGCTGGCCCTTGGCAATATTTATACGTCATTGAACTTATTGGTCCTCATAAGTTTGACGCTTTTAATTTTATGAACTGTTTTATTTGATATATTGATTTTTTCAATATTTGTCAAGTCAAGAGTATTATTTACCAATCCACATTATTTTTATCTTGATGATCCAGTGATGGTTTATTATTTTATAAACCTACACTCCAACGTATTGCCTTTGCACTTAGTATGTCTTCATTATATTTTCATTCGATTATTATCCTTAATTCTTATTTTTCTTTTTTTATTTATTTATTTTATATATTTTTTTCTATTTTGTCTAATTTTTCATGAAGTAGGTTGTTATATTAATCACATGTGTGTATTACCTAGACTCACTGCTTGTCAAGCTTAAAAAGCAAAATAAAAATATCTAGCGAAAGATTCGTTTACACGCCGATACACCTTTAAGAAATCTCAGGTGCCTACTCACATGACCTGTATGCACCGGATATATAAACATCGCACCGGACATTTACTCGGTTGGTACATCCGTATTAGAGTCGTTTGGCGCCAGCAACTATCCTTGGTTTGGACGCCGTTTTTCGTTGCACATTTGCCGCATATAAGGTGAGCCTTGTTTCGCTGAACCGTCTTATTTAAGCTAGCGTTGCAGTTTCCGTTTTTATATGGCTAACTGCATGTATTGCATGATATACGAATCATGTTGGATTCTTTATAAAAATATACTTTTTTGTTTAATTTTAGTTTTAATTTGGCTGAGTCTGTGTGCAAACAGCGAGCTGCCAACAGGAATTTTGAATTTAAACGCCTGTATACGATATAAGCGGCTACTCGTCTGGTGAGTGTTTCTAATATTTAGAATACACTTCTTTTTTTGTATATAGCCGATAGAAGGGCGCATTTACATCCTTATCTTTGTCGCACTCGATCCGCTTTTTTGAAATATTATGTATTGTCCAGTTTAAGAAAAGTAAGTACTATTAAGGTGGCGATGTGTAATAATGAAGTGCACATTGGAATACATTTTACCGTACGACAGCGTCCGTGCTGTAAACAGCACATGTTGATTTTAGTCATTCCAGACCAGTATATCGTTTTGTGATGGAAAACCCTTCATACATATAAATTATCATGTTATGGGCTCTACCCACAATACTATCTTTGAAATATGGCTTTCAACTATTTTTGAAAACCATAGGGTATGAATTTAGTAAATGTTGACTACTTATAGAAACGGTTTCTTAATTGGCTGCTTTGCAATTGAAATATAGATAATGACCTTTTCATAGAGATACTTATTTTATTTCTTCCTTTGACATATTTCTTTTTATGTTATTTCCTTGGGTTTATAGATGTACTATCCCATAGGTATACACCCGTTACAACGGATCTTTTACTCCGCAGACCCATTACAACGCGACCATTACTCCGCATACCATTACAACGCATTGCGCTGGGGGGCGCTCTAGGATAGGGAATAAGTATAATTTACTATCCAACACCTTCCCTAGGGTCCACGGGGACTGGAGTTAGAATAGTAAATTATACTTACCACTATCCAGCGCCCCAAGGCGCTATGCGTTGTAACGGTATGCGGAGTAAAAGTCGCGTTGTAATGGTCTGCGGAGTAAAAGTATGCGTTATAACGTCATACATCCATCCCATATCTTGCAACAACAGACAGAAAACTGCGACTACATCATTATTTAAATCGTGCAACGTTCTACCCGCATACTGGAAGATTGATTTCCCTTTTTTGAGAGATTTAGCTAACACATTTGTTTAGGTAAGTAGGGTTCACTTTAAATATGATTTAGTATTTTCTGACATGAAAGCCCATCATAGATCATCTAGAGTGAAATATGTGTTCCATGTATTTATATATTTTTTAGACATATAACGTACTCCTCTTGAAAATACGGCTCACTGGGACATATCGGAGTTAACATTTGATAAATTGCTGTTTTTAAACAACGTATCTCCATATAAGGTGAGCATAATTAAGTCTAATGATTTCCTAATATCAGTAGATCTCTTACTGGCCTATTATTGTATATATATACATATATATGCAATAAATTGAAAACTTTTTTAAGGCCTTATTGAATTGGATTATGTTTAGTGTTTATCATTCGAAAACAGTGCGTAGCTGAAAAGGCCTTGATAATAATTTTTCTAAAATAATTAGAGGGGTGTACTAGTTCTCTGCTAGAACTGGGGGCGCAGATAATGGAAACATATTATGTTACTTTTTTTAAGGAAAATCCCCTTCTACCCGTAACTGGATTAATAATTCTGTTTTCACTTTCACATTTTTTTAAATGTGGCTGCTCCAATATAATATTATATCTTTTGTTGGATTATATGTATAAAACATGAATATTAGAAAAACTGTAAGGAAAGGTTGCCTAGAAAGGAGGTCCTTTTTCTAATTAATGGACATGCAATGTTGTGAAAATGCAACTTGTTTTTCACTTATTAATTATTAATTATAAATCGTTAGAATGAATTTGGATGTAATTTCTTTGTTTTTCTGTATATTTCAGAATTATTTGTGGCTCCTGAAGAAGGCGTTTGTTTAACGCCGAAACGCGCGTCGAGAGATTAATTGCCACTTTTTTGAAAGATTGATTATATGTTTTTAAGTTGTTTATATTATTGTTTCAGAGTGATGAATTGCCACTTTTTGAAAGACTGATTACATGTTTTTAAGTCGTACACTCATTGCTTTAGACTATAATGCTTTGTAATTTTTTTATGTATTTAGTAGTGTGTATTTTGTTTGTATGAATTATGATTATAATTTAAAATTATATTAAAATACGAGTTTTTTAATAGTGTGTTTTCATTGCAACCTTTTCCAGATTTTATTGTTATTATTGCCTAGGAATGTTACTTGCAATCCGCCCGGAATCCTCTCCATTGGAAGACAGAATCCTGACGGACCACATGAAAAAGAAAGCGATATCCCTAACATACCAAAAATTGATAAATAACTCCCAGGATCCCCTCACCACTCTCAAAGAAAAATCGGAGGCAGACATCGGCGAAATAGACGAAGAAGACTGGCAGGATGCCCTATCGTCCCCAAAGGAAGTGGCCATATCGAGTAAGTTCAGACTAATACAACTAAAAATTCTTCACAGGATTTACTATTCAAGAACCCATTTAGCTAAAATGGGCAGAATATAAGAGACCGCTTGTGGAAGAGGGTGTGGGATGGAGGGAACATATCCTCTTACCACACAGTTTGGGACTTCCCCCAGATACAACACTACTGCGTGGCCGTAATCCAGAAAATATCTGAAGTAGTGAAGACGACCCTTACCCATGATCCAGGGTGGTGTCTCCTTAATATATGGAAGCCAACTGACCTTACTGAAAGGGGGAGAACCTGGGTTACACGGGGACTCACAATCGCAGAGCGCAACATCACCCAACACTGGCAGGGACAGGCTGCCCCCTGCTTGCGGGAGTGGGAGAAAGATCTAGACTGGAGCATGGTGGACGAAAGAATGGTATGCACAAGCAGAGGATGCCTCTAAAATTAGGAACAGATTTGGAGCATATGGAACACATATCGGGGGAACCTGTGTGCAATTCCAGTTGGGGGAGACTACTCGGGAGAGGTGACCAAATGGAAGATTCCCCATAGCAGTGGGAAGAAATGATAGTAGATGTAGGCTAGGGAAGCAAGGCGTTATGGGAAAAACGACTCTTGCAGGTGATTGTGAGACTGTAATGTATAATGGTGATGTAATTACTGCTCGGCTTACATAGTAATTGTTATTTTAACCTGTCATGTTCAATAAAAGGAAAAAAAATCCTTTAAGTGAGCATAGGCTATGCACCTAGTACTTGACGCTGGACTTTGATGGACTGGTTCTCCGGGCTCTCCCCTATGCGCCATAAACTGCTAATACGGAGTTTTGGATTCGCTACCAGGAAAAAAAAAACCAAATCAAGTGATTCTAGGCAAAACAAATATCATAGGATGGAATTCATCCTGGGTTCAACCGAGAAGTTCCCGTTGTCCTGTCTTCTCGAATACAGTTTTTTCTGGATACCTTCCCTAGAAACTAACAGACAAAATCCCAACCAAAGAGTAGAAGCAAACCTCTATGCAGGGATTACCAGGCTTCCCAGAATTCCAGAGGGCAATAAGTGTCAAACTCTGGAAAAAACACATTGTGGGTTCTAAGTCAACTGGACAATTACTCAACAGATAGATCTGCATATTATTCAACGGTTTTTACTTTACAATTCTGAAAACGGCCTGTTCCACAAATGGTCTACTAAGTTAAGAAGGCATTACTCATACAGTACTTGCAAACTTTTTAACTGTTTTATACTTCATTTTTTGTGTTTTATTCATTCTTGATAATTTCACTTTTGTAGTCTGCAACCATGTGCAGCCAACCTATAGCTCTTTGATAAATATAGGACATTTAAAAATTGATTTTAAAATATAGGCCATCAGCTGGAGGGGCGGGAGGGCAGGGAGGGCAGGGAGGGCAGAGAGGCTCCATACAGTCCTTCTCTGTGGAAGGAGGGATCCCGCCCATGAAAACCCTGCATGGCAGGGACTTCAGGTAAACATTATAAGATCTCAGCAGTTTCGTTCTGCCAGAAATATTGGATCAGTTTCTCTCAGCAGGTGCTTTCACAAGCTGCTCCATGAACTGCTACTACTATTTAATCTCTGTTTTCAGTAAAATCGGGTCTAAAAAAATATACATTAGTGGATTGAGCATGTGAGGCTAAATGTTTATCTGTAGGACTTTTAGGATCTTTAACATCGTTGGAGTACGCTGCTAAATGTTATTAATCTTTTCAATTGTAAAATGTTTAAAAGGTTTATTTTACTAGCAAATTCGAGCATTTCAACTGCAGATACCGAGTTTAAAGTTAAATACGTTATTTATGGGAAGGGCTAGCCAGTAAAAATGTGTAAAAAGCATGACATTTTTACCAAACAATTCAAAGTTTTAGTATAAATATACATGCTGCAGAGATCAGTGCGAAACCTTCCAGGATACGGGTTTGGTCTGAACAGGCAGCCTCAGCTTTTCATCCTTCCAGAATGAGAAATAGGAGGCGTGCCACTGTTTTCATTAATAGCCCTATTTGGTACTAGCCTGCAGGTCACAGCATTTCATGCGGCAGGGGTGGCTCCGCCTTTCATTTCTCCAGATAAAATCACACCCATTGCCTTTATCATTACCGTGGAGGTCACACTTTTCAGACATTATCATTCCTTCTTCCGAAGTGGATAAAGTGAGTGCGTGAGAGCTGGGTGATAATAGCACATTATGCCTCTGCATGGCACAGCATGAAAGGATGAGTCATCGAGATGCTCCCTCTCTTGTTTTAATGATTGTTCTGGGGTGCGCAACTCCAGGAAACCTCAAGAATGCTGCTGTCCAGTTTGAGCACACCGTTCTCCTGCTTTAAACCCCTGCTTATCATCATGTTGGCCCTCTTGCCCTTGTAACACTGCTCCTGGAAGGACAGTTGGAACACACTGCGGATGGTGGGCTCTGCGCGGCCCCCACGATCACGCACGAAGACTTCTCCCGCTCTACATTTAACATCGACGTTTCATTGTTTAAAAAACACACACAGAGATAAAATAGGCTCCCAGTCATTTTTGTACAGTAAAATGTTTGTGCAGGCATTAGCGCTTCCCAACATTACCGGGAAGAGACTAAAGACAATTTTGTTAGGTTGCTAGGCAACATTCTTTTCAAGGCATCATCAAATTTCTTGTAAATGCACTTTACACGAAACGTGTGCTTTAAACGAAATCCGCAACCCGTGCAATAAACACCACGTCGACTTTAGGCTGTTACCGCTGCGTACGCTGCACGCCGAGACAACGCACGCGCCAGTAAGAATGCACTGAGAGCATCAATGTGGCCCTTTTAGAAGAAGCGAGGCACCTGTCGAGTGTGGAAACGAAATATTATCTATCTGCAAAATGCACACAAAAAGTCTGTTGGCGAAAGCGATGCCAGACAACAACAGCCTGTGAACATCGCAAAGTCGCAGACGCTCTCACAAGTGGGTCTGGTGCGCCGCTGGGAGTGAGGGGCGGGGAGGGGGCAGGCTCGCACACACACACACACACACACACACCGTGTTTGTTTGGTGCCAGGCAGCATCACGTCTCCCGCGGATGCCTGCGCTGCGCTCCCTGCCAGCTCCTCCGCCGCTGCCGCCCTTGCCTGACTGGGAGACCCCCGGGGACGGTCTCCTGCCCGCCCTGCCTGCCAGCACCTCACTGACCGGGAGACCCCCGGCTCGGGGCGGTGTCACCTGCCCTGCAGCGCTCAGCCCAGAGGAGCACCTTTGACTCGGGCATCTTGGAGGCAGGAACGGGCAGGGAGCCAGCGGGCGGAGTTTCCCCGCACCTGGGGAGTGGGAGGAAAATAACAAGGCTCGGCTGGGGAGCCCTCCGCCGCGGCGAGGAGCAGGAGCTGTCCGTTCAGCACCACCGCGGCCGCCGCTCTTCACCCTCCCCGGGAGGGCGCGCCCGGACCGCGCCCCTCTGCACCTGCTCACCCGAGGGGGCGCTGGAGACATGCCCGCCGCCGGGTCCCCTGAGCAGGAACAAAGACAGCGCCGTGCCCGCGTTCCGGCAGGGAGCCCCCCGCCCACGGCCAGCCCCCAGCAGCTGCCTGAAGGAGAGCCCCGGAGCCGCTGATGGGCCTCTGCACGGGCAGCGTGCCGGCTCACCTCAGGGGCCGGGCCCCGGAGGCGTGGGAAGTTCCGTGGATGGCACGGTAAGCTACTTGTACGGCTACACATGGGACGTTACAAAAGCGATGATGCTCAGTCGTTCTTTGTGTGTGTTGCACAGGTGTAGATAGAACCAATGCGTGAGGGTTAAGAAGAGGAGTATGTGTGAGGGAACAAAAAGGGGGTCAGTAAATACCGAGCCAACGCTTCTAACTACCGGGGCTGGTAGACGGCGGCAGACAGGCGCTTCTTTATCGCTCCCAGACTGCCGGGAATTTCTGAAAGTACAACCGCGCAGCCCATGCTTAATGAAGTGATGAGCAGCGTTTCACAGGCTTTCATAAAAATCAATTGTGCATTTCATTAGAGTGCATTCAAGTTTAACGTCGAGCATTTACCCATCTTTATAGAAGGACTGGAATCGCTTGTGAACCAGAGACTAAGAGACCGGGCGTGCATTATCCACAAATTATTCATTAATTTACATCACATACTGGGGAGAGTCTGCTGTCCTTCAATCTGGGTGTATGTTATCCGGTATTTTGCATTTTTTTAAGATAACAAATCTCGTCTACGTTCCAAAGTAATTCATCTTGTGCAACATTACCAAGTCTACACTGTGTGGACAGGTCGCTCGTGTAGTACTACCTCACATACTTGCCTATGCCTTTATGGGTTGGCACCAAAACATCTATCATTTGAATATTCAGGAAGCAATCATACACAATTAGCATAAATAGAAAGGAATGTGCCCTCTTTGCACTGTTCCCAATATGGAGTTGGATATTTTGGGGCCCAGTCACACAGACATTTATTGGTACATGAAACGGCACTCCTGGAATACCATTTCACATACTCATAAACGCCTTTGTGAATTTGCCCCAATGTTTTTAAGAGTGATAGGTTACTATATTCCATGGTGCTTCACCCAGATATAATGCATCTAGCGTGCTCTTGAGTTTCGCAATGTTTGATCACTACAGTAGCTTGTTGATAGGGTTGGCCAAGCTTGACATTCACTGAGGGCCAATGTAGCAAAAAGAGTGTTATCAGAACTCTGCACCAGAAACTGATCGACTGTTCATTTATGTCCTAGGTACAATGTATTTTCGGAATATGCCAGGACGTACAGCATGACAGGCCAAAGCATCAGCCAGGTGGCCGAGGAGGACTTAGAGGACATTAGCATCAACGTTGGAGGTTTCAAGAAGAAGCTGAGCTCAGACACGCTCCTGCGGTTTCCAGACACCAGGCTGGGCCGGCTGCTCAACTGCCACTCCAAGGAGTCAATCCTGGAGCTGTGTGATGACTACGATGACAGCAAGAAGGAGTTTTACTTCGACAGGAACCCTGAGCTCTTCCCGTACGTATTGCATTTCTACAACACAGGGAAACTGCATGTCATGGGTGAGCTATGCGTCTTCTCCTTCAGCCAGGAGATTGAATACTGGGGCATCAATGAGTTCTTCATCGACTCCTGCTGCAGCTACAGCTACCACGGGAGGAAGATGGATCCGGACCCTACTCAGTGGGAGGACAAGAGCGACCAGGAAAGCACCACCACCTCTTCCTTCGACGAGATCCTCGCCTTTTACCACGATGCTGCTAAATTCGACAGGCAGCCTTTGGGTAACTTCAGGAGGCGTCTGTGGCTGGCTCTAGACAACCCGGGATACTCGGTTCTGAGCAGGATCTTCAGCGTGCTCTCCATTGTGGTGGTCCTGGGGTCCATAGTCACTATGTGCCTGAATAGCCTGTCAGACTTCCAGGTCACACTGAGCAGTGGGGAGAAGGGTGAGGACCCCCGGTTTGAGATAGTGGAGCAGTTTGGAATAGCCTGGTTCACCTTCGAGCTGGTCACCAGGTTTGCTGTGGCCCCCGACCTGGTGGCGTTCTTCAAGCATCCGTTGAATATCATTGACCTCATGTCCATTGCCCCATTCTATATCACTTTAATTGTGAACCTGGTGGTGGAAAGTAGCCCGGCCTTAGCCAATTTGGGCCGAGTAGCTCAAGTCCTGAGGCTAATGAGGATCTTCCGCATCCTAAAGCTTGCGAGACATTCGACGGGCCTCAGGTCTCTTGGCGCCACCCTGAAGTACAGCTATAAAGAAGTGGGGCTCCTCTTGCTCTACCTCTCAGTTGGAATCTCTATCTTCTCCGTGGTGGCTTACACTATCGAAAAGGAGGACAATGACAGCCTGGCCACTATCCCGGCCTGCTGGTGGTGGGCCACAGTCAGCATGACCACGGTTGGCTATGGAGATGTGGTTCCAGGGTCCATAGCGGGGAAGCTGACTGCCTCCGCTTGCATTTTGGCTGGGATCCTGGTGGTGGTCCTTCCCATAACTCTCATCTTCAATAAGTTCTCTCACTTCTACCGCCGTCAGCGTCAGCTGGAGAGCGCCATGCGCAGCTGTGATTTTGATGAGGGGATCAAAGAGGTCCCATTGGTAAATTTAAGGGATTACTATGCCCATAAGGTGAAGACACTCATGGCAAGCTTAACAAACATGAGCAGGAGCAGTCAAAGTGAACAGAGCCTGAATGACTCCATAGACTAGACAGGAAGCCCGGTTACAACCCCCATACATGCACACTTACTGTACGCAGACATGTACACCTCCCTTACAGAGCACACACAGCACATGCACACCATTTGTGTGCAGATACACTGTGCGCACGGACACCACACACATGTACATACCCACCACACAAATGCATTGCACATAGATGCACATTCACTATGCACATGCATCACACACATGTTTAGGGACCTCACACAGGCACATACACCTCACACATTTTCCCCTGCATCAAACGTGTACTACATACTCATGCACACATATTGCAGGCATGTCGCACTGACACACAAGCATACATACACCAACGTGCTCACAGTACGCCACATTTATATATACTGCACACCTCATGCCTCACACACACGCACATGAACTTATTAGATTTGCAGCATATGGGGGTGCATAAAACACCCAGTTACATAAATCACACACATCCTTACATAGCACAAGAAGCACGTGCATAACAACATACTCCACACACATACAAAAACATACTGCTCACTTACACAAATATGCACACACAGATACACCACGCGCATAAACATGGCATACGTGCCACTCACGCACATGCACCTCAAACACACACATTCGTTTTCAGTTTCTTCTTGTCACGTTTAAGACCAGTGACGCTCTTCAGTGTGGTCCGTCTGCTTTTCAAGCCGGAATGAGAATCTGTTGCAACCTGACCCTGTGTCACCTTTCCAAGTAGCTCCCCGTGTTGTTGAATGTGCAGCGCCCCACCCCCGTCCACTCGAGACGTGCTTGGAGTGAAAGGATGGCACGCTCACGCTGTCGAACAATATCAGCTGTGAACAAAAGACACGGATTTCCACCCACACATCTGCTCGGTTCCCAGCCCGGAGAGTGTTACAAAAGGGAGGCAGCTTGGCGCGCGCCCTTCCCTGGGCTGTACCACACGAGCTGAGGAGGTGGGTGGGTGCCAACGACACCAGGGCAGGGGCTGTGTCTAAATGTTGTAAGTGTACATGCTATGTGAGCCTTAATGTCTCGTGAACGTGCATTTTTGTAAGCTATGAAGGTGGGGCCAAGCGTGGAGAGGGCAGTGTAATATCACAAGCAGAGAGGGAGGTTGTCAGTTTTCAGTGGCAAATAAAACTGAGTACAAGCGATTTTCTGGTGAATTCCATTGGTTGCCCCCCACATTGCCGTTGGAACAAGTTCATTGTGTGCTCTCGGGTGTTTCTTTCTTGGGTGGAAGCTTCGCCTGTCTGTTTTGGTCTCCTGACCCGGGTTCAGACCCTGCTCTCTAGGGGCCTTTTGATTGGTTCGTATTCCTTTAATTAATGCATGGCATAGTAAGACATGTAACGCTAACCCCTATGGTGGTCCCTGTACAAGTAACGGGGAGTGAATTTGCTCCGGTCATGAGAGGATAAAACTATGGTTAAAATGTGTTTAAACCATGGCCATTCTTGACTGGTCATGTATAAACTTTGCATAACCATGGTCTGTCCAGGAACAGGCAACACAGGAGGGGCATGGCGAGGAGCAGCGGGGGAGGGGCCGCTGTTAACTTTCCTTCAGTGCAGATCGTCAGAGGCAAAATGGGGCCTGTGCGCATAATTCGCAACTTTGTGACTACTCAGCATTCAGCAACGATCTTGAGAAACGATGCACGAAGTGCGCACCATGTCCTGACGGATGCACGCCTGTCTGGTATTCACGTAGAAAGGTTACTTATGTCCATATTCCTAACCCTTTGGGGGGTGAGACGTGCACTTGTAGGGTTAGGAAAATTACGGAATAACATTTTCATTGCACCTCTATGTTTTTTTTATTCATGACCATATTTTGCATGTGCCTGGCATCCTGTCGGTCACATCTTGTGATCTACGAACTGTTGCGCATGTTAGGCCCCTGGGGGATGGATGGGGTGTGGGGAGGGGGGCTGGGATACGCGTGGGAAGCGCGCATCTAGCCCAGCAAGGTATTACTTTTTAAGTGGTCCCCCAGTGTCTTCTGAATTGTCCTGCTATTGGTCCAACACTCCATGAGTCACGCCCACACTTGCGAAGCCAGTGGCAAATATCATCTATGTAATGTATGTGTCTCGGCTGCATGCTTTGCGCATAAACATGCCTCTCTTACATACATACATTGAATGCCTATTTATTTTGTATTCATAAATGATGCACACTTATACCTTACACCTGCATAAACCTTTTCAGATCGATCAAAATGTTTCTTTTACTAGTATTCTGTAAAAACAATGCTGAATGTGTAAACTGTGGAGATTCACCCATCTGTTCAGTGATTCCAAAAGGACAGGCAGGACTGTGCTGCATCTTCTAAAGGAAGAAGCGGGCTTGTAGACCACAATGTGGAAACGTTTGAGATTGTTGGCCTGACCCCAGGGCACATAAGGGAGGGTGTGCAGCAATGCAAGAAGCCACGTGAACCTTCATTGTGCCACTTGGACAGGGGCAAACAGCCTCAGCGAGGAAAGCAACACCCACTGCAATCTGCAGTAGGAAAGATCCTTGTCGGTAGACCACAACGCCGACTACCCTAGGAATCTGCAACCAGGTTGAGGGGGCTCTGCAGATGGTCAGGGGAGAGGTGTGTTTGCTACTGAGGGTGTTGGGAAATTAACCCCATCAATCCGACAAAAAGTGGTGCTTAAACCAGAGTACGCACTGGAACTAATTTTATGGAGTTTGCTATTGGCCAGCTCAAAGTCCAATGCTGGTGGAAGAGTACACTTTGGCCACATTAGCCTTTGAAAGGTGTCATAAGAAGACCTGTTGGTGTGGTATGCTGCGACTGCCTGGAAAAAGGTAGCAGTGAGCTGGTTAACAGTGGCGGATCCTCCATGGGGGCGTTTGGGCGCCGCCCCACTGCTTTCTCGCCGTGCGAGAAGGCAGAAATAAAAAGTAGAGAACTACCATTTGTTTCTGCCTTCTCGCACGGCGAGAAAGCAGAAGTTCCTGGTGGAGAGAGTGGGCGGCGTTACTCGAGGGCAGGGGGGAGTGGCTTTCCCACTGTTGTTAATACTGTCTGTTTGGGCAGCCTGGGAGGCTGTCCAAACAGACAGTATTAACTGTATTAAGAACAGTGGGCAAGCCGCTCCCCCCTGCCCTCGAGTAACACCTCCCACTCTCCCTGCTCTCTGTATGCTGCAGCATACAGAGTGAAATGACGTGGTTGGGGCACCCGGCAGAACCAATCACAGCGCTGTGCTGTGGTGGAGGGGAGGGAGGCTGCCTGCAGCCTTCCTGCGTGATGACGAGCACGACTCGGAATTCAAAAGAACAGGACGGCGGGAGTCAGGAGCCCGGAGTCTCGGAGTCGGAACTTGAAGGCGGGAAGAAGGTAAGTTTGACTTTTATTTATTTTATTTATCCCGCTTCCCCCCCACCCGCAATGCCGGCCGCGACTGATTGTAAGTGTGTTTTGCACTTTGAAATTCACATGGTGCAATTTTGACTCGCAGTCACAAATTAATATTTTGGAGTAAAAAGCCCTTATGGGGGGAGACGTCATCCCATGGACTCCTGGTTCTCATCAACACAACTCCACAGCTCTCTGCGGCTTCACCATACACACGCCAAGTTTACTTTTGTTATTTTTGTTGGAAGCCTGAATGCCTCTGCACATGTTGAGGAGAAGAGGGACACTTGTATTTCTGGAGGTGCTGCCTGGTTTGTTTGACAAGGAGGGTCTCTCTTGCCACTCATGTGCTGTCAAACTGTGCAGGCAGCAGCAGTGCACACCAGCTTGTCTATACTGCCAGTGCCAAGGCATTTGCACTGCTCACTGTTGATGTGTGAGACGGGAGTTTGCCCTGCTGCTGCGGGTGAGGCAGTGGATGTATGAGAGAAAGAATCTTTGGGTCAGCAGGCTTTTACATTTGTCAAACACAGTACAGTCACCTTGGAGTAATAAACCCCTGGGATAATTCGATTTGGTGCCTGGGTCTACTTGTTTAAACACGCAAGGGTGTCTGAAATCTGACATGCCATGGGGATATACCACCTCAATCAGTAAATTAGCAGGGGTGTCGTGGAGGAAAATGTATCCATACACCTGGTTGGTTTGAGCACTTCTCATTTTGTTTAAGTAACTCCGTAGGTTTGTAGCTCGCTCATGCACCTCACAGTTCTTAGCACCAGCAACCTAACACGTTGTTTATTATTGCTTGAAAATGCACCATATGCAGTAACTGACCATATGTCAACTCGATTTCCATTTTTTCAGGGGGGGTCGGGCACGCGCACTACGCCCCGCCACTTTCAAATGTCGCCAGCCGCCACTGCTGGTAAAATCTTGATTATGGGAGGGAAGAAGGATTCACATAGCCAGTGATTAGGGGTCAAGTGCAGTGGAATCTTGGTCTATAGATCTGAAATGCTTCCCGGAACAGCTCACCAGCAGAATTGAGTACAATCCTAATAAGCTATGGGATATGCAGTGTGAAATCCTGGGTTGTATATTACCCAATACTTCCACGACTGGCTGTGAGTTATGTACTCTGAAAGAAGGAAGTTACCTGCATGGTGATTCTATGGGCACAAGTCCTAAAAAAGTAGTGGGGGGACACTGATGTCACGACAGGAAGTGACATCACGAAAGGTGGCTTCACCATCAGACTCATTGCCTCCCATCGCTCACCCCTTAAATGCAATTGCATCAGAGGAGCCAGCGCGAAAGCAGCTTTCTGAATGAGCTCCGATCTCGCCCCAGAGAGGCCAAAGAGTGAATGTGTGGCTCCATTTGCTCCAGTTATCGAGCTCCCGGTAAAATAAGTGGGGGGACGCTGTCTACCCACGTGGTACCCCGACTCCAGCCCTGGTGATTCTAATACTCTTATGGGCATATTTATCAAGCAGTTGCATCACCCTTGTGCCAAGCAATGGGGCAGAAGGGCGACGCAACAACTATGCAAGATTTATCGAGGCACGCAAGGCCACCTTGTGTGTCCCTGTGTGGCTTGATAAATCTAAGGTAACGCAATGCAGCGCAAATCGCTGCGGTGTATTTCTCTGGCGGAGGGAGATGTATCCTGGGTGAAGTGTGGGTGTTCCCACGCATCCACCCATAGATTTTGGTGCATTCCCAGATTTACCAATACAGGTAAGCCTAGGAATGCGTCACAATGCTGCACCTCTCCAGGTGAGGCTTAACAAGGAGAAATATCTGTAGTTCTCTTAGTTTGTTTTGAACTTTCCATGTGTACTGCATCTTGCAGCACACATAGAAAGAGGAAAATGCCTCAGGGGATTGTTTTTGTGTGGGAAGGTGTGCCTTCCCGCACAAAAGCAATCCAGCTTATAAGCAGGTGCCCTTGCACTAAGGTGCAAGCGTGCATGTGTTGGGGCCAGGCAGCACATTGTGCGCCAGCACAAGTAAGACGGGAATGCACCGTATAATGTTAAATACGGGTCATTCTTGCGCTTTTCCTCACACAGCGCAGCAAGGTGGCCTGCTGCACTGCGCTGTGTGATTTTTTGATAAATGTGCCCCCAAGTTCATTGGATTTTTCCCATCTTCAAGTTGGGGAAATCCTTCCCACTTTAGCGGCAATTGCTTCAATAGATGTTTTAATTCAAAGCTTTGGCCGCTGATTTGACATAGGCAGGGTTCATTGATTCCTTCACTTATACACCTGATACCAATTCCCTTCTATATAAAGAAACTGGAGCCTAATGATCCGTGCATTCTTGGCAGTGACTGAGGGGTCAGCAGAGCGGCACTGATGATGGGAATAAGCACACAGACTAAGAGTAACAGAGTCACCATACAGTAAGCTCCTCTCACTCTGGCATCCGACAACGGTAGACCCAACAAGAATTGAGAATTCAAAAGGCAGGAGGAGGCAGCCCAGGTCTAGGTAAAGAAGCTTCTCACTGCTCACTAGTTGAATTTAACATTGCTTCAGCAGGAGGGCTTGGAAGTGTCAGTGGATGTTTCTAACCCATGCGGCTGTCCAGACAGACTGCGGATGGAAATGCCTTTAGATTGCTGCCTTAGCTCTGGTGAAGTCTGCTCTAACATCAGATGTAGGATGGACGACATGCAGTGTAGCAATGGTAATGGTGGCCTTAGCCAGTGTTTAGTTTGTAAAAGAAAGAGTGCAGGTGCCTGAAGGTCTGCTCAGAAGCCCACAGCCTCTAAAATTGAAGGTCGACGCACCAAATACCAAGGCAGGGTTGTCTTAAAACCACTTCATGCCTCTTGAATCTATTGCCAGACACTCCCTGCCCCCTTAACTCACTGTTGCAGGTCCCTGTTATCCCTCTTTGTGACAGTTTTCTGTCTTTCTCTTCCACCGTCTTTCCGATTTATGTGTTTCCCCTCTCTCGGTAAATTCTTGATGTGGAAAAAAATGGTGGTCCTCAAAAAGTAAGTGCCAGTGGCCCCCATTAGCAAAAACACAAGGTGCTCTAAATGTCAACATTATGCAGGATCTCTTCACCTGAGGCATGAGGATGTGGAAGCAATGTCACTAGAATGATTATTTTCATTCACAGGGATCTCAAACAATACTTTTGGAGTGTAGGAAGAGTGAATCCTGAGAACCACCATATCCTATGGAACATCACAAAGGGCTCTGATATGCAAAGCTGGCTGATGTGACAGCCACCAAGAAGGCCATCTTCCTCAAGAGAAGTTTCATGTCTCAGGATGCCATCAGTTCAGAAGGCTTGTGCATCAGTGTGGCTAGAAACAGATTCAGTCCCCAGGGGGCAGTGTGATGCTGTATTGGAGGAATCACGTGCATCAGGTCTGTCATATTACTCTCAACTACCTTATTATCCAAGGAGAGGGATTCCATAGGCCTGTTCCAGCAGGCCCCAGTGACCACAAGTTAGGTCTTCTGAACTCCTGTTTTAGCCAGGTGCAACAAAAAATGCATCACGTCATCCACCAAGCATGAAAGAAAGGTGATGCTCTTCACTAACACCCAGTGACAGAGCCTCAGCTCTTTAGTGTTATATTCGTTTTTATAGATAATTTCCTTACAGCCCCCAGGAGCTCAAATTGTACCAGGCAAGGCATAGATTTAAGGTAAAATCTTCAGGAGCCAAGCATACACATTGAGTGATGGGTGATGGCAGGGACGGGTGAGCACTGCCACGTCCTTGGTGAATAGGAGAAGTCTCTTCTTTGGGAAAGGTAAACAAGGACTCTCTGCAACATTTGGAGGAGTTCCGAGTACAAGATCTAGCTCTGAAATACCAAAACTACCAGGTCTTTCATTAATCTTCAGAATCAGAAGGTATAGGCCAAAGGCTCACTGAAATACTCTCATTCAGTCTAACATCAAGGCATCGCCTAAGGACAGAGGCTGTCCCCCCACATCCAAGATGCGAACTGAAGTTGTGTGGCAAAGGCTTTGGGGGCCAGAGGCCTTGAAGATAGAGTTGAGGACTTTCTGGGGGATCTTCCAGTTATGTAATGACTAGAGATACCTACTTAGGCTACCTGATGTGGTATTCCTGATGCCTGTAAAGTGAAAGATCCATGGTAGCATGCATTGTTGCAAAGCCTACTCTCAAAGAGCTAGTCCCAGCTGGAACAGCTACATTTTAGTAAGTGCCCCTCTGCTTCCTGGTGTTGGGAAGGGATGTGGTGTTTTATGTGTGGGCCAACACTACCCTTGGGGTAAACAACGTTTACCCAAAAACTTTTTCCCCACAGGGAATTACAAAGCGGTTGTTACAACGACCGCGTTGTATTTCCGCATACCATTACTCCATAAGTCGGAACAACAACTTGTGGAGGGGGGAGAAGGTGTTGGATTAAAAATCCAACACCTTCCCTACTGTCCGCACAGCCTGGAGTTGGAATAGTAAATTAGACTATTCCAACATCCAGCGCCCCCCCTCACAACGACTTGCGGGGTAATGGTATGCGGAATCACAGCACGGTTGTTGTAACAACCGTGTTGTAATTCCCTGTGGGGGAAAAGGCTGCTATTCTTACCCTGGATCTCATTACTGGTAGGAAATCCATGACCACCAGAAAGATTTAATTTAGCTCCAGTGCATAGTCCCACATGGCGTTAATGGAGAGTTGTGAAAATGTTGCCACCCTTAATCTGAGGAGTTGGTAGGGATTGCTAGCTGTGTGCGGTGAAGGAGGAAGCATCCAACCAATCTACATTTTGGAAAAAAGGATGTATTGATTAGAATGAGCTTTGATTGATCATTGTTAGTGATGGGGTTTCTGGTTGGCTAGGGTACACACCTCAGCCAGGCAGAACCCACCACTCCAGTCAAGGTAAGTGAGTTACACACCAAAGATAATCCCTGCTCACCCCTTGGTAGCTTTGCAGAGCAGTCAGGGTAATTCCAGAGGCAATGTGTACATTGTTTACGAAACACACACACACACACCAGTGACACATTAGGCACACCACAAAAGAGACTCCACACAAGGTTATATACAAATATCTCATCTATTGTAGATAAAACATGTTAGACCACAATCACATAAATCACTTTGCCAACTAGGCAATTGTCATAACATCACATGTAGTGCACTAAAGTAAATACTTATAAATTGCACATGTCATAGGAATTTCATGAAAGACACCATTATTGTGTATAGTATGCAGTTACAACAAATGACACTTTGTGATCTGTTCTTCGCAAAGATTAGACTGACTGACATTTATTGTAACAGGGCATCAATATGTAGGTGAATATAATAAATCTCATGAATCAGAACAGATTAGGAGGAGGCAATCACATGAAATGTCACTGTACACCCTGAACGCAAAGCCACAGGGCTCCTGCGCTGCTTTTACATGCCATGCCGTAATTCTGGCCCAACTGCAGGGCCTGAGAGCTCCTGCGTGCCAACTGCCATTACCCGGGTAACTATGGTGGCCACCAGACACATCAGCCACAAAACCTGGGGTCCCCCGTCAAGGGCGCTCCCCACACTCACCACCAACGAATGCCCCCAATGATATAATCACTGGGGAGACCTTTCTGGATCCCCGGTTGTAGAGTGCAGCAGCCCGCGACTGCACAGGCTACTGGATCACCTAGAGTGCCCCCAAAAGAATGGGGAGACCTTGCTGGATCTCTCCCAAACAGCACCCAGCGAAATTGCAGCACAGTTGGTGACAAAGTCGGGTATCCCGGCCCCGGGGGTGGAGGCGTTTGCTCCGCTCACACAGAAAAGGCAGCAGAGCTCATCCGCTTTCTCCTCAGGCCGCCGACAGCTGAGGTGGCCTGCAGTGCGGTCTGACATTCGGGGTCAGAGCCCCACCCACGGATGATGTCAGCGGCGGTCCCTCAGCTCTTTCCTTGCCGATCCTCGTCTCCAGGCAGTGCATCTCTGGTTGGATTGAGCCGTCGACTCTTGGTGAACGTTTAGCAACCTGGCAAGCACTCCACATGCGCTGCTTCAAAGTAAAAGGGAGAAATACAGTGCTTCACATGCTGGTAGGCAGGCAACTACCAAAGCATGCTAACTTTATGGAACAAAGTGCTCACCACGTGCTTCCTTTTCAATGCGATGAATATGGCACTTACCACGCACTGTCTTGCCATCTAAGAAAGAATAATCCAGTCCTTTCTCCTGCTCCAGACAGGGGCAGCAACTGCAGGCTGTCCCACCTCCACACACATTAGGGGCAGTGCTCCTCGTGCAGTGCTCCCAGCCTTCCCTCCAGGCAGGTTCTTCTGAGAACCAGCAAGGATATTTCTTGAAGTCTTTTATATCCCTGAGACTTCCAACAGGAGGTGACCACACACAAGCCCTTGGAGATTTTTCTTCAGAAGCAGGATACTACAGCAGGGCAAAAAAGTCAGTCCCTTTACTCCACTACAGACAGAAACAGCAACTGCAGGCAAGCCCATCCCTCACATTGTCTAGGTAGCGCATCTCACACAGTTCTTCCGCTCTTCTTCTTGGTAGTGTCCTCTTGTTTATTGAAGTAATTTAAAGTTTTCGGGTTTAATGCTTATACTTATGCCTCATTTTGTCATTGTTCTCTTTGCTTCAGATTGTCATAGCTTAGTCCATAGCATGTTCTGTCCTCCCTGGTCCAGCATGACCACAGGAGGTGGAGACAGCATTGTGCAAAGGAGGCACAGCCTATTCAGGTGCTAGCAAAACTCCTCCTACCACTCTAAGGGCCAGATGAACGACCAGCAAAATTGTGCCTCGCATATTGCGACTCACTTGTGAGTCGCAATTTGCGAGGTGCAATTTGCCATGTACAACAGTGTGTTTAACACTGTTTGCGATTTCCAAGAGGGTTGCAAATTGTGAGGCTCATTAATATTAATGAGCCTCTCGCAATTTGGTAGCCCATTGGAAATGATAGGCCCTCCCATGTATAGTGGCCTGCTGGGCTCAGCAGACCACCATGTCTGGAACTGCTTTTAAATAAAGCAGTTTTAAAAAAAATGCAGCCCGTTTTCCTTAAAGTAAAACAGGATGTATTTTAAAAAAAACGTTTTCATTTTATCTTTTAAGGGCAGGTAGTGGTCCCTGGGACCACTGCCTGACCTTGAAAAATATTTTTAGAGACAGTCACAAAGTGGAAGGGGTCTCCCTGAGACCACTTCTAAATTGTGACTGCATTATCACCCTCTTGAAGAGGGTGGTAATTTGCAAGTGTTTTGAGACCGCAATTACGGTCACAAATCATGTGTACATTGATTTGGGGACACAATTAGAAAGGGAACGCCCCTTCCTAATTGCGACTCACAATTCCTAAATAGCGAGTCGCACATAAATTGCGCCTCACTATTTAGGAATTGTACATGGCCCTGGGCCTTTTTGCATGTGCAAACGGGTCTCAAACCCATTTGTGCATGCAATTTAGGGTAGTAAATCTGGCCCTAAATGCTGACCAGGTCACGCTTCTTAGCCTTGAATGAGATTGGGAAAGCAGGCTGCTCATCACCCTGTAGTATTGTGTCTTCACCTGCCTGCTGCATGAGGAAGAGGTGTCTCATGCCAGGGGCTTGACATGAAAGGACCCACTGGCCTTGAAAGACTGGAAGGACTGTACCTGCTGGAAAAGAGAAGAAAGTCTCAGCAGTACTCTTTGATTTAGCCACAACCATGCCCTTTTTGTACTACTGGCACATTTTGCCCATTGAGCTGTTAACTAAGTTCTTGCCACCCAAGGGGAGTACATGATGTTTTTTATTCTTTGGTTCCATGCATCCGCAGACGGAGCTCATCTCCTCAGACATTAGTCTGTGCATTTGAGCCTCGGCTACAGAGACATGATCCTAGCGGTCATGCAATAAGGTCTCTGGGAACCACCAGTTTCTGCTCCAAAGCCTTCTTATCTATGCTAAGTAAGAACCTGTACTCTGCTTACGAATAGTCCAGGAGCAAGGAAGCATATCACTCGAATTTGTGCCATATTTGAAGACTATAGATGGCCATGAAACCATTGCTGTGCTGTGGCCCTGTCTAGGAGGGAGACCATTGTACATTTTCTTAACAAATGTATGCTGTGGCCTTGGGCCTTATTTAGAGTTTGCTGGAAGTGCACTCCTTTAAAACATGGTGGGTGTCCCACCCACTGCATATAGAATGATAGTGACTATAATACATTTGTACCTCAGGAGACAGGACACCTGACAATGTTGTGACAGAAATCACTGTCTACCAAACTCTAAATAAGGACCTTTGTTTCCATGTAGGAAGACGTCCTTCACAATTCAGGAAAGACAACATCACCATCAGAGACTGAGCTGGGAGGGGGGATGTTGAGCATGCAAAGACTGGACAGTCCTAGTGGCCTGTGACTTGGTTATTAACTGTGGGAGAGCAGGCTCATAGAAATGTTTCCACCAAATCTCCTGACTCTGCTTGAAGACCAGGGGCTCTACAGCCAGGACTAGCTTTAGTGGGGGAGCCACTGTGACCAGCACAACTTAGAAGCAATAGTTCTCAACTGGCATTGCAGGGCAAGGTACCAAAAAAGACGTAACCTTTTATAGGAGCATGCAAAGTGGACGTTAGAGTTCCTGAGCTATTCATTTTCACAAACATTTCTGAACCTAGTACATATTTTACCAACATGGTACTGCATATCATTTAAAGTGGCCAAAAAGTGTAAATGTGATTGTCCTGTTAAAATGTAGTAATCCCCAATCCCGTTGATTCCCCGTGGCACAGATTATGCAGGTAGTAGCTACATCAATTGAGCCACGACAGAACACCTCAGTATTTCCTCTGTTTCTCCACCTCATTGGCATCCCAACTTAAATTAGCTTGACACAACTATGGCAACCAATTTGCTGGGTTAAGGGAGAACCACATAGTCTGAAGAGTGATATCTCACTCCCCTCTGCAATGGACTGCAATCCAGCCACCCCAGAGCATGCATGCAAACTCATGTAAAAAGGCACAGAGCTGACTGCTTCTGCTGTGCTGCAGGAAATCAGTGGTTGGTACGGTTAAAAATATTTTGCCATTTTATATTATTTCAAATATGTCCAAGATTACGTTTTTTGATGCTTACTAATACTGAAGGCCTACTGTGTAAGTACTTGAAATCTGCTTTGTAAGAACAGCACACCACCACAAATAAACTAAAAGAAACCTCTCTCTCTCTCTCTACATCACATAATCAAAGCCCTCAAATAGGTGTATTAATAGCCTAACAACCAAACATAAGGTCCACTGCTCCGGCCCAAGTCCAAAACTTCATCCCTAATCTCAATATTAACCCCTATTCCTCCATCTCACCCACTTTATAACATAACTCATGAACCCCAACTCTTCTATCCCACTGAAAACACTACCACCTGAACTTTTCACAGTCTACCTCATAAACAACCATCACAATGTGGTCCAGCAAGCCCAACTTTCCACAAACTCTCTGTCACTACTCCACTAACTCAAATAAAATAACTCTACCACTCTAAACTCAAACCATATCACCTAAACCTGGCAAACAAGCACAGTCAACAATGATATAATCCACGTCTGGGTCTGCTAAGAAATGTGTAACACCAACCATGTACATGCAGGCCAATTCAACAACAGCAGAAGGAGAACCTGATGGGAGACAATTGGGACAGCAAAAAACGTACATAACAAGCAACACCATTTCAAATGACACTACCACTTTACCATAACTTTACTGCCACCAGTGCAACCGTGCCATCTTAATACTTTATCCAAGCCTCACCAGTACTACCACCAACATCACAATCATCATATTGCAACTATCATACCACTATCATCCAATCACCACCTCATCACCATCAAGACTACCAACAATTCCTCAACATAATGCTCACCACTTTACGTCCTCCTTCTTTCACTACCACCGAGCCAATATATCTCTCTCACTACCACACTAAAAGCTCTACCACTACTGATGCTAGAACTACAAACGGATTATTGACAATATTGTGAACATTAATATCGAGAGACAAAAATATTGTGTCAAAAATATTGTTAGAAAACACTCTGTGATCCTACACTTATAATGTTAAAAGTAACAAATATTGTGTCAAAAATACTGTTGACAAGAATATTAACCATAAAATAGGCAAATATATCATTTATCTTTTGATAAATATCGACTTTAATGGAGTTTATTATTTAAAAGTAATAAATTGGCAATTTAATACATTTAATTAGTTTTTTTTTAATACTACATGCACACACACACACATATATATATATATATATATATATATATATATATATATATATATATATATATATATATATATTACATAAAAATATACAAATCCTACATTATACATATATATATATATATATAAATTTAAACATTCTTAACAATAAACATTTAAAAAAATATTCTAGTGTTAAATATTAACAGTTAAGTTCAATTAAAGAAACATATATAGAAGCAATACAATATTTACCAAATTAATACATTACAATAAACATATTAGATTTACTTTTATTAATTATACTATAAACAACTTTTAGAAATAATGTTTAACATATATTAATATTGTAATATATTTATAATTGTTCACAAATATTGTGAGAAACAAAACAACAAATAAATATCTATATACAAACAGATTATTAACTAAACTGATATAGTAAACATTAAAAAATAAAAACATTACTCTAAAAAAACATATAATAATTTATAAACTGCAAAAAATTAAAAATCCATTCCAAGAAACAGTAGGAAAAGTGTTGAAATCTTGAGCGGTTAGAGTTACTATTCCCAACTCAGTCTAAGCAACAGTGGGTAAAGTGTTGGAATTCAGAGGGGTTAGATTTACTATTACCACTCCAGTCTAAGAAACAGTAAGGAAAGTGCAAAACTTCAGAGGGGTTACATTTGCTATTTCCACTCCAGTCTAAGTAACAGTAGGGAAAGTATTGGAATTCAAAGGGGTTAGATTTACTACACTCACCCCAGTCTAAGCAACAGAAGGGAAAGCAATGGACTTTGGAAAGGTTAGATTTACTATTCCCACTCTAGTTTCAGCAACAATAGTGAAAGCAGGGAAACATTAGACTTTGGAGGGGTCTTATTTGCTATTTCCACGTCAATCTTAGCAAAAGTAGGGAAAGCACTGGAATTCAGAGGGGTTTGATTTACCATACTCATGCCAATCGAAACAACTGTAGAAAAAGTGTTGGACTTCGGAAGTGCTAGATTTACATTCCCACTCCAGTCAAAGTAACAGTAGGAAAGCGTTGGTCTTAGAAAGGGATAGGTTTACCATTCCCTCTCCATTCCTAACAATTAATTAACAAAAAATGTCAACAAATAATAAAAAAATATAGAACACATTAAAACAAATATTATGTTGTGTATAAAAAATATGAAGTGTGTAGAAAAATGTACAGCAAAATTCACTTACCTAACTACAAACAAATCACAGTATTTCAAATAAATACCAAATTATTTATTATAAATTAGTAATTAAAAACATCTAAATGGAAATCATTCCATACACAAGCGTTTAACTGCACTTAGTATACCATTAAAATTAACATAAGCAATTGCTCCATTGCATAAGAAACAAATAATACAAACAATATTGTGACTTAAAAACCTTCCCACTCTACCACCACCAAAATAAAGTAGAAAAAATACATTCATATTAAACATACAAACATTAAAATCTCTCAAAGAGCTAGTCCCAGCTGGAACAGCTACATTTAGTAAGTGCCCCTCTGCTTCCTGATGTTGGGAAGGGATGTGGTGTTTTAGGTGTGGACCAACACTACCCTGGGGTAAACAACGTTTACCCAAAAACTTTTTCCCAACAGGGAATTACAAAGCGGTTGTTACACCGACCGCGTTGTAATTCCGCATACCATTACTCCACAAGTCGGAACAACGACTTGTGAGTCGCAATTTGCGAGGTGCAATTTGCCATGTACAACAGTGTATTTAACACTGTTTACGATTTCCAATGGGGTTGCAAAATGTGAGGCTCATTAATATTAATGAGCCTGTCGCAATTTGGTAGCCCATTGGAAATGATAGGCCCTTCCATGTATGGTGGCCTGCTGGGCTCAGCAGACCACCATGTCTGGAACTGCTTTTAAATAAAGCAGTTTAAAAAAAAAATGCAGCCCGTTTTCCTTAAAGTAAAACAGGATGTATTAAAAAGAAAAAAACCTTTTCATTTTATCTTTTAAGGGCTGGTAGTGGTCCCTGGGACCACTGCCTGACCTTGAAAAATATTTTTAGACAGTCACAAAGTAGACGGGGTCTCCTGGAGACCCCTTCTAAATTGTGACTGCATTATCACCCTCTTGAAGAGGGTTGTAATTTGCAAGTGTTTTGAGACCGCAATTATGGTCTGAAATCATTCGTACATTGATTTGGGGACACAATTAGAAAGGGAACGCCCCTTCCTAATTGCGACTCACAATTCCTAAATAGCGAGTCGCACATAAATTGCGCCTCACTATTTAGGAATTGTACATGGCCCTGGGCCTTTTTGCATGCGCAAACGGGTCTCAAACCCATTTGTGCATGCAATTTAGGGTAGTAAATATGGCCCTAAATGCTGACCAGGTCTATTCAGCCCAGGGATGAGTCACCTCAACCCCCATGTGACTGTCTAGAGTGAATGCACATACCAAGCTCCTGTCACTCCAAAACCAGAGGCTGAATACACAAACAGTCAGAGGCACACAGAATGGGCAAGTAAAAAAATGCCCACTTTCTAAAAGTGACATTTTCAAATGCACAATTAAAAAAATCTGAGAGCTTAAACTCAATTTTTCTATCTTGTCCCAATTGAAAGTTACACATGTAAAATATTACAGTGCAGCTCCAATAATAGCCTATGGGACGGACAGCCTTTCAACAGTGAAAACAAAATACACAGTATTTCACTATCAGGACATGTCACACACGCCAGTACATGTCCTACCTTTCACATACAGTGCACCCTGCCCATGGGGGTACCTTGGGTCGCCTACATTAGGGGTGCCTTACATTTAGGAAAAGGGGAGGTTAGGGCCTGGTAAGTGGGTTCACTTGCCAGATCACCATGGCAGTTTAGGTCTGAGACACATTTACAGGGCTACTCCTGTGGGTGGCACAACCAGTGCTGCAATCCTACTAGTACCATTTGATTTACAGGGCCTGGCACATACCGTGCACTTTACCACAGTATTACTAGTATACCAAATGTGCCAATCATGGATAACCAATCATAATCACAATTTACACAGAGAGCATATGCACTTTAGCACTAATCAGCAGTGGTAAAGTGCCCAGAATCCTATAGCCATAAAAAACAGGGTCAGAAAAATAAAATAGGAGGCAAAAGGCAAAACGTTTAGGGATAAACCTGCAGAAAGGGCCAGGTCCAACATTCATCTTGAAGTTGGTATCACAGCTCCATCAGACTGAGTTCCAGGCAACACATGTGGAACGTTTTGTGGCGTAGCATCCCTGTGAAGAGGATGGCTGGACTGCCTCAAGTCTCTAGAACCACCACGCTATCACAATCTCATTGTATTAAAAGTGACCTATTGATTGGCTGATGGCTGCTAATCCCTTTAGGAGAGAAAAGCTTGTTAACAAGATCGAGCACTTGATTGTCTCAATAAAATCAGTGCTTAATATGTGTCGGTGTCTGCCGGTAACAGCGGCATACTTATGCGAGGGCACCACATGGTGGTGAGTTTGTCTATTTTTAAACTGAGCATGTTACCAACTTTTTAAACAATTAAATATACATTAAAAAAGTAATATCATCATATCCAGGCCATTCTTATAGCTCTAGATGACCAGGAATAGTAAAAATGGTCACATTTGCAGGACTGTGATGGTAAGTACATATCGTTTTTTGATACTGGAATTTGAAAATAATGGCAGGGACAGAGGGTGGTAGAAGCTGCAGTGGCTTCTTGGTAAATGTCTTGGGCCCACGCATTTATGGGCTTACAAAAATATTTACAAATTAAGCACTGAATAAAATTATCCATTCAAAAGGATCCTTGCAGGATTGTGGATAGTTCACTGAGAACCAATGTTCGGAGAAGTTCTTGAGTGTGTGGGCTGTACCAAACACAGCATCTACCATTGATGATGCCAAAATTAAACAGATGCTGCTCACACAGGCTAATACTAGCTTAAGGTTCTTGGAAAAGACCTATGGTGGCAGCAATGAAACCAATTGGGGCATCCGTTACTGGAAGTTTTGGTTTCTCACCATGGACTGGATGGACTTCCTGTGTTTGTGAAAGTCAGCATCCTGAAAACTGACTGAGTACATCCAACCATTGCTCTGGACAGCTGTCAATAATTGAATCAAAGTTCACAATTTGCACTTCAGTGGGGGGGAGGGGGGTACTTTAGATCATAAAGATTCAAGAGGGTGTAAATATGTCCTTCCTTTTTACCTACAAGAAAGTTTAAGGAGCAGTTTTCCTCTGTTTTTCCTGGCAGTGGAAACGGTTCCTACATGGTGGAGCCTCCCTACAGCCTGCAGACATTCCTGTGGCGCAGAATGGCACAGAAACGTCCTGCACGGAGGAAGCCATAGCAGTCATTTTTCACCACTGAGAGGATCCAGGTATTTTCGGTGAATTAGACCTAGGGGTGGGAAAAGAGAGATAGCCTTCCTGCACTGGAGTGGCTTGGGCCTCCAGAAAAATTCATTGCTAAGGAGAAATACAGAGATTAAGAAGTATAAGAAGTCAATCACGCTTCTTAGCCTTGAATGAGATTGGGAAAGCAGGCTGCTCATCACCCTGTAGTATTGTGTCTTCACCTGCCTGCTGCATGAGGAAGAGGTGTCTCATGCCAGGGGCTTGACATGAAAGGACCCACTGGCCTTGAAAGACTGGAAGGACTGTACCTGCTGGAAAAGAGAAAAAAGTCTCAGCAGTACTCTTTGATTTAGCCACAACCATGCCCTTTTTGTACTACTGGCACATTTTGCCCATTGAGCTGTTAACTAAGTTCTTGCCACCCAAGGGGAGTACATGATGTTTTTTACTCTTTGGTTCCATGCATCCGCAGACGGAGCTCATCTCCTCAGACATTAGTCTGTGCATTTGAGCCTCGACTACAGAGACATGATCCTAGCGGTCATGCAATAAGGTCTCTGGGAACCACCAGTTTCTGCTCCAAAGCCTTCTTATCCATGCTGAGTAAGAACCTGTACTCTGCTTACGAATAGTCCAGGAGCAAGGAAGCATATCACTCGAATTTGTGCCATATTTGAAGATTATAGATGGCCATGAAACCATTGCTGTGCTGTGGCCCTGTCTAGGAGGGAGACCATTGTACATCTTCTTAACAAATGTATGCTGAGGCCTTGGGCCTTATTTAGAGTTTGGTGGAAGTGCACTCCTTAAAAACATGGTGGGTGTCCCACCCACTGCATATAGAATGATAGTGACTATAATACATTTGTACCTCAGGCGACAGGACACCTGACAATGTTGTGACAGAAATCACTGTCTACCAAACTCTAAATAAGGACCTTTCTTTCCATGTAGGAAGACGTCCTTCACAATTCAGGAAAGACAACATCACCATCAGAGACTGAGCTGGAAGGGGGGGATGTTGAGCATGCAAAGACTGGACAGTCCTAGTGGCCTGTGACTTGGTTAATAACTGTGGGAGAGCAGGCTCATGGAAATGTTTCCACCAAATCTCCTGACTCTGCTTGAGGACCAGGGGCTCTACAGCTGGGACTAGCTTTAGTGGGGGAGCTACTGTGACCAGCACAACTTATAAGCCATAGTTCTCAACTGGCAATGCAGGGCAAGGTACCAAAAAAGACGTAACCTTTTATAGGAGCATGCAAAGTGGACGTTAGAGTTCCTGAGCTATTCATTTTCACAAACATTTCTGAACCTAGTACACATTTTACCAACATGGTACTGCATATCATTTAAACTGGCCAAAAAGTGTAAATGTGATTGTCCTGTTAAAATGTAGTAATCCCCAATCCCGTTGATTCCCCGTGGCACAGATTATGCAGGTAGTAGCTACATCAATTGAGCCACTACAGAACACCTCAGTATTTCCTCTGTTTCTCCACCTCATTGGCATCCCAACTTAAATTAGCTTGACACAACTATGGCAACCAATTTGCTGGGTTAAGGGAGAACCAAATAGTCTGAAGAATGATATCTCACTCCCCTCTGCAATGGACTGCAATCCAGCCACCCCAGAGCATGCATGCAACTCATGTAAAAAGGCACAGAGCTGACTGCTTCTGCTGTGCTGCAGGAATTCAGCGGTTGGTACGGGTAAAAATATTTTGCCATTTTATATTATTTCAAATATGTCCAAGATTACGTTTTTTGATGCTTACTAATACTGAAGGCCTACTGTGTAAGTACTTGAAATCTGCTTTGTAAGAACAGCACACCACCACAAATAAACTAAAAGAAACCTCTCTCTCTCTCTCTCTACATCACATAATCAAAGCCCTCAAATAGGTGTATTAATAGCCTAACAACCAAACATAAGGTCCACTGCTCCGGCCCAAGTCCAAAACCTCATCCCTAATCTCAATAATAACCCCTCTTCCTCCATCTCACCCACTTTATAACATAACTCATGAACCCCAACTCTTCTATCCCACTGAAAACTCTACCACCTGAACTTTTCACAGTCTACCTCATAAACAACCATCACAATGTGGTCCAGCAAGCCCAACTTTCCACAAACTCTCTGTCGCTACCCCACTAACTCAAATAAAATAACTCTACCACTCTAAACTCAAACCATATCACCTAAACATGGCAAACAAGCACAGTCAACAATGATATAATCCACGTCTGGGTCTGCTAAGAAAAGTGTAACACCAACCATGTACATGCAGGCCAATTCAACAACAGCAGAAGGAGAACCTGATGGGAGACAATTGGGATAGCAAAAAACGTACATAACAAGCAACACCATTTCAAATGACACTACCACTTTACCATAACTTTACTGCCACCAGTGCAACCGTGCCATCTTAATACTTTATCCAAGCCTCACCAGTACTACCACCAACATCACAGTCATCATATTGCAACTATCATACCACTATCATCCAATCACCACCTCATCACCATCAAGACTACCAACAATTCCTCAACATAATGTTCACCACTTTACGTCCTCCTTCTTTCACTACCACCGAGCCAATATATCTCTCTCACTACCACACTAAAAGCTCTACCACTACTGATGCTAGAACTACAAACGGATTATTGACAATATTGTGAACATTAATATCGAGAGACAAAAATATTGTTAGAAAACACTCTGTGATCCTACACTTATAATGTTAAAAGTAACAAATATTGTGTCAAAAATATTGTTGACAAGAATATTAACCATAAAATAGGCAAATATATCATTTATCTTTTGATAAATATCGACTTTAATGGAGTTTATTATTTAAAAGTAATAAATTGGCAATTTAATACATTTAATTAGTTTTTTTTAATACTACATGCACACACACGTATATATATATATATATATATATATATATATATATATATATATATATATATATATTACATAAAAATATACAAATCCTACATTATACATATATATATATAAATGTAAACATTCTTAACAATAAACATTTAAAAAAATATTCTAGTGTTAAATATTAACAGTTAAGTTCAATTAAAGAAACATATATAGAAGCAATACAATATTTTACCAAATTAATACATTACAATAAACATATTAGATTTACTTTTATTAATTATACTATAAACAACTTTTAGAAATAATGTTTAACATATATTAATATTTTAATATATTTATAATTGTTCACAAATATTGTGAGAAACAAAAAAACAAATAAATATCTATATACAAACAGATTATTAACTAAACTGATATAGTAAACATTAAAAAATAAAAACATTACTCTAAAAAAAATATAATCATTTATAAACTGCAAAAAATAAAAAATCAATTCCAAGAAACAGTAGGAAAAGTGTTGAAATCTTGAGCGGTTAGAGTTACTATTCCCAACTCAGTCTAAGCAACAGTGGGTAAAGTGTTGGAATTCAGAGGGGTTAGATTTACTATTACCACTCCAGTCTAAGAAACAGTAAGGAAAGTGTAAAACTTCAGAGGGGTTACATTTGCTATTTCCACTCCAGTCTAAGTAACAAGCCCATCCCTCACATTGTCTAGGTAGCGCATCTCACACAGTTCTTCCGCTCTTCTACTTGGTAGTGTCCTCTTGTTTATTGAAGTAATTTAAAGTTTTCGGGTTTAAGGCTTATACTTATGCCTCATTTTGTCATTGTTCTCTTTGCTTCAGATTGTCATAGCTTAGTCCATACTATGTTCTGTCCTCCCTGGTCCAGCATGACCACAGGAGGTGGAGACAGCATTGTGCAAAGGAGGCACAGCCTATTCAGCTGCTAGCAAAACTCCTCCTACCACTCTAAGGGCCAGATGTACGACCAGCAAAATTGTGCCTCGCATATTGCGACTCACTTGTGAGTCGCAATTTGCGAGGTGCAATTTGCCATGTACAACAGTGTGTTTAACACTGTTTGCGATTTCCAAGAGGGTTGCAAATTGTGAGGCTCATTAATATTAATGAGCCTCTCGCAATTTGGTAGCCCATTGGAAATGATAGGCCCTCCCATGTATAGTGGCCTGCTGGGCTCAGCAGACCACCATGTCTGGAACTGCTTTTGAATAAAGAAGTTTAAAAAAAAATGCAGCCCGTTTTCCTTAAAGTAAAACAGGATGTATTTTTTAAAAAAAACGTTTTCATTTTATCTTTTAAGGGCAGGTAGTGGTCCCTGGGACCACTGCCTGACCTTGAAAAATATTTTTAGAGACATTCACAAAGTGGAAGGGTTCTCCCGGAGACCACTTCTAAATTGTGACTGCATTATCACCCTCTTAAAGAGGGTGGTAATTTGCAAGTGTTTTGAGACCGCAATTACGGTCACAAATCATTTGTACATTGATTTGGGGACACAATTAGAAAGGGAACGCCCCTTCCTAATTGCGACTCACAATTCCTAAATAGCGAGTCGCACATAAATTGCACCTCACTATTTAGGAATTGTACATGGCCCTGGGCCTTTTTGCATGCGCAAACGAGTCTCAAACCCATTTGTGCATGCAATTTAGGGTAGTAAATCTGGCCCTAAATGCTGACCAGATCTATTCAGCCCAGGGATGAGTCACCTCAACCCCCATGTGACTGTCTAGAGTGAATGCACATCCCAAGCTCCTGTCACTCCAAAACCAGACGCTGAATACACAAACAGTCAGAGGCACACAGAATGGTCAAGTAAAAAAATGCCCACTTTCTAAAAGAAACCCCGGAAGCTTGTTTCCTTTCCAGTAAAGAATTGGCTTGGTAGTTTGGTCTGCCCTGTTCCCATGATGCACTGGGCCAGGGACAGACTAATTTGCATGTAGCCAGGTTCTGAACTGGGATGGTGCAGTGAGCTAAAAAACGGTGATGGATCAAGCCCTGATCTTTTGACTGTGTATGAGTGTTCTGTTTAACTCAGATGCTCTGTCCATCACCACCCCCTTTTCTGAATCGTTTTGGCCACTATAGGAGTGGCAGGGTATGCTCAGATGTGAGTCCCTTGCTCACTGCACCATTAGGATTCAAGCAAGCCGGGCCGAAGACGGCTGCAATGCCAGAAACCGGTCCCCGGAAGCTTGTTTCCTTTCCAGTAAAGAATTGGCTTGGTAGTTTGGTCTGCCCTGTTCCCATGATGCACTGGGCCAGGGACAGACTAATTTGCATGTAGCCAGGTTCTGAACTGGGATGGTGCAGTGAGCTAAAAAACGGTGATGGATCAAGCCCTGATCTTTTGACTGGGTATGAGTGTTCTGTTTAACTCAGATGCTCTGTGCATCACCACCCCCTTTTCTGAATCGTTTTGGCCACTATAGGAGTGGCAGGGTATGCTCAGATGTGAGTCCCTTGCTCACTGCACCATTAGGATTCAAGCAAGCCGGGCCGAAGACCGCTGCAATGCCAGAAACCGGTCCCCGGAAGCTTGTTTCCTTTCCAGTAAAGAATTGGCTTGGTAGTTTGGTCTGCCCTGTTCCCATGATGCACTGGGCCAGGGACAGACTAATTTGCATGTAGCCAGGTTCTGAACTGGGATGGTGCAGTGAGCTAAAAAACGGTGATGGATCAAGCCCTGATCTTTTGACTGGGTATGAGTGTTCTGTTTAACTCAGATGCTCTGTCCATCACCACCCCCTTTTCTGAATCGTTTTGGCCACTATAGGAGTGGCAGGGTATGCTCAGATGTGAGTCCCTTGCTCACTGCACCATTAGGATTCAAGCAAGCCGGGCCGAAGGCGGCTGCAATGCCAGAAACCGGTCCCCGGAAGCTTGTTTCCTTTCCAGTAAAGAATTGGCTTGGTAGTTTGGTCTGCCCTGTTCCCATGATGCACTGGGCTAGGGACAGACTAATTTGCATGTACCCAGGTTCTGAACTGGGATGGTGCAGTGAGCTAAAAAACGGTGATGGATCAAGCCCTGATCTTTTGACTGGATATGAGTGTTCTGTTTAACTCAGATGCTCTGTCCATCACCACCCCCTTTTCTGAATCGTTTTGGCCACTATAGGAGTGGCAGGGTATGCTCAGATGTGAGTCCCTTGCTCACTGCACCATTAGGATTCAAGCAAGCTGCGCCGAAGACGGCTGCAATGCCAGAAACCGGTCCCTGGAAGCTTGTTTCCTTTCCAGTAAAGAATTGGCTTGGTAGTTTGGTCTGCCCTGTTCCCATGATGCACTGGGCCAGGGACAGACTAATTTGCATGTAGCCAGGTTCTGAACTGGGATGGTGCAGTGAGCTAAAAAACGGTGATGGGTTAAGCCCTGATCTTTTGACTGGGTATGAGTGTTCTGTTTAACTCAGATGCTTTGTCCATCACCATCCCCTTTTCTGAATCGTTTTGGCCACTATAGAAGTGGCAGGGTATGCTCAGATGTGAGTCCCTTGCTCACTGCACCATTAGGATTCAAGCAAGCCGGGCCGAAGACCGCTGCAATGCCAGAAACCGGTCCCCGGAAGCTTGTTTCCTTTCCAGTAAAGAATTGGCTTGGTAGTTTGGTCTGCCCTGTTCCCATGATGCACTGGGCCAGGGACAGACTAATTTGCATGTAGCCAGGTTCTGAACTGGGATGGTGCAGTGAGCTAAAAAACGGTGATGGATCAAGCCCTGATCTTTTGACTGGGTATGAGTGTTCTGTTTAACTCAGATGCTCTGTCCATCACCACCCCCTTTTCTGAATCGTTTTGGCCACTATAGGAGTGGCAGGGTATGCTCAGATGTGAGTCCCTTGCTCACTGCACCATTAGGATTCAAGCAAGCCGGGCCGAAGGCGGCTGCAATGCCAGAAACCGGTCCCCGGAAGCTTGTTTCCTTTCCAGTAAAGAATTGGCTTGGTAGTTTGGTCTGCCCTGTTCCCATGATGCACTGGGCTAGGGACAGACTAATTTGCATGTACCCAGGTTCTGAACTGGGATGGTGCAGTGAGCTAAAAAACGGTGATGGATCAAGCCCTGATCTTTTGACTGGATATGAGTGTTCTGTTTAACTCAGATGCTCTGTCCATCACCACCCCCTTTTCTGAATCGTTTTGGCCACTATAGGAGTGGCAGGGTATGCTCAGATGTGAGTCCCTTGCTCACTGCACCATTAGGATTCAAGCAAGCTGCGCCGAAGACGGCTGCAATGCCAGAAACCGGTCCCTGGAAGCTTGTTTCCTTTCCAGTAAAGAATTGGCTTGGTAGTTTGGTCTGCCCTGTTCCCATGATGCACTGGGCCAGGGACAGACTAATTTGCATGTAGCCAGGTTCTGAACTGGGATGGTGCAGTGAGCTAAAAAACGGTGATGGGTTAAGCCCTGATCTTTTGACTGGGTATGAGTGTTCTGTTTAACTCAGATGCTTTGTCCATCACCATCCCCTTTTCTGAATCGTTTTGGCCACTATAGAAGTGGCAGGGTATGCTCAGATGTGAGTCCCTTGCTCACTGCACCATTAGGATTCAAGCAAGCCGGGCCGAAGACGGCTGCAATGCCAGAAACTGGTCCCCGGAAGCTTGTTTCCTTTCCAGTAAAGAATTGGCTTGGTAGTTTGGTCTGCCCTGTTCCCATGATGCACTGGGCCAGGGACAGACTAATTTGCATGTAGCCAGGTTCTGAACTGGGATGGTGCAGTGAGCTAAAAAACGGTGATGGATCAAGCCCTGATCTTTTGACTGGGTATGAGTGTTCTGTTTAACTCAGATGCTCTGTCCATCACCACCCCCTTTTCTGAATCACTTTCTAAAAGTGACATTTTCAAATGCACAATTAAAAAAATCTGAGAGCCTAAACTCAATTTTTCTATCTTGTCCCAATTGAAAGTTACACATGTAAAATGTTACAGTGCAGCTCCAATAATAGCCTATGGGACGGACAGCCTTTCAACAGTGAAAACAAAAGACACAATATTTCACTATCAGGACATGTCACACACGCCAGTACATGTCCTACCTTTCACATACACTGCACCCTGCCCATGGGGGTACCTTGGGCCTACATTAGGGGTGCCTTACATTTAGGAAAAGGGGAGGTTAGGGCCTGGTAAGTGGGTTCACTTGCCAGATCACCATGGCAGTTTAGGTCTGAGACACATTTACAGGGCTACTCCTGTGGGTGGCACAACCAGTGCTGCAATCCTGCTAGTACCATTTGATTTACAGGCCCTGGCACATACCGTGCACTTTACCACAGTCTTACTAGTATACCAAATATGCCAATCATGGATAACCAATCAAAATCACAATTTACACAGAGAGCATATGCACTTTAGCACTAATCAGCAGTGGTAAAGTGCCCAGAATCCTATAGCCATAAAAAACAGGGTCAGAAAAATAAAATAGGAGGCAAAAGGCAAAACGTTTGGGGATAAACCTGCAGAAAGGGCCAGGTCCAACATTCATCTTGAAGTTGGTATCACAGCTCCATCAGACTGAGTTCCAGGCAACACATGTGGAACGTTTGGTGGCGTAGCATCCCTGTGTAGAGGATGGCTGGACTGCCTCAAGTCTCTAGAACCACCACGCTGTCACAATCTCATTGTATTAAAAATGACCTATTGATTGGCTGATGGCTGCTAATCCCTTTAGGAGAGAAAAGCTTGTTAACAAGATCGAATCAGTGCTTAATATGTGTCGGTGTCTGCCGGTAACAGCGGCATACTTATGCGAGGGCACTACATGGTGGTGATGTTTGTCTATTTTTAAACTGAGCATGTTACCAACTTTTTAAACAATTAAATATACATTACAAAAGTAACATCATCACATCCAGGCCATTCTTATAGCTCTAGATGACCTGGAATAGTAAAAATTGTCACATTTGCAGGACTGTGATGGTAAGTACATATCGTTGATATTGGAATTTGAAAATAATGGCTGGGAGAGAGGGTGGCAGAAGCTGCAGTGGCTTCTTGGTAAATGTCTTGGGCCCAGGCATTTATGGGCTTAAAAAAATATTTACAAATTAAGCACTGAATAAAATTATCCATTCAAAAGGATCCTTGCAGGATTGTGGATAGTTCACTGAGAACCAATGTTCGGAGAAGGTCTTGAGTTTGTGGGCTGTACCAAACACAGCATCTACCATTGATTATGCCAAAATTAAACAGATGCTGCTCACACAGGCTAATACTAGCTTAAGGTTCTTGGAAAAGACCTATGGTGGCAGCAATGAAACCAATTGGGGCATCCATTACTGGAAGTTTTGGTTTCTCACCATGGACTGGATGGACTTCCTGTGTTTGTGAAAGTCAGCATCCTGAAAACTGACTGAGTACATCCAACCATTGCTCTGGACAGCTGTCAATAATTGAATCAAAGTTCACAATTTGCACTTCAGTGGGGGGAGGGGGGTACTTTAGATCATAAAGATTCAAGAGGATGTAAATATGTCCTTCCTTTTTACCTACAAGAAAGTTTAAGGAGCAGTTTTCCTCTGCTTTTCCTGGCAGTGGAAACGGTTCCTACATGGTGGAGCTTCCCTACAGCCTGCAGACATTCCTGTGGCGCAGAATGGCACAGAAACGTCCTGCACGGGGGAAGCCATAGCAGTCATTTTTCACCACTGAGAAGATCCAGTTATTTTCGGTGAATTAGACCTAGGGGTGGTAAAAGAGAGATAGCCTTCCTGCACTGGAGTGGCTTGGGCCTCCAGAAAAATTCATTGCTAAGGAGAAATACAGAGATTAAGAAGTATAAGAAGTCAATCACGCTTCTTAGCCTTGAATGAGATTGGGAAAGCAGGCTGCTCATCACCCTGTAGTATTGTGTCTTCACCTCCTGCTGCATGAGGAAGAGGTGTCTCATGCCAGGGGCTTGACATGAAAGGACCCACTGGCCTTGAAAGACTGGAAGGACTGCACCTGCTGGAAAAGAGAAGAAAGTCTCAGCAGTACTCTTTGATTTAGCTACAACCATGCCCTTTTTGTACTGCTGGCACATTTTGCCCATTGAGCTGTTAACTAAGTTCTTGCCACCCAAGGGGAGTACATGATGTTTTTTACTCTTTGGTTCCATGCATCCGCAGACGGAGCTCATATCCTCAGACATTAGTCTGTGCATTTGAGCCTCGACTACAGAGACATGATCCTAGCGGTCATGCAATAAGGTCTCGGGCAATCACCAGTTTCTGCTCCAAAGCCTTCTTATCCATGCTGAGTAAGAACCTGCACTCTGCTTACGAATAGTCCAGGAGCAAGGAAGCATATCTTTCGAATTTGTGCCATATTTGAAGACTATAGATGGCCATGAAACCATTGCTGTGCTGTGGCCCTGTCTAGGAGGGAGACCATTGTACATTTTCTTAACAAATGTATGCTGTGGCCTTGGGCCTTATTTAGAGTTTGCTGGAAGTGCACTCCTTTAAAACATGGTGGGTGTCCCACCCACTGCATATAGAATGATAGTGACTATAATACATTTGTACCTCAGGAGACAGGACACCTGACAATGTTGTGACAGAAATCACTGTCTACCAAACTCTAAATAAGGACCTTTGTTTCCATGTAGGAAGAAGTCCTTCACAATTCAGGAAAGACAACATCACCATCAGAGACTGAGCTGGGAGGGGGGATGTTGAGCATGCAAAGACTGGACAGTCCTAGTGGCCTGTGACTTGGTGAATAACTGTGGGAGAGCAGGCTCATAGAAATGTTTCCACCAAATCTCCTGACTCTGCTTGAGGACCAGGGGCTCTACAGCCAGGACTAGCTTTAGTGGGGGAGCTACTGTGACCAGCACAACTTAGAAGCCATAGTTCTCAACTGGCAATGCAGGGCAAGGTACCAAAAAAGACGTAACCTTTTATAGGAGCATGCAAAGTGGACGTTAGAGTTCCTGAGCTATTCATTTTCACAAACATTTCTGAACCTAGTACACATTTTACCAACATGGTACTGCATATCATTTAAACTGGCCAAAAAGTGTAAATGTGATTGTCGTGTTAAAATGTAGTAATCCCCAATCCCGTTGATTCCCCGTGGCACAGATTATGCAGGTAGTAGCTACATCAATTGAGCCACTACAGAACACCTCAGTATTTCCTCTGTTTCTCCACCTCATTGGCATCCCAATTTAAATTAGCTTGACACAACTATGGCAACCAATTTGCTGGGGTAAGGGAGAACCACATAGTCTGAAGAGTGATATCTCACTCCCCTCTGCAATGGACTGCAATCCAGCCACCCCAGAGCATGCATGCAAACTCATGTAAAAAGGCACAGAGCTGACTGCTTCTGCTGTGCTGCAGGAATTCAGCGGTTGGTACGGTTAAAAATATTTTGCCATTTTATATTATTTCAAATATGTCCAAGATTACGTTTTTTGATGCTTACTAATACTGAAGGCCTACTGTGTAAGTACTTGAAATCTGCTTTGTAAGAACAGCACACCACCACAAATAAACTAAAAGAAACCTCTCTCTCTCTCTCTCTATATCACATAATCAAAGCCCTCAAATAGGTGTATTAATAGCCTAACAACCAAACATAAGGTCCGCTGCTCCGGCCCAAGTCCAAAACTTCATCCCTAATCTCAATAATAACCCCTCTTCCTCCATCTCACCCACTTTATAACATAACTCATGAACCCCAACTCTTCTATCCCACTGAAAACACTACCACCTGAACTTTTCACAGTCTACCTCATAAACAACCATCACAATGTGGTCCAGCAAGCCCAACTTTCCACAAACTCTCTGTCGCTACCCCACTAACTCAAATAAAATAACTCTACCACTCTAAACTCAAACCATATCACCTAAACCTGGCAAACAAGCACAGTCAACAATGATATAATCCACGTCTGGGTCTGCTAAGAAAAGTGTAACACCAACCATGTACATGCAGGCCAATTCAACAACAGCAGAAGGAGAACCTGATGGGAGACAATTGGGATAGCAAAAAAACGTACATAACAAGCAACACCCTTTCAAATGACACTACCACTTTACCATAACTTTACTGCCACCAGTGCAACCGTGCCATCTTAATACTTTATCCAAGCCTCACCAGTACTACCACCAACATCACAATCATCACATTGCAACTATCATACCACTATCATCCAATCACCACCTCATCACCATCAAGACTACCAACAATTCCTCAACATAATGCTCACCACTTTACGTCCTCCTTCTTTCACTACCACCGAGCCAATATATCTCTCTCACTACCACACTAAAAGCTCTACCACTACTGATGCTAGAACTACAAACGGATTATTGACAATATTGTGAACATTAATATCGAGAGACAAAAATATTGTGTCAAAAATATTGTTAGAAAACACTCTGTGATCCTACACTTATAATGTTAAAAGTAACAAATATTGTGTCAAAAATATTGTTGACAAGAATATTAACCATAAAATAGGCAAATATATCATTTATCTTTTGATAAATATCGACTTTAATGGAGTTTATTATTTAAAAGTAATAAATTGGCAATTTAATACATTTAATTAGTTTTTTTAATACTACATGCACACACACGTATATATATATATATATATATATATATATATATTCACTGAAAAAACCATAGGTTATAGACCATATATAGTTAGGAATTAGCATTTACAAAACCTTGAAAATTCACTGAAAAAACCATAGGTTATAGACCATATATAGTTCGGAATTAGCATTTAAAAAACCTTATTTTACTCACACAAAACCATTGAAATTCCATATATAGTTAGTAGTACTAACTATATATCGCGCACCCGCAATCCACTGCTGATCATGTCACATATTACATCATTCATGACATGGTCAGTGACATCACTGATGACATCACTGATGACATCTCAAATGACATCACTGATGACATCACTGCTGACATCTCAAATGACATCACTGATGACATCACTGATGACATCACTGATGACATCTCAAATGACATCACTGATGACATCTCACTTGACATTACTGATCACATCACTGATGACATCATTCATGTGATAATACGATGAACCTCTTCAGACTCTAATATAACCTTAGATACACTCAGTGTAAACAGACACTCACAGACTGTCACTCATCCATGGAGTTACTTACACACCTAGTCAGTCATGCAAAGAATCAATCACACCTCAATTTCCTCAACTATACAGTTATACACACCTTACTTATTCAAACATATACTAACACATATTTACTCTCTTTTACAATCCCTGATACAAGTTCACAATGATCCATACAGCCACTCACACATTCACTGACTCTTATGCACAGTTATTTATATATGCCAATTCTCACATGTACTGTGTTTTACATATGTACTTACTTTGACATGTAGCACTGAGATATCCATTCACTCACCAATGCACTCATACACACAGTCAACCACCCATACAGCTGTTTCCACATGCACTTTTGAACCCATACATCTAGTGAATCAACTGCTCACACATCTATGCACAGAGTCATACACCTCCCAGCCACCCACACACACACTCAGTCTCCCATACAAATACTTGAGCAACCAATCAATAACCCATATACTTACTCATATAGCTACTGATCAACACATGCAGCAGTTTACAGAACAACAAACATAATGATGCACAAATTAAGACAGTTCGTCACTAACCCATGCACTCAGTGAGACACATTTAACCACTCACTCATACAGTCAGGCATGCACCTACTAAATCCTTCATCCAGACACTTCTACATCCACTCATTCTTCAATATGTAAGACATATTTTAACTTTACAGAAATACACAGTCACTGGATGTTGTCATCAGTGATGTCATTTGAGATGTCATCAGTGATGTCATCAGTGATGTCATTTGAGATGTCATCAGTGATGTCATCAGTGATGTCATTTGAGATGTCATCAGTGATGTCATCAGTGATGTCACTGACCATGTCATGAATGATGTAATATGTGACATGATCAGCAGTGGATTGCGGGTGCGCGATATATAGTTAGTACTACTAACTATATATGGAATTTCAATGGTTTTGTGTGAGTAAAATAAGGTTTTTTAAATGCTAATTCCTAACTATATATGGTCTATAACCTATGTTTTTTTCAGTGAATTTTCAAGGTTTTGTAAATGCTAATTCCTAACTATATATGGTCTATAACCTATGGTTTTTTCAGTGAATTTCAATGGTTTTTTAATAGCAAATATCATAAGCTGTCGATTGTCAAGTACGTGGTAAGAAAAAACATTTTCGTGTTTATGCACACTGATCTGCTTTCAATGCTGCCCCCCCCCTCATTTCTATTAGGAGTACTCTCTCTTTCCAGATAGTGAAGGTTAGTTAACGCAGGCCTTTGCCCCCGTTGTAATCCGTCGTGCCTGCTTCTCTCTCCATTTGATTGATTGTTATCCAAGCATTTGCAAACAAGCACAGAATCGCCATACTCTGTTTAGTCTTTGCAGATAGTGAAGGATAGGTAAATGCAGACTTTTGTCCCCATTGTAATCCGTCATACCTATTTTTCTCCCCATTGGTTGATTGATTGAATCGAGCATTGAATTGTTCGAAGTTGGTTCTCTTAAGGATCTTCTCTGCCTGCAAACGGGGAAGAATAGGAATATTCTCTCTCCCTTTGCAGATAGTGAAGGGTAGGTAACGCAAACCTTTAACACATCGTGCCTATTTCGTTCCTCATTGATTGATTGTTTGCCCGAACATTGACTGTTTGGGAATTGGTTCTTTTTGGAGGTATTCCCTGTTTGCAAATAAACGTAGGAAAATCTTTGCAAGTAGTGAAAGGGTAGGTAATGCGGACCTTTGTCCCCCGTTGTAATCTGTCATGCCTATCTACTCCCCACTGATTGATGCACCTGTTTCACCCGGACCATTTACTAGAGATAGGTCATCTGGCCCGACCAGAGAGCACCCCTAGTGAAAAGGACATATGCAATAATAACGAAGTGATCACTGTATCCTGTTAACAGAAACTTTAGCATGAAACAACCTGGAAAGAAAGGAATAGGAAAACGAAAATCAGTAGGCCACTGATGAACTTTTTATTAAATAACAAACAAAGAAACGATAACAATACGTAATGATAAAACCTATTATTGTCCTAGAAACAAGAAACGTTAGAAGTAAGCCCGTAATAAGAAACCTGAAAACAGTAAGAGAAACCAAGTGTGACATTGCAACGGCCACAAGGCAACGAGGCTTCATCGCCCCTCACTGCCCCAAAACGTGTCTGTCCCACCGCCTGCCACGGCCAAATAACGGCAAACTGGGAAAGATACAAGTCAGCAGACATCCGCCCCATTCTGGAAACTTCCAAAGTGCAACAGGTTTCCGGCTACGCCCAGCCGGAAGCAACACATATAAGGCGGGTCCTGCTGCCAACCGTCGGCAGAAGATCATCACGTAGGGTGTAGCCGGAGGAAAGGCCGAGGCCAATGGCACCCGTCCAGGGGGATTGCTACGACCACCCTGGAGAGTTGCAAGGGGGGGAATGTCTGTGTCCTCGACCCTCCCCTCTCTCTCCCAGTCCGGCCACCATCAACCAGAGGCCGAGGCCGACGGGATCCGGCCGCAGTGGCGGTAACCCTGGAGAATTGCAGGTTAGACCCTCTCTCTCCCAGTCTGGGCCAGCATCCATGGAGGGCCTGGGAGTGGAGAGGCCACTGCACGAAAGGCCCAGGAGAGGCACCACACGCCAAGGCCTGCCCCACCGGATGAGCCAAGGAACCCGTTCATGGGGCCAGAGCAAAGGGCGTCCGGCCGCCATCCACCGGAGGTCCGGCCCAAAGACGGACGGGACATTTCTTCTTTCTTTTATAATGGCTGCGACAACACTGGGGGGGGGGATGTCTTGCACATGCCTCCGACCCCCCCCCTCGTCCTCATCGCCTGGTCCGGCCATAACAAATGTCAAGCGAGACGCCGTGGGGTGCACTGGGTGGGAGAGACGGTGCGAACAGGCCTCTCCCGCCTCCCCAGGTGGAGGCTTCCCAGCTGCACCCTCAGCGCTCCAGGCGCCCGGAAAAGGGTTCTTCCACTGTGGCGATGCTGCAACGTCTCGCCCGGCAGGGTGGAGCCCGTCCGATCATTTGACCCCGCGATCGCCGGTAGCTACCGAACTCTCAAAATGGCGGTCGACCTGGCAAGAGCGGGCCCAGCATAAAGAAATGGCCCGGTCACTGGTTGACTCCACCACCGTAGTCCTCCACGACCTTGAAGATTCTAGAGGAGTCGCGGGAGTCCCCGACCCCCGCAGACACCCCCGATGGGGAATGACTGCCATGATCGCCCGTTGAGTGACGAAACTGTAGCCGCGGGACGTCGGCGCTCCCATGCTGGCGCCAGCCTCAGTTTGAATGACTAGAATCCTGCAGACCTCAGTTCCGGTGAAAGCACAGTGTGACCCGGTAGGAAAAATTGTTGCACCCCCTCCCCTTTTTGACTGATGGTTCAAACCACCGATCCTTTCCTTTGCCCTTTTAACGGAACTTTGGACTGCCTCCCCCCCCCGCGGCGCCCCACGCCGTTATTTGGTGGGCGGCAACTTACTGGACATCACCTTGGTGCCATCCAGATTTCAGCGCGTTCTGCTGCCTTGGAACTATTTGCACAACAGACCGCTACTGACGACCCACCCCCCGGGACGCCCCACGCCGGATACCCAAATTAGTGCGGCACCCAGGCAACATCTTCTGAATTTTCATAATTTGAAAGAACTAGTAACATGTCCTCATCAGGAATTTCCTCTTCAATCATCTCATCAGGAATCTCCTCATGAAAAGTCTGCAATGATGATTCTTGTAACTCTATGGTCTCCAAACATTCGATACATTCGCCATCAAGAGATTGATCAAAAAAATCATTCAAGTCATCTCCTCCTTGTGAGAATATTTCATTATTGGTGCTGTCAATTTCAATAAATGTAGTGGATAATTCAAAAGAAATTACCACGGTCTCTTCATTTTTTAAATGTTTTTACTGTTTTTGTTTTGTTGTATATATTTATAAGTTATTAAAGTTTTATATTCCTACTACTTTGTTGGAGTGCTATATATTTTTAATGTGACACATAATTGTAAAAACTTTGATGTACAAAGAGTCATCCCTGGAATCTTCCGCTTCAGGCTCGGTCCCCTCCCCAATCACAATACAGGATGGTTTTCAGATAGTAGGAACGCGTGTGGTGTGACGGATCTCATCGGGTGTGGGCCTTGATCTACTATAACTCCTTTGAAGAGGGGTGATTCTTTACAGCTGGGGCCATAAACTACATCTGCAGGGCTAGCTGATAGCCTGGGACCGGCCTGGACAATCGGACACAGAGGAAGAGGAGTGTCAGAGGGTGCGGTAGTGAATAGGGCGAAAGGGAGGTGTCGGGCGGGCACAGGGTGTGATTCTCAGGGAAGAGCAGCGCAGATGGGGGGAGGTTTATTGCCCATGCATAAGACAGAGAGCGGGGGTGACCAGTGCCTGGGGAAGATGCTTGCGAGGGTGGGGAGCCATGCTACGGATCGACAGCGTGCAGAGAGTGGGTCTGGTCAAGGCATCTAAAATGGCTGCCGTGCACGACAAAAGTGTGGCATTTGAAAAAAGGCAAGATGGCGCAGACAATGTTTTTCAACACTTCCTCATTTCCTTCGAATCGAACGTTAACAGACGTTGGGGCATATTACCAAAGTTAAGCGATATTTATCCCTAACGATGCTTAGCAACGAATTTTTTACCGCTAAGCATCGTCAGAAATTATCGCAGATAAACCTTGCTATTATCAAGGTTTATCGCAAATGCCATAAAAAACGGCCGCAATGCATTAATATCGCTGAAAAGTCAGCGATATTCATGCATTACCGAGCTAATGCTCTTAGCCATGTTATCCACCTCCCATTGGATGACATGGCTAAGAATTGCTCAGGACAGGTGTTACTTTTTGGAGATATTCGCGCTTAGCGCGAATATCTCCAAAAGTTGGTAATAGGAGATAGCGATGTTAGCGACTGTTTCCAGTCGCTAACATCTTGGCATGCCCACTTTGCATGTCATTAGTGATAAATATCACTGACATGCAAAGTGGAGCCCAAGATGGTCGCTATCTCCTACTAGCGGTCGCTAACTGGTGTTAGCGACAGCTACGTAATACGGAGATAATTTTATCTCCGCTTTCTTGGCTTTTAAAGCCAAAAAAGCGGAGATAAACCCCCTTGATAATATGCCCCGTTATCTCTCCCACACTACCGGTCCCCCTGGGCTTAAACGCCGAGATGGTAGGGACTGCATCCCGTGGAGATAGGCCGACACGTCACTCAGCAGAAAAACAAGTCTATAAACATACAATAAGTTAAAAGTCAATCATTCTTCTTTCCTTGTAGTACGCTCCCCAGTCCACTTCCCGTTACGCTAACCGGGTGCACCCCACCAAAAAAACGATTTTTTTTTTTGCCCCTCCAAAAAGAACCAATTTTTGCACTCTATGCTATAAGTCTTTTTTTATACTACAATCACTTCGCTACAACCTCATAAATTAAAAATAAAAATGAATAATGTCTCAAACAATTTTTGATTTCTAAATATACATTTATTCTTCTGAATTTTCATAATTTGAAAGAACTAGTAACATGTCCTCATCAGGAATTTCCTCTTCAATCATCTCATCAGAAATCTCCTCATGAAAAGTCTGCAATGATGATTCTTGTAACTCTATGGTCTCCAAACATTCGATAAATTCGCCGTCAAGAGATTGATCAAAAAAATCATTCAAGTCATCTCCTCCTTGTGAGAATATTTCATTATTGGTGCTGTCAATTTCAATAAATGTAGTGGATAATTCAAAAGAAATTGCCACGGTCTCTTCATTGTGATCCATTTTATTTTGAAATTTCTTGCTGTAAATTGCAGAAAAAAATAATCACTTTCATTTATCGTTTTTAGTAATACATAATATAAAACTAACTTTATCAAGTATTTAGTATAACAGAAGGACTGAAAATGAATAACAGAAAACATTTTTCAAATTATCTTAAAGTGTACAACATAGTTCCCCTTACAAATTAACAACTCACCTTTTTGAAAGTAGGAGAAGTGTTAGTACTGTGTAAATCAAACACCAGAAATTGAGCACCAAAAATTCCTCACAAATGTACCTCAGACAGTAGTATCACAAAATGGCTGTGGTTTCCTCTCATTTTTGATACATACATAACCAATTAACTTTCATCACACACAAATACAAAACCAAAGTAACATTTTAATTGGTTCTAAATTTCAACACTTTCAAATGTGTTTTCCCCATGCAATTTTCCATAGGACATTTAGATACGTCTACAGCCTGAATGGCTGAACGGAATTACACCAAACTTGGCAAAATGGTACATCAAACCTAAGAGGTCAGTGAGGATCTACTATGCCCCCTTATGGTCATTTGCCCCTTCGCTTTGGCCTCCTCTTGTCTCTCGATCCTACCGAGAGACAAGATGGCGGCCGCTACGGACTGTTTGGAATGTTTACAGATGCCGGAGAACCAATCAGCTTCGCAAAGCTACGTAACGCGAAAAGTACGCGAAGCGGAGCGCTGTTACAGATATATATCTTTTTTTGAACGTTAATTTCTCAAAATCCACTGGAGCACATATATTGAGACCTAGCAAAGGCACACCGGGCTACCAGTCCCTACAATTTTGCCAAGTTTCGTGCAAATCCATTCAGCCGTTCGATTATTATTTTATTTTTTTTGCCCCGCGGGGCCCTTTTAAAACCTCCACATCAAACCTAGGGGGTCAGGGAGGATCTACTATGCCCCCTTATGGTCATTTGCCCCTTCGCTTTGGCCTCCTCTTGTCTCTCGATCCTACCGAGAGACAAGATGGCGGCCGCTACGGACTGTTTGGAATGTTTACAGACGCCGGAGAACCAATCAGCTTCGCTTCACAAAGCTCCGTAACGCGAAAAGTACGCGAACTGGAGCGCTGCCTGGTCCGCTGTTACAGATATATATCTTTTTTTGAACGTTAATTTCTCAAAATCCACTGGAGCACATATATTGAGACCTAGCAAAGGCACATCGGGCTACCAGTCCCTACAATTTTGCCAAGTTTCGTGCAAATCCATTCAGCCGTTCGGGCTAAAAGTGAGGCCAACCGCCCTATGGAAAACTCAATGTTAAAAACACGTTTTGGGACCCCCTTTTTTCTCGGCCCCCCCTTGACGAAACCCCCCCATATTTTCAGGGGCTGCTCAGAAACAAAATGTTCCATTTTCCTGTAAATTGCAGCCAATTCCGTCCACAAACGCCAAAGTTATTAGACATAGAATTTTCAAAAATCCCATAGAGAAAAAATCCTAACTATATATACCTACTGGCGACCGCCAGTAGGTAATATATATATATATATATATATATATATATATATATATATATATATATATATATATATATATATATATATATATATATATATAACATAAAAATATACAAATCCTACATTATACATATATATATATAAATTTAAACATTCTTAACAATAAACATTTAAAAAAATATTCTAGTGTTAAATATTAACAGTTAAGTTCAATTAAAGAAACATATATAGAAGCAATACAATATTTTACCAAATTAATACATTACAATAAACATATTAGATTTACTTTTATTAATTATACTATAAACAACTTTTAGAAATAATGTTTAACATATATTAATATTTTAATATATTTATAATTGTTCACAAATATTGTGAGAAACAAAAAAACAAATAAATATCTATATACAAACAGATTATTAACTAAACTGATATAGTAAACATTAAAAAATAAAAACATTACTCTAAAAAAATATAATCATTTATAAACTGCAAAAAATTAAAAATCCATTCCAAGAAACAGTAGGAAAAGTGTTGAAATCTTGAGCGGTTAGAGTTACTATTCCCAACTCAGTCTAAGCAACAGTGGGTAAAGTGTTGGAATTCAGAGGGGTTAGATTTACTATTACCACTCCAGTCTAAGAAACAGTAAGGAAAGTGTAAAACTTCAGAGGGGTTACATTTGCTATTTCCACTCCAGTCTAAGTAACAGTAGGGAAAGTATTGGAATTCAAAGGGGTTAGATTTTTTACACTCCCCCCAGTCTAAGCAACAGAAGGGAAAGCAATGGACTTTGGAAAGGTTAGATTTACTATTCCCACTCTAGTTTCAGCAACAATAGTGAAAGTAGGGAAACATTAGACTTTGGAGGGGTCTGATTTGCTATTTCCACGTCAATCTTAGCAAAAGTAGGGAAAGCACTGGAATTCAGAGGGGTTTGATTTACCATACTCATGCCCATAGAAACAACTGTAGAAAAAGCGTTGGACTTCGGAAGTGCTAGATTTACATTCCCACTCCAGTCAAAGTAACAGTAGGAAAGCGTTGGTCTTAGAAAGGGATAGGTTTACCATTCCCCCTCCATTCCTAACAATTAATTAACAAAAAATGTCAACAAATAATAAATATAGAACACATTAAAACAAATATTATGTTGTGTATTAAAAATATGAAGTGTGTAGAAAAATGTACAGAAACATTCACTTACCTAACTACAAACAAATCACAGTATTTCAAATAAATACCAAATTATTTATTATAAATTAGTAATTAAAAACATCTAAATGGAAATCATTCCATACACAAGCGTTTAACTGCACTTAGTATACCATTAAAATTAACATAAGCAATTGCTCCATTGCATAAGAAACAAATAATACAAACAATATTGTGACTTAAAAACCTTCCCACTCTACCACCACCAAAATAAAGTAGAAAAAATACATTCATATTAAACATACAAACATTAAAATCTCTCAAAGAGCTAGTCCCAGCTGGAACAGCTACATTTAGTAAGTGCCCCTCTGCTTCCTGATGTTGGGAAGGGTGGGGTAACCCAAAAACTTTTTCCCCACAGGGAATTACAGAGCGGTTGTTACAACGACCACGTTGTAATTCCGCATACCATTACTCCACAAGTCGGAACAACGACTTGTGAGTCGCAATTTGCGAGGTGCAATTTGCCATGTACAACAGTGTGTTTAACACTGTTTGCGATTTCCAAGAGGGTTGCAAATTGTGAGGCTCATTAATATTAATGAGCCTCTCGCAATTTGGTAGCCCATTGGAAATGATAGGCCCTCCCATGTATGGTGGCCTGCTGGGCTCAGCAGACCACCATGTCTGGAACTGCTTTTAAATAAAGCAGTAAAAAAAAATGCAGCCCGTTTTCCTTAAAGTAAAACAGGATGTATTTTTAAAAAAAAATCATTTTATCTTTTAAGGGCTGGTAGTGGTCCCTGGGACCACTGCCTGACCTTGAAAAATATTTTTAGACAGCCACAAAGTGGAAGGGGTCTCCTGGAGACCCCTTCTAAATTGTGACTGCATTATCACCCTCTTGAAGAGGGTTGTAATTTGCAAGTGTTTTGAGACCGCAATTACGGTCTGAAATCATTCGTACATTGATTTGGGGACACAATTAGAAAGGGAACGCCCCTTCCTAATTGCGACTCACAATTCCTAAATAGCGAGTCGCACATAAATTGCGCCTCACTATTTAGGAATTGTACATGGCCCTGGGCCTTTTTGCATGCGCAAACGGGTCTCAAACCCATTTGTGCATGCAATTTAGGGTAGTAAATCTGGCCCTAAATGCTGACCAGGTCTATTCAGCCCAGGGATGAGTCACCTCAACCCCAATGTGACTGTCTAGAGTGAATGCACATACCAAGCTCCTGTCACTCCAAAACCAGACGCTGAATACACAAACAGTCAGAGGCACACAGAATGGTCAAGTAAAAAAATGCCCACTTTCTAAAAGTGACATTTTCAAATGCACAATTAAAAAAATCTGAGAGCCTAAACTCAATTTTTCTATCTTGTCCCAATTGAAAGTTACACATGTAAAATGTTACAGTGCAGCTCCAATAATAGCCTATGGGACGGACAGCCTTTCAACAGTGAAAACAAAATACACTGTATTTCACTATCAGGACATGTCACACACACCAGTACATGTCCTACCTTTCACATACACTGCACCCTGCCCATGGGGGTACCTTGAGCCTACATTAGGGGTGCCTTACATTTAGGAAAAGGGGAGGTTAGGGCCTGGTAAGTGGGTTCACTTGCCAGATCACCATGGCAGTTTAGGTCTGAGACACATTTACAGGGCTACTCCTGTGGGTGGCACAACCAGTGCTGCAATCCTACTAGTACCATTTGATTTAAAGGCCCTGGCACATACCGTGCACTTTACCACAGTCTTACTAGTATACCAAATGTGCCAATCATGGATAACCAATCATAATCACAATTTACACAGAGAGCATATGCACTTTAGCACGAATCAGCAGTGGTAAAGTGCCCAGAATCCTATAGCCATAAAAAACAGGGTCAGAAAAATAAAATAGGAGGCAAAAGGCAAAACGTTTGGGGATAAACCTGCAGAAAGAGCCAGGTCCAACATTCATCTTGAAGTTGGTATCACAGCTCCATCAGACTGAGTTCCAGGCAACACATGTGGAAGGTTTTGTGGCGTACCATCCCTGTGAAGAGGATGGCTGGACTGCCTCAAGTCTCTAGAACCACCACGCTATCACAATCTCATTGTATTAAAAGTGACCTATTGATTGGCTGATGACTGCTAATCCCTTTAGGAGAGAAAAGCTTGTTAACAAGATCGAGCACTTGATTGTCTCAATAAAATCAGTGCTTAATATGTGTCGGTGTCTGCCAGTAACAGCGGCATACTTATGCGAGGGCACCACATGGTGGTGATGTTTGTCTATTTTTAAACTGAGCATGTTACCAACTTTTTAAACAATTAAATATACATTACAAAAGTAACATCATCATATCCAGGCCATTCTTATAGCTCTAGATGACCTGGAATAGTAAAAATTGTCACATTTGCAGGACTGTGATGGTAAGTACATATCGTTGATACTGGAATTTAAAAATAATGGCAGGGACAGAGGGTGGCAGAAGCTGCAGTGGATTCTTGGTAAATGTCTTGGGCCCAGGCATTTATGGGCTTAAAAAAAATATTTACAAATTAAGCACTGAATAAAATTATCCATTCAAAAGGATCCTTGCAGGATTGTGGATAGTTCACTGAGAACCAATGTTTTACCAAATTAATATATATACAATAAACATATTAGATTTACTTTTATTAATTATACTATAAACAACTTTTAGAAATAATGTTTAACATATATTAATATTTTAATATATTTATAATTGTTCACAAATATTGAGAAACAAAAAAAACAAATAAATATCTATATACAAACAGATTATTAACTAAACTGATATAGTAAACATAAAAAAATAAAAACATTACTCTAAAAAAAATATAATCATTTATAAACTGCAAAAAATTAAAAATCCATTGCACTTAGTATACCATTAAAATTAACATAAGCAATTACTCCATTGCATAAGAAACAAATAATACAAAAAATATTGTGACTTAAAAACCTTCCCACTCGGCTCCCCTCGCCGTGCAGACCAAGAAGGCTCTAAAACAAATTGACAACCTGCATTTACCATTAGTGGGCAGATGCAATGTCATCAAAATGACATACTTTCCAAAGCTACTCTATCTCTTTCGTAGCATACCCCTTGAATTTAGCAAGAAAAACCTTCTCCAATTCCAGCAGATCTACACTCAGTTCATCTGGGCCTACGCCCAGCCAAGACGAGCACTGAAACAACTTACACTTTCAAAGGAAAGAGGGGGCTGGTCTTTTCCTAATATAACTTTATACTACTGGGCGGCAGTATTAAAATATAGCTCAGTACTAGTAAGAGAATCCACCTACGACTCAACAATTGGGCCATCCCTACCCTCACCCTTCCGGCTCTTACTAGGGGATCAATATTGGGGCTGCCTACTTCGCGAAACAACATATGGGTACTACAACCGGGTAAAATTCAAGACATTAATGAATTCATTTAAAGTATTCCGCCATATTCGGAGAATATTTGGAATTGGTAGATTTAACTTCTATTCTCCCATAGTTAATAACAACAACTTACCAGCTATTTTCAGTCCTTCGTACTTCTGCGAATGGCACAGGGCCGGAATAGTAAAACTTGGGGATCTGATTACAACCAGGGGGATTGAATCCTTCATAGATCTACAATCTAAATTCAAACTAAAAAGTCAAGACCTATTTAAATACCTGTCTATCCAAGGCTACCTATCCAGGAAGGTGGGTGGGACCACAGGGTTTGCCGAAATTGAACTATTACATGCTCTACGCAATATTACCACCCTCCGTATTGGAAGTATTTACCAAATGCTCAACAGGCAAACCTCAGATGACCTAGAATCCATCTCTACAAAATGGCATGTCAAACTTGAGTCGCCTCAAAGTTTTTTTTATAATTCTCTGCTTCTATCACAACAGATATTAATTTCCGCTAAATTACAAGCACAACACTTTAAAACAATTTTGTTTCTTTATATGACACCAAGTAAAATTATTAAATGGGGATCTGGGAAAGGAACACTATGCCCGCGATGCCCCGAAGTAGGGGCAGACTCAATACATGTTTTCGCAACCTGTCCAAAACTAGCCCCAACCTTGCTTAAAATACAAAACCTACTTAGTGAAATAATTAATCAACCAATTGTGTTAAACCCTACGAATATTCTTCTGGGGACCCAAACTGATTCACTCAGGATTAAGGAGGAAGGGCTGATTTTTATAACAATGGTAATATGGAGGATTTGTGTTTCCTCCAGCTGGTTAGACACTGACTCCCCTTCTTTCGCACAATGGCTGGCCAGACTGGTTGCCACATTCCACTTCGAAAAGGCAATATACACCAAGAAAGGACGAAGAAAGAGGAAGATAGGCACTGAGGTTTGGGGGAAATTCTCTACCTGGATTGAGCAACAAGGACAACATGACCCGGGGAGATAGCTAGCGATGTCATAAAGAATTCTTTTTTAAATTTCTCTCGATACCTGCCTAATCCTCTTTCATCCTACTCTTCTTCGTTTATGTGTTTTCTCTTTTGCTTTCCATTTTTTTACTTTTTATACCCTTTTCTTTGTGCTCTACTCGCAGTGTCTTGCGCCTTCTTCAATCTCAATACATTAACGGTTTTACAGGTCTCGATGGGTGGGGGGTGGGAGGGGGGTAGTTGTAATTAAGTAATCTTCTTCTGTTTGGACACTGTATAACTGTTGAAAAATAAAAATACTTTAAAATACACCAAAATAAAGTAGAAAAAATACATTCATATTAAACATACAAACATTAAAATACACATAAACCATTTCAGAAATTAAACATTAAAAACGTAGTAATTTACATATTTAATATTCATTTAAATATATAATTGAAATTTTAAAAGGTTAACATAAAATATAAATCAATTTTATTTTAATTACCTACCATCTTTTTCCCCTACAAATCCATCAACCTGCTACTACAATAAAAATTACAATTACCAAAATAAAGGTTAACATACATTAAAATTAATAAATCAAAAGAAATAATAAAGTAACAACGAAACAATTAACATAAATAAACATCAATTAAATAATTATTTATAGTAATAAAATTACAATTTCATTTAAATTATTTATATTTTAATTAACTCGCCCACCTATTCCTCCACAATCCCAACAACCAACTACTAAAAATATAACTTACTATCACTAAAATTAAAATTAAAATATAAATGTAAATTAATACTTTAAAATAATAAATATCATATAGCAATCAATTAACTTTATTAAAAATCGATTAAATAATGATTTTTTAATTAAAAAGTAATTACCACCATTAAATATAATGTATTTACATTTTAATTAGCTTCCCACCCTATTCCCCTACAAATTCAACATCCGGCCACTACACTATAAAAAACAAAATTGAAAAATAAATTATTATAGCACTTAAAATGACAAACTATGTATTACAAAAATTAAGACTAACACTTGAAATTAATAAATTAACTAATACACATAAGCTAATTTAAAAAACAATACTTTTACAATTATATTGAAGAAAACGTTATCAAAAACAGCTACATTCTGAACAATAATATTTTTTACCCAAAAAAACAACATTCTTGCTAACGATATTCAGTACAATTATATTTTTGTATTATCAATATTTTTTACGATGTTTATATACCACAATGTTTAACACTCGATATTTTGTCCAACTACCACTACAAATATCACCTCTTTACCACTAACTCAAAACTTCAACATCCAATTTACCACCACCATATCGTCGTCATCGCATCATCACTTATTCATATACAGCACTTAAGTATCTCACCCCACTGTTACCACCACATTCACCATTATGTTCCTGCACCATTCACCACCCTACTACCAACTCCCTACCATTATCACCGTCACCACATCCCAGGACTAAAACTACTCCATGGCCACAAACTCAGTACCATCACCTCAACACCACCTCAGGCCACATCTTTGCCACAAACTCACTACTTCACCAGCTGCTGCCCGTTGAGGGAGTTCCGTGCGGCAGGCAGGCGGGGCGGGGGAGGGGCAGGGTGGGAGGTGGTAAACACCGGAATATGGATGATTGCACGTAAGTAAACAATTAAATTAAGTAAACGAATTTCGTTGCGCTCCCTGCATCGCAAAATGAGATGCAGGGCGCGCTACGAAATTCGTTTTATTAATTTAATTGTTTACTTACCTGCAATCATCCATATTCCGGTGTTTACCATCCATCCCCCACCCTGCCCCTCCCCGCTCCGCCTGTCTGCCCCACGGAACTCCCTCAACGGGCAGCAGCTGGTGAAGTAGTGTGGCTGTACTTCACTACAACTGCTACTACGATCTCCTGTGATCCATTACACAAAGTCTGCCATCTCCACTGTATCAAAATGACAGACAAATCACGGTTGCTTCACTATTATTATCCATTATTATCATACCACCACCTTATCAGAAAAAACTCCCTGCCTTGCCACTACCACTATATCATCAACACCAATACCTGAGTCACCACACCACCTCAATCCGGTTACCACCTATCCACCATTTTTCACTTCAAACCAGAATGCCAAACATGACCCAACAAATAAACCAGCTCGCTGCCCAACATACAGAAATCAAACTGTAGTATCTGGGACGCACCTTTAAACAGGACACCGTAATTAGTGCCATGCTGGGTTTGTCAATCCTACAAGGAGCTAATTAGGCCCTTTCCAGGAGGCGAATCCGGTCACGAGCCTGCGAGCCACAGGTCTCCAAAGACACAACAGCACAGTTTCTCTCCTGGGTTTTGTGGGACGTCTTAATGCATTTGTATAAACAGGTCTGTTACATTATGGGTGAATTAAACAATAAGGATACAATCAGATTCAGAAAAGGGGTGGATTCACCCCTCTACCCCCAGTGACAGAGCAAGAGTCATTCCCCTCCCAGGTTATATGTTAAAGAAGTCTCCATAGAAAAGAGAGCGGTAGTGCATCTTTTGCAATTGTATTAGTTTTATTCCGTTTGAAACTTATAAAGCAGGAACCCTGCCTGCCAGGGTGCGCCAAAAAATAACGTTCGGAAACATTTCCATAAAATCTATCATAAAAACTCAATCGTATAAAAAACTTAAAGAGAGATCGAATGTATACAAGGGATGAGAAGTCAATAAACGATACAGTCAGTTTGTGTACACGCTTCGGCATCAATGGAAGCAGAAAATATATTTTACCCAGATAATTCATTAATTCAATTGTGCGATTGTATGGGAATTTCGCTGTATTTGTGTATTTATTTAAGGTATTTAGGTAGCACAGAATGCTACGTCTTCCACCACAGAGCCTTTAGTAGATGGCACTAAAATGTAGGGGCCCAGGGAGGCTAGTCCTTGGGATCTTTGGTGCAGCCAGGTGCTTCAGGCTGTTACATCCGGTGGAGAGTTCAACGGTGGGAGGTCAGTCCATGGGATCTTCGGTGCAGCTAGGCGCTTCAGGTTGTTACATCCGGTGGAGAGTTCAATGGTGGGAGGTCAGTCCTTGGGAACTTCGGTGCAGTCAGGTGCTTCGAGTTGTTACATCCGGTGGAGAGTTCAATGGTGGGAGGTCAGTCCTTGGGATCTTCGGTGCAGCCAGAGGCTTTGCGCTGTTACATCCGGAGGAGAGTTCAACGGTGGGAGGTCAGTCCTTGGGAACTTCGGTGCAGCTAGGCGCTTTAGGGTTGTTAAATCCGGTGGAGAGTTCAACGGTGGGAGGTCAGTCCTTGGGATCTTCGGTGCAGCCAGGCGCTTTGGGTTGTTACATCCGGTGGAGAGTTCAATGGTGGCAGGTCAGTCCTTGGGATCTTCGGTGCAGCCAGGCGCTTAGGGTTGTTACATCCGGTGGAGAGTTTAATGGTGGGAGGTCAGTCCTTGGGATCTTCGGTGCAGCCAGGCGCTTCGAGTTATTACATCCGGTGGAGAGTTCAATGGTGGGAGGTCAGTCCTTGGGAACTTCGGTGCAGCCAGGCACTTCAGGTTGTTACATCTTGTGGAGAGTTCAGTGGTGAAGCCTTAACCAACCTCAGGCTTCTGGGAGGCTGACACAGCCGTAAATCGTGGATAGATAACATGTAATGGAACATGCAAAGCCCTGTTTATTAGCTCAATGGGGCATAATCACAGCCATTTTTGACTGGCACTGGTTCATGTTCTTCGTGGTAAGTTAACAAGGGAGTAGCCAGAAAATTAAAATACCCTCCACTTAGAACCAAAGCTTTGGCACCAAGCAAACAAAGCAAATCATCATGACCCTCCACAGATAAGCTCTCTTGTCTCTTCCATCCAAGCATCTATCCATTCATCCTTCCATCCTCCTGCTAATATCCACAATGTCACCTTTATATTATGTCATTCATTCATTCTTTCATTATTCAGTCTTTCACTATTCCGTCTTTCAGTCCAGTCATATTCGAGCCTATGAATGCATCTCCAAACCTGTGCATCAATCCATCCATCCACCCTTTCACTCCCTCCATCCATTCACCCTTCCACTCCCTCCATCTGTCCATGCATCCATCCATCCTTGCACTTCAACCATCCATCCTCCCTTTAACTCATTCATTTATCATCCATCCTTTCACTCAGCCATCCAGTCATTGATCTTTCACTCATCTAACCGCTCATCCAACCATTTACCCTTTCACTCACACATCTACTGACTCATTCATCCAGCTATGCTTTCACTCATACCTTCATCTATCCCCCTCCTTTTAACTCATCCATCCATTCTTTCACCCATCCATTCATCTACCTTTTCATTCTTCCACCCTTCCTTTTGCTCATCAGTTCTTTCACTCATCCACCTATTCAACCATCCACCCTCCCCTTCCCTCACCCATCCATTCGTTCTCTCATCCATCCTTTCACTTATCTATCCTTTCACTCATCCATCTGTCCTTTCACATATCCATCCATCTATCCTTTCGCTCATCCATCCACCTTTGCACTCCATCCATCCTTTTACCCTTTCACTCATCCACCTGTCCATCTTTTCTTTCACTCATCTCATCCATCCATCCTTCCACCCTCCCTTTCAATCATTCATCCATTCTTTCCCTCATCCATCCTTTCATCCATCAATCCACTCTTTCACTCATCCATCCATTCTCTCACTCATCCATCCTTTAAGTCATTCATCCATCCATCAGTCCTTTCTTCACCAGCCCATCTTTCCTTTCACTCACACATCCACCCAGTTCTCCCTTCGCTCATTAACTTCCCTTTAACTCTTAAGTTGCTGAAAGAAGAGGCCTATCAAGAAATCCACATCGCTGCAGCTTCTAAAGTTGGGGGGTCACTGTATCCATCCATCCATCCATCTATCCATCCGTCCATCCATCTATCTATCTATCCTTTTGTTTATCCATCCCTTCATTCCGTCCATCTATCCACCCTTTACCTCCACTCATCCATCCACCCTTTCACTAATCAATCAATCTTTTCTAATCATCCATCTACCCTTTCACTCATCCATCCATTCACCCTTTTACCCATCCACCCACCCTCTTTCATTCATCCATCCATTCTTTCATTTATCCATCTATCCACACGTGTATCCATTAATCCACTTTCACTTATCCATTCATTATTTCACTCATCCATCCTTACATCCATCTCTTCACTCATTCATCCACTCACACACCTATCCATCAGTGCTTTCACTCACTCAACCAGCCAACCACTGTTCTTTCACATTAATTAAATGCCTTTGTCTACCGAGCTGCAGACTGGAGAGGTCCATCAAGAACTTCCAATTTAGCTGCGAAAGCGGGTGGTTCACGACGCCCCTGTGAGTTAAGGTAGTACTCGGTGCAACCACCCTTTATTAAAGAAGTTTTCTGGAGGTGGTAAGGTGTGGCAAGAAAGTTGGTGCATGTTTGTTATGTGGTATGTTGTTCTGTGGCAATGCGTTCTGTTGCTTATGTGTGCTACTATGTTTTTGTTCTGCATTACTGCATTGTGTTGTTTTTGTGTTGTACTGTGTTTGTTGGGTTTTGTTCTGTTTTGCCTAGTTAGTTGAGTAGCGCTCTGCATTTTAATAGAGTTCCTAGATTATTTTGTGTATGTTACTGTGTTATGTTGTGTTTTTTACTTTACAGATATCAGTAAGTGTTGCTATATTTCCAACTAAAAGCAGTAAAAGCCTTTAAAGTTTCAGTGGCATGCACTCACTGTCTCGGGTTTCGAATATTTAGGACACCAGTCATCACAAAATTATGAAAGAGGCTGGCTCTTAAACTATCACTTGCAATGCTCACTTTACGTGATACAGCCAATGGTGCTCAATAAACATATATTTTTTTGTCTGTAATTGTGTTTTATTCCTGGAACTGTAGTAGCAGTACCAGCATGTAGCAAGCCACAGGTAAGTGGGAGCACTGAATTTCATCCTTTATAGGTCCGGAAACTGAGAGCTTGACCCCTTTCCAAAGCATTTACAAAAATTAAGCATATAGAAGAGAGAGAGACAAGATGACGAGCTGGTAGGAGCAGAGCTGCCGAGCTCCGGTGTGCCACGAGAGCTAAAATTCCTGAGATGCAAATGTTCTGAATCATCATGGTGGACTCAATTGCATTTATATAGCGCATACTACCCCTCCCGTGGTTTTAGAAAACAGTGGTTCATTTAAGGCCTGTAGATGCTGATAGCGATATATTTTCTTAACAGACAGAGAGGACAGTAAGTCCTGTATCCTATGACGTGAGGCAGTCTTTTAGACAAGAATTGTGGGGGACACACGCAAACATTGCTAAGCAATTAATTTATTCACTGCACAATATTCATAACGTTATTTCCAAAGGGAATTGTAGATCCTGTGCTCACAAATAGAAAAAGAAGCATGCTGTGGTGAGTGAGAAAGACTTTAAAAACATACATCAAATTGACAAGAAGAAACGCTTTATATATATATTTTTTTAAATATTTTTATTGACATCATGAGGAAAACAGAAAAAACTGTTTATAATTACATACGAAAATAAATCGTTACCTAGCTAGAATAAGCAAGATTATAAACTATATAATTAAACAACACAGACAAAAAATTAAAAGAAAGATAATAACCTTTTAAACGTAGTGATCCCCAGATTCTTTCCACTTTCAGCTTAGATTGGATTCCCCTTGTTTGAGGCAGGGCGTGTTCCATACTATATATTTCCTTAACCAAGCTCCACCACTCCAAGACTGTCGGTGGGCTTTGTTGAATCCAGACCCGTGCTATTGTAAGTCTGGCACAGGTGATTAAGATGTTCATTAAATCACCCTGTAGCCCAATCCCGGTAGACATACCTACCAACACATCTAAAGCTGTTAATGTGATTGGGCGTGCAAGCTTCTGAGAGAGAACTTTAATAACTCACTCCCAAAATTCAGTTAACTGTGGACATGTAAAGAACATATGGTTCAGATCCGCTGCTCTTTGGTCACATTTTGAACACTTAGGGGGCCGATTATGATCGCGGATTTCCCGCATCTACCGGGCCGGCGGAAGCCACCGCCGGCCCGGAGGATGCGGGAAATCCTCCGGGGAGCATTGAAAGACCCACCGCCATATTAGGATGGCTGGTGGGTCTTACTATCTGTCCGCCGCTTTTCCGCCACGGGCGGATTCCGCCCACGGCGGAAAAGCATTAACATGGCTGGCGGTGTCTATCAGACACCGCCAGCCATATTAGGATGTCAGCGGAAAGATGCCTTTACACGGCGGCATTTCCGCCGTGTAAAGGCATACGGATTTGTGTTTGGGGGCCCGTTGCGGGCCCCCAGGGGTGAAGGGGGGTGGGGGGTGCACCGCGAGGTGCCTGCCGCTTTGTGCATGCAAATGCACAACGTGCTTTTTCATCATTGCGGCGGGTGCTGCTTCAAGCAGCACCCGCCGCAATGATAACAATACAGGATGTGACCGCCAGGGTGGCGGTCACATCCTAATCGTACAGGAGGGAACGCCGCAGCCCATGCGGACGTTCCCTCCTCCTCAGTGATCGCGGACGGACGAAAGTCCGTCCGCGATCATAATCGGCCCCTTAGTGTGATCACTACTACTGTTGTTAGATACCCATTTCGATATTCTTTCTGGTGTGTAGTAAAGCTGGCATATAGTTTTAAATTGTTGTAGCACATCAATTTCAAGTTTCCTACTCCACTTCTCTGCTAACTTCGAACAATCATCAGTTCTAAAACCAATAAGAGTTTTATATCCCATACTGATCAATGACTTGTCCGTTTCCGTATATATACAGTTCCATAAGTCAGAGTCAGAAATAGTCGTAAGACATAGCTTGCGTACAAAGTAATCCTGAATCTGGTAATACTTAAACCGAGCCCCCTCAGTAAGGCTATGACATTCCTTCAGTTTTTTCAAATGTAATAAAACCATTATGATCGTACAAGTCACCTAACGTTTTTATACCCAGACCGGATAGATGTATATCGGCACGGTCATGAAATATTTCAGGAAAGCCAGGATTGCCCCACAAGGGAGCACTGTGATGATATAGAGAAGTTTTGCATTTAATAAGAAGAGCACGCCAAATAGTAATAGTATCCCGCGCCGACTTAAATTTTACCCTCTTAAAATAATTTGGGTCATTAAGTCTATAAAAGAACATCTTGGCATCCTCCCCCAACATGAATTTATGATAAGAAAAACTATTAATGGGATTCACCAAAGTGCGAAAGCGGCTCAAAAAAGCTGACCAAAAGTATATCAAGACCACCCAGATTGAATGGAAGTTTTAATAAAGTAATAGCTCGGTGAGCTTTTTTATATCCCCAGATAAAACTACTAAGGATCCCGTCTAGCCGATTAAAATAAAGATTATCTACCCGTAAAGAGATGGAGCAAAATAAATAAAGGTATTTGGGCAAAATCTTCATTTTGACCAGGTTTATTCGACCGATGATACCTAAGAGCAATTTGTCCCATTTTTTAAGTGAGGTAGTAGTTTCTTTTAATAGTGTCCGATACCCAGGCCATATCTATACGCGAGCATAGTTTGTGTGCGGCAGAATAGTAGGTGTAGCCAGCTGTATTTGGATGTAAATACCGCCACGCATCTTTTATGGCAAGGATACAAGCAAGATCTAAGATAGCGGCACGTGTCTTCCGCATTCTCAGAAACGACCCCCGTCTGGTGGTATCAATATTATAGTTCATAATACAATTAAAATTCCCCATTACTATATGCTCCCCTTCCCAGCTTAACAACTCCATATTAACTTGATCAACAATTTTTGGTTCATCTTTATTTGAGGCGTAGATGCCACAAAATGTGTATTTACAACCTTCAAGTGTCAGCTGAGCTATGGCCCATCTACCCGCTTTATCAGTGGAGGTTTTGTTAATTTCTGCTCTAAATTGCCTTTGTTTTAAAATAGCTACCCCGCGTATTGAGGTGTTTAGGTCAGTGCACACAAGAATATCGTAGCCCAATTGTTTAAGTAAGTTTCGATCTTTATATGCAATATGAGTCTCAGATATTACTACTATCTGTGGATTATACATTTTTAGTTCTTCAAACACTAGCGTTCTTTTATTAAGCCCGCCACATTCCATGCCAAACATCTCAATTGATACATCTTATATAAATTAGTTTCCCGTCTTTAATAAATTCAAACAAATAAACCTTGCTAAACATTAGCTCTAAGCTGATTAACCTCATGATGCATTAATAGGCAGCTATGCAGAGTCACGGCTGCGGGGATCCGGCCAGTGTTAGTGCTATTTAAAAAAAAAGAAATCGCCATGTTGCCTACCAGAGCCACCCAGAACATCAAGAAGAAAAAAAAAAAGAAGATATGTACACTGCAGACTTTGCAGACTCCTACTTTTGGTTTCTTATAAAAAGAAAAGAGAATAGAAAAAGAAAAGAAGATAAAGATAGAAATAAAAGAAATTAGCAGTTACTAAAAGGGATAAGATAAAGTAAGAGTGGAAAGGATAGAAACACTTCAAGACCCCCCGTATCAGTTTCAGAAAGTCTTAATAATATATATGAGTATATGTTAGTCTTATCATATCGTCTTATCGTATCGTATCAGGTATCAGGTAATTCATAAAGGTTAGTTGTCCAAGCAGCATTTAGATTGATTCCATGGAGTAAATTATTATTATTGTTTATGTCGCGTTCTTATCCGCTGCTTCCGATTGCCATTTAATCACAGCTTGCTCGACTTCCCTTTCATCCGAAAGATAATAGGTACGACCATTCTTGAAAGTTTTTAGTCTTGCTGGTTCCTGTAAGAAGACTTGACCACCAAGAGCCTTTATTGGCTCAATGAATTGGCGCAGCTTCCAGCGTCTCTCCATTGTGGCTTTGCTTAGATCTGATCTCGCAAAAAAGGTGACAGAGTCTATTGAGACTGGTGTGTTAGGTCTTGCCTTTAATGAGATAGCTTGACGCAGTAAAAAATTTCCTACGCAGATCAAAAGTGGGCGAGGGTATTGACCCCCCTTGTTTCTTTGTATCAGTGGTAATCGATGGGCTCGTTGTATATGCGAATCCCAGTCCCAATTGGACAGGTCAGGGAATGCCCTCTGGAATAGTTGTACCATAAATGCCCTAGGATCTGCTCCTTCGGCCCCCTCCGCAATCCCAAAAATTCTGTCGGTGCTCCCGATTTTCCATGTCCTCTAGCTTGGCTTGCTTGTCTATTCACAATAGTTTCTGAATGATTTGATTTTTCTTCAGTATCAACAACTCTTTGCTGTAACTCTTCAACCTCCTGGGACATACAGCCTAGTTTGCCAGCCATCTCATGTAGGGAAGACTGGGTTTTACTGTTGTCCTCCCGCATCTGTTGATAGTGTTCTTGAGCCTCTTGTCTTTGATCATTAAGCGGTTGCAGAATCAAACTAAGTGATGAGGGTATTTCCCTTTGACTGCTCCATTCCGGAGTCGTATTAGGCTGTGGAGTATCTGGGGAAGAATTACTAATGCCTTTATCAAGGGCTTTGATAGTAAGCACCGAAGTTGAATTAAAAGCTGCTGTTAATGTTGCCGATGGTGTTGAAACTGTTACTGTTGCCGATGGTGTTGGAACAGAAGTTGGTATTGTCTTTAAAGCAGAGGAGGAATTAGAGGTTGGGGTTAGAGCTGAGGTAATAACAGTATTTGAAGTTGGGATAGGTGTCCCTGTAGAGGCTAAAACAGGAGCAGGAGGAGGTGCGACAGATTGGACCACCTCTAATGTCTTCAAATAAGGCTTACAGGTAGTTTTGTCAGACTTATCAGTTTTATCAGATATTAAACCTACTTCGGTAGGGCTGTTTACGGACAGTCGTAAGACCATAGATTTCACCCCTCTGTGGTAAATAAAATATTACCCTGGCAGAATTTCTAGGCATTAACAAAGTATCATGCATCAAATGAGAGACAGGATCCGTGGTGTCCAAGTTAACCACTTGGCTGCTAAGGGGTGTGCGAGGGGTTCCATTGACTTTCCATTGAAATCAATGGAAAGTCCATGACGAGTTACCCTTGTCATTAGCGCTGAAGGGGTTAAAATGGGCTTTATTCCAATAACTCGAGTCAAAGGGAGAATCAGTTCCATCACCACAGAGGCTCAGGAAGGGTCATCTAACAATTATTTTCTGAACATAGGTTATATACATTTTATCTTGTACATAGGGCGTAAGAAGGAACGCTCGAGGCAGAGCAGAGAGAACATGAGATAAGAACATGTGGGTGTACACTTTGATGAGTCATAGGTAGGTGATAGGTAGGTGTCATAGGTGGGTGGGTACTTAGAGGAGGAGTTTGGATAGCTAGCTGGAACTATGCCCTAATTGTGCAACTTTGAGCATGACGTGCAATTGACGTGTAACTGGGAGGAAGCTGACTTTCAACCTAGTAGAGAGATCTCTTGTGTCAAGGCGACCAGCACATCTAGTACAACTGATATCTAGAGTCAGGGGATGTATTATCTGATTATTCGTTCATTGCATGAGGGCTGTGAGCTCTTCTATGGATGCAAGCACTGTAATCCACTTAAACAGAGACAGAATGGCTGGGCCCTATCTATGCAGATGGGTTCTGTGTACCTTCTTCACCAGACTGTAATGTGATTCTGTAAAGCAACAGATAACTGTTATTTATAATACTGTCTTGGCAGGCCTCTTGCTGGGCTTCTTGCGGCTTTCAGTGTGTCAGGAGTAATGAAATGCAAATACATGGGCCTTATGTTAGCTTAACTTTTGGGAGACTTTGATGACTGGCATTTCTAATGCAGGACATGAATGCAGAGGCCTAGTGATTCAGGCCACTACAAGGAAATATGCATGGATGACATGCACACACATGTAACATAGGGTATACGTAGGGGGCATCTTGGTCAGGCAAAATTTCATTTTCCTCACCTCCTTTCGCCTGTACCCATTTCCGCAAAGGGCTATTCTCTGCTATCACTCTTTCCATTGAGGTTGAGTCTTTAGTTTTGCTAATTATCTTTTTTGCCTTATTTTTAGGCTTGCCTCTTCCCTTTTTAATGCCAACAGTTTTGGTTGCGCCAAGAGGTGTACAGTTTGCCAGGTCCAGATAGTCTATATATTCTTCGTCTGTGTCTATCCCCTCGGTATACTCCGTTTCCCCAACTTCTACCGTTGTTTCATCTGTTGTTTCATCTTCCCCCATAGTCGGCTTAGTACATAGATCTTTTGGGGCTGATGTTGGTGTTGGTGCAGAAGCGGAACTATTTAAATTTAGTGAGGGGGTTCCTCCTATGAGCTTCTCTATTTGTACATGTATTTGCGGGGGATCTGTGTGAGAGATATAGTCCGGAGATGTGCCGGTCCGATAGAAGCTTCAGAGAATGTAACTGTGGCCTCCACATTCTCATTACTCTCATTACTCTCGCTAGTCTCAGCACTAGCTACAATGTTGCAAGATAAGCCAGAAGTGGATAATGGGACATATTTATCGCCAATGCAGACTCCTAGAGTAGACCCCGCACTTGATGTATTACAGACAAGAGATTCAGTTACTTTACTTAACAGTGGTAAGCGTAGAAGCGGCTTACTAGTTATTGGTCCCGGTTTCTCCGCTCTCGCCATGGTTTTCTTTTCGCTCCCGGTCTCTGCCAGCTCCGAGCCCTCGGCAATGTTTCCTTCAGCTGTCCCGCTGGTGCAAATTGTTCTCCCCGCTCGGGCGTTCCTCGGTGCATTCTTCGGCGCCATCGCGTGAGAAGCTGCTGCAGGGGCAGGTCCTGAGGCACCATAGGCAGCCTTCAGACCGAACCAGCCGAGCGGACCTGGTGAGATCAACCGCACAGATCGGAGCAGCTGCCTGAGTCGTCTCCCGAACGGCCGCCACATCCGATTGAAGCCGCGGTAGAGCAGTCGAGCGTCTCCAAAGCAAACAGCAACACTCCTGCAGTGTAACGCGGCAAAGAGTTTTCAGGAGAGGTCAGTAGCATCTAGCCCGGCCGTATCCACCATTAGCTGTCCTCCGGGCTGGCGGTCTCAATCCGCCATCTTGCCTACACCTCAAAGAAACTCTTTATAGACACTTTTTATATATTAAACAGGGAGTTTAGTTGTAATGGGTCGACGGCATTTCATCTCAAGAATTAGAGATCGTCATCAGGACAGGTATGTGAGCACCTAATATTGAATTATCTCAAGGTAAGAATGAAGCAAGGTTATGCGGCAACGAGGGCTTGAACGTCCAGTATGAACGCGTCCTAGGATTTGGACTGCTGCGATGTGCTGATTTGTAATGTAAAAACCACGTGGATACTTGTGGCCAATTTAGCTCTGAGGGACTGGAGGTTTGTTGAAATAATTAAGGGTAATGGAGCCCCTGACTGTAAGGTTTGAAATTAATCCACTGTGTAGTTCAAGGACAAGAGGCCGGGCCGGAGCTCCGTGATCCTCGGTAGACGACTGCACCAACTGAACAACTGCTGCAATCTATGTCAGACACCAACCAGGTTGTTCATTCATACCAAAAGAAGGAGGGAGAGAGAAGCAGAGATTCATTCAGCTTTCAGTTTAGACCCTTCTCAATATGGGAGGGACTTAGCACGGAGACAGCACTGCTGATGGCAGCAGAAGAATTGAAATCCATCCTGGACGCTGTGGGAAAGGCCGCACTGATCTTATTAGATCTATCGGCAGCCTTCGACACGGTGAGCCATGTAACCCTCAACAACATGCTCTCAGAATTAGGAATAGGCAGCACTGCCCTTAAGCTGTTGACATCCTTTCTCTCTGATAGGGCGGAATATGTAGAGGTTGGAGCCTTCTCTTCCGAACAGTTTTCTCTCCCTTGCGGGGTACCGCAGGGCTCGAGTTTAAGCCCCACGCTGTTTACTCTATACGTTTCTCTACTGGCCAAACTACTCAGTTAGTAGTATCTTTTTCTAGCAACATAGAAGAGACAGCTGACCACTTTAATCATTGTATGACACAGGTCAACCAATGGATGTGCTCCAACTGCCTGGAATTGAATGGTGAAAAGACTGAGGTTCTCTTGTTGGGCTCAGATACCTGGTCTGGGAGAACTTCCGGCCCCTGGTCAGAAGGAAAACAATCTAGGCTTTATCTTTAATGATAAGCTTACTTTTAATAACCAGATCAGTATGTTCACCTCATCAATCTTCTTTATTTTAAAGATGATAAGGAAAATTCGCCCCTTTATTCCGCCGGACTCTATAAAACTTCTGGTGACAGCATTGGCCTTGTCCAGATTGGACTACGGTAATGCATTGCTTGTAGGCATCCAATGAGAACATCTTCAAAAATTGCAGCGACTTTAGAATGCAGCAGCTATACTGTTGCTGGATATCCCGAAATGTCAGCCAGTTTCTTACAAATTGAGAACTTTGCACTGGCTACCAGTGGACAAGAGGATCAAGTTCCAATGCCTAGCGTTTAAGGCACTGCATGGTTTTGGTCCTAACTATCTAAAGAATCATTTGAAGTGGTATCTACCATCCAGAAGCTTAAGATCCGCTCACTGAAAACTCTTACAAACACCCAGGTTTAAAAAAGCGAGCTGGGGTGGAAGAAGTTTCCTGGTAGGTACGGTTAAAACTTGGAACATGCTTCCATTTGGCATAAAGAACAGCCCAACTCTGCTAGCTCAGGAATGCATTAAAAACCTGGCTCTTTAGCAAATAACTTTGCAGTCACATTTCTTGGAACCTTGATGAACCACATGTTACTAGCGCCTAGACACCCATGGGCAGTTGCGCGCTTTATAACTGTACAAATCAAATTATTGGTAGATTTCTAACCACAAAGAATGAATCACTTGTGTCAGTTTTGCCAAAGTCTCAATGTATCTTTCAGCTAGACCCTCATTCACACCAACAAAGGGCAGGGTATATGTTGATTCTCTGCTCCTATGATTAGATGAACAGCATAATCATGGTTTGTGACAGCCATGAGTGGTAGGTGGATCGTGAAAATGCGGTGAGACTTAAAATTAACTCAGTTCCTGTAAAGACTCTTTTAAAGATCAGGAAAGTGATAATATTTAAAAACATCAAGAATGGTGCTGTTGTGGATGTATTCTTGATCCTCAGCACCTTGTCGTTTGTCGGGGTAGGTCGACATGTTTCGGCCCTATGTTGCCCTAGTGGGTTGTGGGGTCTTCATTAGGACCAGTTTAAGAGCGATTGGAATATTGGGTCGCTCGACGTGAGTAAGTAGATTCACTTACTACTCTTCGTCAGAGAGCTACATTGCTCATTCCCTAACATTGTGTTATAGGCACCGACTCTGCCTATAACTTAAGAAAGAGAAAAAAGGATTCTCCTTCAGGAGCAACTCTCTATGTTGAAGCTCCAAAGGAGAGTCATTGGTCTCCTTCTTAAGTTATAGGCAGAGGTGGTGATTCTTACCAACACAACAATGGGGTACTGCTAGATCATCCTAGAGGACTACTGTTAAAGTGGCTAAACAAAATCTTCATATGCTAGGGGAGGGAAAAGAAACCCAAGAGCAAGAGTTCAGGAAATGCAAAAAGAACAATTGATGGACAGAATGAAAAAATATGTCAAAAATGCACCCCAAGTACAGAGATTTAGGCCTAAGGATTCTTGCTTGTTTCCAGTCCAGGGAGGACCTGGCTTTTCGGGCCGGACTGTTCCCATGGTATATGATTTGTATATGGCCGGGTCCAAATTTGTGTGGCAAGGTGAGCAAAAGAATAATAGTTTGGGATGCGGGCCAAGTGAATGTCAGCGGCTGAGATTAATTCAAGCATTTCATCCATCAACTAGTTTTTTTTGCATTTGCTGCCCTAAGTGAGCCAGGTATGCTGGGCAAAAAAGCAATGGATTGGGATGCGGCTCGAGTGATTGCCAGTGGCTGAGATTAATTCAAACATTCCATCAATCCCCTTCTTGGTTTAGGATTTCAGGAAAAGCACTAGAGAGCAGAGAAAGGGAGTGGTGACCAAACAAAGCAAAAGACACTATCGGGCCGATTATGACTTTGGCAGTGCTGAGCCAGCTCTGCGCCAGTTCAGCACTGCTTAGCCTTGCAGGAACCACCCACCAGATCACAAGTACAACTTGTGTCTGGTGGGCTTTTACTGTCTTTCTTTTGCATTCACATAGCAGTGCCCTGAAATCCGGCACCGCAACGGGAACGCAAAATAATTTCCAGAATGACATGGACTGTGAAGTCCATGCCGCCCTGGACCTTGGGGTGCATGCAAAAAGGGGGGCACATCTAGTACCCCATTAATGCATCCCCATAGCAGTGGGGGCGAGGGGGCCCTGCAGGGCTCACTTTGTTTCCCCTCTGCCAGCCTTTTCACTGCTGTGAGCCTGCCATGAGAAGGCTTGCGGAGGGAAAGCTCATAAAATGCTAGGTAGACTGTGGTGTTCTAGCCTTGCATATTATATGGTCAATTTGCACTGCGCCACGGCCAGGGAATGGCGTTTCCGTTGCACAGCGGTGGCCGGTCCTAAAATCCTCCTCGTAATGAGGCAGACGCAGGACCACCACAGTGAGTCTGGCGGTCGGGCATCATGATCCTCTTTATCATAGGGATAAGGGACAGCCTGACCAAAGAGACTCATCTTCTGTGAGCTAAGTCTATGCAAAAGACATGTTTAACAAATCAGCATTTCCCAAACTATGGGGTCGCAATTCAATGGTGGGTCGCAAGACACATTTTTAGTAGGTCAGGAAAGTCTGAGCAATTAATAAAGATGACTTTAAATTCTGTGTTTATCTTGTCATGTTTGTGGTGGTATACAACCTTTACAACGCAACTTTTACAACGACCTACCATTACCACGCATTTTTTACAACGCAGGATCCATTACAACGCATACCATTACAACGCATGTATTTACAACGCAGGTACCTTTACAACGCATACCATTACAACGTAAGTATTGGTAAGTATATCATTTTATTAAAAATATTATAAGTTTGGGTTTTTGGGTAAAGGGGTATTTTTAGGGTTCAGGGTCAGTTTTCAGTTTTTGGGTAAAGGTGTATTTTTAGGGTTTAGGGTCAGTTTTCAGTTTTTGGGTAAAGGGGTATTTTTAGGGTTCAGGGTCAGTTTTCAGTTTTTGGGTAAAGGGGTATTTTTAGGGTTCAGGGTCAGTTTTCAGTTTTTGGGTAAAGGGGTATTTTTAGGGTTCAGGGTCAGTTTTCAGTTTTTGGGTAAAGGGGTATTTTTAGGGTTCAGGGGCAGTTTTCAGTTTTTGGGTAAAAGGGTATTTTTAGGGTTCAGGGTCAGTTTTTGGGTAAAGGGGTATTTTTAGGGTTCAGGGTCAGTTTTCAGTTTTTGGGTAAAGGGGTATTTTTAGGGTTCAGGGTCAGTTTTCAGTTTTTGGGTAAAGGGGTATTTTTAGGGTTCAGGGTTAGTTTTGGGTTTTTGGGGTACCGGGGTATTTTTAGGGTTCAGGGTCAGTTTTGGGTTTTTGGGTAAAGGGGTATTTTTAGGGTTTAGGGGCAGTTTGGGGTTTTTGGGTAAAGGGGTATTTTTAGGGTTCAGGGTCAGTTTTGGGTTTTTGGGTAAAGGGGTATTTTTAGGGTTTAGGGTCAGTTTTGGGTTTTTGGGTAAAGGGGTATTTTTAGGGTTCAGGGTCAGTTTTGGGTTTTTGGGTAAAGGGGTACAGGGTAAAAAGTAAATATAATTAAATTTAAATTACATTAAATTAAATTGATTAAATTAAATTAAATTACATTAATTAAATTAAATTAAATTAAATTAATTAAATTAAATTAAATTACATTATATTAATTTTAATTAAATTACATTTTAAAAAATATTATATACTTACCAATACTTACGTTGTAATGGTATGCGTTGTAAAGGTACCTGCGTTGTAAATACATGCGTTGTAATGGTATGCGTTGTAATGGATCCTGCGTTGTAAAAATGCGTGGTAATGGTAGGCGTGGTAAAAGTATGCGTTGTAACGTCATACATCCGTTTGTGGTGCTTCAAAGACAGAGGTCAAATATCAGGCTATGTCTTCTGGCAAATTGCTGATAATTCCTTTAAATTTGGGATTGGTGTGTACTTTTGTTTTTCTGACTGTAAAGTGGGAGGAGTTTTTAAAGTGAATCATGTAACAATCTAACCGCAATACAGGGATAGTGAAAGGAAAGGCTTTAAGATGTTATTTTGTTGAAACACACAACAAAATGTAAATACTGTATACATTCAGCAGTTAGGAAAGCAAAAGTTAAGCACATTTCTTTTTGTACTTCCAAAGTGTACTGGAGACGGATTTTAGTAGGATCAAATAAATAAAGACATTTTACTTGGTGATGCACAAATGATAAATATTCACAGAACACCGATTTCCCCACACTACCATTCATGTGCTATGTAGTTTTATCAGTAAGACTGTATGTCTGTGCAACGCTAGTGGCCATTTCAAAAGAAAATGTGCTGTCTGTAAATGACCATGTGCCACTACACGATGCTTTAGTTACATATGACAATGCCTCATGTCCATTAAAGGTAGGTGGCTCACAAAACTGTGTCGTCCTAAATAGCAGGTCATGGGTCTAAAACGTTTGGGAGGCACTGAGCAAAACTACATAGACACCTGCCAACAGGAGTGTTTACCGAGGGGCACACATGACTTTAAAACAAAATCAGTACATTCGAAAGCTATGCACAATATTCTCATTTTCATTCTTACACCTTCTCCAGGTACCAAGAGGTGGTCAAATTCTGCACCACTGAGAGCTTCCAGCTGGGACCTACTATACCTAGACACTACCCATTTGACTGAAAGCTTACTGCATTACTAGTTATTTTCTTAATGTAATTCTAATGTTATTAGTTTTGGTGGGTGACCTAGAGGACGGAGGGAGGGTACACACAAGCACGCATGCAGATAACTACGTTGTATTGCCAAATTGCTTCTGTCTTACACACAGTAAGTTCATGCTCATATCTATGAATGCAAGGGGCCTCATCTTGCCATACAAGAGTCAAAGGGAATGGTACCACATACAGGAACACAAACCCAGCCGTGGCCCCTGCTGCAGGTAAGAGCAGTGGGGCCGGGGGGAGGGGGTATTTCGAGGGACGACCAAGCGGGAAAATAAAATAAATAATTAATTTTACCTCATGGTCATCTCTCGAAATCCGCCCCCGCCCTCCACTCGGCCTCATTGCCCTTACCTGCAGCGGCTGCACAAACCCAATATTGTGTTCCTTTAGGAAACATATTAAAGATAAACCCATATGTACACATCGCAAATGTCAGAGGCAGTTGTGGTGGCTATTTTAATCAAACATGGTACCCTGGTGCAGCTAACTTAAAATAAAAAATACAATGGGATGATTGATTTGGACTGGCACGGCTTGGTTGGAGGGTAAAATCCATAGCACTTCGCAATATCTAAACTAAAGTGCATACAAAATCACTCCTTTTGAAACAATGGGAGGTGGCCACAGGGTTGGGTGGGAGAACTACATTTGGTGTGCGATGCTAGTATTGACAGGTCAATCCCCTAGAGGCAGTTAAATAAGGCTGCAAGTAAAAAGATCAACTATGCAGTAGGTATTTTGGAACGAAATCCCTAAAGGATTACACCTACTTGTCATCATTACACAGAACATTACACAGACATATACGCATAAAGATTTCCTTTTCAATCAGATTGTGTCCCATACATTTTCTTCAGCATTATTGTTTCCTATTGTCTTATTTCCATTTGTGTTTAGTTTGTGTATTAATGAGGGGTAGGTGATGCGGTGTCCAGTATGTATCTTAAGGGGTGTTGTACTAGTTGCTATGCGATGATCTCAGCATTTAAAATGTGGGTGGTTCTCAGGGTGGAATTTGGAAAGCTGTGAGTACCAGCTCCTTGGTGGATGAGGTCTCTTGATTAGATCTTACAATAAAGTCTATGCTTACCATAACATTTTTTTTAAAAAGATTCCCTTTTCATAGACAAGAGCCTGATGGGGAAGCTATGAAGAGCAGAGATGTAATGTAATGTAATGTGTATACTTGTAAAGCGCACTGTTGCCAGTCGGCGTCCTGGCGCTGTATACCGCTGGGGAACCCGTCCTGGCTTTCCCTGTGGGATGGTCCCTGCTGGGAATCCCCAAGGTGGAGCCAGGCATCCCCGGCGCTGATGGGGCCGTTGTTGAGCTGAGGCAAGCTAATGCCCAGAGTTGCCGAGTGGGACCCCTAGTTAGAGTAGGCACCGAGGCGAGAATTATCGAGTCCGCTGACCCTGGTCCACGATGCTGCCGCATCGGGAATCGAACCCTGGTCCCGGGCCGACTTCTGCTTCCGAGTCTGCCGCCTCTAACCAGTGAGCCACACCAGATGGAAGACATAGTGCTGTCAGACCACACCCATATACTGGTAGAATGGGGAGATGAGGGAAATGGAAAAAGGGCGCATAGATGGAAAGTGGGAGGCGTTAAAGGCCTATGCCAGGGGCATGCTTATGCCCACACTAAGAGAGCTTATGCTGGAGACAGGATACTTAAGGACCTGAGGCAAGAGATGCGAGAAGAGAGAAAGAGAAACATCCTAAAGGGAAAGTTGACCCTTTTAGAGACCAACATGGGTGAAAGAGCGCAGCTATGCATTTAGTAAAAATATCACCATAAAAGTAGGCTCTCAGGCCTGTATCTCAAAACCAGGCAAAGAAAAATCATATATAATGGAGACACACAAAACACGGAGAAAGGATAAGAGATGAGAAGGGGAAAATAGAGGCATTCAGAGATGAGTACCAGAAGCTATAGACCAGGGAAGAGAAGATGTCGCAGAGGGAGAACATTATTTCACCTGCTGCCCGCTGGCTACTCTGTCAATACCTCATAGGGCTTCTCTGACAGCCCCATAGAAAGAACAGAAGTGAAAGAGGCCATATGTCCATTCAAGCTGGGGAAGTCATGGGTCCTGATGGGTACTCAGCTTAATTTTACAGAACATTTGAGGTGATCTTGGTGGAAAATCTGGTGCATCACTTCTACACATTTAATTAGGATGGTGCAGTAACGCCCTCTACAATGGAGGTGGATGTGGCTCGGATACCGAAACCTGGGAAAGATCCAAAAGGTAGGAAGTCATACAAGCCTATAGCATTTCTTAAACTGGTCATCAAAATATTTACTAAAATCTTGGCCACACATTTAGGTAGGTATAGACTGGGGCTGGGGGATGCAGTCAAGTCAGGGTTTACTAGGGACACACAATATCCGTAGGCTAACCCACCCAATAGAAAAGGTCACTAGGAAAAAGTGACTGACAATTCTAGTCACATTTGATGCCAAAAAGGCATTTAATCGGGTCACTTGGAGCTTCTTCAGACAGACACTCCTTAAAATGGGCTTTGGCACCTGCTTCTCAGGATGTGTCTTTGACATCTATAAGATACCAAGAGCGAGGCTATTGCTGAAAGGAGGCAGGTCAGCAAACATACACATACATATGGGACACAACAGGCCTGCCCCATATTGCCGCTTTTGTTTGCCCTTTTCTATCAACCCATGCCAGCTACAATAAAACATCACTCAGACATATCTGGGATCATGTTTGAAGGGGATCAGTGTGACATATACACATTAGGTGGTTAGAACACTTTGAAAAGATCGTGGAATTTAGGTCCAATATTAAATTTAGGGATGGAAATTGTAAATCTTAAGCTACCTAAAGACCTGTTTGACACCTTGAAATCAAAATAGCCTTTCAGCTGGGCAGATAAATCTATAACGTACCCTTGGATTAATCTGATGGCACCCCTGTCTAGATTAATAGTACCTGACTGGCCTCCTCATAAAGCTGATTTTAAGTAGACTCAACAAAGTGAAAATTGCTGGGAAGATTAGATATATTGAAAATTAATATGCCTAGACTAATATATCTGTTTCAGGCTCTACCTGCAGCAGTCATTAGAGAAGACACATTACAACTCCTAAAGAAGTTGGAGCCTTTCTGTGTGGGGAAGGGGTATTCAGGAGAATCATGATGGCACCCAAAGACAGAGTGGACTGGCTAGCCCAGACGTTTGGCTGTACTATCAAACTGTGTACATACGAAGGCTTCAGGCTTGGACTGCCCGTGCAACAGACAACCAATGAGTATTCATGGACCAGCAATAGTGGATAGAACCCTATTGGATTTGTGGTGGCTGATCAAACAAACCAGACCCAAAAATGTATACGCAAGCACTATTGTGGGTACCATGATGCACACTTAGGACTCTACAAACAGGCAGCAAGGCTTGATCACATATCTGTCTCCTTTCATACCTGTCCAACAGAGCCTGGATTGAAAAGGTGAAAGAAGGGCAAGGAAGGGGTGGGAAACATTGCCTATGGTATGATAATGAAAGACCACTTTAAACTAGTAAAGAAACGAGCACGCAGAGGCACGGACAAGGCTGGAACAATATGAGAGGAGGACCTCTGCTGTTTGCATACTTATGCAAATAGCTCCAGGCCCCTCTCAGAAGATTGGCGCCTGGGCCTGCGCCCAGCTCGGCCACGCCAAGAGCCGGCCCTACTGCAAAGAAAATGGTTATCATATGGAGCAATGTTACAAGTTGGTGTTCAATTGGTGTCAGGCCCTGCAGCAACTAAAGCTTATGTACCAGGAGACGAATAGGGCATGTGGAAATGCACATCAGTGTATGGTCCTCACACACACATCAGGCGGACTTGCTCGCATGTATAAGCTTCTGGAAAGAGGCGCGCGCGCGCAACAAGTAGTGAATACTCCATTTTAGAGACTTCTGATATTGCGATACCGGGGTCTCAGACTGACGCGGAAGCAAAAATTATGACTAAGACAGAAGAGAGGTATGTATGCTGGGTGATTTACCATTAACTGCAAAGCAACGGATAAGCTTTTTTTTTTAGCAAAAGAGAAAATTACATATGGCATGAACAGCAATCAGAAACCTTCAGAGCTATTTCGCCACCGCTAATTAACCACCTGTCCGGGAAGTGTCAAGACTTGAAAAATAGGATTTGCTGAAATAATGCGTACGTTATAAACTAAATCTATTATGGTGTTAAGCCTCAATAAAATGTTGAAACATTGAAATAAAAGATATGGGCACTAAATAATGCAAATGGATGTATTTTTTGCTTCCAAATGATTTTTAGCCCAAAGAATGCAGGTGTCATGCTGATAATTGGAGTTCAGCCATTGCACCATTAGTATTTAGTGCCTCCCATACAGTCATTAGTGCTCCATTACAAAAACATCTGTTTCACTTGCTGATATTTTAAGTCAAGATTTAGTAGTTATGCAAATTCATATTTCCAAGAGGAAAACGTCAGCGATAAAAGGCAATATTCCAGTGACCAGAAATGCAAATAGATGTCAACAAGCATCGGCAAAGCCAATAGATCTCACCTATGTAAGAGCTATTGGCTATGCCAAATATCTTTAAGCCATGTTGTACAATAGTGGGGCTGCTGTTCAGCATTGCTAAAAGTTACTACTGTGATGAAGAGTAGAGTAGCATAGAGGAAAGTGGCGTAGAGTGGCGCTGTGTTTAGTGGAGTACTGCAGGATAGAGTGGAGTGGTGTAGAGTAGAGTAGAGTGGTGTAGAGTGGGGTGGCATAGAGTGGTGTGGAGGAGAGTGGTGTGAAGGAGAGGAGCATGGAAAAGCTTGGTGTGCAGGAGAGTGGTGTGGAGGAGAGTGGCATAGACGGGAGTGGCACAGAGTGGCATGAAGTGACGTAGATTAAAGTGACATGGCATAGAGTGGATTGGCATAGAGTGGAATGGAGTAGAGTGGTATGGGTTGGAGTGGTGTAGAGTGGCATTGCTTGGAGTAGAGTGGTGTATAGCGGAGTGGCACAGAGTAGAGTGGAGTGGCATAGAGTAGAGTGACGTAGAGTGTCATAGAAAGGGGTGGTGTAGAGTGGTGTGGCTTAGAGTAGTGTGGCAAAGCGAGGAGGGGTAAAGAGTGGTGCAGACTGGAGAGGAGTTGCATTGGTAGATTGGCGTAGAGTGGTGTAAATTAGATTGGTATTTAGTGGAGTGGCATAGAGTAGAATGGTGTAGAGTAGAGTGGCACAGAGTGGGGTGGGGTGGAATAGAGTGGCATGGAGTGGAGTGGCACAGGGTGGCATAGAGTTGTGCAGAGTGGCATAGAGTAGAGTGGCATAGAGTTCCATAGACTGGAGTTGAGTGGTGTAGAGTAGAGTGGAGTACAGTTGAGAAAATTGAGTGTTGTAGAGTGGAGTGGCATAGAGTGGCATTGTGTGGAGTGGTGGAGAGTATAGTGATGTAGAGTAGAGTGGCGTGATGTGTAGTAGAGTGGCTGGGAGTGGCATGGAGTGACTTTGAGTGGAACATCATGGAGTGACGTAGAGTAGCATAGAATAGAGTGGAGTGGTGTAAAGGGGTGGCATAGATTGGGGTGAAGTGTAATAGAGTGGCAAGGAGTAGAGTGGCATGGACTAGAATAGCAGGTAGTGGAGTGGTGGAGAGTGGCATTGAGTGGGGTGGGGTAGAGTAGAGTGGCATGGTGAGGAGTGGAGTGGCATGGAGTAGCGTAGAATAGAGTGGTGTAGGGTAGAGTGGCATAGAGTGGAGAGGTTTAGAATGGCATTGTGTGGAGTACAGTGGTGTGGAGTAGAGTGGCATGGAGTGGCATAGAAAGGAGTGGTATTGAGTGGAGTGGTGTAGAGTAGAGCGGCATGGTTAGAGAGCCGTAGAGTAGAGTGATGTAGAGTACGATGGGGTGTGGTGGAGTGAAATACAGTGGTGTGTAGTACAGTGACATGGAGTAGAGTGAAGTTGTGTAGAGAGGAGTAGAGTGGGGTGGAGTGAAGCAGAGTGGCATGGAGCAGTGTGGAGTGGAGGAGAGTAGGATAGCTTAGAATAGAGTGGCGCAGAGAAGAGTGGCAGAGTGGCATAGAGTAGCGCAGAGTAGAGTGGCACACTGTAGAATGGCATAGAGTGGGGTGGAGTACAGTGGTGAGTAGTAGAGTGATGTGGAGTAGAATGGAGTGGTGTAGAGAGGAGTAGAGTGGCATGGAGTGGTGTTGAGTAGAGAGTTGTAGAGTTTACTGGAGTGGCATACAGTTGAGTGGCATAGACTAGAGTAAAGAGGAGTAGAGTAGAGTGGCATAGACTAGAGTGGGGTGAAGTGGATTAGAGTAATGTGGAGTAAAGTGGAGTGGCGTAGATTGTCATAAAGTAGAGTGTAGTGGCTTAGACTGGAGTGGCATAGAGTGGAATGGCAGAGAGTGGAATGGCATGGTGTAGAGTGGAGTGGCATATAGTGGCATTGTGTGAAATCCGAATATCTGACCAGAACGCTATCGGACCACAACCCCTTAACGGTTGCCATACAGTGGATGCCTGGGGTCTCGTGCGTCCCTACCTGGTGGTTGAGACCTGAGACGCTGGAAGACCCAATTTTCTCAGCCACAATAGAGGAGGGGATTACTCATTACTTCGCAGAGAACGCTGGAACGACTGCAACGAGGGCGATGGAATGGTTCGCATTTAAGGTGGTTGTCAGGTGGCTCTGCATAGGGAAGCATGCGGGAGTACGGAAGGTACTTTTAAGCGACTTAGAGAATGCTGATATGGCACTGCGGGAGGTAGAGCTGTTACAACCTGGCCACCCGGAGCTACAGGAAAACATTTGCGCAGCGAAAGAAGCGGTAGCGGTAGAAGTGGAGCGCTTACGTAGTTTTGATCATAGAGCGTACACGGTGAGAGCCCACGCCAAGGGCGACAGAGCAGGAACAATGTTGGCCTGGCTGGCAAATCCCTTGAAGAGAAGCTCCCCCATAGTAGCCCTAGATACTGCGGAAGGGGGAGAAGTTCACACCCAAAATGAGATCCTGCAGTGCTTCATGCATTACTATGAAGCTCTCTATAAAAGCAGGTTGACGGCCGAAGATCCGAACATAGACACTTTCCTCAGGGACTTACAGCTACCTAGCCTGGACCAAGAGCAGGCAAAGGCCTTGGGAAAAGACATAGTTAGGAGAAATAAGAGGGGCCATAAAGCGTATGGCCAGCAACAAAACCCCAGGGCTGGATGGCCTGCCCATAGAATTTTATGGGAAATACGTGGACCTCCTGGCGCCGAGACTCCAAGAAGTCTACAGAGAAGCGAAGGAATCAGGTCAGTTGCCGCAATCTATGCGGGAAGCATTGATAATACCGCTGCTAAAGCCAGGAAGAGAGGGCAGAGATGCAGATTCTTACAGACCACTACCAATGCTGACAGCCGACTACAAAATACTGAGTAGTATCCTGGCGACCCATTTGTTGAACCATATGACCGCACTAGTCCATGAAGACCAAGCTGGCTTCATACCAACGCGAAGCACGACTACGAACATCCGGCAACTGATACGTCTGTTGGGAGAGGATGACCTGGGGGCACAACAGCCAGTGATACTTTCGGTAGACATCGAAAAAGCCTTCGATAGTCTGGAATGGGACTATTTATATACAGTATTGTGGCGCTTTGGGTTAGGAGACGGTTACCTACAATGGACTAAAGTATTATACACATCGGCGGTGGCCCGAGTGAGAGTAGGCACGTTGATTTCCTCACAGTACCCTGTGGAGCGAGGAACGAGACAGGGATGTTCGCTGTCCCCGCTACTATTTGCCCTGGCAGTAGAACCCCTGGCGGTGGCAATAAGGACAGGCGCCCACTATAGGGGATTAAAAAGCAGAGACGGTCAAACTTACATATCACTGTATGCGGTCGATCTGTTGCTCTTTCTTGAAGATGCCGACAAAGCACTGGCAGGGGCTGAGAGAGTCCTTTCGGAATTCGGGAGGTCTCAGGATTGAGAGTGAACTGGTCCAAGACATGCTTATTCCCAGCACGACAAGGGGAGACGCAGCCTAACCAGTTGCGGGCAGTACGGTGGGAGCCCAACTGTCTGAAGTACCTAGGAGTGCACATTTATCGCGGAGCGGCAGACCTGCTGAAAGGTAATATTGGCCGGGGAATACGGGCACTGAAGGGCAGCATGGCCTTTTGGGCTACCCTCCCACTATCAATGACGGGCCGCACAGCATTACTCAAAATGATAGCGCTCCCTAGGTTCCTTTATTACTTTAGGACACTACCAGTGTGGATACCCGGTGCCACATTTAAGCTACTGAAATCGATGTTAGTGGCTTTCCTCTGGGGCACGGGACGTCGTAGAGTAGCACTGACAATGCTTATAAGGCCAAAGGCTGAGGGAGGTCTAGCGGTCCCGGACTTTGAACTGTACTATTTGGCGGCCCAACTGCAGGTGCTTATTCAGGAAATAGCGAGAGAATTTAGGGGGCCAGGCCTAGAGAGAAATGGAGGCATTCCTCACCACGTCCTCTCGTTTATAGCACTACAACAGAAACTGCATCTTAGGGCCTTGACTCTGGAAGACAAAACACTCAGGCTCTGCTGGAACCGCTCTCGACGGAAGGCGAAAGTAGCGCATCCATATGCACCTGAAATCCCCCTGGGGATGGTGACGGCATTGCCGCACGGAGGTGACTGGTCACAACTGCAGCTCTGGGAGGAGACGGGAGTCCAAATGCTGGGGGACCTCTATGAAGATGGGACTATGTTACCCTATCAGGCCCTTCAGGAAAGGTATGATTTGCCGAGGGGAGGCTACTTGCTGCACGCGGCATTGACCAGAGTGATCCAAGCATACTGGCGGGAAGGCTTGACGGAACCTGAAACAACGATTGCCTGCCAATATGTCATGACGGCGGCGGGGACTTTCAAGGCGGTCACATGCCTTTCCTCCAGGATGCTGAACGAAAAATTTCCACTTTTGGACACGCTGAAAGCAAAACGGGAGTTGGACCTAGGGAAAGGCATCCCTGAAGTAGCATGGGCGCAGATAGTGAGAAGGGCCTGGAAAAGTACGCGAAACACTCGGTTTCAGTTAGTACATTTCTATATACTACACAGAGCATATCTAACGCCAAAGAAAATTAAATTGAGAAATACTTCAAGGTAGAGGATACAGCGTGCCCCAGATGCGCGAGAGCGGGGGCAGACCTGGCGCATATGCTGTGGACCTGCCCAGCGTTAGGTCCATATTGGAAGGAGGTGGGGGATACCCTGAACGCGATAACAGACCGACATCTAGAGTTCGATATGGCCATTAGTATTTTACACTGGTTCCCTCACACATCTAAGAACAAGATTACAAGTAAGTTTGTGGACATGGGGCTCATATTGGCGAAGCGAGAGATCACGAGGCACTGAAAGGCAACTGTGGGTCCCAACAGCAACAGGTAGTCAGGTGAGCTCCTTAGGTGGGCCAGCAGTGAGAGCACGCTGCGGTACCAGCAGGCGCGTAGGCAAAACAATGAGAGAGGGCTAGAAACAGCGACGGCTTGGGAGACACTGGTGCAGGCTTTACGGGACTATGGGGCGCTGGACGGCAGTGCAGAGTAGGCAACTAATTGGGAAACGACCCTGGAATGCAACAGGTGCACCAAGCAAGAAAACACACAATCACTCCTGTGCACATACACTACGAGAGAACATAACAACCGCACGCGCCAGTGACGGGGCTTGGGGAGGTGGGAGGGAGGGATTGGGGTCTGTGGGTAGTTAAAAGAGGGACTGTTCTAGTAACTTAGATTAAACTAGTACATTGATCATAAGAGTTAGCATATTTTCCTGATATGACACCATAAGACTGGGATAGGAAAAGTAATGTAACGCTTTATGTATGTCTTGTGTAAAAACCAATAAACAACGTTTTAAAAAAAAATAGTGGCATTGTGTGAAGTGGCATGGAACGGCCTACAGTAGAGTGGCATAGAGTAGAGTAGCATATAGTGGAATGGTGTGGTGTAGAGTAGGATGGCGTGGAGTAGACTGGCATGGAGTAGAGTGTCAATGAGTGGGGTGGAGTGGTATGGAGTACCAGAGTGAAATGGCATGGAGTAGAGTGGTATAGATTGAAGTGGCGTGCAGTGGAGTTGCACAGAGTAGAGTGGCATAGAGAGGAGCAGAGTGGTGCAGAGTGGAGTAGCGTTCCCTAGAGTAGATTAGAGTGATGTAGAGTGGATTTGAGTGGCCTACCCTAGAGAGGCACAGAAGAGAGTGGTGTAATAGAGTTGCACAGAGTAGAGGGGTGTGGAGTAGAGTAGCATAAAGTAGAGTGCCATGGAGTAGAGTGGCACACAGTAGGTTGGCATAACGTGGCATTGTGTGGAGTGGCATACAGTAGAGTGGCACAGAGTAGAGTGGCATAGAGTAGAGTGGCGTAGAGTAACATAAAATGGAATGGAGTGGCGTAAGGAAGAGTGGCATAGAGTGGTATAGAGTAGAGTGGTGTGGAGCACAGTTGCATAGAGTGGAGTGGTATAGAGTAGAGTGGTGTAGAGGAGAGTGGCATAGAGTAGACTGGCGTAGAATGGAATGGCATAGCATTCCATAGAGTGATCATTGTATGGTGAGGACTGGCATAGAGTAAATTAGATGGTGAAGAGTGAGGTACAGCAGAGTAGTGTGGAGTAGCATTGAGCAAATTAGCAAAGGGTGGTGTGGCTTAGATTGAAGTGGCATAGAGTGAAGATGCATGCAGTAGAGTGGAGTGGCACAGAAGTGCCATATAGTGGAGTGGAGAGGCGTAGACTAGTGTGGAGTGGCATAGCATAGAGTTGAGTGGGGTGGGGTGGTGTAGAGTGGAATAGCATAGAATATAGTGGCAAGGAGTAACACAGTTGTGGGTGTAAGTAACTAAGGCGACAATAGAGATGGCAGATAGGATGAAAGCAACATAAATAAGAAGTTGTATGCCTGTGTTTAAAGTAGGAAAGCATACTGCACGTCCAGGAATAATACTGAAATGCTTAAAACGTTTTTCAAAATATAAGTTGCAAAAAGAAGATGAAGAACACATGTACTTGGTCAAGGCTCCAGGTAGGAGCAAACACATGAAAGTAAGGGAAGCTTACAGGTGTTAAGCAATCCAAAGATGGCAAATGAGAGTGACAAAGGATAAAACAAATGGCTTGCTGTGGGCATGGTTTTAAGCCCACTGAATTGTAAACAATTCATCTCATAGCACAGCGTATGTCCTACGTAGGCAAGACCTAAAAATGGTAGAAAAGGCCTGTAAGCAATGCATCCCAAAAGTTTAGAACCAGAACAATAATTACGTCATTTAATACAAGGACATCAAACGCTAGCCCACAGGATGCTTCAGTGATCCTACCTACCCAGTGTTATTGTGCTCCTTTAGCTCCACAGGTCTGCTTTGGTAGGAATTTGATCTTCTTGAGATGCCACAAAGGGGTGCCGCTCGAGACTGGATTTTGAACCTGTGTCTTTTGCCCTCGACCAAGAGGAGTGCGTGGAGGTCCCTGCCCTTCCAGGACCCTGTTTCATGCACCCAAGACTAACGTGGCCACAGAGGCGAGAGGCGCGGTGACCGGAACTGCGAGGACCAGCATTCCAGGAAACATCTACAGCTGGTTCCTCTTCCCGGCCGAGCCGCGCCCCCTCCCAGTGCCGCGCCCCCTGCTCACTGCCTCATTACCTCTCGTGGCCCCCGCTCCGCGGGTGCCGCTTGAGACTGGATTTTGAACCTGTGTCTTTTGCCCTTGACCAAGAGGAGTGCGTGGAGGTCCCTGCCCTTCCAGGACCCTGTTTCATGCACCCAGGACTAACGTGGCCACAGAGGCGAGAGGCGCGGTGACCGGGACTGCGAGGACCAGCATTCCAAGAAACATCTACAGCTGGTTCCTCTTCCCGGCCGAGCCGCGCCCCCTGCCAGTGCCGCGCCCCCTGCTCACTGCCTCATTACCGCTCGCGGCACCCCTCCGCGGGAGCCGCTCGAGACTGGATTTTGAACCTGTGTCTTTTGCCCTCGACCAAGAGGAGTGCGTGGAGGTCCCTGCCCTTCCAGGACCCTGTTTCATGCACCCAGGACTAACGTGGCCACAGAGGCGAGAGGCGCGGTGACCGGGACTGCGAGGACCAGCATTCCAGGAAACATCTACAGCTGGTTCCTCTTCCCGGCTGAGCCGCGCCCCCACCCAGTGCCACGCCCCCTTATACATCAAAGGCAGACCTGTAAACGCGCATCGCGGGACGCTTGCGGGGCGAAGCCCGGGCAAAGGGCGGGCCCTCTGAGGCCCTCGTAGGCCAGTGTAGGCTGGGCTGGACCTACTCTCTTTCGCCTGCTTCGTATTGGAACTGTGGACCTTGATTCAGGTGACGGACATGGCTTCACCGGCTGTGGAGGGATTAAATGGGAAGGTGGTGGGAGCCAGAAATGGGATCTTGGACAATTATTTTTCTAGAGCTCCGGGTGATGGGGATAGGGAAAACTCTCTGGCTGAGCGCAGGGCTGAGCGTCGTCGCTCTATTGAGAACCTGAAAAATAGGCCCCTTACCGACACCACTCTCCGCCCTGTTGCCCAGGAGGAAGGCTCATTAAACCTTAGTGAGGACCTATTATCTCAGGACGGTGTCCCTCTCTTGTTGCGGGATCGTAACCCCAACCCCTGTCTGCCCCCCGACCAGGATTTAAGTGCCTCCCCCCTCCCTACTCTCAGTTGTATGGCCGTTGATTTAACCACCCAGATCCCCACTGCAGCAAGGCCAAGGAAAACGAAGTCGAAGCAAGTAGTAGTGGTTGAGAAGCAAGGCCCACCCCCCAATAAGAGAAGAAGGAAGCTGAGGGGAGGGCAGGGTAAAACCAAAATACCCCACTCCGATTTTGGGAAAGCTTCTAAGCCCCCCTCATCCCTGTTAGGGCAATTGCGGAGTCGCCCGAGGATCCTTCCATAAGGAGAATCCGCATCATAAACCTTGACTATGCCCCTAAGGATATACCTCCAAATGCTTTACCCCCAGTTACTTCTTTAGGGAACCTGGAATTTTTACTTAGGTCATTGCTCCAGCCTATCAGTGAGAGCATAAAGAAAGTGGAGATTAGACTCACTATTCTGGAGGCAGACATAAGTAGTATGAAAACCTCGGCTACTCCCCGAGGCAGACACGCTGTGTCTAACTCTCCTTCTAATCCCCCTCCTAACTCTCAAACCCCTCCAACTAACCCAGGACCTCCCTTAGTGATTATTGCTGCCCCCTCCCCCCGCAACCCCTTACGGCCAACCCAGCTCCGACACAATATAGCAAACCCACTATTCCACCTTTGCTACCAGTTGGCCCAGTTTATCCCAAGACCACCTCTAATGGGGCTATATCTAACAACTATATAGCTCCCCCACCCTCTGAAAAGTCTGCCCCAAGACCTCGTAGACCCGATCTGCCCCCTGAGGCCGATCGATTTATGGTAGTCATGGCAGGGGCCCCTCCTCTTGAGGTGGGCGAAGGTGAGAACTTCCATTTACTTAAGAGTAAAGTCATTAAATGGCTGAATTGGAATAGACCCCTCCCGGCCCATTTTAATAATGAAATCATCATGGTGAGAAGGGTACCCTGGCTGGGTAAAACCAGAAAATCTATAACTGGGGATTGTATCATGGTGAGTTTCCGAGACCCTAGGACTGTCCTACACATATGTGCCGGGTATAATAGATCTCTTGATTCCACCATTCAGACATTGTCAGTGTCTTTCTTTTTCCCCCCTACCCGTATGTACCCTGACCAAGCCCCAGGTAATTGGACGAGGGTTGAGCGGAGGGGTAAATATCGTGGGTACGAAGCTAAACCGGTTTATCTGCCCCCGGAGGCCCCCTTCTCTGATTACAACCAATTTAACTGTCTTAATGGGCTGGATGGTGTTGATTGACTGCCCCCAGGCCTAGTCCACCCGCACCTCAATATGGGTAATGGTCTAGTTGTAACATCGGGTACTAGCCCTTCTTTCACTCTCCCACCTGTAGTGCTTTCTACTTTTGTCCCGGTGTATTCACCCCCCCAACTAAGAGGAATCTACGATAATAATCTAATCGCAGATATGGGCCAATGCCTAGTGGTTGTAACATCTCCCATTTCTTCACTGGTACACACACACTCCCAGGGAGCAAATACACCTATCCCTGCCCATTCCCCCATTATGATGCTTCCCTCAGTTGCCAGTAAGCCCTTTATTCCTAATGTACCCGAGTCTACTGAACCACCCCCTTGCCCCCAGGGCTTTAAATTTGCCAGCTGGAATGTTGCAGGTTGGAGTCGGCATACGTCGTCCTTGGGCTGGAGTGAAACCCTTTCGGATTTTGATGTTTTATGTCTTCAAGAGACCTGGGTAACCACTGATATTACCCTCGATGGATTTGTGTCATATAACAATCCGGCACAAAGGTCTAACATGGGTAGGGCCAAAGGGGGGCTAGTAATTTTACTTTCTCTGAATCTTCCTGTTCGTAAGAAACTACACCAGTCTGTGGGTCATCATTCTCAAATTTTAATTCTCGAGCATGTAAGGGGCCATGTAACTATGTTGATCAACCATTACAACAATTTGTTCGATGCCTCTAATACCACAGTGGTGGAGGAGTTGGGCTTAGCCGTGAGCAACATCCGCAAGGGCATTCACAAATCTTTTGATATAATCTGGGGAGGGGATTTTAATATTCATACCTGTCCTCACTCATTTACTAGAATTTGCGGATATGATGGGGATAATGGGGAAAACCGGGCACATTTTATTCATACACCCTATGGTGACTCTCTTAATTCTTTTATGTTAAGTTTGGACCTTATGATTCACCCTCCGGCTGCAGACGCTGATGGTAATCCTGTCCCAACCTTTATAGGACTGAATTCGGCCTCTGTTATCGATCATCTATTGGTTTCCTCACATTTCGCCCCTTTTTGTACGGTTCCTATTGTTACCTACTTAGGAAGTAGTGATCATAATGCTATTACCATGACGATCTCGGTCTGGGGATCTCCGGATAACATCCAACGCTTGACAATTGAAGATGTAACCCCTTGTAGACAGAATGGTATCCGTATTAAGTGGTGTTTGGGTAACTCCGAAAAGTTGCAACTCAAAATCATAGAAGCAGGGTCTGCTGCAATATACAAATGTTTGGACCCAGAGGCATCCCCCGAGTGCTTAGTAGTTGACTTTGCTGAGTTAGGCATAGTTATAAAAAGATGTCTCACCATTACCAAAGGACAAACTAAGAAGGAAAACGTAGGGTGGTTCGATAGCATGTGCACTAAATCTCTCCGGGAACTTAAGCAGGCACTCACTAAACAACCCAGAGATAGGGAGGCTGTTATATCCCTTAGACTAACGTATAAAACTCACCTTATACGCAGGAAACATGAGCTAAGGGAACTAGCTTGGGATGCACTTAACAAAGCAGCTACACTGCGTGATAGTAGGCTCTTTTGGACCACGGTTAATAGCCCCTTTCTTGTAAAAGAAGACTTCCCTACATTGTCAGCCCAGGTCAGTGAAGCGAGCTGGGTCGCACACTAGGGAGGACTGTGCTAGTTCCCCACCCCCCATGTTTAAAACGAAGTCACCCTTGGATATTACACTGCAAGAAGTGGAAACTGCTATTAGTCAGAGCAAAGGGGGTAAGGCTCCGGGACCCGACGGGGTCCCGGTTGACTTGTATAAATCCAACCCAACACTCTGGAGTCCACTCTTAACACAGGTGTTTAATGCCACAGTCCTGGAGAGCACACCGCCTACTTGGAGTGAATCCATAATTCTACCGATCTACAAGAAGGGAGATAGAGGAGAGGCCAAGAACTACCGCCCTATCTCCCTCCTGGATTCCTCCCTTAAAATTATGAGTAGGGTTATTTCTGAAGCGTCTGGAGGAATGGGCGGAGGAAAATAAAATTCTGGCCGAGTCCCAATACGGCTTCCGCAAAGGCCTTGGAACAACAGAACAGTGTATTAATCTCGACCTCCTTATTGGGAAATACACGAAAGCGAAACAGGGCTCTCTTTTTCTCTGTTTCGCCGATCTCTCGAGTGCCTTTGATTTAGTGGACCATACTTTGTTATGGTCCTCTCTATTGGACATGGGAGCCCCCCCAGCAATTATTTACTTCCTGGCCAGACTTTACAATAACCTATCGGCTCAGATCCGTTATGGCCAGGCAGGGGAATGCACTGGGAAGATTAGGGTTAACTCTGGCATAAGACAAGGCTGTGTGCTGGCCCCTCTGCTCTTTTCCCTTTTTATAAATTCTATAGAGTCCGAATTAAAGAGGGTACAGGCTGACTCCCCACAGGTTGGTGGTTACCCTGTGCCAGTCCTGCTTTATGCCGACGACACGGTCCTACTCTCGCGTACTCCAAATGGGCTCCAAAATTTAATGAACTGTTTTTATGACTTCATCAAAGGGAGAAAACTGAAAATTAACAACTCCAAGACTTACATTATGGCCTGTGGCAAACGGATGAAACTTTCCAAGCCGTTTCATTTTAATAACCACAAAATTGAGGTGGTGGACAGATTTTGTTACCTTGGAGTAACATTTAATAACAGAGGGACCTGGGCACCTGAGATTTTAAATGTGAATGCTAGGATGGGCAAAAGCTCCTCTGGAGTATTTCGCTTTGCATCCAAGCTAGGCAGTCGTCGCATACCAGACATGTTAAATATCTATAGGCATAAATGTGTATCAATTGCTCTATATGGTTCTGGTATATGGGGCTATTGTAAGCACAGGGAACATCAAGTCACTGAGAATCGGTTCCTTAAAAGACTCCTTTGCTTACAGTCCTCGGCATCTAATGACCTGTGTCATAGCGAGGTGGGCTTGAACCATCTTACAGACCTAATGGGAATGAGACCTTTAATGGTCTGGAGGTCAATTTGGGTCAAAGATGAGACTGATTTCACCAGGCGAATTATCTTAGACTGCCTTAACTTGGACAACGTCCACAAGATTCCCTGGTTAAACTATGTTTCATCGTCCTTTAGTGAAATCTTCAACCTAGATATTGTTAATGACCCCCATGGTGCCGCTACTATATCAAAAAAGGAACTCAAAAATGTCTTTATAGGGACTAAATCTAATCTACGTAGGGATAAATGCAGCCTCATGTCAACGCATGTATATTACCATTCTAACATGACGGAAGACAGGGGCATGCCTATGTACCTTAAAACAATTACCAAGCAATCGCACCAGTTTGTTCTCACGAGGTTGAGACTTGGTATTGTACACAATCTAGTGGCTTTTCCAGTAATGAAAATTCATAGTCAATCCCCTTGCCCCTGTGATGGCCTATCCAGGCAAAGCACGTTGCACTTTCTGCTTATTTGCCCTTTTTATATGCACCTTCGTCGTTATTATCTCAGACCTGTTTTTAAGAAATATTCTGTGTACACCACAGCCCATGCACTGAAACTGTTATTTTCACTTGATACCATTGATGTTTGTTTTTTTTACTGCTACCTTTTTACTCAAAGCTGTTTCACACAGGAAAAGCCTGGTGTTTTAATCTTTTTAACACCATTACTGATGAGTTGTTTTTTCCCCAGTGATATGTCTGTAATCTGTGCTTTATATGTTGTATGCTTTTGTGATTGTTTTTAATAATCGAATAAAGCTTTGGAATTTGAATGTGACTTGCAAATCAGTGACCGCCTTTTTACCTGTACTGTTAGAGTGGAAAGGGCCATCCAGGTTTTCCCTTTAAAATCTTTGGGGATCTTAATTGGGTCATTCCACTCTACACCCACTATGTGTGGTGAACATAGTTTTCTGTTTGGGCATGTTTCTAGAATATCAAGTGGTAGATGTGGTTCTAACTCGCTCTTGAACCCCTAACCTAAAAATATATTCATAGTAGAAGACTCCTGACGCAGAACTCCCCAAAGTGTTGAGACAAAGGCTAAATTACAAGAAAGCTCAGCAGGTACTCTGATGGAGAGCCCAGAGATGTGTCTCTTCTACAAGAGAAGAGTTTAAGCACCTTACAGGTGACAAGGTGTATGAATTAATATGCTCTCTGGGAGTCAGCAAATTTACTTGCTGCTGGAGGCCCCAGGAGGGAAGAATTCTATCTGGACTAGGTGAAGATAGGCTACATTAAAGTGAGCTCTCTGCTACTGAACTTGATGCTAGCCTGAGAATATTATTGATGTAGTTGGTTCATGAGGTACCTCCATGTCAAATAGCTTGTCATGTGAGTTGATACAGGGAGGCTTTTACAGGTCTGTCAGCATACCAATGAAGTTGTAAGTCAGGAAGGAGGTGAGAAGAACCCCCTTTTATCACTACCATTGGCTGAAAGTCCCTGTCAGGAGGTGGGAGTCAGCATTTTTGGTTACCTAGAAGCACCAGCACCCCAGAGAACAAATATATAATTTTGCTATGGACCAAAGTACAATATGAAGTGTGATTCAGGGGTATGGCCAAAAGGGAGCCTGCGGACGTCATGTTTTTATAGTGCTCTGCTACATGAGCAGCTACTAGTGTGGAGACAGAGACTAGCTACCAGATGATGGAGGCCCACAGTGAAACAGAGAAGGAGACGGCACTGCTGGCAGTTCCCCCGTAATGAGGAGGTCAAAAGATTTGTAGGTAGGCAAGTGAAGGCTGCTATCAGAAGAGTACCAGCAGCACATATCGGGCTACTGGCCTACTAGTGAGGAGGAGTCGAAAAGAGTGGGTATGGAGCAATGCATTTGTCCCATGGCACAGTACTTAACAGTCAGGAATGACAATGTGATAAAAACTGGAGCTATCATGGAGTGTGTCTACGACTGATGTATTGGTCTCAGCCTAAAGTTAAGACAAGGTCCAGCCATGATAGAGTGCTCTTAACAGTATGCAATCTCTCTAGACATATGTAGCACAAACACATGTGCTGGACCCAAGCAGCATTGCTCTTTGTAGAGACCTAGAAATAGTGGTTTGTCAGACCCTTGGTATATCTGTTATAAGGATATGAGACCTTTTTCATCACCTTGGGTGCACGCCTACGCATTACTGTGCCACATTGGCATGGCACATAATATCACATCTGACACACCAAAGGGGCCCCGCCCCAGCAATGGGTACAATATTTAAACCTTAGAAAACGGTACCTACTTTTAGGAGGAGCAAGCAGACAAGGTGCATCCACCAAGCATAGCCATTTTTAAGGTAAAGGCACTGACTCTGTTTCCTTTCTCCTTTATCGATTTACAAGGTTAATGCATTTCCTAACTCCTACCAGGTACTGCTTTTTTTGCCCCAGCCAAAAGGCATCTCGCTAACCCTCAAATCCCTGAAGGTTAACTGAAACAAAAACGAGCAGGCTGAGTAAATGACTCCATCTATAGGAGGTAGACATGTCTTTTTTGAGTGTGACAGTTTTCATGGTATGTAATCCCCATGTGACATGCTCATCTAATTAGCACCATGGAAGGGTTTTCACGAAATACACCAAGTCCCCTGTTGGCTTAATCTGATGATATTTGATCATGGCTAAAAGATATATGCCCACATGCATCAACGTTTTTTGCAATCGCAAACGGTGCGATTCGGAAAAATCGGCCGTTTGCGAATGCAAAAACCGTTTTTGGGATGCATCAAACTTTTGTGCACAATTCGCATTTTTTAGCATTTCTAAAAAATGCGAATGCATTTAAGGAATCGCATTTGTGCGATTCCTTAAATGCAATGCATCATTTTTTTAAAATTTGCAAATTTGAAAATTGGAAGTGCAAATTAACACGAGGTTGACCCTCGTGTTAATTTGCGAAAATTGTTAAAAAAGCAAAAAAATGCATTTTTAAAACTTGCATGTTACAGACACACATGTCCATAGGACATGTGTGTGTGAAACATCCACTTAAAAATACATTTCAGGGGTGCAGGGGGGGTCCTTTGGACCCCCCCATGCACCCATGGAATGCATGAAGATTATGCGAATTCTAATTTGCGAATTCGCAATTCCCATTGATTCCTATGGGCCTTTTGGCCCATAGGAATCAATGGGAAATGCGAATTAGCAAATTAGAATTAGCATAAAATTAGCGATTCGGTAAAAAATGCGAATTTTACCGAATCGCTAATATTATTAGAAAATATTCATGCATCCCGTTTTGCGAATTCTAAATTGCGATTCGCTATTTTTCGCAATTTAGAATTCGCAAACGGCCGGGATGATGCATGTGGGTGAAAGAATTATGATAAAAGTGCCTTAAAATACAGAACTATATGACCTTTACCTGCACAGGTTGGAACCAGACTGAAAGCTGCGCAACTTGTTTAGTAGAATTTGTTTGCATGCCTTTCTTGTTTTGCACCCTTAATTCCAGACGCAACCTGTTTACAAATATAGAGAGATAGAGGACAGATTAATTTAGGGACCTCGGTCCTCTAGAATGTCAAAAGCCTTATAGCGGGCTGAGTCATTGACTGATACATGTTGACAGTGTGCACGTGAGGAATGTGTTCGCACCTTTAATGTCCAACACATTCATTATTTTAACCTTGTCATAGGGACACGAATAAACATTTTCATCGACCACTAGGTATTTTTCTTTAAATTTTAATAGGGGTCCCTTTCCTTCTGTACCTAGGTTTATAGGCAGAGCACTTAAAAACCTTCTTACTTGCCTCGAAGATCTTGACTTCTCCAAGAGCTCCCATAGTGTAGCCCACCCTGAGCCAAACTGTGAAGCAGACCGTGGTCAGACACAAACCCGGTGATGAAGCGTGTCCCCCTGGTGGGTGAGGCTGTGGGGTCCTAATAACACGTATATCTGGGTTCTGACAAGGCACTCTTTCCAGACCTCTACAAAGGGGCTCCAGGTTACAATATGAGGCTACATCCATCCATGTGATACTAACGGTTGGATTATAAGGGACATACAATGCTCCAATGAACGCAAATCTATACCTGAGCGCCACAGAGAATATCTGGGCATCTGAGACAGTAATGGGCAAATCCTCTACACCTATGGCTAAGTTTGTTTTATTTAGTTGAGTATCACCGAGCTCACAACATCACTGCTCTCCAAGCAACAATGCACAGATATTCAACACAACACGTTCTACAGTTATCTGCATCCCCATCAAAAACATCTTAGACTTTCCATATAGTTGGGTGTTAACAAACTCACCACAGTACACACACAACTGAGCACACTGGATGGAGATGCGCACATAAGTGTGGTGCAAGATAGATGCACCCAGTATTTAGATGTTATTAGGCACACAACCTTCCACCAGAAAAAAACAACAGCTCTGCACCTCTAAGAAATACCACATACAGCCTTACTACAAATCACTTTAAGACAGAACTGGGAACATACACCGAACATAGGGCCTGATTATGATATCGGGCGGTTGGGCCATCGTTCGCAGTTGCAGCGATCAGGATACCATCCGACAAGCAGTCAGCAGTCTGACCTCCCAATTATGAAATGAAAAACAATTTTTTTTAACGCGCAACTAAGCCCAGGGGCGTCAAGGCGCCTAACCAAACAATACCAGCTACCATAGTATGCTCCTGATTACGGGTAAGCTCTGACAAAACACCAGGTCTTAAGCGCTTTTTTAAAAGAGATCAAAGAAGGTTGCATCTTAATCTCATAAGGCAGCAGATTCCATAGTTTGGGAGCAACAATGGAAAATGCTCTATTTCCCCAACGTACCCTTTTGGCACGTGGGACCACCAGTAGATTCATCTCCGAAGATCTCAGAGATCTACAAGGTTGGTAGCGGGTCAGCAAGGCACCCAGGGGATCCGAAAGACCCTCAGCCAAGGCTCGGTAGGCAAGGCAGAGGATCTTAAACGAGATCCTAAGATGAATAGGGAGCCAATGAAGGCTCTTTCTGGCCATCGTTGCAGAAGAAGTTTTGGGAAGTGCTAAAACAAAACGAGCAGCCGCGTTTTGCACAACCTGTAGTCGCTGGATGAGCCCCTTGTTGGAATCTGCATAAAGCGCATTGCAGTAGTCCAACCTTGAACTCACCAATGCGACTGCCACCTGCTTACGCGCTGAGGGGGAGAGATAGTGAACAATCCTCCTAAGAATCTTTAGCACCCCCCAGCAGGTGGCAACTGTACGGTTGACCTGCAAAGTCATGGACAGAGAGGTGTCAAAGATTACTCCCAGATTTCTTGCCGACTGGGAGGGAGATGGACAGGTTCCCAGTGAGTCCGGCCACCACTCATCTGACCAAATATCCTGGCCCTTACCAAAGACCAGGATCTCAGTTTTGTCGCCATTCAACTTCAGGGAATTCTGCAGCATCCAGTCAGAGACTGTCTGCATACAGATCCTGAAGTTGGTGGCGGATGTTAGGACTGAGTGGGTCAGTGACACCATAATTTGAGTGTCATCGGCGTATGACACCAATTCCATCCCCTGAGATTTTACTAGCCTTGCAAGAGGGGCGACATAAATGTTAAATAGGGTCGGGCTAAGAGCCGACCCTTGTGGCACCCCACATTGCAAGGACATAGCAGGGGAAAGGAATTCACCAAGCTTGACTCTTTGCTCCCTCCGTTGTAGAAAGGAGCATAGGAGGTTAAGAGCCATGCCGGAAATCCCTGCCTCCCTCATCCGAGATGTAAGAGTAGAGGGAGACAGGGTGTCAAACGCCGCTGTGAGGTCCAGTAGCACCAACACAGTAGTTTGGCCTGCGTCCACCCTCATACGTATATTATTTGCCACCATGGTCAGAGCTGTCTCAGTACTGTGTGCCTTTCGGAACCCATGCTGGGAGCTATCATGGTACCCAGATGAGTCCAGAAAGGTAGTAAGATGGCAGTTGAGGTGTGACTCAAGAATCTTCGCAGGAGCGGGTAACAGTGAAATAGGTCTAAAATTTTTCAACTGTTCCGGATCCAGCGTAGGCTTCTTGAGTAGGGGCTTCACTATTGCCCTCTTCCATATTGAGGGGAAGGTACCCTGGATTATGGCACCATTCATGACTTCCAGGAGTGGCGGAAGCAAGGTCGCTCTGCATTCCTTCATTATCCTCAGAGGGCAAGGATCAAGAGGGGATGAGGATTTAATTCTATTGAGCAAGAGCTCAAGTCCCTCTTGCGTGAGAAGCGGAAAGTCCGTTAAGCTTTCAGGATGGTCTCTAGTCCACGCTTCTGAGGTAGTCAAGGTTTGGAGAGAAGAGTCGGCTAGCGACTTTCTCTGGGTTTCTAATGCAAGATATATATCATCAATTTTCTTGTGGAAGAACTCTGATATCTTGTTACAGAGCTCCTGCGAGCCCACCACTGGATCAGGAACCTGTAGGGAACAGAGGGAGTCGACAATTTTAAAAAGCTCCCTAGGGGAGGTAAGGGAGGTAGTGAGATTCGAGAAGTACTGCTGCTTTTCCCTAATAACACTAGATTTATAGTCAGCAAGCAGACCCTTATGTACTCCCCTTTCAGTAGGATCCCACGCCTTCCTCCATTTTCGTTCCTGTCTTCTACAGCCTTGTCGAAGAAGTCTTAGTGAGTCCGTATACCACGGAGCGGCGGGCTTACGGCGAGCCGAATATCTAAGGGACGGGGGAGCTAGCTCATCAGCCGCCCTGGTGATAGAGTCGGAGAGCCGTATCGCTGCTTCCTCAGCGTCTCCTAAAGAAGAATAGATAGACGTCTTTATGTAAGGCTCAAGTGTATCATTATTAATGTTCTTATAACTTCTTTTCGGGCCTCTGGTAGTAAGGAATGAGTCGGAAATTACTTCCCGGGGGAGGGCCATCAAAAGAGGAATTGCCGAATGGTCAGACCAGACCAGAGGCACCGGAGTATCGACAGACAGTCTGTCGTCATTAGAGAAGACTCCGTCTAGAATGTGGCCCCCCAGATGGGTAGGATTATTGACCAGCTGGATGCATTCACAAGCTGCTAGTGTGTCCACCAACCTAATGGTATCTGGGTCTCTTATGTTGTCCAAATGAAAGTTAAAATCCCCAAGAATGGACAGATGGGAGTTGCCAAAATATGGTTCCAGGATTGTGAGAAGATCTTCAGTAAACGTAACTCTGGAGCCAGGGGGTCTATACATAAGGATTCCTGAAAAGGAGGCCGAGGGAGCACACAGGATAGAGAAGTGCAGAGCCTCAAAAGAATCCGAGGCTTCCGACAGAGATTTAATCGTGCAGGGCAGGGCGGCTTTGCAAACAATAGCAAGTCCACCCCCTCTGCGTTTAGCTCTGTCTTGTCGCAACAGTTTATATCCCTCCGGGATGGCCATCAATAGATCATGGCCTGAAGATTCAGAGGCCCATGTTTCTGTGACAAACACCCATTCCGGCTGCCTATCTTCCACAAAGTCATGGAAAGAGATATTATTTTTAATAAGGGACCTGGCATTGATCAGAAAGCCCTTCTTTATCGATGTATTCCTAGATGGACGAGTGTAGTCTCGAGTAGACACCTTACGATATGACCGCCATGATATTTGCAGGAAAGTGCTAGTTTACACTGCAGCCCAGGAAAAGGGCCGCAGCACATGCCACTGTGTAATTAACAGGCTTTTATTGCATCCAACAACACTAACTACCATCAACTACTTACCACACATAAACATGTGCCAGGGAATGGGCATTTGTGCCAATCGAGGAAGTAATTGTGCAGTTTAATACAGGTGAATGGTTTCATCTCAACTGAATTCAGGGGACGGTCTGCAAGGCCGCCAAAAGGTCATGGATTCTGAGTACTCTGACACTGCTCTCTCTTCCGGGGCCTTATAAGGCAGATCAGAGATGGACCTTACTACATGTTCGAAAATGGGCATGCATGTATAGGCTGCATCCAGAGTTTCTCGAAAAGACTAGTGAGAGTGTGGAGCATATGGAATTGGTGGCCCGCTTCGTTTGCTAATATGATCCAAGGCTGCAGTAATCAAATACCGAAGGGCGATAGACCTGATCCGGAGCGAGAGCTAGACTCATGGTTGGCTGTGAACTCCATTTTCTGAAGAGCAGAACTCACAAACACCTCCAAGCAGCAGAAGTACTGGAATCAAATAACTGTTCCTGACCGATATAGGCTGCCGTGAGGAAACTGGACAGTGTAGAGCTGACACAATCATCCTGGTGGCACAGTGAAGTTCCAGCACGGTGCAAGATTTGGAGGACAGAAGAGGCGAGGGACAGAAGAGGTGCAGGGCACAGTTGGCTTATAAAATGCTATTTCATTGATCGAAGCAATTTCATCTTGCTCGACGGTGATCCATTCATGGAGAAGTATGCCCCTTCTCTAAAATGGGGCCTACAGCTGAAAACAAAGGTGAATGAAACCCCTTATTCCAGCTGAGATCATTGTCTCCATTCTAAAGCAATGGCACCCCTGAAAGTGTTGTAAGAAATGACTAACAATATTGAATAGGGGATAACCTCGTTCAAGGAGACATATTTAGGTATTGTCTAAGGTCTCAACTGCTGCACCTGGACTTCAGCTTGCAGCCTCTGGCAGGTTGCTACCCCTATGTTTATGAAGGCAACCAGACCAGTAAATTGTTCAAAAATACTGACTGAACAGTCCTATAACTGAAAACTCTGTAGAAATAGAGTTAGCACTTGAAGATGACAGAAAAAGAACAACTAAGAAGAACTTCTACACAGTAGACTTCCAAACATAGTAGAATTTAGAGCTGGATGAGGAGCAGACTTGAGGATGAAGCATGCCACTATGGTTGGTGAGGTTATTGTGCAGACTTAAATGTCAGAAGGCGTAACTCAGCACAACAACAGTTTGGGCTGAATATCGACCTTCTCACTCGTGGCTCTGTCATCTCTATTTTATGTAGAAGTATTTTTGGCGGCTATGTGATAGAAAAAAACCTTTCCCCCTTCCTTGTTTTCATGATTATTATATGAAAAGCCAGGATTTCAGTAGCTTTCTGGAGGTAGTCAGGGCAGAGAATGGAGAAGAGGAGGAAGAGAGCTCTACAGGTGAGCTGTGGTCACTGAAAATGCTCTCCCTCCAGCTTTAACCTTGCAGTGACCAGAAACCTGAAGAAGGGCCAGGGAGGTGACTCTATGCTTGTGGGACAAGAGGCAAGGCTTGAATTTAGAGAAGAGAAATGTGGCAGAAAGTGAGTGAATTGCTTTATGCACAAGCATGAGAGATTTAAATAAGACCCACTTATCCTTTGAAGCCAGTTTGTGCTGAATTGGGGAACTATGCTCCCATTTCATGGAACTTATGAGGTTGCTACATTCCGCATCAGTTGAGTTCATTAAGACTTTGGAAGAGATACCCGAGTCAATGCATTTCCCTTAGTCCAGATGTGGCAAAACTAGTGCCAGGACCATAGAGCTATGGCAGCTGGGATCAATAACGGGAAGGACTTTGAAGAAAATGCCTCTCAGGATTGCTTTTGTGCAGGAAGGTGTCCCATCTGCACAGAAACAATCCTGTCTACAATGCAGGCACCTTGGAACATGACGCAAAGGTGCCTGCAATGGCACTAGGCAGCTAAATGTGCACCAGAGCTACGAAAGGACAGTGCAGCCAGGTGACTTGCTGCGATGCGCTGCATGAAAGATTGATAAACATGCCCCTGGATTCCTTATTCGTTATCAATAATCATGAAGTACTGAATTGCATGCCGTTGGTTTGCAGTTAAGTTTAGAATGAAGATGGTCATTCTGTATGTACAATGTCACATCTAAAAATCATATGGTTATCTTGATGCAGCTAGTAGTAAAATTATTTTTGTAGTAATTATTATTTAAATATGTGAAAAAGTTTTTAAGGACAGTTCACTTCCTGTCCAAATAAGGATGACGTTGTCTAAGTACCTGCCCCAATACATTATATATCCTGTTAAGTCAGGAGGTCCAAGAGTGCGGATTTGTAGTTGTTCAGAGTAGCCCATGTAAAGTTTCGCAAATGATAATGAAAATTTTGAACCCAGGGTCACCCCCTGACATTGTCTGTACCACTCACCATTAGGGAGAAAATAATTGCCCAGAGTAAGGGTTTTCATCTACATGAACATATCATTATGCTCCAGCAAGGTTGCATCCCTTTGGCACAAAAAATATTTGATGGTTTGCATACTTATCTCTCTCAAGTGCTAGTATAAAGGGCTGTGACGTCTAATCTGGCCAATGTTAATTCATTTGACTGCATGATGAAAGTCCTTTTTTTGATTAGTTTCTTTGTGTCTTGTATATATGCAGGTATATCCATACTAATATTATAAAGAGAGAGCCCAAACCTTTGAGGCGGGTAATCTCAGTAACCACAGCACCAATCACAACACCCAATACAGTGTTAGAAAGGGCAGTTGCAGCAGAAGGACATAGGCTATGCAGACGGATAAAAAAATGTATCAAAAAAATTGCAAAAAGCTACATCATCCAGAAGGCCGAGGGCCAAAATAACATCAAACCGGAAATGATGTAATAATGTGACTCACTATATTGAGACTGAGAGCCTGGAGCCAAATTGATCATGAACAAGGGATATGCTATCCCGAAACGCGTAGATTTTTGCCTGCCTGCTTGAGAAACTCCATGCTGTGAGGATAAAATAAAAAAGCACATAAGTGAAGACAAACACGAGTTCGTCCCGTTTTTCTCCCAGCTGGGGGAATTGGTTGTGGATTTAAATGCGGCGTGGTTCTGCCACGGGGATTTACGAAGCGGCGAGAGAGAGCTGCAAATTCTGGCTAAAAGGAACCGAGGGGTATCAATATATATATATAAATAAACTGCACGTTGTATGAGTAACCCCCCGGAGTGCTGCTCTTCTTTTCCTGAAACGGAGGAGTGTTTGAGCGTCTTATATATATATATATATATATATATATATATATATATATATATATATATATATATATATATATACTAGCAGCCCGACGTTAGCCGGGTATGAAATAGAATGTGTGTAATGTGTGTATTCAGATACGGTCATTCACGTTTTCCCCCGCTTGAGGCCCAGCTGCAGCCCTGGTTCATGTTAGCAGGCGCATGTAATTAGTGTAGTGATCCGCCGCCTGAGCACGGCTACAGCCCTGGCTGATGTTAGCAGGCGCGTGTAGTTTGGTTTAATGTGATAGTTCAGTAACAGCGCGCATGAGAGGCTGCAGTAATTGTCCCCGCAGACACGCTCAGTCACGTGTGCCCTCGCTTGAGGGCCAGCGGCGCCCGTCTAACAATTAGAATTGTGTGAGTCTTGAATGATTGTTTCCCGCTGTTCTTATTTTTTTTTACCCACACCGACGCTCTTCGGCCCGAGTGCTTTTTAGACGCACCCAGGCCAAGCCACACACTGCGTTCGGCCCTTTCAGACGCACCCAGGCCAAGGTACACACTGCATTCGGCACCCCCAGTATGTGTGAGACAACGGGCAGTCCCCCAAGGGAGTCTTGCGAATGGTTACTTACCACGCTCCGAGGTGAACGCCTTTGTGACGCCCCCAGCACACGGCCACAGCAGACGATCTGATTAACGTACGACCCAGATGGCATGAAGTGCGGAACGTAGCACACGCCCCCAGCGTTTGTCACGCCCCCAGCGTGCCCCTTGATGCGGCGCAATTGCGTACTTGGCGCTTCACATGGCATGAAGGGCGGACACACGCCCACAGTGCGGACACACGCCCACAGCATTTGTCACGGCCCCAGCGTGTCACGCCCCCAGCGTGCCCCTTGATGCGGCGCCATTACGACTCTTATGGCATTAAGTGCGGAACGTACCACACGCCGCCAGCGTTTGTCACGCCCCCAGCACACGCCCACAGCAGAACGCAGACATGCCCACAAGGGACTACTTTGCTGGCACGGTTCTTTTACCTTTTAAATGTATATGGTGACCGTCTGCATAGCCTATGACCTTCTGCTGCAACTGCCCTTTCCAACGCTGTATTGGGTGTTGTGATTGGTGCTGTGGTTACTGAGATTACCCGCCTCAAAGGTTTGGGCTCTCTCTTTATACTATTAGTATGGATATATATATATATATATATATATATATATATATATATCCATACTAATAACAGAGATATATATATATATATATATATATATATATATATATATATATATATATAAATATATATATATATATATATATATATATTCAAGATAGGATTTTCATTTGCATTTCGAATGAAATCATCCGGCACTCGTATGCGGGTATCATTAGTTCAGGCTTTATTTATTCTTGTTACATCCATCAACGCGTTTCGGGAGTCACGCTCCCTTGATCATGATGTTTGTGCTGCTATTGAACGCTTCTACAAATACACAAGTATGTGCGCAAACAGTGTAAAAGGATATATATATATATCCATACTAATATTATAAAGAGAGAGCCCAAACCTTTGAGGCGGGTAATCTCAGTAACCACAGCACCAATCACAACACCCAATTTACTGAGATTACCCGCCTCAAAGGTTTGGGCTCTCTCTTTATATTATTAGTATGGATATATATATCTTTGAGGCGTGTAATCTCAGTAACCATAGCACCAATCACAACACCCAATACAGCGTTGGAAAGGGCAGTTGCAGCAGAAGGACATAGGCTATGCAGACGGCCACCATATACATTTAAAAGGTAAAAGAACCGTGCCAGCAAAGTAGTCCATTGTGGGCGTGTCTGCGTTCTGCTGTGGGCGTGTGCTGGGGGCGTGTGGTACGTTCCGCCCTTCATACCATGTGAGTCGTAATTGCGCCGCATCAAGGGGCATGCAGGGGGCGCGACACGTTGGGGCCGTGACAAACGCTGTGGGCGTGTGTCCGCACTGTGGGCGTGTGTCCGCCCTTCATGCCATGTGAAGCGCCAATTACGCAATTGCGCCGCATCAAGGGGCACGCTGGGGGCGTGTGCTACATTCCGCATTTCATGCCATCTGGGTCGTATATTAATCAGATCGTCTGCTGTGGCCGTGTGCTGGGGGCGTCACAAAGGCGATCACCTCGAAGCGTGGTAAGTAACCATTCGCAAGACTCCCTTGGGGGACTGCCAGTCTCAAAACCCTTACACCAACAACATATGTAAGTGGTATCGCTACATCGACGGTATCCTTGTCATATGGAGAGGCGAAGATAGTAGCATTGACAACTTTGCAATCTGGATCAATGGATTAAATCCATACCTACACTTCACGTTGAACAGGAACAAGAAAACCATCCCATTTCTAGACGTCAATATAACAACACACAATGGAGCCCTGGGGAGCTCTTTATATACCAAACCGACTGATAAAAACAGTTTACTGAGATTCAACAGTGCGCTCGACAGTCTCTGAGAGAAAATCTACCTGTTGGACAGTTTTTAATAATCCGCAGAAACTGCTCCAAAATTGAAGACTATAAGAAAGAGGCAGAAATACTCACATCGAAACTGAAAGAGAGAGACTACCCCGATAACATCATTGAAAATGCAAAAAACAGAGCGCGAAACACCCCACGGGAAGCCCTCCTAGAGAACAAGGAGAAAACCCAACCTCAATAAATTATCTGTGTTAACACATACAACTCGTCGTCAAATGACATCAAAAAAATCATAAATAAAAAATGGCCAATTTTAACATCAAACAAATTAACATATGAGAAGCCTATGTTCTCATTCAAAAGAAATCAAAGTTTGAGAGATGTCCTGGTCCATACAGATTCGTACAAACCCAAAATGGACAGTCAAACAACTCTATGAACAACACACCGTCACTGGAAACTATCCATGTGGCTCATGTGTGGCCTGTGATTTCACTGAACAAACAAAGACTATAGATCCGGGACTACGCACTGCATGGGAACAGAGATCCCATACCAATTGTAACTCCGAATCAGTGGTCTACCTCATTAAGTGCCATTGTGGACCTTTGTATATAGGTACGACGAGCCGTAAAATAAAAACACGCATCAGTGAACATAGGAGCACAATCAGGAGAGCGATTACAGCCACCCGATTAACGGCCCACTATGTTGAGAAACTGCACAAAGATACAGATCTACAATGGACGATAATTGAACAGGTGAAAGGTACTGGCTATCTACAAAAGAGACTCCTACAGAGGGAACAACGTTGGGTTTACCGAGTAAATACCCATATCAATGGTCTTAACGATGCCATACCCTGGAGTCAACTCAACAAATGAGCCTGAGTGTCCCTGATAATACCATGGCTCACTGAGCAGAGACGATTAACCTTTGTCGTTATTGAGCACATGTTCCCTGTTTTCTATTATGACTTCGATGTTATTACTAACTATCTCTGGCATGGCCAATTTGGTGTAACCACTTATAATTACCAATTCCCTCCTGGTACATAATAAGCTCTATCACCCAACTCGGTGCGCCTTGAATTTAGGCATCACTACATAAGAACTACAACTCCCATCCCTTTGCGCGATACAATAATCATTTGCGCATTGATGTGAGGATGAAATACGTACGGCCAATAAAATACATTTTCCATCCCTTCCGCTTCCCATGACACGCAACGGTATGACGTAACACGTCGTTCACGCATTCGCATGGGCGTCACTCACGGCACCCCCAGATGCCGCTCACTGAACTATATTACATAACTCTCCGATCACTCCGGCTGCTTAAGCCGAGGACCGGAACCGATGTAGGCACATTGCAGGGTGAGATCTTCAATTCAAGTAAGTGCCTCCACTCGCAGCGCGTTCGAGTAGATACCGCCCATCTTCCTTTCCCGCTGCCATCTGATCACGATCACCACTATCTAATTTCATCATAATTCCATATCACTAGGACCACCCTCATGCTGTCCGGTCCTGTGTGAAGCAAGCCGACTTCCCTAATTGGGTACAGTATTTAAATTACGCATATGTGCATGACAAAATGGGTGTGGAGGCGAATGGTATCAGAATAATTGAGAATTGTTTTTACTAATCGAGTGGATATGATCGAGACTAACTCCTTGGGTGCATGTGTTATGTTGAGACGTGTATATACACAAGTCGCTAATGAATGCAATATATCAGAATGCGATCACTTCGCCACTGAGACATTGATTCCGTCACGTAATCCATGATATGTCATGGAGGCATGTACTTGAATGGCACAAGTAGGGGCTGATACCTCTAAACAAGCGTGCACTAAAAACCTGGTGCATGCTCACAACAATGGCACGCGTTCCTGACCACCTATGTCACTGCAGAAAACAGTAAACTGCACACAAGTATATGATGTTGTTTTCACTTGTTTTTCTCCCCAGACACAGCCTGGCAGTTTACACAGACAGTACACTCTACACTTGAGGAGCAGCTACTCTGCCCTCACTATATTGTTAGGATAGGGAACCCCATCCTTCTTTACCTCACATAGGGGGTTGCCTTGCCCTGAAGAAAGTCCCGGACCTTCACGGCCACAGAGGACTGAAACATGTTGGCACTAGGGTCATAGGACCATAATACCCTGATAAGACCCACTTGTATAAATAACTTTTATACAGTATTTTAACCTCCCAGATAGACACCAAAATAAAGGGGTACCGGGGATCTAACTAGGTGATTTTATTTTATCTTATGTGAAGCCGCCTCCTCGAATATAGCAGAAGAGCTTCCCAATACTGTGGTTGAGCCCACCTCGATCTTGTAGGGGTCAAGGTGACCCGATGATTAAGCATGACACCACTAGGGTGTGTGAGGGTAATATAAACAAGTTTGTTTTTTCCCCCAACACACATGGTTGCGTTAGATACAACCTTATAGTTAAACTATCCGATTAGCTCCTACTTTTCTACCTTTTAGACCGCAGGTACAGCTTTTTACACTTTACTCAACTGACCAACCCGTGGTCTACTGGCGTATTTTTTCGTGTTTTCTGGGAGGATATACTCCGGTTACCTCTCTTACCCTCAGGGTAGCTGGTTCACTCCAGTGCCCGTTTGTGTTATCGTACCGAGCAGAGATGCCCTTCAGTCATGATTCTCGAGAGTTACTTTGAATTGTAAAGGCTGCATGGGAATAGCCTTGCTCAGACAGGGGACAACAGGTTTAAGGGTCAGAGGCCAATTTCTGTATTTAGAACTGACCACCACTACTGAAAGCAAAATATCCACGCAGGGAGTTTTGGAGCCTTTTTTTATCGGAGGTTAGCCACTGTGATAGTGTGTGATTTCCACTTTCAGGGGCCTACATTACACTATGAAAGCATCACAGGGTTTCCTGATGTGTACATGTACATATATGATTGTGTAAAGGCAAGTTGTACATTTAGTCTATAGCCTTGTAATAATAATACAAATACATAAATAAACAGGGCTGTATTTGATTGAGCGGGGAACATATTCCTTTTTAGCAGATTTGCTTCTACTTTGGTCTACAGCAAATAACACATGTTAAGCAAACACACACTTCAGTGCCACTTGTTCTAAATAGGAAAAATATAGATATAATACCTGCTTGTAATGTTGAAGAGTAGTTTAACAAATTAATTCCTTTGTATTAATTACATTTCCGGATTCTAACATTGTAGGATAAAACACTACAGGTAATGAAAACTTTGCTCTAATGATGTCTGAGGCTATATTGTGCCTAGGAAAATTAGGGTCAAATTAATTCTCAATTCATGTTAATAATATTTAGGATATTGCCATTAGTAATTAAGCTACATTTAAGAAATGGAAGAATTTACTTAGTTGTTTCAATGAACTTATGGCTTGATTAAGCCTTCCTGGAACAAGATGGGACACCCCAGATCTGTTTTAAGTAACATTAGCTAAAGAAAATATTGCATATTCTGTTAGGAGCAGATGGAGATATCACTATTTTCTTGAGAAATAATACCAGTGTAGGAGATGTGCAGAGTGGGGTTCATCCTATTGAATACCATTATCAAGGGGCAGCAGCGCCTGTGGGCCATGTGCAGAGTATAGCTCTGCCATGCAAACAGAAATAATGGTTTCCACTTAAAATTGTTGTGCTAGGGCCAGATAAAAAGGCCATGAAATAAAGTTTGCATTAATCCGCTATTATGTTACACAGCTCAATAAACTAAAGGAATTGGTAGTTGGTTATTGGATTAATGTTTTCTAGTTAGCCCAATGTGCCCAATGTGCTTGTAAACAAAATTTAGAAAGTGGTACAGTCCAATAGTATTGGACATGGCCTCTTTGGTGGGGTTTCTCCTATTTTATTTTTATTTATTTTAAGAGTTTTATATAGCGCTGGCTAGACCCGGAGGTATCAGAGCGCTTTACATGAGGTTCCACAAAATTACAAGATTACATCAGTTCCAATTTACATCAGTTGCTAGACAAACAATTACAGGAGCGTAGAAGACGAGATAAGTGAAGTGGGGTGTGTATTGTTGACAGGAGGTCACCTGCGTAGGTTACCTACTGTTGAAGGGGAGTAGGAGACCAGCTCTTGGGCAAATTAAGGGTAAGGAAAATTAAGTAACACATTGTTCTTTTTCTTGGTTTTTGTGCCTATTATGTGCATTATTGTGAGCTGATCTGCGTGGAAAGTTTGCAGGGCAGCTTGTTGTTGTGCTCGCTCTTTCTCTCTCTCTCTCTCGCGCTCTCTCTCTTTTGAGCCTGTCTAAGCTGACTAGGAACGGCCATGAGACAATTGCTTGGGCTCGCTTTAGTCATTCATTTCACAAGATGCGGTGAATACATTTTGGAATAAATAGAGACAAACCAGTGCACGTCTAATTGGCTATTATGTAATACTGTTTGAATAAATTGTTAGAATTAACAACATGAATAAATAAATACACAATGTTACTTCCTATCCTGTCTGTAAACTGATGAAATAATGAAAGGATAGTAGAATAGACTGATGTTCCCTTATTTGACCTTTAAGGGGAACTATATGTTAGTTGTTTTTGTTCTAAAATTCCTTGGTGGCAACACCATTATTGTTGATGTTATTACAGCACTACAAAAGTCGCAGAGGCATCACTAGTCCCTCATTAGTTAGTCTAGGTAATTAAGCTGACACCCTTGCTAGAGCTGGTGAATATGCTTCTCCCCTGAATATGATATTACATGGCCCAGATCGTGAAAAATATATGATGCCTATGGTTCACAATGCTAGGGAAACTGCCCATGTGATCCTTAGCAAACATCTTGAAGAACAATATAGCCTTCTAGGAGTTTGTTTGCCACAACAAGTTCTGCTGGAGAGATGTATGTATTTACTATGTTAGGATTAATTGATCAGTTATTCATGTAATATGGATCTCTGTTACATTCATAATTCTAGAGTTTCCCGCTACACCTATAATATGAGAGCATGGTCATAAAGGACAAAACATGGTTGTTCTTATGCAAAGAAAATTATTTTAGAGGTGTCTGCAGTTTTGCACAATAGGGAAGGTTCACAAAGTAGAAGCTGTATTGTGATGACTTATAAGTCCAAGTTTGTTAACCCATTCGCCTGCCGCAAATTCTGCCACGGTGCGAGGGGGGGCTGGGCTGGGCTGGGCGTGGCGCTCGGGTACTCGGGACAGCTCCCGTTTGTCATAAATCACGGTGGGCTTCTGCTCATGACGGCCGAGAGCCATCCAAACTCCGCCCACTGATTAATTCTCCCGCACAAGCGGGGAATTAATCGCGTGTGGGCGGAGCAGCAATGTTTGGACAGCTCCCAGCCATCATGAGCACACGTCTACTGTGACTCATGACGGCCGGGAGCCGTCCTGAGCATGGAAGGTGTTAAAGGTATAGTTGTTTTGGAATTCCTTTTCTTTGAGGTTCTTCAGAAAAATAATATAGGGGCATTTCTGAAATAGAATATTTCTTTTGACTGATTATTTGTATGTTGTGTCTAAAGATTTCTGTTCTGTTCCCTAACAGATATCTGCTGCCTTAAACCATTGCCAGAGGGGCCCAGACATCAGATCCAGCCTGGGGAGTCAGTGTCAGTCCAGCTTGGAGCCGAGGTAAAGGGAACCAGCACAGGTGTTGCTGGCAACTATAACAGCAAAGAAGGTGGAAGACCAGAAGAAGCATGTACCCCTGCCATTGCCATACGACTCGTGGGCGAAAGACGGGGTCACAAATCAGGATGCGGAGCTAATTCCTTGCTTTGTTCCAGTTTTTTTATGCCTAGCTGAGAGAGGCACAGACCGATAACAAGAGCAAGGAGGTTTTTGCTTGAGGTGACCCCCTCTGAAACAATGGTTGCTTCAGATCTGTGCATCAGGCCTCTGAGTTCTGGTCCCCAAGTGAAATTAAGTCTGCACCTTTGTTTGTTGATCAAGGGGTGCCTGGGTGCACCAGGTACCATCTGCGGCCCTTACAAAAGAGCAGTGCGCCAGTAGAGCAGCACAGGAGTTAGGGAAGGACTTGAGTTCAGGGTACAGGTGCTGTACCTCTGGTGCCTATTAGATTAAAGTGAAGAATACTCGTGCACTGCCTGAGACACTGGACAGGATCGTTGAGGGTATTTGCCCTGGAAGGTGATTGTCCTGTCCTGAAAAAAAGTATTTTCCCTCAGCTTGGGCCGTGATTGTTTCTCTGGGTTGCAAGTTGTGCAGTTCCACCGTGGGAGAAGTGAACATTTGATGAATGATAGGAGCCTGCTTGTAAGGCTCAGATGGACACAAGGACAAGACTCCCTCTTGCTGGTTGTACAGCAGCTTCAATTCCCCAAGTACTTTTTTGTTAGCAATGTACCCCTTTGGTCGTCCCATTTTTGAGGAGGAGCAGCCCTTTGCGGCTCCTTGTCCTAATTCCCATGGCCCCGTTGTGTCCTCCTGGCCCCCCAAAACAAAGATTGTTTTGTGGCAATATGTATATTTGTTTTAATATTTGCATTTGTAATATTGTTTTGTCTGCAAGAAAAATATTTTGTGTACACTTTGATAAATACTACTCCACCCCGAACATATCATTGGTACTCTAGCCTTCCTACATCGGTGCCCTGAAACTTGGAATTGGATTGGGTGGTTTTGGGATTTACTTTCTGCTTGGGGTTGGAAAATATGGACAGTTCTGTTTGTGATAATAGCCATTATTTTCTCCTGCTATCTGTGTGTTCATTATGACCCAATCCTCTGTTCCCTATGTATTTCTACTTGTATCTCACCAGTTGAACGAAATGTTTAGAATGTAAATGCCCACCTAGCAATCGATCAGGATATTAATGAATTTATGAGGATAGATGTGCAGGATAACTTCCATGCTTCTATTAATTCATAGGGGATGTCTTCAGCTAATGCTAAAAAGGCTATCTGTGGAAATCGCAGAAATTACCGTTAGCATAAGCTGAAGCCATTTTGTTTGTGGCATACATTTTTGTCAACTATGTGTTAGCCATGTGCTTCTTCCGTCTTCACTGTTGCCTGCTTTTCTATTCTGCTTGAGTCATCAACTATAGTTAACTATTTCAGTACTGAGCCAGAGCACTGTGCATGCTCAGAAAGGCCTGTAGCTGCTAGAATGCACCTGTCGTAGACTGTAACTGTCAGGCTGTTTTAACTGATTTAAGCAGAAATGTCTCCCCTCCCACTTTGTTGACCAAGACATATTTGTATGCCCATGTTAGTCAATAACTATTCTCGTATATGCCTGTACCTCCTCTTTGAGTCTCCATGCTTACTCAGCTGTAAACTGGGTATATAAGGTCCATGGCCTCTGTATTCTATGGACTACCTCATACAGTGCCAGAGGATGTTCTATAGATGTAGTCCCACTCATGAGAGGTTAATAAATCTATTTCTTTGATATTACAGCTTCCGTGCCAATCTCTTCTTTGTTGGTTTAAGAACCAGTGGACAGATAAGGGTGAACCCCTGCACCCGTGGGCCCCTAAAAAGGCTCATTTCCACAGAATGATTATCAAACCTGCAAGCGTACATAAAAATGCTCCCATTGTTGTAGTCAGAATTGTCTCGTCTGTGTTTTCTCAGTTTTTGTCTTTAATAAACAATTGGTTGTTCCTCACTCTGCCTGTAGGTATGTTGGTACTGGGCGGGGATTTTAATGCTGTGATGGATGGTGTGTTAGACAGGACTCCCTCCAGGGTCCTTTTGCCTTCCCGTAGATGGCTGGCGGATTTCGTCGCCATGTCTGGGTTGGTGGACGGGTGGCGCCTTCGGCACCCCAGTGATGTGGGTTACACTCATGCCTCAACGGCACATCACTCGTTTTCCCGTATTGACTATGTACTATTACCAGCGGCTCAGGCTGCCTCTATACGGGAGGTGGCCCACTTGGCGAGGGGGGTGTCTGACTACTCGCCGATCTGGCTCCGATTGTGTGTGGGACGAGGCGATGTGGGTAGGGTTGCACCTATTGGCGCGTGGCGTTTGAAGGACCCTTCTTTTAAGAAAGAGATTGTGTGTGCCACTGACTCCTACTTTCGTGAGAACGTGGGGTCGGTTGAGTCAAAGTGTTCCCTGTGGGAGGCCTATAAAACGGTCGCCCGGGGGGAGGCACTCTCCCTTATCTCCGGGCAGAAGAAGAAGGACAGGGCGGAACTGGATAGAATGGAGGCGGACCTTCTTGTCTTGGAGACTACTGTCTCCATTGGTACTGACCCAGGGGCGGGGCACCGTCTCGAGTTGCTTCGGGATGAGTACAGGACCCTAACACGTGACCAGACGAAGTCGCAGCTTGCTACCACACAAAGCAGGATATACGAACATGGCGACAAGGCCGGGAAACTGTTAGCTTGGCTTGAAAAAGGTGATTGGGGCTCCCGGTTGGTACCTGAACTGTGTATTGCGGGGGTTGTGTCTTCGGATCCTCAGGCGATTGCGGATGAGTTTGCCCGGTATTTTGAGGAGGTTTATACCTCCGTGGGGACCTACACGGAAGCGGAGAACGCAGATATGATCCGGGATATTAAGATGCCGGTCTTGTCACTTGAGCATAGGAGTTTTTTGGATTCCCCCCTCACTAATGACGAGGTAGCGTTGGCAATTAGAGGAGTCCGTTCTGGTAGGGCCTCTAGCCCTAACGGCCTCCCAATTGAATTGTTCAAACTACATGCTGACCGTTTGGCACCGCATTTGAGTGATATGTATCTTGAGAGTAGAGATGTCGGTGAGCTGCCTTATGATCTGCGACTCGCTAATATTGTGGTAATTTACAAGGAAGGCAGGGCGCGCCTCGATTGCTCCTCCTACCGTCCTATCTCTCTACTGAACGTTGAACCTAAGGTTTTGGCCAAACTACTAGCCGCTCGCCTGGTGAAAGTCATCACGACGCTGGTGCATCCGGACCAGTCCGGTTTCATGCCGCGTCGGAACACCGCTCTTAATCTTCGTCGACTTCATGGGGTTGTGGCGCGCGCGTCTTATCTTCATGAGCCAGCGGCGTTGTTATCCCTGGATGCCATTATGGCTTTCGATCGAGTGGAGTGGCCTTATCTTTTTGCGGTCCTGGAAAAGATGGGGTTCGGCCCCGAATTTATTGGCTGGGTCCGCCTCCTTTACTCTTCCCCGCTCTCCTGTGTGGTCGTAAACAACCACAAATCTGGTGACTTCCTACTCGGAAGAGGCACCCGTCAGGGCTGTCCTCTTTCGCCACTTCTCTTAGCCCTGGCCCTCGAGCCGCTTGCGGCTTGGGTACGTTGGGATCGTTCCATTATTGGATTGCGTTGGACTCCCGAATGGGAGGATAAAATCTCGCTATACGCCGACGACGTCCTGTTGTATCTGACTCATCCACGCAGTTCCCTGATAGTTTTCATGGACATTCTCGTGATTTTTGGGAGGTTTTCTGGCTTCGCTATTAACTGGGCGAAATCGGTCCTCTTCGTGTTGAGTGGCGAGCCTCCCCAGGTGCTTACAAATTGTCCGGTTAAACTAGAGTTGGTTAGCTTTCGGTACTTGGGCATCCAGATATCGAGAGACCCGAAGGTCTGCTTTAGGTTGAACTTGTTGCCCCCGCTGGTCAGGTTACGTGGAGACATCGCCAGGTGGAAATCACTTCCGCTCTCCTTGTTGGGCCGAGCGGTCCTCTTTAAGACGATGGGCCTCCCGCGTTTTTTATATGCTCTGCAGAACTTGTGACCCGGTACCCCGTCGTACTTTCGTGAGATAGAATCGCTGCAGCGGGGTCTCCTGTGGGAGGGGGGTCTCGCATCGACCTGGTCAAACTCATGTTGCCCTGGTACGATGGGGGTATCGGTCTGCCCAATGTTAGGAAGTATTATTGGACGTCCCAGTTGGCGCCTATCAACCAGGCTATCTATGGTTTGCCGATGGATCCGGGTTTTGCTATGGACCGTGGTCAGGTCCCGGGAGGAGAGTATTCCAGGGTGTTGTATGCAAGATATGGTCGTTTTCCCTTGGTGGGTCCCACGCTGACGGCAACGAAGATATGGCATGAGGCCACAAGGGCCCTTAATTGGGCGGGCGTATAACATTGGCTACTCCTTTGTGGAGCTCAGAGTGGTTGGGGATACTGTGGAAGACGAAGGGGTTTGATCGTTGGGATTTGATTGGAATCTCGCAGGTGCGGGACATGTGGGGCAAGGATGGAGTGTTGACTTTTGAGGAGCTGCAGTCTAAGTTTCAGCTGCATGACACTGAACGGTTTCGGTACCTCCAGATTCGTCATGCGTTAAATGCTGTGATCCCACAGGGTGAGAGGCCTCCGGAGGCCTCTCCACTCGAAGATAGATTACTTGATGGACATTTGCCTACCAGGGCCATATCGCTGACATACAACAAGTTGATTAATCATACTGAGGACCCCCTGGTGAAGCTTAGAGATCAGTGGGTCGCTGATGGCTTTGTTCTAGACGAGGAGGACTGGAGAGAGGCTGTGTCCTCCCCTAGAGTAGTCGCAGTTCCAATGCGTCTTCGCCTGGTCCAACTTAGGATTCTACATCGCTCCTACACTACCGGCCCAGGATTGTTAAAAATGGGGTTGTCGGCATCTGCGGACTGCCGCAGAGGGTGTGGAGGTCCTGGAACATTTTTGCATATCATATGGGAGTGTGAGAAGGTCTGTGAGTATTGGATAAGAGTGCATCAGAAGATGAGTGAAGTGTGGGGTGTGAGGATTGATTTGGAGGCGCGTCGTTGTCTTTTGAACGTCTGGGAGCCCACCGACCTTACTATTCATGGCAAAATATGGGTCACCCTGGCATGTGCTGTTGCCAAGCGTAATATCGCCCAGCTCAGGGGCGCGGCACGAGCTCCCCGGGTTGGGAAATGGATGGAGGACTTAGACTGGTGCATGTTCCGAGAGAAGTCTGTGTATGTGTCTAGGGGGTGACCTCGCAAGTGGAGTAGGATCTGGGGTGCTTGGAATGCCTATCGTGGGTATCTTTGTGTTCTGCCCGTGATGGAAACCTCCAGTGTGGACCTGGGGGACACCTGAACCTGTCATAATATTTGCACTGCTTGTCTGCTTTGGAGGTCTAATCTCTCAATGTGTTACTGTACTGTGCTCAAGCGCTCTGGTCTGTTTTTGAGTTTTGTATTGTATATTGTTTAATAAAAAGATGTTGAAAAAAAAATAAACAATTGGTGACTGTTTAGGACATCTTTAAATATCTTGTAATTTTTTTCTTTAGATTGTAATTTTTCTTTGTTGCTTCTAGTAGATTGAGATTTATTTATTTCCTGTCCAATTTCTTGGAGTAGTGTCTTCCTTCAACGTTCAACATGTCTGATTAAGATTGTCATCATAATATGTAAGGAGATGTGCAACAACTCTTCTCATTCATTTAGCAAAACTGTATCCAAATCATCAAACAACATATACAAGAACCAATACGTGTGATCAGAAATGGGTATATGACTTATCCCATGGCAAAAACACTATATGACTGCACACAAGCATAATGAAATTCTGGATTTGAGATTCCATGTAATGCACAAGTGAAACCACACCCACGAGGTGGGAACAGAGAGCTGGCTCTCAGGAGGTTCAAAGCAAACTGGATTATCAAACTTAGGGCAGTGAATCCCGGTCTGAACCAAGATAGGGAACTCCATGTTCTCCTTTAATGTTGTATTAGGAAAGGTCTATATGTAACAAAATGACCTTATCATATATATATTATAACATATTCATATGGAGAGTCCTTTCGGTCCACTACACAAGCTTCCTCAAATGAAATCCCCTATTATGTTGTTTACCTATATATGGGATATATACTCAATGACCACCATACTACATGTGTTAACTATTCAAAAACCTATACGGTTAACCCTATAGTGGAGTGGTCGAATAGATACGAATGGTATACTAAGTATCACTCTTTCATCGGTCATGTAGATTGCACCCTTATGTGATGCAAACTGTATTGCTAATACCATCATTGTAAAAATTACCACACACACACTGTGGTATAAAATCAGATAATACAGAAAGGGATCAAGGATATATAGACACCTCATGTTGCTTGCAATTCAATCTTCTGTGTGTTACTGGGAACTAATCTAATGTCTAATAGTTCTCAAACAAACTTAATATCATTGTGGCTTTGTTTTAAATGGATGAGAAATAAGACATGAGTGATACGTGTTTACTCAACTGATCTGACTAACTGATTTCTGTGTCGGGTGACAGTTTATAGTCATATGAGGTAACAGCCTTACCTTCTTTACCCCATCGGTGATTGTGTGTGGCAGGTTCTATGAGAACAATTGATAGTGATGGAGCGAGTTTCAGAAATATATTTTGTTTTGACTCGCAAAGTTAAACTTCCATAATAAAATAATCATATTAATTAGCATGAAGTGAAATGTACTAATCAACCTAGATTAAAACGCATACACGACATAAGGGACTAATATATGTGCTCCATGTTGCAAATGCATGTTCGTAAAAATAATGAACTAACCATGTCTATTGTCTTTGTCAGAATGAAATGCAGCTGTTTTATTAATGGCATGTGCTTATTTGCATGTGCTTATGTTATGTCTTTTCGTCTTTATGTGGCACAAGTTCGAGGAAGAATCCTGTTTGTTGCTAAAATGCTTTGGCTAGGTAACATAGATTAATGGGTTAAAAATTAGCAAAGGGGGTGGGTAACAGAATGAAACTCAATTCTTTCATTAATTATTCTTTTGTGTTTGTTTGAATAATAGTCATCAAGAGAGAGGCCTGAGGCCTAGTGTTTTAAAGATGGTGTTGACGAGTCCTGTCCAGAAAGAGCAAGAGCCCTGCGTGGAAAGTTTTATCACGTTGAAAATATTTGCAAGCTCAATTGAAAATAGTATTATACGTGCTCTTGGAAGGACTAAACCAAGGACGGAAACCGGCAAAGATTGCCAAGCTAAGGAAGTCACGGACTGTCATTTGCAAAATGTTTCTTTTTGTGGAAGCTTTGTGACTTGTGAATAAGAGACAACAGACTTTAAGAAAAGTCTGAATTAGGCTTCGAAAAGATGATGACACCATGTGGACTGACGTCTGTCAGCCAATGAAAACTCTGGATGGCAGGAGAAAAGAATACTTTTTAGTGAGGGGGGAACTTACCAGACGCCGTGAGGTGAACGGCCAGCGACACCTGGGCAGATTGAAACGCCCGACTAGCGCCACCATCCGCAGCATTGCCTGAACGCCGTGAGGGAAACGGCTGACACCGCCACAGCGAGGACGCCGTGAGGGCTGGGACTCCATATCCCAGGTGCCCCGGCGGAAGCAGGCGCGGGGAGTGACGCAACACGAGCGCCCGGAGGCGCAATAAAGAACGGAGCGCCCTGAGCTCCCTGGGGAACTTACCAGACGCCGTGAGGTGAACGGCCAGCGACACCTGGGCAGATTGAAACGCCCGACTAGCGCCACCATCCGCAGCATTGCCTGAACGCCGTGAGGGAAACGGCTGACACCGCCACAGCGAGGACGCCGTGAGGGCTGGGACTCCATATCCCAGGTGCCCCGGCGGAAGCAGGCGCAGGCGCGGGGAGTGACGCAACACGAGCGCCCGGAGGCGCAATAAAGAACGGAGCGCCCTGAGCTCCCTGGGGAACTTACCAGACGCCGTGAGGTGAACGGCCAGCGACACCTGGGCAGATTGAAACGCCCGACTAGCGCCACCATCCGCAGCATTGCCTGAACGCCGTGAGGGAAACGGCTGACACCGCCACAGCGAGGACGCCGTGAGGGCTGGGACTCCATATCCCAGGTGCCCCGGCGGAAGCAGGCGCAGGCGCGGGGAGTGACGCAACACGAGCGCCCGGAGGCGCAATAAAGAACGGAGCGCCCTGAGCTCCCTGGGGAACTTACCAGACGCCGTGAGGTGAACGGCCAGCGACACCTGGGCAGATTGAAACGCCCGACTAGCGCCACCATCCGCAGCATTGCCTGAACGCCGTGAGGGAAACGGCTGACACCGCCACAGCGAGGACGCCGTGAGGGCTGGGACTCCATATCCCAGGTGCCCCGGCGGAAGCAGGCGCAGGCGCGGGGAGTGACGCAACACGAGCGCCCAGAGGCGCAATAAAGAACGGAATGCCCCTCGCACACGCGAGTCGAACGCGCGGGAGAAGCCCGGGAAAAGGGCGGGCCCTCTGAGGCCCTCAGAGGACATCAGTGGTCGGGCGGGCCATCCCACTAACATTTCCCCCGTAAGGTCAGCTACCTTTTTGGTTAATAGAATGGGCGATTGCACTGTTAAAAGTACTACTGCTGATGTTCCCATTCAGGAAATAGATACTTCAATAGTATTATTAACATCCTTTGAGACATTAATAGACACCGCGTTTAACGAGATCGTTGAAACGGAAAGAAGGTTTTCTATGGGCCCTATGAATATTAATCAACTAAGCGCCACGACCTGCTTGAAAGCTAATACCCATATAAACCCAGAAGTTATCGTGGTCAAACCATCACATCCTGTTGGTACTGTACCCATTGTCCTGGATGATGAAAATACTGTCACATATGTAGCCCCAGAAGTAGCTCCTGATCCTACCTCAGTATCAACATCTATTGAGGCTCTAGTAAGGCACTTGAGAACGCTGCAGCTAAGAGAAAGAGGGGCCCTGTAAAATTAACACATAATAAAAGGAAGCAGTCCCTAAGGAGTGTAAATCAACCAACACCACAAAGCATGTGGAACAGGGGGAAGAAACAGAAACCGAACCAACACATAGTATCTGTGCAGGAACAACCTCATCTGGGTGATGTCGTAGTCATAAATAATGAAGACTCAAATTCCATGTCAATTTCCACCCAGACTGAGTTCCCCAATGTAAATAATATAAATAGTCATCACTCCAGATCAGAGGGGAATCTCATTGAGACCATCGCAGACACTATTTTTAAACAATTTGAAAGTCAATTGAACAAACAATTTAATAATATTTTTAAAAGACTTGACAGACTGGAAAACCTAATTAAAAATGATGATGCCAAGAGAAAAGGCACAGTGAGCTTGGACAAAATAAGAGTAGAACGTCTGCTAAAGGACCTGGAATCCACCACTCGTGTTCTTACTTGTGGGGATCAAGACATTAACAGGGCTAAGGAACTACAGGCTGCTACCAATCTACCAACTACTGCATCTGAGTTTGCTAAAAGCACCAGCACAAGAGGTAGCAACCCGTCTGTTCCCTTAACTAAATCCTCTTTGCCCCTAAGTATTGTTGCTAACGCCTCAGATCCTTTGACTAAATCTTCTGCTCTTCCTATTGCTGTACCCGGACCACCCAAGATAATTAACAAGAGTGACCCTGCGGCACGCACTATTACAGTGCAGAAGGCCGCTTCGAACCCCAGCCAGCGCTATAATAAGATCACACATGATGACACTAGGCCTGTTAAACACCAAGGCCCTGCATTACATCTTCCACCTGATGCTTGTCCTTATGTCTTAGTTCTGGCTGGTATTCCATCTCTCAGGGAAGGTCAAGGAGAATCGTGTGTCCAACTGCATAACAAGTGTATAGACTGGTTAACAAAGCATAAGGGGGTGGGCTATGACATTTCTAAAGAGATCTTATCCACAAGGCGGGTAACCTGGGTTGGTCCTCTCTTCAAAAATATTAATGGGGACTGTATAGTAATTAACTTTAGAAACCCGGGCACTGCAAAATTCTTGCTGAACAAAACCTCTGTGCGACATGGCCCATCTACTGTGGTGACCCCTTTACCGCTAAATTATTTTTACCGTCCCCCACATAAAATGATGCAGCCCCCACCGGTTTTCCCTTTACACAATAGGTTTGCAATATTTCATGATTTGGAATCATTGGATTGACTGCCTTCCACTACCACTGAACCGACTTCTGTGTGTTCTGCTATCGATCGGTCAGTGGAAATACTCCCTGAGGCGCCTTTGTTGACACCTAAGACTTTTCTATCTGGTACAACACGTGAACAACAAGGGCTTACCACATTAAAATCCGTCCCAGGATCTGACCAGGGTCCTTGTTTAAGGCCAGATAATAACCTAATCATCCTTAGTTGGAACATTGCCGGTCTGAAGGCAAAGATGGAAATCACTTCCTGGAAAGATTGGGTCAACTGTCATGATATATTAATGTTCCAAGAAACCTGGTGTACAGACGATTTGTTATTTGAGGGGTACAGCTGCCATAATAGGATTGTTCCAGCTCCCCCGTTTGGCCGTCCAAGCGGTGGATTATCAATCTGGATAAAGATTACTGCGGAAGTCAAAGTTGAGACCCTACTAACTAATTGTCCTAGCTTCATGGCATTATCGTATATCCAGAGGACAAGACTATGCTTAATCAATTTCTATAACAATGACTTTTTGTCCCAACCTAACCCTAATTTTATTCTTTTATTTGATTTTATTGATGAAATTATGGATGGACAGAAATTTGGGAAATTTGATGGTATCTGTTTAGGAGGGGACTTTAACGCTCATATACACCCGAGAAACCCCCCATGTAAAAGAGGTACAGAACTGTCACATTTTCTCACAACTAGAGACCTTGTAAATTGCATGGATTATGTAGGTATGGAGGATAGCACCGCCCCATTTTCTACTTTTATTGGTCACGGGGGTGGGACTACAATTGATTATGTTTTCGTTTCATCTCCTGTCGCTAATGCTCTAATAAGGGCTGAAGTTGTATGTAAAATTTATAGCGACCATTACCCAATTGTCATCCACCTATCACTTTTGAGGGGTAAGTGTATACGGAATGAAATAGGTGCTAAAAACTTGAAGGTTTCAACTGACAAATTGAGGGTAATTTGGAAGGGTGCGGACAATAGGGGAATCCTAGCCGAAACTATTAAAAAATATCTTGATCGAAAATTGTCTCACTATTTATGACTATGGGTCAATATAATCACGTCATTCTCTGAACTCTGTTCTGTAATAAAAGGTGAGATTTCCAGACCAGCCTCTAGTAAAGCTGTGGAAACACCTAGATGGTTCGATGCCCTTTGTTCAAAAGCAAACAGGAATTTGAGAGCTGCCCTAAAAGCTGAACCAAGGGACCTACCACAAATAAGATTGCTCAGAATAGAGTACAAACGTACCCTACGCACTAGATCAAATGAACTGCTTAAAACTCACTGGGGCTCCCTGGCTCGCTCAGCCGAATTGAAAGATACTACAGGGTTCTGGAAGGAGGTAAAAGAGATAAGATCTATAGGTTCTAATTTAACGGAAATTAATTGTAACATCACTGGCCCTATCTGGATTGAACATTTTGCAAAAATCTATGCAACACCAGATACTCCTCCATTAACTCTATTACCCCTAAACCCACTTAATATCTCTGTATCTGAGGTTGAGGACGCAATATCAGAAAGCGCTGGAAATAAAGCGCCCGGCCCAGACGGGCTCTCAATTGACCAGTTGAAGTGTGAGCCCGATTTTTGGGCTCCACTGTTATGTAATGTTTTTAATAATCTAACAAATGGGCAAATTCCGGAAACATGGTCCTGTAGCACAATCGTTCCCATTTTTAAAAAGGGTGATAGGCTGGACCCGGGGTGTTACCGCCCCATTTCATTAATTGACAACACTTTGAAAGTTTTGGGGCGGATTATATTTAAAAGGATTAGAACTTGGGCTGACGAGAGTAAGATCCTACATCCCAGCCAGCTTGGTTTCCGTAGTAGCGTTGAAACGGTGGAACAATGCTTAAACCTGAACCTGATTATGGCAAAATATAATATTGCTAAGAAATCCCCTCTGTATTTTGGTTTTATGGATTTGAGTTCCGCTTTTGATTTTGTTAACCGTTCCCGCCTTTGCTCCACCCTTCTTGAGTATGGTTTAGATGATTATTTGGTCCACTTTTTAGCCTTCTTACATCGTGACTTAAAAGCACGAGTGCGTATAAATCAATCTGGAGAAGTTTCTGATGACATCAGTATCGGTAGGGGGGTTAGACAAGGGTGTGTGTTGGCCCCCCCTCCTGTTTATCTTGTATATTAATAATTTAAGCGGCTCCCTGAGTATTTTAACAAAAGATGTACCCCATGTAAATGGAGTCCCTATACCTACCCTTCTTTACGCTGATGATGCGGTCCTGATGGGCCGCACTCCAAAGGCACTCCGCATTTTAATTTCAGGATTTGTTCTTTTTATGGCCGATTTAGGCTTGATAATCAATTTTAAAAAATCATTAATCATGAGCTGCGGTCCTAAAAATTATAAAATTGCCGAGATCAAATCAGGGTCAAATGTTTTGAAAAGCACCAGTACCTTTCCATATCTGGGGCTGCTGTTTTCAAACACTGGCACGTGGCATGCACATGTATCTTATGCAAGGAACAAGTTGGGTAAATCTATAAACTGTGTCACTTCTTTGAGACAACCCAACTATTCTGACGTAATCACACCACTTGTTAAGATCTATCAAACTCAATGTATGCCAACTGGCACTTATGGCGCCGAGGTTTGGGGCTATACAAACTGCTCCCACATTCAAATGGAAGAAAACAGGTTTTGCCGGAAGGTGCTTGGCGGGGTTATTTGCTCCCCCAACTATGTATGCCATAACAAGCTAAATATTTCATACATAGAAGATTTTGTAAGATCGAGACCAGCACTTTTCTGGCTAAAGCTATGGAATAACCCGGCTGCCATTTTGACCCGTGAAATAATTTTAGATTGTTTAAAATGTGATAGGGCATACTGCATACCATGGTTAAAAGCGGTAAAAGACTGCCTTGAAAGTGTAGGGCAGGGTTCTCTGTTTTCTACACCAAGTTTAATAAACCGTTCCCATAAGACTATTATTCTTAGGGGATTATATGATTTGTATAGAGTAGAACGGGAAAGGAAGAACTCTATTAAATGCACTGTTATAAAATATATGGGCTATTCTGAACCCCACATCAAACATCCTGGCCCACCATACAGGTATTTACGTTTGCAACTTAGTAGGTGGAACAGGGGTTTACTGTTTCGCTTCCGAGATGGAAGTATAGTAAATTTACTAAACTTCCCTTTGGGTTACAATAAACACCTAGAAAGTTTAAATTGCCCATGTAACCCTAACATGAAACAGAGCCTTATGCATTTCCTGTTCTTTTGTGGTTTCTATAAAAAGTTTTCCGCTCATTACTTAATGCCTTATTGTAGAAAACATGAACTGACTAATTTTAAATTAGCATTTAGGATGTTTCTACTACTGGGATCGGATGAAGTTATATTCAGGGTGAGCTGCTTCCTTAAAGCCGCCGTCAGATCACGAGCCACTTTATATACTGAGGTATAATAATCGCACACAGCACTTTTTCTCATGCACCTCAAAAAATTCTCAGGCTGCATACTTCTTTATAAAGATTTTTCTATGTGGACACATCTACAATGCTGTAATTACCCATCCATTCTTAAAACTATGTTGATTAGAATGTATCCTTTTAACTGTGTATTTTTAAATTGTGTATATAGATGTTTTTATAAATAAGGGACAATTTGCGTGTAGATATGAAATTGAAACTTGATTATGTCTGATTGCTCTTAAACTTGTCTTCCAGACGTCATTATTCTACTGTAAGTTTTCTATTGTATTTTGTCTGTACTTTTATGGATGTTTTTATTCCGAATAAAGATCTTTTGACTTGACTTGACTTAGTGAGATTAGCTAGGGAAAAAGGTATAAAAATTGCCCCCTTGGGCAGGAGGGCGCTTCTCGTTTTCCGATTCCTGTTGGGCGTGTCGTGCTGAAGGACTTATTGGAGCACGTAAGGATAACAAGCTTATATAACTTTTACCTTTTAGGTGGAGCAAGTTTAGACAGGGAAAATAGGGTCTAGGTGATGGAAATTGATTAATCTTCTTAAATCATGCTAATTGATTATGCTTGAAACTGTCAGTCTAATTTGCTATTCCTCAAATATAAGCTGCACATTTTATGCTAATAAAGAGAATCTAATAAAATGCACTTTCTTCGAATAAATAGTTAATAAATAAGATTTTTGAAACGACAAGCTGGTCTTGTTTATTCATGGTCTTGTTACCATCAGCAGATCCATTTGCCTAAGTGACTTAATTAAATGATAAGAATTACAAAAACTATGGTAAAATCATTATACTGCAGTTGTATATAAATGTGTATATATTTTGTGAATAGGTTTTATTTTATTAGGTCACATGATTCAGTTGCCCAAAAATATGTCCTGTTAGTTTCATGGGCCTTGTGAGTGTTTTATGATTAATGGTGAGTATTGTGGTGTTGGGTAGCGTTGCTGGGACATATTTTCTATAGAGGCGCTGGATCAATTCTTTGGTTGCAGAGTTCGGTTGCTATGGTAACTGACATGTTACATGGTAATTACATAGGATCAATGACTAAAACATGTTAAGTTTGTCCAGTTGTTATATGTTGTTGAAAGGTTTTTTCCAGCAGTGTGAAAATTCCTAGTTGTGCCGGCATATGAGTAGTGTGACAAGTGAAGTTGCACAGTGCATTTGTTCTGTTTCAAAATAGTGGTATTGTCATATATCACTAGTGTTGTGGACGTACAGCACAAGTTTAGGGATTTCAGGTGTGCTAGGTAGAATGTATAGTGAGGATTGTCTATGAAATTGTAGCTTTCGAGTATAGGGACTTGGAGCCTGTTTTAAAACTCACTGTGAAAAGAGTAGAAGAATTTATCCAAACTTGAGTGAAGGGTAAGGTAACGTCGTTTATTTTACTGACGAATGTGGATTCCTATGGTTGGTTAAAGTCCTACCAGGATTTCATGTATGTATGGTTAGGGAAACTTTCCATATGAAAGTGCGTAAATGAGTTTGTAACTCCGTTCAAGTCAAACTTTGAATTGTTACTTTATGTGCATTCAGAGGGAAACGAGTTTGTTATTACCTGTTAGAAGGGTAGAGTAAAGTTTACTTTATCAACGATTGAATATTCTGTGAGAATAGCGTCGTCTATTCCGCGCAAAGGAATACGTGAATGATTGTAAAAACTATCACTTTATTTTAGCGAAACAGACAAATGGTTTGTTTTTCTGTCGTTATTATTGAAATTCATTTAAAAAGTTTTCTTAAAATGGTGCTGTGAAAAAATTTTGTAAAGGAGGGGTGAGCTCTAGGAGCAAGAGACGAGAAGCTGCAGCGGCAGTGTATGTCACAGGGTTCGCGCTGTGATTGGCTAACATACGTCACAGCTAGCGCACTAATTGGTTCATGTGACTAAGTCAAGCTGTCAGCTGATTGGCTTATCCTGAAAGCAGCAATTCTATTGGTTGAGCAAGGTGGTGACGTAGCTTAACCTGATTGGCTTGTTGGTGAGTTACGCGCACGGATTGGCTGGTTTTGCGGAACAACCAGGAAACGTTTACGATCATTTAGAATTAAGCGGATTTGATTAAAAACATGAGTTATTACTACAAAAAAAGAAGAAAAGAAGCTTACATGGCTTCAGAAATTGAAAAATATATTTACACCTGATAAGAAAATTGAAACGCGAGGTGGAAAATTACTTCATAAGTACAAAACACATGCAGCCTATATGGAAGGTGAATATGGTTATCATACTTGCCTTTGGTTTGATAATTGGATGGAATATACCAAAAATTATGGTGTAATAGCATGGCCGGAAGATGGATCATTTAATATGAGGGTTTTGAAAAATTTGAGAGAAAAAATTATGGCTCTTGTGCCAAAGCCTAGACCTACTCAATTTGAGGCTTTAGTTGAATGGGAGGATGAGATGTTTGAACTTGAACGGGAAACCAAAGGTGTGACAAGAGGTCCAAAATTAGACATTAATAGAGAAACTCATGAAGACAGAATGCGTTGATGGAGACGTGCAGACATGTGTGATGATTTATACCCAGTAAGAGTGATGGTTACTGAAATACCAGGTCAAAAGAACACCCAAAAGAAAAATAATATTGAAGAAAGTGAATTAGACGATCCAGTTTTAGAAGAAATTTACATTACAAATCAGAAACAGACTCCTTTTAAACCAGCTTGTACATGGTCTACCCCGATGGTTTCTCCAGTAAGCACACCAAGTGCACCACCACTTAATGAGGAATCACCCAGATTATATCCGAATAATACAGAAACTCCTGAAAGAGTAGTAACGAGAACTAATTCTAGTGTAAACAGAAATTTTCCTGAAACCCCAGTTTTGAGAAATGAAACTTCCAGAAATCTAATGTGAACAGAAAGAGATGATGGAACTCCAAGTACTTCAGAATATTTACGATCAAAAGAAGAATTAATACGACAGTTGACTAAAGGCATGGAAGCAGTAACAGTTCCAGTAACGATTGGTCCTATTCAACCTGTATTTGATCAAGGAGAAATTAGACATCCAGGCTTAACTATCCTATTAAATGCAGAAATTCAGAAAGTAGCTGAAAAATTTTACTCAGATTTAACTGAAATGCACCGAGAGAAAACAATGATGCCTGATTTAACTTTTAATCAAAGTTCATCATGCAGAACTCCAGCAGGTGCAGAATCTGATACTGAGACTCCAGAAAAGAGTGTTGAAAAAACAGATTCAACAACCCCAAAACTTGATGTTGCAAGACTAAAAGCAGATTTGGAGGAATTAATTATTGGCACAATTGGACCTGACAATTTGAAGCATTATCAGGATGATGAATTATTATTTATTTGTAAAAGTGTACAATGGAAAACGAAAAATAAATATGAACAGCTAGAAGAATTAGCTACTGAATTAGAGATTGACTTGTGCAAACAGAAGAATTTGGGAAAACACTACAGGTTAGAATTTACTGAAAGAGACATTGAGAACTTCCATTCAATGGGAAGAATATTGCATATAAAAGATTTGATTGTGTACATAAAAAGATTGTGAGATTTAAGCAAATGGAGGGTGAAATGGACAAAGAAAAGAGAGGAAGAAAGGAGAGAAAGAGGCATGGTGGCAAATCAGTATCCAATGAGGGAAATAGCAGGAGGTGGATATGTGAATGCTCCCTGGTCAATACAGGACTTCTTATTGTTTACCTCAGCTGAGAGAAAAGCCTGTGGAATGGTATCGACAGGTGGACAGATTCATTAAGGTTTCAAAAGTTCTGTGGATTGATGTTGATGGATTCTTTGACATTTTTGTCCCATCGGATCTTTGGACAGAATGTAAAGTTGCTGTAAGTTGGCCAGAGGTAGAACCTGCTCGAGATACAATAACAGGTGCTCCATCATCAGAAGTTATGGGCCTGTATGATAAAGTAATTTACTGGTTGAAAAACAAGATTCCCCCCGAAAGAAGTTGATTGGGTTAAAATAGACAGAACAAATCAAGAGCCAAAAGAGTCAGTACATTCATTTTATGAAAGATTACGGCTGGTATTCAAAAAATACAGTGGCTATGAAAAATTAAGTGAAAAGGACATGAGCCACTTCATATACAGATTTGTTTATGGCTTGAGACCTGAAATTGGTGAAATTATCAGAAACGGAATAGTGGGTTGGCAATCACTCTCAGTTGATGACATTCTGAGAAAAGCAAAATACTGCAGTGATGAGATTGATGCAAAACAAAAGAAGCTTAAAGAAAAGGCAATGTGGGCACAGGTGAAGGTAGCTGAACAGCCAATTGCAAAATTTGGAAAATAAAAATGTCAATGTTAATCAGAATCAAGGAAAATTTAAGGGAAATTATAATAAACAAAAATTCAATGTTAATATTGAAGAGTTGAAACAAAAGCTCCCTTGTTTTAATTGCGGCGAAATTGGACACTGGAAGCGCGAATGTAAAAATCCGCCCAGAAATTTAAAAAATGCATCATTAAATCCACAGATGCAGAATGATGTAAATCTGCAGCAACAGCTACAGCGACAGTTAAATGAGCTAAATCTGCAGCAACAGCTACAGCGACAGTTAGTGAATCAGCAGAGTCAGATTCGACAACCGCCACTTCCAAACTGTATGAATGGTCAGAGGTACAATACAGAAACGGGATTCTGCAGAGGTGATCAGGTAAACAGACGAGTGAATGTGCCAAATGTTTCTCAACAATTTTTGATGACAGAAAATGGAGGAAGTGATTCTGAGGATTACTTATGACGGTGCCTGAGAGAGGGGGAAGTGTGTGTGCTTGGAGCCACTCTTGAGGTAGACCAGTCAGGTCCATTTGTAAATGGTTAAGTGAATGATGTAGAAATCACTTTTCTTGTGGACACTGGTGCTACCCGTTCTACTGTTAGATCAGTGGAAATAGAAAACCTGCCTCTCTCTGGTGACACCATCCAAGTAGTTGGCGTAGCTAATCAACAAATTAAAACAGATTTGACAGAGCCTGTCAAGGTCGAAATTGACAAATTTAAAGACAAACATAGATTTGTAGTTTGTAACAGCAGTCCTGTAAACTTGCTAGGAAGGGACATACTCTGCAAGATGAACTGCAAAATATACTGCTCGCCGGAGGGTATTGAGCTTCAAACACTAGAAGAAGATGGGCTGTACAAATTAACGATGTTAATGGTTGAAGCAGAGGAAAGTAAATTATTTCCTACATTTGACAAAGATAATCTACCTGAAGAATTGAAAAAAACAGTCAAAGCTGAAATTTGGGATTTGTCAGGAAGTGAGATGGGTTTGATGAAAAATGTAGACCCAGTTAAAATTACAGTGAAACAAGGAATAGATTTTCCAAACATTCCTCAGTATAAAATGAAAGCAGAAACCATTGAAGGTGTCATTCCTGTGATTGACAAATTCATAAAACAAGGTGTACTAAAAGAAATTGAAAGCAGTCCTTGTAATTCACCGATTATGGGGATCAAAAAGCCAAACGGAACTTACAGGATAGTTCAAGACCTGAGAAAGGTTAATCAAATAGTTGTTCCATGTTGCCCAGTTGTTCCATATCCAGCGGTAATTCTTTACCAGATTCTGCATGATGCAGAATGGTATACAGTCATTGACCTTTGCAATGCATTCTTTACTGTTCCATTGCATCCAGACAGCCAGCAAATCTTTGCGTTCAGGTTCCAGGATCGCATATTAGCATGGTGTCATATCCCTCAAGGGTATACAGAGAGTCCATCTATCTTTAATCAGTTGCTAAAGAAATCCTTGGAGAATCTAGATTTACCTGGAAAATCAACATTAGTCCAATACATAGATGACCTCCTTGTTGCAGCAAAAACCCGAGATAACTGTGTTACTCTTTTGAATCATCTGGCAGATGAGGGACATAAAGTGTCACCTGAAAAATTACAGTTTTGCAAACAAGAAGTAAAATATCTTGGTCACATAATTGCAAAAGGAATCAGACAAGTGGCAATTGAGAGAATAAAAATGATTCAGGGAATGCAACCTCCAAAAACACAGAGACAGGTCAGAATGTTTCTAGGAATGGTTGGCTATTGTCGCCAATGGATTAGTGGATTTTCAGTAATTGCAAAACCATTGCAGAGGCTAACAAAAGCAGAAATAAAAGACCCAATTATTCTTACAGAAATTGAGATGGAATCTTTTGAGAAGCTAAAAAGAAGCTTGTGTGAAGCTCCAGCTCTAGGCATGCCAGATTATGAAAAGGATTTTGAGCTGTACTGCAGTGAGAGAGACGGATGTGCATTATCAGTCCTTATCCAAAGACATGGGAAACTGAGAAAGCCAATAGCATACTTCTCAGCAGTGCTTGATCCTGTTGCAAAAGCATTACCAGGCTGCTTAAAAGCAGTAGCTGCAACTAGTGTGAGCCTTGAGCAAAGGGAGGGAATTATAATGGGATTTCCTGTAAAAGTCTATGTACCTCATTCTGTTGAAATTCTCCTTACCAGAAGCAAAACACGGCATTTGACAAGTAACAGGCTTACCAAATACGAAAAGGTTATTCTGGGATCAGATAATGTTTCAATAGCAAGGTGTGTGAATTTAAATCCTTCCACATTGTTACCTGATGGTACTGTAACAGAAATCAGAAATGAAAATGACATTGACCATGAGTGCTTGGATGTTTTGCAATATTGCACCAAGCCTAGGCAGGACATTAAAGATGTTCCTTTGCCTAAGTCAGATTTTGTTTATTTAGTTGATGGTTATTGCCTGAGAACGGATGAGGGTTTTCTGAGAGCAGCATATTCAGTGTGCACAGTTGCAAGTGTGATTGAAGCATCATGTCTCGAAGGAATTCGTTCAGCTCAAGTAGCAGAATTGATTGCTTTGATTCGTGCTTTTGAAAGAGCAAAAGAGTTAAAAATCACCATAGTGACTGACAGCCAATATGGATACGGAGTTGTCCATGACTACGGTCAGCTCTGGTCTCAAAGAGGTTATTTAACTTCTGCGGGAATACCAATCAGAAATGCAAAATTGATCAAGAGATTGATCGATGGCATTCAGTTACCTAAGAAAATTGCTGTCGTGAAATGTGCAGCTCATAAAAAGGGTGAGGATTATATCACAAAAGGAAATGCCTATGCAGATGAAATCACAAAATATTGCGCGAAAAACAATTTTTCAATTAATCGGGAAAAGGATAAGGAACATGTTTTGAGTTCACTTATGCTAACATCTGTAGTTGAGACATGGTAAGGAGTAAAAGATTTACAGGATGAGGCAAACGATGAGGAAAAAGACACATGGTTAAAAGCAGGTTGCAGACAGCGAGAAGAAGATGAGATTTGGGTTTACAAAGACGACAGACAGTTTTAGGAAATAGCATTATTGCTGACATGGCTAGAATGTACCATGGTCCAGGAAATATAGGAAGAGATTCCATGATAAGGCTATTCAGACAGACTTGGTACAATCCAAAGTTCAGAATAATTGCAGAATCTTTTTGTCAAAGGTGCTTAATTTGCCAGCAAATGAACCCTAACAGAAAAACAGTTGTGAGCATGGGAACCATAGGACGGGAGGGTGGTCCTTTCACCAGGTTACAAATGGATTTCATTGACATGCCACCCCATAACAAGCTACAATATGTCCTTGTGATAATCTGTTTGTTTTCAAGGTGGGTTGAAGCGTTCCCAACACGTCACAATGATTCAGTTACTGTTGTAAAATTGCTTTTAAGGGAGATCATACCAAGGTACGGTTTTCCGGTGACTGTGGAAACTGATCGTGGAACACATTTTGAAAACAGACTATTACAAATGATTTGTGAAGCATTGAACATAAAACAAAAGTTACATTGTGCTTACAGACCAGAAGCATCAGGTGTTGTTGAGCAAGTGAATGGAACGATTAAGAATAGAATAGGCAAAATGTGTCTAGCTACAGGAATGAAGTGGACTGATGCACTTCCACTTGTTTTGATGTCTCTAAGAAGTACTCCAGATAAAAAGACAGGTTTAAGCCCACATGATATTGTTATGGGCAGAGTCATGAGACAAGCATTTATACCAGTAGGGAAATTGATGAGTATAAATGATAGCGTCATTCTGGAATATTGCAGGAACCTTTCTGACGTCTTGACTTCTGTGTTCCATCAGGTGGGAACCGAAGTGCTAACAAGAGAAAAAGAGCAAGCTCATGATCTGTTACCAGGAGACTGGGTAAGAACAAAAGTTCACCGAAGAAGAAACTGTCTAGTACTCAGGTGGCAGAAAGCAAGACAGGTGATACTTGTCACAACAAATGCAGTGAAGTGCAGGGGTTTGAAAAGGTGGATTCATGCAAGTCACACCATTCGTGTGCCACCACCTGAAAATCCTGACGAAGGTGACTCTACTACTGATTCAGATTCTGAAGAAGAACCTGAGAGAAATCCAGATCCTGAAGATCGACAGGAAAGTCGACATCTGGAGAGTTCAATTGCAAATGAGGCATTGAATGAAAAGGATTTAGAGATTGTGATACTAGACTCTGAAAATGATAAAGATCTGCTAGAAAAAGAAGCAGAAAAAGAGTCTGACCAAGTTGTGATTAAAGACCAGGAGAGTATTGAAAAGCAGAATAGAAGCTCTGAAAGCAGGAACAGAAAATCTGAAACTGGGAAGTTGGAGGTAATTGAAGAAGAAGAAGACGAATTACAAAGTACCAGCTATAAGGATGATGTTCCTAACAGAGTGAAGCTGCCGAGTAAAGAAAGTCCTAAGTACAAATTTGAAGTCTCAGATACAGAATCTGAAGAGAGTGATGAAGATTCTGAAATAAGAAAATTCAGAAAGAGAGCTTGGAGAGCAGAGTGTAACGTGACTGAATCAAAAAAGAAATTACCAAGAAAAGGTGATAACTGGCCAAGAGAAAATGAAGGCCTAAAATTCAAATTGGTGAACAGATCAAAAGAACAGGTGAATGAGGTGTCAAGTCAAAAAGGTGATCCTGAAAAGAAAAGTGAAACAGGGAAGAAAATAGAAGTCATTAGTAGTAGGGCAAAGAGAGTTGTAAAACCTAACCAGAAATACAAGTCCCCTGAGTGGACTTACATAATCATCCCACCTGTGGTGGAGGTGAACAGCAGTAGTCAGGATGAATTAGATGACACAAGTGAAAACGACTGAAGTGTTTTCTGTAAAATTTGATGTTTTGTTTTTGGCATAAGGCTGAAGAAATTGTGTTAGGTGACACAAGGTTGAAGAAATTGTGTTAGCTGGAAAAACACATTGATGTAAGACGCAAGGTCGAAGAAAAGCTGTTAGAAGGTGGAGTTTTCTTTAAAAAAATAAAAATAAATAGGGGGTATTAGACATTTTTGAAATTTTTAATATTTTAAATTTTTGATTTTTGTTTTCTTTGTAAGGCTTTTGTTATCAGAGTGAAAATGCCTTATACTTTTACTAATACCAACTCTAGATGTTCCATTTTAAGGAGATGCTGTAAAATGTCTTTAATTTGTGTGATTCTAATAATCTTTCTTTGGTTAATTTTAGCTGTCATCTTCCCTTTTGGAGTTGACAAGGAAATGTACAAGGCTAATATGTCGAGTAAAGCTTCTGTTAAACAAGATAAACATGGTGCATCAGGCAAAACTAACAGAGTTATTGATCACAAACCAGAGATCCACCAAGATAGATCTGTTGGTGATTTTTCTAGCAATACTTTTTCAAGGCTTCTGGCTGAGTATGTAAAAGTCATGGAAGTCAAAGACTGCTACATTTGTGTAAATTTGCCCGCTTCTGTTTCGGAGGGAGTGACATATAATATGCTTCCTCTTACTTATGGCATAACCTGCAGTGTGATAGCTAGTTTATTTGATCAGACTGGTCGTTTAGAATAATACTATTCGAACCACGATGAAATCTTTGCAAACTTGAAAATTGACAAAAGCTTGAATAAGCATAAACAAGCTAAACAGATGAGGGAATTTTTCATTGTAACTAATGAACTTACCTACGAGTATGCTTTTAAGAACAATTTAACTTGTAAATTGAGAACTGAGGAAAAGTCTTTCCTGAATTTAGTTGAAGAGAGAAGAGCAATTTATAAGAGAAATGAAATGCTCAAACAAACCAAATCAAAATTTTGGCAGTTAGAGGACGAAAAGCTTAATGGTAAATCTTTTGAAAATGTTGCTATTCACATAGATAAACCTGTTAGTGGTAAATTTTGCATTAGGAGAGATAATACACTGTTTGACAATTAATTTGTGGGTGCAAGTCAATGTGAAGACACTTATCAAATCATGGGGGGTTGGGGATTCAAAGGCGGCAAGAATCCGATTTTTCCTGGAAATTATTTTGTGTGTGGAGACAAAGCCTATTACAACCTCCCAGACTGGGACTTGCTTTGTTGGATTAGTTTTTCCAAAAATATTCCATGTTGACAGAAATGCAGAGGGTTCATTTGAGATCAGCAACCATTTGAATAGATTTAAAAGAGAAAGTTTTTCAGAAATTCTGGGAGACATCTTCGAAGCAGTAATACCTTTAGTGGGTATAACCGTAAATGCAGTTAAAATCAGAAAACTGTCCACAATTGTTGACAGGTTGTCAACTGATACAGCTAGTGGCTTCCAATTAGTGGATACTGAGCGTATTGCTATAAGGTCCATGGTAATGCAGAACCGTCTTGCCCTAGACATTCTGCTAGCAAAAGAGGGAGGAGTTTGTGGCATTTTGCATGTCCAACATTGCTGTACTTATATCCCTGATAAGAGTCAGAATATTGAATTGTACATTAAAAACATCACTGAGTTGCAATCTGAAATAGAACCTTTAGAAGTTGAAGATTTTACAGAACGTTTGAGCAAAAGATTTGCAGCAATCAAAACCTGGTTTCAAGAGATTGGTAGTTCAATCTTAGGCAAAATACTGACACCTTTATTAGTTATAGTCTTTGTGATACTGTTGTTGAAGATCAGTTGCATGTTACACAAGAGAAAGAAATACCTGAGGGAAAAGAAAAGAATGAATGAGCTCAGAAAGGAGCAGGAGAGAGAAATAGAAATGGAAGAGTTCCGTAGAACTCAATATGAGAGTTGCAGACAAACAGCTGAGGCAAGACTTTAGAAATACTAAAACAGTGAAAATCAAAACATGTTCTTCAAGGGATAAAATTGTGCTAAATTTTTGGGTGTAGTTTGGTGATTTTGAAATCACCATATGAGGGAGTTGATGGAGCGAGTTTCAGAAATATATTTTGTTTTGACTCACAAAGTTAAACTTCCATAATAAAATAATCATATTAATCAGCATGAAGTGAAATGTACTAATCAACCTAGATTAAAATGCATACACGACATAAGGGACTAATATATGTGCTCCATGTTGCAAATGCATGTTCGTAAAAATAATAAACTAACCTTGTCTATTGTCTTTGTCAGAATTAAATGCGGCTGTTTTATTAATGGCATGTGCTTATTTGCGTGTGCTTATGTTATGTCTTTTCGTCTTTATGTGGCACAAGTTCGAGGAAGAATCCTGTTTGTTGCTAAAATGCTTTGGATAGGTAACATAGATTAATGGGTTAAAAATTAGCAAAGGGAGAGGATGCTGTACAGGCCTAGGCAGTGCGTCATACCTAGCACATTACGACCAAGTACTGATTGTCTTGTATACTCACGTGCATGGGGTTAGGGAGGGATAAGGGGTGGGTAGAAGGGTAGTTGGGTGGTTGGGGTCGGTGGGTGGAGGAGGGGGGGTTCATGTTATTCATCTTTTACTGAATAGACTTTGCACTACTGATAAAACGTGTCATGATGCTTGGTGGTGATCTCCTGACTGTGGGGAGCCACGTATTTCGTTTTGCTTACCTACTCAATAAAAATTTGTTATGAAAAAAAATTAGCAAAGGGGGTGGCTAACAGAATGAAACTTAATTCTTTCATTAATTATTCTTTTGTGTTTGTTTGAATAAGAGTCATCAAGAGAGAGGCCTGAGGCCTAGTGTTTTAAAGATGGCGTTGTCGAGTCCTGTCCAGAAAGAGCAAGAGCCCTGCGTGGAAAGTTTTATCACGTTGAAAATATTTGCAAGCTCATTTGAAAATTGTATTATACGTGCTCTTGGAAGGACTAAACCAAGGACGGAAACCGGCAAAGATTGCCAAGCTAAGGAAGTCACGGACTGTCATTTGCAAAATGTTTCTTTTTGAGGAAGCTGCGTAACTTGTGAATAAGAGACAATAGACTCTAAGAAAAGTCTGAATTAGGCTTCGAAAAGGCTTCGAAAAGATGATGACACCATGTGGACTGACATCTGTCAGCCAATGAAAACACTGGATGGCAGGAGAAAAGAATACTTTTTAGTGAGATTAGCTAGGTAAAAAGGTATAAAAATTGTCCCCTTGGGCAGGAGGGCGCTTCTCGTTTTCTGATTCCTGTTGGGCGTGTCGTGCTGAAGGACTTATTGGAGCACGTAAGGATAACAGGCTTATATGACTTTTACCTTTTAGGTGGAGCAAGTTTAGACAGGGAAAATAGGGTCTAGGCGATGGAAATTGATTAATCTTCTTAAATCATGCTAATTGATTATGCTTGAAACTGTCAGTCTAATTTGCTATTCCTCAAATAAAAGCTGCTAATTTTATGCTAGTAAAGAGAATCTAATAAAATGCACTTTCTTCAAATAAATAGTTACTAAATAAGATTTTTGAAACGACAAGCTGGTCTTGTTTATTCATGGTCTTATTACCATCAGCAGATCCATTTGCCTAAGTGACGTAATTAAATGATAAGAATTACAAAAACAATGGTAAAATCATTATACTGCAGTTGTATACAAATGTGTATATATTTTGTGAATAGGTTTTATTTAATTAGGTCACATGATTCCGTTGCCCAAAAATATGTCCTGTTAGTTTCATGGGCCTTCTGAGTGTTTTATGATTAATGGTGAGTATTGTGGTGTTGGGTAGCGTTGCTGAGACATATTTTCTATAGAGGCGCTGGATCAATAGCATGTTACTCTTTTGTACAGTAAGTTTTAAATCAGCAATTTTGTGATGACAAATTCCTTTTATAGCTTATTAGGGCTCTCTACGCCGGGGTCGCCTATGGTTGAATAGTTACACCACTTCACTTTGAGGTGGGCTTTGACATAACATTTCAACTGGTATGGTCATGTAATTTAGTATTTTATTGATAATACATTCAAAACTCTTAATTTTTGTTTATATGTTAAAAAATCTTTAGGACACACATATGAGATCGACTACATTTGTTATTAGAAAAAATCTAACAGTTGAATAAGTCACAGGAGTGGTGGGTCCCATATTACCCTTTTATCCATAAACAAATTAATAGATGCACATGAATTCTTAAGGATCCCTCTTCTTTCATTATAGATACCTATAAAAAATTCATACTCCAGCACCTATAGCATCCTACTTCATGTATTATTTATAAAGGAATAAGGAATACAGTTTGTAATCACATAGTAAATCCTTCAGCGAGTGTTACCAAATAAAGCAAATTTTATTCATTTTCCCTTTTAGTATCAGCATCGAACTCGACTAAATTTTGTGAATCATTTGCCGTTTTGAATCATAATATTTGTAGGTCGCAATTACATTTTTTCTACTCTTCACTGGTTTATTTATTATGCAGTAGTTGATATTCTATTATTTTTGGCTCATACTTCCTTTTTTCTCTGGTGCAAATTTCGTGGTCTCAATTCAATTTTTTCCCCACAATACGGGTGCTCTATCATAGATATGGCCTATATACACAGCATGGTATTTTTTCATTTTAGATCTTGTCTGTCCTGTCTGCTATTGTTCTAATAGCACTGTAGTACTTAGCATTAGAAGTCTGCTATGGCGGTCTCACTGATTGATTTGCAAGTTCTGCTTGTAACATCGACAGCAAGCAATGCATATAACTCATGTACTAAACAAACTCTTGTAAAAGTCCCACTGAGGATGAAATTAGGTATGGGCGAAATTTGCGAATTCGCGGTCCGCGAATTTGTGCGAAATTGCTAAAAAAGTCCGCGAGTTCGCGAATTTTCCCACCAATTCGCGGATTTTTGTGCCATTTGCACAAATATGTGACCACGTGTGTCTGTAACTTTGCCAGCGCGCCAAAAGGCTCCGAGGTCCCTTGAGTGAGCTGGCCATTATAGTGGGGACGGGCGGGAAGATGTTTCATACCGCGAGTGTGTGGGGCTTCTATGCGAGTTCACATGCATCTTGTTTATAAAGGGTCAGAGACCGAGCAGAGCAGCAGATGAGGAGAAAGCAGCCTCCTGGTCACAGGAGCTACACGGGGATGGCGCTCGGGAAACTCATGGATGCAAAAATACGTTTGGCACAGGACCCCAGAATCCTTCAGATGTCCACGATAGCTCTGCTGCGCGTGTTGGTACAAAGCCATTCTGATCCTGCTCAGTGGGTTCAGGCGCATGCAGCTGCTGCTGCTGGACAATGTCCTATCTCATACTATATCTGCCCCATACAGGCATATGCTGGCATTGGGCAGTAGGGTGCAGTGGCATGCGGTTGCTACACGCCTGGTACATGCACATACCGGTGCCAGGGGGGACACATGTTTATTAGTGCTGTGTAGCAAGTTATGACTTTACATTTTGACTGCACCAGACGGTGGTACCACCTACACGGATCAGGAGCATCCAGGCACCAGACTTCATGGTGCAAGAGCATAATGGTGCTGTGCGGTACGGTATATATGTACTGGCGGCAGGGGGACACTTAGCACAATGTGTGCTCACACCCAGAGGGTTCCCAGGCAATTGAGCACAAATGATTTTCACACTGAGAGGGCTCCGGGGCAGTTCAGCATCACAGGGCTCACACCCACTGGGCCCCGGGGCAGTTCAGAAGCGCGTGGGCTCACAACCTCTGGGCAGCTCAGCAGCGCTGGGGTTCACACCCACAGGGCTCTGAGGCCGTTTAGCAGCGCCACCCTCTGGTTCATCACTGCCACCCTCTGGTTCTTCAATGCCACCCTCTGGTTCACCACTGCCACCCTCTGGTTCATCACTGCCACCCTCTGGTTCACCACTGCCACCCTCTGGTTCATCACTGCCACCCTCTGGTTCACCACTGCCACCCTCTGGTTCATCACTGTCACCCTCTGGTTCATCACTGCCACCCTCTGGTTCATCACAGCACCCTCTGAATCACCACTGCCATCCTCTGGTTCATCACTACCACCCTCTGGTTCATCACTGTCACCCTCTGGGTCATCACTGCCACCCTCTGGTTCATCAAAGCACCTTCTGGTTCACCACTGCCACCCTCTGGTTCACCACTGACACACTTTGGTTCACCACTGCCACCCTCTGGTTCATCACTGCCACCCTCTGGAACACCACTGCCACCCTCTGGTTCATCACTGTCACCCTCTGGTTCATCACTGCCACCCTATGGTTCATCACTGCCACCCTCTGGTTCATCACAGCACCCTCTGGTTCACCACTGCCACCCTCTGGTTCACCACTGCCACCCTCTGGTTCATCACAGCACCCTCTGGTTCACAACTGCACCTTCTGGTTCATCACAGCACCCTCTGGTTCCCCATTGTAGATTATGGGGAGAAAGCACACCTGCCCAGCCTCAACTGGGGGCTGGTGATGTGTTACTGAATTTGAGCTTCAAGTTCGGCACCTGCTTCCTTATCTGTAAGTGCTTCCTGTTGTGGTTTAATTTTTGTGACAGCCTGGAGCATTGTGCCATATTTGTAACTATTCTCTGACCCTGCATCAAGGGTCAGAGCAGGGTCAGAGAATAGTTGCAAGTAGGGAACAACTCTGGAGGCGCCGCTCAGGAAGCACTTACAGGGTTACAGCAGGTGCCCAAGTTGAAGTTAATTTCTTTGTAACCATTTGGTAAATGGTTACAAAGAAATTAGCTTCAACGTGGGCACCTGCTGTAACCCTGTAAGTGCTTCATATACTTCAGTTTTTTAAAATCCGTCCCGAACGCTATTTTGCTGATTTTTCTGCAATTTCGCGAGATTCGCGGACAGCGAAATTGCAGAAAATCCGCAAATTCCGCGAACGGAACGGATTTTACGCCCATGCTTAGATGAAATATGTATTGGCTGACGATCATGTAATTGATTGGAAGAGTATAAGCACAATAAAGATGACAAAAATATACAACATGACCTTGGACTTATGGACTGACTTTTCTGGTGATCTGTCCTCAAGCATTGTTATTTATAAGAATTGTTGGAGTGCTCTAATATATTGTTTTAAGATAGTGTGGCTGTTAGTCTTTGGAAGAACACTGTCATTTCCCTTACAAGTAGCAGGAGGGTGTTCTGTGGTAGCCCCAGTCTTTGAACAAGTATTATTTCTATATACTTTCTACCCTGACTAGTTTGAGTACTGTGGGACATTATTGTCACAGCTTCTTATCTGTATTAACTATTATTTCACTAACCCTGCCCAATGTCAGCTTCCATGCTCAGGCAGTCTAGCAAAGATATGAGGATGAGCTTTGTACTATGGCCTGTGCTGACACCAGCCTGAACTGGGCTTTAGGGCTTTTGGATGTCCATGTGGCTAAACCCAGGTGCCTGAGGCTATCTTCAGGCAAGCAGGTTGGATTTGGGCATAGGAGGCTGAAAACAGCATGTGCAGCGATACCTTGACAATGGAAGCCATACATACACCAATGCGATGGCACTAAGCATGGAGGGCAGTACTACAGCATAAAAAGGCATACTTCGGCATCTGAGGCAATGCTATGCATAAGCCTATAAGCCCTGAGTCAACGTAGAGTTATACTTAGGCAGTGGAGGTGCACATGTACATGGTATAGACGCTTTTCCTGGGCCTATGATGCTTCAGTGGGCATATACATTTTATATAGGCTATACCAGGACATAAAAGGCAGCCTCTCTTTACAGCAGTTTGTATTTGGGCACACATATTAAGCTGTGTGTAGGAATCTGATACTGTGCCCGGGCACCTGAGAATGTACCCGATCATTTAAAACTTCTGCTGGACATTTGAGGTGAGGCCTAGTTGTTTGAGTGCATAAAAGGATGGAAATATTCATAATAGGCTGTGTCTGGGCATAGAGGACAAGGTCTGAGTGTAGGAGGTGGAACAAAGGAGAAAGAATCTGATAATCGAGTAGGTATCAAGGCGAGTTAGACTTTTCCAAGGAATACCATGTTTATTCCTGGTCATTACGACCCTCATCAACGCATCCCTTTCCATGGGAGTTTTTTTAATGAACTTTTGAAGCATATGATTGCAACTGCACTACTTAAGATACTGGCCACTGAGGTCCTGAACAGTCATAAGCTCATGACCACTACACCAGCAACATCTATGAAAGAGAACATAGAGAGCTACTGCAGGATTATGTGGAGAAGCTGCTCTACAGCCATCAATCTGCATACCTATACAGAACAAATCACACATTAACCAGACTTGGAGAATGGTCAGAAATCACATGTGAGCGAAGCTATCAATAGTGCAGTAGGTGTAATAGCACCGGGCTCAGATCTGAGGACCTTATTGCACCCCAAATGTAGCTGTTGTTATTGGCAAACCAGTGGATTGGTGACCCTTTTTGCGTGCATATTTTAGGGCCCTTTGCTGCCTTGCTACACCACTGGAATCATGGGAAAAGTCTTGCATACGAAATGATCTTCAATTATTCAGCTATCAGTATCAGGTCATCCAGCAGAAAAGAGTAAGGCTCAGTCTTAATGCAGCTAATATTTGATGTACATATGTGTTAATTGAATCTATACCAATGCCATATTCAGTTCCAGGTGTCAGCAGACAACATAGAGGTCCAACTGCACCTGGAAAACAAATCCGAAATCAAAGTGAACATGGCAGCACATTTAGCCGCCTGTACCACACAGTGAGACAGTCTTCCCTGGCTCAGTGGGACCAAAAAAACACATTTTTATTGTCATGTGTTTTATTGTCATGTGTTTTTTCTATAAATACCAATAAAACCAATTTAAAAAAACACATTCCCTCGGTGGGTTTAACAAGAAGCAGCATATTCCGATTCCCATAGCTCTTAGTCCTTGTAGCAGACACAGGCCAGACCCTAAATGTGGAAAAAACACTAGCAGTCACCAGTGGCGGTCGGTAATTTTACCAGGGAGGGGTCCGGGGGCAACACACGTACAAATACACACTCACACCCATGAATTCACACACACCCATTCACAACACTCACTCACTTATACGTATACATTCATACATACACACACACCCTAAACACAAACAACACATAAAACTTTCCTTCACTGAAGAGAGGGAAGCCTCAGAGGTCCCTCACTCGTCACAGAGTGGGATGGGGGTCAGTGAGACTGCTGAACCCACCCCACTCTGAGATGAGGTGGCTTAAGACTGAAGTGCCCTGGTGCGAGGCAATTAGTGACGCTCCCCCTCATCACAAGGGGGACAGCCTCGAGGCACTTTTACCAGGCTGAGGAGGTCACACCCACAGGGCTGTGCAATCCTCAGCCTGGCAAAGTTCAGCTCAGGCAGCCAGGAGCCTGCGCATTGAGTGCATGTCTAGCTCCTGAACAAGAAGAGCGTCTGTCAGGCTGATCTTTGTTCAGCCTGACAGTCACTCTTCTTGCATGGAAAAAGATGGGGGTGTGGCCCCTCATTCTGTATGGACGGGCAGAGGCTGGCAGTCACATTTGATTTTGACTGAGACCTATTATTTAACCCACAAATAATTGGAAATGTTAAGGCTTAGACCCAAACCCCAGCTATTATTGCCACAATTCATTCCAACAGAACGTCGAGCTGAGCTAACTAGCCCACTTATAAAGCACAAGCGAACTGGTGCAATGAGGTCTACACATAGCGGCGGTCCATGCAGGCGGGGTGTTGTGGGGTGGGGGCGCAGTGGGGTGGGAGTGGTGGAAGTTGACAGACGACGGAATAAATAAATGAATAATTCCTATTCTGTCATCTGTAGACATCCCTCAGCCCACCTCACGGAGCTTACCTGCACAGCTATCTACACAGCCCTACCCAAACCCTACATACAGTATATGCAAAATCAGGCAGCAACGTAGCCTTCGAGAGGAAAATAACGAGACTACTTTAAACCTACACTAAAATACCCCACTGGCTCCCGTTGAACTCCAGCATCAAGCTTAAAAGCATGCACATAGAACAGCGAAATTGGAGATCAAAACAGCTGCAGAAGTGGGCCCCACCCACTTTCCAAACCGAACCGTAGGGTGTTATTGCAACCACCAATTAAAAGCCTGAGTTGGGAAGGCAAGAACAGAGAGAGCAAACCTTAGGAGCACATGGTGGCTTAAAGATCAGGAAACACCTCTCATCAAATATAAACTTTACAAACAACCACACAAATGAGATAACAACTCCTGTAATCAACAACGAGTAAGAAAATGATGAGATTAATTCTGTTGCAAAAGACTTAAACAGTTTTCACATTTCATACCAAATCTCAAAATACACCTCAAAAACTAAATGCCACCTTCTGAGCCTTGCTGCAACAGAGGTCTAACCAACAGGCAATCACTACTTTCAACCAATCTAATATTATAAAGAGAGAGCCCAAACCTTTGAGGCGGGTAATCTCAGTAACCACAGCACCAATCACAACACCCAATACAGCGTTGGAAATGGCAGTTGCAGCAGAAGGACATAGGCTATGCAGACGGCCACCATATACATTTCTTTTTTTAAAAACATTTTAAATTGTTTTTATTAACTTTTCAAGAAACAGTGGTGTTCATCACAATCATACAGTGCAAGACATACAATTGTACCGTAGGACACCATATACATTTAAAAGGTAAAAGAACCGTGCCAGCAAAGTAGTCCCTTGTGGGCGTGTCTGCGTTGTGCTGTGGGCGTGGGCTGGGGGCGTGACTAACGCTGGGGGCGTGTGGTACGGCCATCACATCGTGGGCTGTGGGCGTGTGCTGGGGGCGTGACAAACGCTGGGGGCGTGTGTCCGCCCTTCATGCCATGTGAGTCGTACATACAAGCGCCAATTATGTTGCTGCGCAGCATCAAGGGGCACGCTGGGGGTGTGACCCGCTGGGGGTGTGAGAAACGCTGGGGGCGTGTGTTCGGCCTTCATGCCATGTGAACGCAATTGCGCCGCATCAAGGGGCACGCTGGGGGCGTGAGAAACGATGGGGGCGTGTGCTACGTTCTGCCCTTCATGCCATGTGGGTCGTACATTAATCAGAAGATCGTCTGCTGTGGCCGTGTGCTGGGGGCATGACAAACGCGTTCAGCTGGAGGCCTGGTAAGTAACATTACTACAGCCTCTCCTGCGCGCTGTTACTGAACTCTCTCATTCAACGAAATTAGACGCGCCTGCTACCATCAACCAGGGCTCTAGCCGGGGCCCAGGCGGCGGATCAGTACACTAATTACACGCGCCTGATAACATCAACCAGGGCTGCAGCTGGGCCTCAAGCGGGGGAGCATGCGCCTGCTAACATCAAACAGGCCTGCATCTGGCCCTCAAGCGGGTCAACACGCAAATAAGCGTGTCTGCGGGGACAATTACTGCAGCCTCTCCTACTCGCTGTCACTGAACTCTCTCATTAAACGGATTTACCCGCGGCTGATAACTCTCTCATTCAACGACATTACACGCGCCTGCTAACATCAACCAGGGCTGTAGCCGGGCTCAGGCGGCGGATCACTACACCAATTACACGTGCCTGCTAACATCAACCAGGGCTGCAGCTGGGCCTCAAGCGGGGTAACACGCGCCTGCTAACATCAAACAGGTCTGCATCTGGGCCTCAAGCGGAGGAACACACAAATGAGCGTGTCTGCGGGGACAATTACTGCAGCCTCTCCTACTCGCTGTCACTGAACTCTCTCATTAAACGGATTTACCCGCGGCTGATAACTCTCTCATTCAACGAAATTACACGTGCCTGCTAACATCAACCAGGGCTGTAGCCGGGCTCAGGCGGCGGATCACTACACCAATTATACACGCCTGCTAACATCAACCAGGGCTGCAGCTGGCCCTTCTCCGTCCCTATTCTAATGAAACAAAAAATGTTGTCTACCGCGAGATTTTAAAATAAATTGCCAAATACACACATTACACACATTCTATTTCATACCCGGACAACGTTGGGACGGGCTGCTAGTGTCAAATAATCTTACGTTATTAAACCAGCAACTAACATAAACCCTTCAAAGAAGTAAATATATAAATATGAGGCTGTGCCTGTGTTTGTGAGGCAGTACTTGAGCATATAAGGCTGTTCCTCTTCATATGAAGCTGTGCCTGTGTTTGCGAGGTGGTACTTTAGCATGTGAGGTTGTACCTCATCCTATGAAGTTGTGTCTGTGTTTGCGAGGCATTACTTGAGCATATAAGGCTGTTCCTCTTCCTATGAAGCTGTGCGGCATGCCTGTGTTTGCGAGGTTGTACTTGAGCATTGTGAGGTTGTACCTCGTCATATGAGGTTGTGCCTGTGTTTGTGAGGCGGTACTTGAGCATGTGAGGTTGTACCTCATCCTATGAAGTTGTGTCTGTGTTTGCGAAGCATTACTTGAGCATATAAGACTGTTCCTCTTCCTATGAAGCTGTGCGGCATGCCTGTGTTTGCGAGGTGGTACTTGAGCATTGTGAGGTTGTACCTCGTCATATGAGGTTGTGCCTGTGTTTGTGCGGCGGTACTTGAGCATGTGAGGTTGTACCTCATCCTATGAAGTTGTGTCTGTGTTTGCAAGACATTACTTGAGCATATAAGACTGTTCCTCTTCCTATGAAGCTGTGCGGCATGCCTGTGTTTGCGAGGTGGTACTTGAGCATTGTGAGATTGTACCTCGTCATATGAGGTTGTGCCTGTGTTTGTGAGGCGGTACTTGAGCATGTGAGGCTTTACCTCATCATATAAGGCTCTGCCTGGACGTATTATGTTCCTCAGCATGTGTACCTCTGCCTAGGCATACCAGGTTGGACCTTGGTGTAGGAGGAATGGTTTGGGCCAGGGCAGGGCATATGAGACTGCATATGTCATGTCAATAAATGGATAATTTATCATAGCACATGGGATTTAACCTCACTGGAAAGGCTTCCAATCAAATTTGCAGCTCTAAGGGTTTTTGTTTCAGAAGGGATATCTAAATCCTAGTCATGTTAAATACATTTTATAACAATTTGTTGACATTTATTCAGGTAAAACATGTTCATTCATGTGTTAGTGTGCTGATTATTAAAAGTATCTGTACAATTCGGGGTGCAAAGAGATGTACATTTAACTATGGATCAAGTTATTGATCATTGATGCTGCAGACAGTAATGGTGGTGGCACCAGAGCAAATATTTGTGAATTGGTTCAAGCGTTGACCAAGGGAAACAGTTCCTGTTTTACGCTGGCCACCTCCTGCTGTCATAGCGGCGCCACCACTGTGGTGGACATTTTTTTATCTTAACGGCCCCCGCCGGTATGACAGACAGTGCTTTGGAGTGATAAACCGTGGTGGAAGGTCCGCCATGAAACCCCATGTGGCAGAACTGATATTACACACGTGACTACTGAAAACAGATCTAAAAGCGTGGGACTATTGCCAGGAGCCCCATGCAAAGCATTTGAGAGTTTTCTCTTATTGGATGGAGAACGTTTAAAACGTTTTTGTGCCCAGTAGTGCCACAGCGTCATGGGCAGTCCTGAACAAAAGGTGCACTGGAAATGACGTCAGATACACTGCATCTTAAGAGAAGTTACAGTGTCAAGGAACGCTTGTTTTAAATTAATACATTTTTACTTCTAGCACAGAGCATACCTCACCCCTTTAAGATTATCCCTCCTTCTAAGCAGCCATGGCTGTTTGCCCCAGATGTGGAGAAATAGCACCTGAAATGCCCCACAAGGTGTGGTCTTGCACTGGCCTTAATGACTTTTGGGAAGAAGTGGTCGCGGGCATTAAAAAAGTTACTCAACGGTCCATTCTGCACACTCCATTGGCATGCCAGTTGGGGGGTTCCCGCGTCCACACAACCGTAAGGTTACTACCAGATTTGCAGATCTCGCCATGATCCTGGCGGAATGTGAAATGAACTGGAAAGCCCTGAGCGGTCCAAGTTTGAGTAAATGGAGAGATGGCCTCCTCAGATGGGCGGGCTATGAGAGTGCTGTTCTCTTCCGGGAGGCGAGAAGGGGAAGGGGCTCGATAGATAATGCTAAAGCATGGGACCACCTAGTAGACTGCTTGAAAAAACCTGACTTGGACACCCCCGGAAAACTCCACTCCACCCGTAGACGAACCAGCAGCGGAACCCAATCGATCGTTCTTATTCTTACACATTGCAATAGGCGCAAAATACTCCATAGATGGGGATTTGGTGACACTGAAGGATACTAGAGCGATGTTATGTGGGGGTCACTAACAGGGGTGTGGGAGTATTAGAGGGGCACAGGGTGGGGGAGTTTCTTGTTTGAATGGAGAGGTCAGCAATAATTCATTTGTACCAACATCTGACCCTTGAAATGCAACGCATAAGTAATTGCTGAATACTGCATCTCTCAGATCTTGTGAATATTTTTTATTTTGTTGGAAAACATAATAAACATTTTTTTTTTATCTTATTAGAAGTTGCCCATGACAGAGCGATGGTGGTTTACCTCTGACAACACCACCACAAACTGCCTTCCTCCAAATGGAAAGTTGGATCAGGGAGGAAGGACAGTACTATGGCAACGTTTCGGCAGAGGTCCTGTTAGCAGCTCCTCAAAATAAAATAAAGCCACTAGGATTGCATTTTATAGTGCTTTAATCATAAAAATTGATCATAGCTTCTTTTGGCAGTTGTTCACCATTTCCTGTTTTCAACAGGTTGACACTTGTTTTGGCTCTCATTGTGGCTTGTTTACAGCGACGTTCATTGGGCCAGAGTATTGATTCATTAGTAAGAAGCTTTCGTCATTGTTCTCCCAAGGAATCTAGTGCAAGTGGTGATTAAAGTATAGAGTATGTTGTAAGTAGCTAAATTGTGGCAGTTTAAAAAAAACAAATGTTTCAGGAAAAACAATGGTGAGTTCACCCTATTCTGCATTGTTGAAGGTATCATGACCGAAAAATTATTTATAGCAGTCCCAGGAGGTGCGCTGCACAAAATGCTGCGTACTTCTTTGCTCATGATTTTCCTTCTCAGCTGTGTTCAACCTCAATGCACCCCTGTCCTGCTCCTGGGTCTTTGCCTGGGCTCTCTCGCCCCCTCACTTGCAGAGTTACTCTGATTCAGGTGCTGGTTCAAAGCCCCTGTCATTCAAGCTCCCTCACAGACCGCTCATCAGTCCCACGCCGATGTCACTACACTATCATACAGGTCTTCTCCCTTCCTCTTCTCATTCTGACCCCATCCCCACTCGTCTTTGAACATACCGCTGTCCTTCAGATGTCCTTGGGTGGGCTCTTCATCTCTGCTCATCTTTGTTCTGTTTGTTGATGTGAGGTGTCCGGGAGTGACAGGTTGGATGTGATGGCAGTCTCAGTGTCACATCAATTCAGAACTGCACCAAAATGGATTATCGTCTATTAAACTGTGGAGATAGTTCACAAAGCTTAAGTGGCACTTGGTGGTACAATCTAAAGTGAATTTGAAAACGTGGCTAGTCAAACTAATTGAATTAAAGTGTGTAGTTCTGATATTAGCGCAATTTTGTATCTAATAAATAAAATATCCTAATTACAAGCCCCCTCCGCCGCCATTACGTCACTTTTTCCCATATTAAAAGTGAAGCACCAGCGGCTCAAAGAGCTTGTAAATAAGGCCCTAAATATGTAGACTCCTGCTGGTTCTTGCGCCATATTCCTTGTCATATAACATAGTCAACAGTGATAGCACATACCTGCCCACAGAGAGGATCCTACACTCTATTCCATTAATTGATGGGAGGCTCAGGACCCACAAGCGCTCAGCAAAAGACATGAGCAAGAGCCACATAGGGTGCATGGAAGTCAACTACAGACACACAAGGCCTGAAGCTACTACCATTCACTAGCACTGGCATTACTGTTGCTCCCCGATTCCAAGGGGGTCGCACAGCACCATTAGGAACAGAATGTGAACAGGACACTGTGGCCTTCTCTGCTTCCTGTAGTTCCAACCGTTTGTCCTTCCTCTATCTGCTCATCAAATGGGTTGGGATGGAGGTCAAGCCTGTGATGTCACTGCTGGCCAAAGGGTGTGTGAAGTTTCCTCGACCACCCCCGCCATTTTGGTGAATTGGCATCCATGTTGTTTCCCCCAAAGCACCTTGTATTTTGTCAGCAAATGAACATGCAGATTATTTCATGAGAACACAGGGAGACGGCAATCTCCCACTAATATTAAGGCCATTTGGAATCTATTACAATTAACTGACTAAACAGGGTAAAGATGCTTGATTCCCTCAATGAAGAACACTGTAGCATGTCATTGTTTTTATTAAAGAGAATTATGCATGGCGGATTCCCGACAGCACAAATGTATGGAAGACTGCCGAGACGTTCACTATAAATGAAAAAAATATCTTAACTATATATTACCCCTTTGTTCCTCTTGCTCGTCACAGTCCTTTATTAATGAGTCATCAACGCTAGGAATCAGTCAACCACGCTATCCCATTCAAATTGACACTAATTGTTATCCCCTCTGATTTGCCATTAGGCATCCCCTTCTGAACTTTCCGTGTTAAGATATTCTTTTCCACGTGATGCTGCCCTGCACGTACCTAAGAGTTTTATTTATTTATTGGTGGACAGGACGTTTCGGCAAAACGTGACAGATACTGCTTCCGCCATGTTACAAGTACCATAGCCTATAGTGCACTTGTAATATGAGGGAAGGGAATCCGCCATTATTGTGAGGAGTAGTATCCTGTCCACCAAACTGTAAATAAGGCCCACTGTTCCTTTTATTTAGTTGTTTATTTTATTCATTTGGTTTGTTCAGGATGTGCGGCAGAGAGACCCTGATTCCGAAGTTCTCTTTTGTTCACATCCCAAAAACGATTTGGTTTCTTTATTCATTGTTCGTCAGGATAGACCTAGCCATGCAGACAGACCACCGACCTGGAGACCTCGCATCACCTTTGAGTGCCATCTTTGGCACTCAGGGCCTGAAGTTCCTCTAGCTGTGCAGTGCCAGCGGGAGATTTGGAACCAGTCACATGCCCTCCCCTTTGTATCCTTTTTGGTCTCTATCAACAGGGGGGTACACGTCCTGCCATGGGGTGTCCATCAGTTTTCTCCACTCCCCTTCGCAGTTACCTTCACAGAGAACTTTTTTGGAGGGATGCAGCTTCTGGAAAGGAGTGTGACAATTCCCCTTTATAGTGCACAAAGCCAGGGATTGCTTTTGTGTGTGTATGTTTTTTTTTTCTAAACCAAATAGAAGACGAGACCTCACTTTGCAGATTCAGGACTCATTGTACCTTGGGAGTTGCATCGGTGGAAGCCATCATGGATTCTGCTGTGGAAGGGAGTGCCCTCCGCTCAGGGGTTGGATGAGGCATAGTGTTTTTATCATTCCATTGGGTTGGTGACATCCAAGCATTTTCCACATGATCTTCTTTGCTGCTAGAGCACGTGACCCTGAGACCTACCGGCTGCAGTGAGGTTTACTTGGCCCCTGAGACCCTTGAGGCATGGCTCTATCAATCCAAAATAAGTACTTCCTCTGTGTACCATTTTCTGTTATCATTTTGGTACTCTGTCTTGCTGGACCCTACAAATTAGCCGGTTGAACGCCTGCTGCCAGGAGTGTGTGTGACGTGCCAGGCAGGGGGCTGCCTCTTGAAAAGGCTCTCTTTGACTGTCATCCTTACGGGGCTGGCTCGCTCATGTTGACATGGGCTGGTATTAATGGTGCTACTGGTGACAGTGCTTCTAGGCTGCTAGGAGATGCACTGTTATGGTTGAATCCCCTTGTTCAACTGCCTCACACGTTCTACCTCTGTATTATGATGTTTGATTGGGCTGCGTTACTTGTAATGCAAATCCTGTCAGATTTCCCTAGGCATTGAAGTGCCAAGGCATAGCACAGTCTGCTAAAAAATAAAAGCAGATCTTCGATGATCAAAGACAAACATTCTTTCTTGAGCTGTCAAAGAGACCTCTTTCATACCCAATCTTAAATTGAGATTCTGTCAGATTTCCTAAAGACGACTGCGGAAGAAGATCTGATATCATGTTCCTCTCTCCGCCACACGTGTCTGTGTCAGTCCTTCAGCTAACTTTTCTGACTCTCCGTTGGTCGCCTCTCTTTGGTTGTACGACAGGTAAATACATTGCATGCCTTTGCCACGCATTGTTTAGCATGCATTTTTTAGCACCGCGAATATGCATTTACAATGCATGCCATTACCACGCATTGTTTTTAGATTTAAAAACAATGTATTTGTGGGGGAAGACCCCCTACCTCCCCCCAACTTACCTTAAATGTGTGGTATTAGTCTGCACAGTAAAAATGTGCGTGCAAACAAATGTGTGGTAAAGGCACAACGAGGTAAAAATCTCTTTTTGAAGGCTGTTTCCCCTCTTTGATGTGCCAATGTGCTGTCAGTTCCAGCAAAGGAAACAGGGCTTGTCCCACACTGGATGCCATAGGGGTAGGCTGCCATGAGCACTCTGGATGATGAGGGTTGTCTATGCCATGGGGTTCTTATTACAACTGCCTCCAGATAAGCCCCTCCCCTCTTTACGTTTCATATTTAAAGATGCTCTGGGCGGAACTGTGCAAACATATTTACCTGCCAATTGGATAGGTTTTTGATTCCATATTTTACCTAAAGCAGTCCTGACCGAACTTAAAATATTCATGAATCACTAACATGGAGAGCAACTCCAAAAAAAAAAGGTCATGTAACTGTGGTCTCCGTGCACCACTCTTACTAATGCTGTTTGACACTCCCCTTGTTCTGTTCACACAAAGGATGGATGGTTCCCACTCAGGCCACCATGTAACTTATTATGTTATGCATGATGCGGTGCTAAAGATCAAATAGAAGTGCAATTTTTACTGACACTATTGCTTGGTAAAAAGACATGAAAGGCATGAAAATATATATTTTTTTATTCCATAGAATTTTATTGGGTTTTGTACAAGGAAAAACAAAAGAGAGACAATAATGCTAATACACGGCGAGATGTGCAGGTACGCTGAACAGTCCTTTTACACCTGACTAGTTACTGGGTGATGAGCAGTAGGGGAAACAAAAGGGGAGAAAAAAGAAAACCATAGTAGAACTAAAGACAAATCCTAGTGTCAGATAATTTATGGAGAAATTGGCTCAAGAAGTGTCTAGCAATGGGCATGACAAACCTGCGATTTAGTGCATATTGGAAGTACGTATCATATATATCAATCCATCAATCAGGAGTTTATATGGCGCGCTACTCACCTGTGAGGGTGTCAAGGCTCTGGAGATGGAGGGGAGGGGGGGTGCAGCTCCGGATCAGTCGAAGAGCCAGGTCTTGAGGTCCTTCCTGAACGTGTGCAGGGTTGGGAAGCGTCTGATGTTCACATACATACATACATACTTTTAAAGTACACACTTTTTGGAGGGCAACCGTCTGGCCAATGGTGAAAAAGGGGTTCAGAGTAGGTAATGAAGAAGATGTCGTCTTGTGATCACTTTTGTTCGCCAAAGGTAGCTGTTGGGCCATCTCCTGGGAGAGTTTTGAAAAACGATGCTATTGGCTCCCTTTAAGTAAGCAATCCAGTTCAGCCAGGGTCAGATATGAGGAAGCAGCTGTTTTTTTCCATTTAGCCAGCACAAAGTTATGGGCCAGCAGTGCATAATTTGTGCCAGTGCTTTCCGGTGCTTAGCACCGGCACTTAATTATGAGGGCCGGGGCTACACGCATCTGCTCCACATCACATATTGCCTTGCTGATATTGGTATATTTAACTCACTACTGGGCTCAGAGTCAGCGCTGAGTGTTTTCTCATCTTCAGAGTGAGTCCCAGTGAAGAGTTTTTCTCTTCCGAACAAGGATCCACCGAACAGAAAAATACCCCTGTCCCTGTGTGTAGCAAGCATTATATATAAATATGAATGACACGGCAATGAAGCACGCTAAACAGGGGACCAACCATGAACGTCCTAGAAGCAAATAGAAAGTGAGTGGGAGACAAGGAGAGAGAGAAAGAGATAAGGGGAGAGGGGATGGAAAGGGATGTGAGGTTACTGGGTAGGGATGGAAAGAGAGGGGAGGAAATGGAAGGGAAGTGAAGATGGGGAAGGGAACCTTAAACTGAAATCCGCCTTCGGTGCCCTGATACCTCTAACCCCCGCCGAACCACCTGTACACGTTTCCATGAAGGTGGATTCACCAAAGTGTCAGGGTAGAATAGGTGACATAACATGACCTTGACCTAACTTAAACCACATGGATGCAAAAGGGGTGAACACCTGTTTTGCAGTATGTAGTGATTTGTTCTTGGGGAAGGACTGGCTTTTGCAGCAGGATCCTAAGTTGAAGGTGTTTGACAATGCAGTGTTCTGTACTTAAAAACATTGTCATTCAGACCATCTTATGTCCTTTCCACATTCCCAAGCCCACGATGTCCCAGACATACTGCCATGATTTGCTCCTCTCTCACCTGCACGACCCAAAATGCTTTTAATTAAAATGCCCAGTGTAAAAAAAATATGTTTCTTTTTTTGAAAGATTTGCATTTCAAATAATACTAGCCAAAAATTTTAATTTTGTTCTGGGGTTTCTAATGAGAATTGTTTCTTTTGAAAAAGTGTGTTTAATTAAAAAATAGAGATGCAGTAGCATTTGCTTCATTCTAGGGGAGGAAGGGTATGGAGTGAATCACAATAAGGAACTTTAAAAGGGTTGTTTTATTGTCAAGTTTGGTGCTAAACCAGGCAGCTGTGCCATTTTAGCTCACATCATGTTGCATTCTACCACACCTAATCTTGGGATCATTTAAACCAAAAGTCCCTTATGCAGATGAACATATCCCAAACAGCCAGGGATTCGTGAACAGGAGACAATGTAAAAACCATGCTGTTTTTGAGTATTCCCTCTGGAACTACACTCAGGGGTACAGAGGATGGTAGTGGCATGGTCTGTGAGGAAGTGAATAGACCCTTGGACTCTTTCCGCCATCTATTGCCGTGAGCTGTGATACAGTGAGCTCCCCTGCAGGTTGATTTAAAAGTGGGTGATACTACCGATGACCTGGAGATTACTGAATCATCTTAAATGTTTTTGATAAGACCCATACATGAAACATTATCAATAGCCTTCTTCAATCCACAGCATAACTACCAATGGAAAATGTACTTCTTCTGTATGAAATATGTATTCCAAAAATACTTCATTTGGGATTAGTAAAACAAACCAGGTCTTCAGTAATTCATCTTAAATAGGGCAAGACAAAGCCATGTATGCCCTGTCAGTGCCACAGCCAAAAAAATTCATTCTCTGCATTTACCTATGCATGCCTGGGGCCTATAGACTGACGTATTGAGGTTCCTGCTTGCACTACCTTGGAATACTTTTAGCTCCAGTTTCATTGAACTGCCCCTAGGACACTAAAAACATGTATAAGTGTGCGTTTATAGTTTGTAAAGAGAAGACTGCAGTGTTGTTTAGTCCAGCAGAATTTATTGAAGTACAAACGTGTAGGAAATGTGCATTATTCATTTCACTTATAAAAGTTTGCAAGCACAAGTGATGCACATAAGGTGATGTCATCGCATGGGTGGCCACAGCTTGTGATTCACACTTGGGAATCTTGCACTGCTGTCACTGCTTCCTCTTTGTTCTTTGCGTTAGGGAAGCTTTTCTCTTGTTGCTATACTTGTGTTATATGCTTCTGAAGTCAAAGCGATTGACTCTATAAGAGAGAGGGGTGCAAAGAGGTGGAGCACATGTACAAAGAAGGGCACGTTTCAGACTCCCACACACAGCAGTGTGTACAGGTGGCTGTGCATGTTGTTGTCTGTGCGTGTTGCCTGTGTGTTGGTTTGTGCCTGGCTCAGGTGCTTTGAAGCTGAAAGCTGAAGGAGGGCATAAGTGATTTTAGCTAATTTATTCCAAAATTGTGCTTTAAATGCACTTTTGATTTAATCTTTTCAAAATTTTCACAGGGAAGGGAAACCTCCTATCAAAACTTTACTATGAGGAAGGCTCCCTTGCTGAAATTCACATCGGGTATTACTTCTGATTTTTAGCAGTGCCTGTTGAGGATGTGTGTGGAGCTAATATAGTAAGTGGGTCGAGCCATTGGAGGAAATGGGTGGAGTAGGTGTGGCCTCCAAAAACTATTTGAGCACATGAACTTTCATATTTTACAAATTAAGCACTGCGGGCCACAAATAACAGAATGTCTACTAGGAGGCTGTCCTTATGTGATGTGAGTTGTGGGTCTAGGAATCCCTATATTAGGGAAATAAAGTCCCTTTTCAGACGGACTCCAAGAAGAGTGTGGATGAAGTAGAATATGCAGTCCCAGAATGGGGTGACCGCGTTGCAGTGCAAAAGTTAGTGGGGGATGTCCCCCATGCTTGTCTACAATCCCAACATGTTGGATTCTCTCTAAGGGACAGCTTATGAAGTCGTGCAGGGGTCCAGAATGTCCTATTTAGGAGTCAGTATTTTGTTTGAGATAGAGATAGGGAGTGATTTTATGGGATATAACTGATTTGCAGATTAGATGCCAAGATTCTGGAGAGATAGTACCCCTGGTGTCCCATTTATTTTGGAGTTTTGAGGACAAGCATGTAGACTGGTTTTGAAAAGGTGGTAGAATTTGTAGGATTGGTGACCTGTTTTGTTGAAGGACAGTATGATCCTGAGAAGAGTGAGGATCTCTTTCGGGGCACTTGATTTTAGATAAACTGACCTTGAGTTTAAGGTAGTTGTAGAAAGTTGTTTGGCAGATTGTATTGATGTTGCTGCTCTCTAAAGGAGAGAGGCACTCATAGGGGGCCAAATTATTTTAGGATGTGAATGCCTTTAGACGCCCAGGAGCACCAACATAGGGGTTCCCCATGAATTTTAATTTTAGGGTTATTCCAGAGTGAGATTGTATTAGAGTGGGCACAATGGAGTCTCTAGGAGTCTGTCAATCTTCAGGAGGGCCCTTTTTGTGTTGTTGAGGCTATATTTGGCCAAAAAGGGTGGTTTATTCTAGCTAGTTAACAGTGTTATAGGGTGCAAATCTCCTAGGATTTCTTTTTCAATTAGTAGCCATGTAGGGCTATAGTCCAGAGGTTGGCACAACCAAAGTGAACCTTGCCTGGCCAAAAAAGCAGTTTGGTATCTTTTGAAGTCCGCTAGGTAAACTCCTCTCAGCTGTACAGGTAAACGTAGTTTTTTAATGAAAATTCTAGGATGTTTATTTTGCCAAACAGTCTAGTTATGGTGAAATTCATCTGACCATACCAGGGTTACCATGTTTACCAGGTAATTGACTATCGGGGTGACCATCATCTTGATCGTCTCAATACATCCCCACCAACTGAGGAATTTGTGGTTCCATCCATCTAATAGGTTCTCAATTTTTTCCAGAGTCAGACTATTGTTGTGGTGGAGTGACTCTAATAAGCCTGAGGTAAACTCAAGATCCAAATATTTTATGTTGTGGTGTTGCTAGGACAGCGAAGTAGCTATGAACAGATCTTTGGTGCAGAGGTTATTCAGGCCCATGATTTCGGATTTCTCCCTATTAGGTTTATAGCCTGCAACCTGGGAGTATTTGTCTATTTTTCTACAGTAAGAGGGGAAGATTGGGCGACGATCTCAGTTGTAATTAAAATATTGTCAGTGTGGGAAGGTACCTTCACACTGATTTTGTTAAAGGAAACGCCAGTGTTGGGGGGGTTAAGTTCATATTATATGAAGTAGAGGCTCCAAACTCAGGATGAATAGGGAAGAGGATAGAGGCAACCCTGCTGAGTGCCTTTTTCTAGATTAAAGGCAGAGGACAGTAGACCACCAGATCTCACTTTGGCAGAGGGCCCACTATATAGAGCCATCACCATTTTGGTAAAGACCTCGTCTAAGTTATATCTCAGTAAGTACTCACAAAGGAACGTCCAAGAGACCCTGTCAAATGGTTTTTCAGCTTCTAGGGTTACTGCTGCAGTGTCTGAGTTTGTTGTTTTGTCTCTCTCAATCATGTGGCAGAGGAGGCGAGTGTTGTAATTTGAGAGTCTACTATTCATGAATTTCACTTCGGTTCAGTCAATTAGGCGTGGTACTAGTGGCCTGAATCTCTTACAGAGAATTTTCGCATCGATTTTCACGTATATGTTAATTAAGGAAATTGGCCTGTATTTTTTCACCAGGCATGGGTACTTGCCTTCCTTTGTAATTACCCCTATAGTGGCCTCACTGGCCGTGCCAGATATGTGCCTGAGTCTGCAAAATTGACAAAAATAGCCTGTAGTGTAGCACTAATGATAACATTGAATGTTTTATAAAAGTTGGCTGTAAAGCCACCAGGGCTTAGGGCCTTATGTGGTTTTAGAGACTTGATAGCCGCCCTGAGTTCTTCGGTTTCAACAGGGGAGCTAAGGGCCATCTTCTATTGGTCAGTGATAGTAGGTAGGGGTGTATTCCTTGTATAAGCCCTACAGTTTTCCACAGGTGCATTGGTGTCGTCTTTGAAAAAGGGACAGATAGAAGCCTCTGAGGATGTCTAAGATTTTTTGCGGGTTCTTACGGGTAACATTCTATTTTTCTTTGAGTGAATTAATACCTTTGTGTTTCTGTTTGTGCTTTAAATAAAATGCCAACATTTCACCAACTTTGTTTCCCTCACACAGTTTTAGGCTTTTATTGTATTAATAAACACATGCTCTTTCACTCAGGATTATGTTGTATTCGTATTTTTTAAAGGTAGGGAGGATTTGGTCATCCGGACTGGAAACATAAGCAGCCTCTATGTTCTAATCTCACTCTTCAGTTCTAAGAGGCCCTAATGGAATTTGTTTATTTTAGATTGTAGGTTGATTAGGGAACCTCTGATGGTGGCTTTGAGGGAGTCCCAGAGTACGGAAGGAGAGATATCAGAGGTCAGATTTTCTCTCACATAGCTTAGTATGGCCTTTTTGATAGTGTCTCTGGATGCAGCATCTCTAACGAACTTGTTATTGAATCTCCACATTTTGCATGGAGTTCTTGCACTTGAACAGGTGACAGATAGGATAATAGCAGAGTGATCAAAGACTAGTGTTGATAGTATTTCTTTCTGGTCTATTAGATGTATGTGGGCTTTAGAAATCAGCAGGTAGTAAATCATGGAATAGGCTTTGTTTGGGTTGGAAAATAAGGTATAATCCCTAGAGTCAGGGTGTTGTAATCTCCAAGTGTCATGGAGACTAAATCTAGCACGCAGTTTAAGAAGTGATTTGTGTGGCCTCGACGGTTGTAGTGGAGACCTGGAATGTCTGTCAATGGTCACATCCATGGGGAGATTAAGGTCACCGCCCATGATAAGATAATGAGACTATCGGAATGGACCTGGCATAAAGGAAGTATCAAGGAGACCCAGAATTCTGGGTCATCTGGGTCATCTGAGTTTGGGCCATACACATCAAGGATGTCGAAGGAGTTTTAGTTTTTCGAGATTGTTGACAGAACTAATCTTCCCTTATCGTCTGTTATGTGTGAATGGATGGATAAGCCTGAGTTTTTAGCGTGCAAGGTAACCACTGCTCCCTATTTGTTGCAGGCAGGAGAGCAGAGAATGTCACTAACCCAGTTCCTCCCAAATGTTGTCATTTCTTTGTGGGTGACCTTCGTTTCCTGCAATAGTATTGCATAGGCTTTGAATCTATGAAGGTAGTTATCAATTGTCTTACATTTAACTTGGTGGTTAAGCCCCCTAACGTTTAGGGAGACAAATTTTAGATTTAGATCTAGGGCAGTGTTAGTCATATTTTTAAGGTGTGCAATCAAGTATATGCTGTATAAATAAAGGATGTAGAATGTGTCCCTGGAGTGGGTAGACTAATACAACTATAAGCATACATCTGGTGAAAGGTCATAGGACAAGACTGCAATATCTATAGTGTCAAGCATACGCCAAGGGGGTATAACCTTGAAGACCCTCTATAAGTGTGGAGGAGAAAGACTTGTCGTTGAGGAGAAGAAAGTGACAGGGAGCAGCGATGGAGAGTCAAGCCGCACAAATTATCAGATATAACACAAAAAAGTACAATAAAGTAAAGGGAGTATAACCAAAAAAAGAAAGCAACACATATTCAAAACCCACCCCCAACTCACCTAAACCCTCCCCTCACCCACCCACCCCAACCTGAACCATGAATTTGAAGGAGACAACAGCACGGTGGTACCTGTGAACTCGGTATTGCAACAATCAACAAACCATATCATTAAACAGTAGATCAGAAGGCAAGAGGAGGTTTACAAATTATAGGACGTGGAAATGGGGTGTAACTAAACAACTAGGGACAACTAGTGGCAACAATGGTGCCTGACCTGTGGCATGTGTTGCGTCTGGGGTTTGGTGAGGCTTGAAAATATGGCAATGAGAGATATGGTCTGATCACGGGGATCCTGCAGGAGATCTTTGGAGCGCTTGGACTAACGTAACACTGCGGTGTGGCAATGAGTGAATAAGACAAGTACAGAATATCCTAAGTGAGTGTTCTATCTGGTTGGCGCATGTACTTGGGTGAAAGAATCTGTACTCCAGTCAGGTGTCCATAGAGGAGGATTGTTGGATATCTTGGGAAGGTAGGGCCCCATGTGTCATATAGTGACCCATAATTTGGAAAGAAGTCGCCAGTATCCTGTAGCACATACACTGAAGATGGATACTGTATGCACCAAAAATCGGTGTTGTGTGTAAAATTAGTGAGTAACAATAGGATAATAGTGATTTCAGGTTGGTGTGAAACAGGATCTGATATGCACGAATGCCTAGTGACAAGGTAGGTCTGGCAAAAGAAACCAAGTGGGAGAGAGTTATGTAGAGGCATGTAAGATCCTAGGGCTATTAGTTAGATCTGAAAGCGCTGTGGGAAAAGGTAGGACAAGCACTTTTGTATTGAGCAATGTGACTAAGGTAGCTGGTGGTGATGAGTTATATTTAGGGCGCCCATATTGAGCGTCAGAACAGGCGATGAAACACACCAAAACCAGGAGAATAGTGAACAATCTGTGTACCTTAAGTGATACAATGGAAGCCCCTATGAGATTTCAAGATGAGCAGAGTGAGTAAGAACAGCTCTGCCATGTCCACCAGAGAAGTAAAGGAAAACTGCAGAACCTAAGTGACCAAGTAGCAGGTAGCACAGAATATAGCCATGGTTAACGGCCGGTGGCAGGATTTATGATCTGAGCTTGGTGGAAGGTATAGGATGGGTGTCCTTTGAGATACCTTCCTTTCATCCAGGAAAGATTAGAGGTCTATGGGGTCGTTGAATATATGATGTCTCCCATCTGGAGGTCAGGAAGCCCTTAAAAGTCTCGAGTATCGTGCAAGAAGAAAATGTTGTGGCCTTTCCATAGTATATGGTTGTTTTTGTGCAAATGGTTGAGGATTAGCTCTGTATGTTGGTATCTCAGTGGGCAAAGGCAATCTGGCGTATAACATTCTTATTATCCAATTCGAATTAAGGCATAAAATGAGCTCTTTCCAGCTCAAAGTCTTTCTTGAAGGACAGGCCTGTCATTTGAGAGATCCATTTTTCTAGAAAGGTGATGCAAGTATACTACATTTGATGCAAAAGTCTGATGAAGCCTCCGACACCTCGGGCAAACCAAAAATGCGCAGGTTCCCCCTACGGTTTCTATCTTCCAACTCAGCTACATCCTTCTGCTAGGTCTTGGTAGTGATCTGCAATTTCTGGATATCCCTGGTTGAGAGAGCTGTCTTGTCCTCTAGCGAGCTGATTCTTGTCTCTGCCTCAAGGACTCCGGCACTCTCGTGTTGATGGAGTTGATGTCAGACCTGATAGCACACAGTTCCTGCTGTATCATATCTGTGTTGGGTTTGGAAGATTTAGCCAAGTCGTGCAACACTGCTAGTTTTTCACATATCATGTCCATGATGCTGTTCATTTCTGCCTTCCCTTTGATGGGTGAATCAAGGAGTGATGGTTCCGCCTTGATGCGCTTAATGCCTGGTTTGGACACCTTGTCAGCCCTGGTTTTGGGGGGAGATAATCCCGGGTGAACGCCAGACTTGCACACTGTGTAGCTTAGATGCAGCATAGAGCCGATACAAATTCCCCAGACATGTGCAGGTGATGTTGGTTGGGAGAATCCTTGGAATGCTGCACCTCGGAGCAGGAAAAGATACAGTCCACAGACAAACGTGGAGTACGGGGCCATGGGCAAACACACCAGATGTGGGGGTGGAATACTCTTAGCCAGACAGGACCAAGTCTGGAGGGGTGTTCACGAGACTATTCAGAGCTGGTGAAGTAGAGGCTAGCAGAAGCAGCAGATCCCACAAAGATTTGGATATGTGTGCTCTTTGGGGAGAGTGTCAGAGTTTCAGTACCCCCATGCACCCAAGAAATCAGCCAGATCAGTCAGCACTCAATAAGATAGTGCTGGGATATCCCGCAAAAGTGGAGTTTCACACTGGAGCAGCACCTCACTGCAGCACTTGCCCTATATATTTTATTTGCCGTGAGCCGCAATTATTGGAGTCTATGGTGCCTTATTTAATGCTGTGACATAAACGTGGATGACTGTATTTGCTGTGACACTGTGTGATCCAACTGTGAGAAATGAGCAGAGTTTCCTCTATGTTTTTCAATGTCTAGTGGTCGGCAACCCTCTTAAGGGCAGGGTGAGCTGGGGGTACCTCAGAAGAAAAACTACAGCAGTAAAGACCCCAGACCACATATTCAACGGTCACTGGATGTGGGGCATTATGCAATCACTTGAGGATCAAAGGCGATGTTCAAAGAGGCTTACTTGAGTTGTGTGTCCCAGAATGTCCCCAGATTTGTGCCTGGTCAAGTCCGGGACAGCGGCCATTTTGCCAGACATTACTCGCACAGTGCTTGGAGACTAGCCGATGGAGATAAAAATTGTGAGAAAGCGCCAATAATTCAGCTGAAGACTATGCTTCCTGGGTACCTGTGGTATTCTTATGCATAGATCTACTATTCCTTTTGCATGTGTGACGCTGCAGAATGTATTAGGCTGACATTGCTGGCCGCTGTGGCGGGAGCAGCGTAGTTAAGCTGTCAACCGCCTCACCCCTGAAAAATATAAAAATATTTTCTGAGGACTGTGTTTCGTTTTCAGCTTACTCGGTTTGAAGCATTTTGATTATGTTCCATTGGTTTTATAGCAGCCAACCAACATTTCACCCCTCAGGTAAGGGTCTTTCAAATTGTTGGGACAGAAAAGTCCCTTGCATGGTAACGGACATGTACTCCTGCCCTTAGTTCCCCAGCTGCAATGATGTCTGCATCCCTGGTGCTGATTTTTGTTGGCATGGGCGACCAAGGATCGTCTGTGTGTGCCATGAGATTGGCCTGTCTCAAGGTTGCAATGTTTTTTAAACACTACCCTCATAGTGGTAAAAGGCCTTTTGCCAGGGGTTAAGCAGCACAAGCGTGGTTGCAACAAACTGTGCAGTGCTCAGAGGGAGTGAACAGATACTTTTAACCTGTGTCACTATGTCACTGGAGTGAGGCCGACAGGTTCACTCATATAAAGTTCCACTGCTGTGAGATTAAATCACCCATGGCCTACATCAAGTTAGTATGTACAGCTGAGAAGTGTGTATGTGTTGAATGAACGTGCTGGCCATATGTGTGCCTGTGGATGGTACAATAGATGGAGGAATCTGGGTTCTATTTTGGAAGACCCAGGCTGAATAGAGGAGGATGTGAATTAGAGTAATCCCCCAAGACAAATTTGGGGTTTGCTGTATTCCTGAGAGTAAGCTGGGATGCACACTGAAGGAAGGAGAGCCAGGCTCTCCAGCACACTTCAAAGGGTACTCTTCGATTCAGAGAGGTGTCACTGAAAAAGGAGCCTAAGTAAATCTAAGGAATGAGATGGGGCTGATAAGGAAATCATAAAGAGTAGTGCTGCTGCCCTGGGGTAACCTTTTGGCACACATACCAATGTGGCTGACATCCAGGTGTAAACCTCTTATGACTCTCATGGCCTGTGTTTTGGGGCTACCAGATTTGAAGTTGCTCCTGCTGTAACAGACTACTTTCTGATGGAAGGCAGGGCAGAGGAGAGGGCACTCCAAAAGGAAGCAGGCACCTAACACAAACTTCAAAGACTCAGACCCTAAATCACATTTGATTTCTGGAAATGGATGATAAGAAGTTGAGCTCAAGGCCTCCAAAAATGTCAACTGTCAAGCAGCAAAATGGGCTGTGTGAGGAGGGAAACTCTGGAAGACTTGTGCAAGTGATCTGAACTGGAGGCCAAGTGAGCAGGACTGGAGGCCAAGGCTTGCCATTCACCCAGATGGGTGAGGAACATCACCCAGGGACATTCAATACCACCTGTCCCTGGAGTCCTTATACCAGAGGGGTCTGCTGTGAAGAGAAACCTGCTACTGTGCCGATTGGCCCATTGCCCCAATGAAGAGCAGGTGTGGGGACCCTGTATGCCAGAGGGGGCCACTGGAGGAAAACAAGGAGCGCAACCTGGTGGATGCCATAGTCATAAGGACAGGTCGCAGTTGTGAATTGTGTGGGCCTGAGCCCCAACTGAGGGTCCAGGAACAGCAGACAACCCGCCCTCCCCTTTGAAGGAGACTTACCGTTGCATTCAAGGAGTGCTGAGAATGCTCAGCTGCTGCCCCAGCAGAGCGCCATGTGTGATACTTCCCATAGTAAGCTGCTGCACAAGTGAAAGATAGAATCTCAGAGACATCGATCAGGCGACCTTAGTGAAGCAGGTAAGACTGAGCTATGTGCCGGAAGGCCCTGAGGGAACTTGTGTTACAGAAAGCACTTTTCTGAGTCAAAGTGGGACTACTGAGACTGCTAGTGAGGCCTAACCTGAATGTCACTTATAGTAAATGGGAAGTAATCACTACTGCGATTTGAAGGTTCAGGGGACTGCCATTAAACCCTCGAGCTTTGCCCTCAGGAGGCTGTGTGTATTGTTTGCATACGCGAAGTCTGGTTTAGTGTTTGAATATAAATACTGCTTTTGTCATAAAAGGAATTATTTGACTGGACAATCATTTATTGCTGCTACTGGAGGTATTTTGAGTTGTGACCCCTTGTGTCTACCTCTCCCGCCCTGAGAAGCCATGGACTGCTCAACCCGTGCTACCACAAAGAGTCAAGTGCTGAAGGGGTACTTGGTCCAACTGCTCAGGATCCATAGTAGGTCGAGCCCCGGGATATCGGGAATAAAAGGCCTCAACCCCTATGGTAGGGCTCAGTAGCTCCTACTTGCCTTGTGACCATCTGAATGGGATTCTGACAAATATGCATGATTTTTGGGAAGACTCTTCAGATTCAGAGGCCTTTACTGCTCCGAGGATACATATTCAGACTCTCGGAGCAGGTGTCGGCACCTTAGTGATTTTTGCTTTCAGCATTTCCCCACATTTCTTCAGAGGATTACCTCACCTCACCATTTACGGTTCAGGGTCTAAGGTTGTCCCTTGACCATATTGTTCTGGGTTTATGTCCTTGCTGAAGCACGATCCAAGATATCTTTCCAAATCATTATCTTTGTAGACATTGGTGATTGGGCAGTCTAAGAAGAGATGTTGTTTACCATTTCTCTGACTTGGTGCCCCATACGTTTGTTATTATATATTTTTACACCTTTGTGTTCAGGCAACAACCTGCACAGCTGGGCACATGCTCGACCCCATCTTCTGTGCCAATGGGGACATCAGCTACAGCCACACCACCGAACTCTCCTGGACCGACCATCACTGCGTACACCTCGCCTTCAACACGCCCACCGTATCCCACAGTCATCATCCCCCGCTCCCCCAAGGCACAGCTAGACCAAGGCCACCGAAGAACTCCTCGTCAACTCCGTCAGCACAACCACTCCGCTAATGCCAACTGATGCTAACACCACAGTATGCAACCTCCACCAATGGATCTCCAACTGTGCCTACACCCTGGCACCCCTCAAGAGAAGACCAGGCAAACAATGATCGAAGGCGGCCAGCTTATTCACCTCCGCCCTCCACGAGTCCAGACGCACCTGCAGATATCTCAAAAAGAGATGGAGGAACAACAAAATGCGGAAACTCACCCAACCTTCAAATCCTCCGTCAGTGCATGCCACCTCCTCCTCAAAACCATGAAGAAAACGGCCCTCCAAGACAGAATCAATGGCATTGCACACAATAGCAAGGAACTCTTTACGATCATCAAGGAGTTTTGCCAAGCCCCAGCCAGCGCGTCCACAGACGTTCCCCCATCCCAGGTCCTCTGCAACAAACTCGGCACCTTCTTCCACCAAAAGATCAGGAAGATCTCCAACAGCTTCGACACCCTAGACCAGGCCGCCACGCTCACCACCATCGCACACAACCAAGCCAACCCTCAACAGACCGTGTTCTTCTGGACCCTGGTCACTACAGAGGACACACTCAAGACCATGTAGAGCATCCACTCAAGGGCCCCGGTGGACCCATGCCTGTACCACATCTTCGACAGAGCAACCGCCGCCATTGCCCCCCAGCTCCGCCACACTATCAGGTGCTCCATCTAAACGGCCACCTTCCCCAATGACTGGAAACACGCCAAGATCAACCCCCTGCTGAAGAAGCCATCCTCAGACCCGACAGACCCCAAGAACTTCAGACCGATCCCCCTCCTTCCCTTCCCAGCCAAGGTCATAGAGATGGTCATCGATGCCCAACTCTCCGAGTTCATCGATGCGGAACCACAGCCTGGACACCTCCCAATACGGCTTCCAAAGCAGCCAGAGCACAGAGACCTCACTCCTCGCCACCAGAGACGGCATCCCTACTCGGCCTGGGCAAGACCACAGCCCTCATCCTACTAGACCTGTCGGCCGCCTTCAACACTGTATACCACTGCACAATAATCATCAGACTCCACAATGCCAGCATCCTCAACAAGGCTCTGGACTGGATTCACTCCTTCCTCACCGGCTTGACTTAGCGTGTCAGACTACCACCATTCCTCTCAGAGCCCACGGAGATCCGCTGAGGAGTCCCCCAGGGTTCCTTCCTGAGCCCCACCCTCCTCAATATCTACATGGCGTCCCTCGCTGCCATCGTCAAAAGCCACGGACACAACATTGTCACCTACGACACCCAGCTGATCCTCTCCCTCACCAATGAACCCTCAACCCCCAGAACCAATTTCCACAGTGGAATGAAGGCTGTCGCGTTGTGGATGAAAGACCGTTGCCTCAAGCCCAACTCGGACAAGACTGAAGTTCTGAGCTTGCGACGACTCCTGGTGACCAGCTGGTCTGGGTGCACCCCTACCCTGACGGACCATGCACGCAACCTTGGCATTATACTGGGCTCTTCGCTCATGATGGACCTCCAAATCAGAGCAGTTTGCTCAGCCTGCTTCCACACGCTCTGCCTGCTCTGAAAGACTTTCATATGGATCCCCACAGCAACCAGAAGGACGGACACCCACGCACTCATCATGAGCAGACTCGACTACCGCAACCCACTCTACACTGGGATCACCCAGAAACAGCTCAATAAACTACAGAATGTCCAAAACGCTGCTGCCAGACTGGTCCTCGACATTCCTCACCACAGCCACATCATGCAATACCTCCGACAACTCCACAGGCTCCCAGTCACCAGGGGCAAGATGTATCAAAGGGGTTTACCCATTCTGGGGCAGATTTATGAAGGCCTTGCGCCGCCGGTGCGTCACTTTTAACATGGGAAAAAGTGACGCACCGGCGGCGCAGGGCCTACATAAATCTGCCCCTCTGTGTCTATGGGAAAATGTGTTGATACATATTGCCCCAGGAGAGTCAATTTCAAGCTCCCCACTCACGCCTTACAAAACCCTACACAACGAAGGACTAGAGTACCTGAACCATTCTGCCCCTGCACCTCTGGCAACACCTCAGGAGCACCCTGCCCCTCAGGCAATCAGCGTCACTGACCCAATTCAGGAAGGACCTCAAGACCTGGTTCTTCGAATGATCCTCCACCAAGTCCAACCAGCAGCCCCCCACCCCCTGTGCCTTGAGACCCTCAAGGGTGAGTAGCCACACTTTACAAACACCTGACTGATTGATTGGTATTAGAAGCACACCATTGTTCGTAACATGTCCAAGTACCAATGTTGATCCTCCTCCTGGGATGTACACATGTATGGCATTGTACTTTTATAAAACTGCAAAACCTGACCTTTTGATTATGGTGATATTCACATTATTTTCCCAGTTTTAAATTTCAATCGATGAGAGACAATACCTTTTTATGAACCATTTTTATAAACAACCTCACGGGTCTTATTATGTTAATACTGTTGCCAAAATGCTGTTGTGCACCACTACCAAACGTGGGACCATAATGTTTACAAAACTATGTAAGCAACTTTATGTGTGAGACAGATGAGCACTCAAACTAAAAATGTGTATAAGGTTCTGTTTTATTTTCACTCTTCCTGATCGATCACATGTTTTTTATGTTTTTATTAAACATTTTCATTGTTTACCATCTCACAACAAGCCAAGTACATTCACGTTCAATGAATCAGATTATACAAAGCACAGTCAAGGGAAATGTCTTTGTATAATGTAAGAAATTGAGAGAGTTGCTTTGGCACGCCTTGCAGTGAGGAAAGAATGGATGGTAACAACATCTTTAGCATCTTGAAAAGTAATTGGCACCTTCTGGTTGGCGGAGCTATGATTAAGGTATGTGTACACTATACGAAATTGAGAGAGTTGCTTTGGAACGCCTTGCAGTGAGGAAAGAATGGATGGTAACAACATATTTAGCCTCTTGAAAATTGGCACCTTCTGGTTGGCGGTGCAATGGTTAAGGTATTTTGCCAGCAATGAATACAGCATGTAATAACAACATCTGAACAAAGGACAAACTCTTTGGAACAAATTCAGCCACTATTTAAGTGGGTGGTCAAAACTAGCGCAGGCAGCAAAGCCATAATTGCAGGAGTAAATGTGTAGGGTAGGGATTTCAGAGCACAAGGTAATTGTGAAAGATGTTGGCACAATGTGCAAGTCGTGAAACATGGAGATCATGGGTAGGTGATCATATAGCTTATATATTTCTGCTATTCCTCCCCCGTATATCATCCTGGAGGGAGCAAGGAGGTCAGAACAATCAGCCACGTGTGAGGATGAGGAGGAACATCGGGGATGCATGAGCAACGTGCTGTGGGAAGGGATTAAGCCAATTTGATGGCCCTATGGTTAACAACATCATACATCATACTTAATCTGAGCATGAAAGGTAAGAATGAGCTCATGCCGACTTAATGAGAGTGGATGCTTCCTGAAGCCCCTAGCCTCTTCCCGTCCAAGTCACATGCTCTCCGACTCGTCCCGCGTACAATGCCACGTGGTTGCCAATGAGAGCTAGGACAGGTATGTTATGGACCGCCGCACCAGGAGGGCTACATCTAGTAAGCAGGGTATGACCTTGTGTTTCTTAAATCATTTAAACAAGCTATGGCACAAATGTCCCTAGTATGGAGATTGCCACACCCCAAGAGCCGGTGTAAGTGATCTATCCAAACAGTATAGAATTATATGAGCCAACCTAAGAACTAATAGGTAAGTTCATAAAATTCCAATTCGAATTGGATAGTAATCCAGCCTATCTCATCGAAATAAATGAGGTTGGTCACAAATTGTGACTCATTGCGACTGGTGGCTATTATAGGGATGGTGGGCTGCTAGAGTTAGCAGAACACCATGTCTGTGATAATCTCTTAGTGAAGTAAAATATTGTTTAATGCAGCCTGTTTTCCTTAAAGGAAAGGGTGAAGTTTTGAAAAGAAAAATTACTTTTTTTAAAGTTTATTGGAGAGCTAGCAGTAGTCCCTTCGACCATTCTCTACTCCCCCCAAAAAACACATGTTTAAATATTAACAAGACAGAAGATGTTCTAAGTGGACCTCTTCTGTTTTGCGAACGGCTAACCTCCACAACTCTATAGCTGGGTGTTTTTTTTTAATTTTCTAATCCAATTTCGGCATTTGCCAGGGTCGCCTATAATATGCCCCTTTCGAATACCAAATCAGTATGAGGTCGCAATCCCATTTCAGAAGTCTCTAAAAGTTTATCAACTATTAAAATTAATTAAATAAACAAACATAAAATGTAAGTACTTTTGTGGTCACAAACTCTGAATTGGAGAGTTTGTGACTGCAAAAATGCTTTGTTTATCTGGCACATAGTTCTTCTCCATACTAAAAGCATGCAAAATGTGTATTTTGCATGTGTGCCGGACACCATCACTATGGTTCCTCACAATGTATAAGGTAACGAGTCCACATCACATGTGTATATTACAACATCATAAATGCCATTGTCATTGGCTACTCTGGGGTTCAAGGGGTATATTTGTCTTCGTAATGGCATGATATTAGATAGGGAATTCGATTCATACCCAATACATGTGCTCCCCTGTAAAACAGTCCCAAATACAGTAATGTAATGTATGGCACCCTGTATAATTTACAGCAAAACCTACAGCAACTTAACAGAGGCATTTTATAAAGAATTTCTCATAACTTGATCAATTCAAATTTGCTACAATGTCACTCCATACTCCAACATACTTTGTGACTATTTACACAGCAAAGCATGTATTCTTGATTATGTTTGCATTTCATGCCCATTTCATATTTATATTGGTCCATACAGGCATATTCATCAAGATGTATTGTTATACTACTGTGATATTTTATAGCCACTGGATCTCTACAGTCCATACATTCCTTCCTCACCACATTAGCAAAATAAATTACTCTACAAAAATGTTTTGTCTAAAGCTAAATGTTCTGATGATAGCCCCTTGTTCCTAACCCTTATAGTCGTACTGATCCCATTATTTAACTGTTTCAGTGTATTCATAAATGTTTATGCTGTAAGTATACTATACCATATTATGCAAGTGCTTCTCGTGGAACTAGAACAATAACTCACGGTGCCCCCTTGATCGAATTTCAAGACTGGGGAATGGATACTGTTGCGTATCCATTTTGCCAAAAGAGAGGAGAGTGGATGAACTCCCTGACTACTAGGACCAAACTTTCAACACGATTTGTGATCTTGGACATTCTGACCATAATTATCTAATCATTTCTTCCCTGGAGCTCCAGATTGCAAAAAGGGATATTTTAAGAGAAAAGTAAAATCAGCTCTACCCTACAAAGGTGAGATGGGGAATGGCATGGACAAGTGCAAGGAAGCTGAGAGAATAATTTATGAGTTTGAGGGATTTCCCTTGAAATTAAAAAAAATATGGGGTGTTTGTCTGAGCTTTTTTGGTCGAGATGTTGATGATATTGGAGACAATCTATTTCTATAAAATAAAGCTCACTGTGTGAATATAGTTAGGACCATGTTTCCGTAGGAAATAGATTTTTTGGTTTGCTCATAAATTTGGCGCTGTTTGACGCATCTTCACTTTTTTTCCCCAAAAAGTCTCATCCACCTCAGCTTCCTCCTGGAAAAAGTTAGGGTGATTTTCAAGAGAAGGCCGAGAAAAAGGGCGGGTGCCCAAACTATTTTTCCCTATGCAATTTCCTATATGAAAGATTTGACACAGCTACAGCCAAACTGGCTGAACGGAGTACTACCAAATTTAGCAGAAAACCAGATCGTTAGCCAGAAAGCATACTTCTTATGATTTAATGTAAATCTGTTCACTACTTTTATATAAAGAAATTAAGGGTTAAAAATGTATGTATATATAGAGATGTGGAGGATCCCCAGGTCCAACAGATCTAATTATAAGATCTGATTGTCTTCCACAAAGATGTAGTTGCAGCCATTTTAGGACTCAGAGCTTCCGTCCCCCAAAATAGTTAAAAACAACACAGGGGGGCTGGGGTAGCAATAACCATACCCCACAGGCCTGGTTCCTGGGCCCCCAGGGCAAAAAACATTATTTTTTTTAATTTGCGGTAATGTGGATCCGCAATACCAGGGAAAAAAAAGGGTCAGGCTCTCGCACTATTTCATATAGAGGACCCCTGGGATGGCCAGCACCCGGGAAGATCACGCAATACATTTTTTGGGGGTGGGGGATCTTTCCGGAATGTGGCTGGGAAATCGACATCTCCATCTCCCAGCCCTTCCAAAACACTATGAGCAAAAACTCCCCCGATCAAGGCATACACCTTATCCAGATGCATTAGCATTCTTGTGAATTGCATTTTAAAAATGACTACAAACGAAAATCCACTAACTGCTAGACTTTCCTCCAAAATCAACCAACTTTGAGTCCATGCTCATCAAAACTGATTTTTGTGTCTCCACTAGTCTGGAAATGTTAGCATTAATTTCTCAAAAAACGTATTAATCTCTGAAGCTACACTCAAAGTTGCTCAATATCTACCTCAATGGCTTTCAAGATAGCTTCCTCTGTTATATCCAAAATCCTTGCTAAAGGACTTGAGACATCCAAATGTTTGGCCTGGTGTGCCACCAGCTATGTAATGTTCACCCTTTTTGGATCCTTTCCCTGCTTCATGATATGTTTAACAACCCTTGGATCCAACTCTGTACCGATGCATACTTTGTCTGCAATGAAAGCCCTTGAATACCTGTAGTGCTAAGTTTTCCTTTATTCACTTCATGTGGCTTCCTTTTTTTCATCAGTGCTTAATTTGTAACCAAATCAGTACCAGGATCCTCGTCAGGAGGCCACTGCAGCTTGCATCATCCATTTCCCCTGCCAGCTCTGCCAACGACAGTACCTAGACAACTACTAACTCTCACACTTCAGATTATTTCAGGTCTCAAAGCTGTAAGAATAGCATGGGTTGCAGGTATTAGTAATTTTTAATGTATATCGAATTAAGAAACAACTGTTGTTCTGCTCACTTCTACACAAACAGCACCACCATCTGACAAACTATCATAAGTGCCGGTGTTGACAATAAAGTGCGTTACCGAGCACCGGTAACCACTAGCTCAAATAAAGCACAGTTTTTTAACCCTACTATATTATGCTTAATGTTTTAAGAGTCAACAATGCTTGGATGAAGTATGGTGTACACCTTCAGACTTGAGCATACTACTGCAAAAGTGGTCATGAATCACCTAATCCTCCCATTGGACAGACTTCTTCATCTTTTTTCTTAACATCATAAAGAAAGTCAACATTAGTATCCTAAAACCCATCCTCCTCAACATCATCTTCTTCTACGTTAATTTGAACCCTCTCCTTAATTCGTTTTCTATAAAGCGACTCTTCTGCGTAGGTCCTTTGCCTTGTCTTGTGGGTGGAAAATTTCAGCGTGCTTTTAAATAGAAGTTGCCTTCCATTTTCAACATAGTTAATAATACTTTTAGCCTCATTGATATCACTGAAATTATTGCACCCAACCTTTTACTGTTTTTAACCTCCACAGACTCTTCTTAGTTAGAAGGAGATGAAAAATCTTTTACGTCTGTCCCCACAGTATATATGTATCTTCCCAGTCTCTCTAGTCCTCTCATAGTTTTTTTTTTTTTTTTTTACTCCTCATCTCACCGTCTTTGTGGAACATTTACAGCCGTACTCTCTCTCTGTGGGCCACCTGGCTGACCACGCTTTACTTGGGTCACCAGAACACCTCCCCTTTAGTACCGGGGACATGGTGTAATCATTGGAGTGTCCGGATCAATCTCAGGTTCCTTCCCCACCTCATTAGACGGTGCCAGATGTTAAGCGGCTTCTCCTCTGCCCTCTCATATTCCAACCGAGCCATGATAAATGATGAATTTAGCCAGTCCTCGCTTCTCGGGGGGAGGTGGTCCTTCCATCTCCTACATATTTCCCTCCTTGCCAATAAGATCAAATATAGAAGAAGCCCTCTTTCCTGCCATGTGGCTATCTGGTAGAACAAACCATCATCCCCAAATATAACCAAAGAGGAGTTTACTTTGATCGTAGTACTGAAAAATCCCAACAGTGCCTGTCCTATCTCTTTCCAGTATTGATCCAGCTCTTTACAATCAACAAACATATGGATATCATCAGCCATCAATTCCTGACACCTTGGGCATTTTGGTGGGGGTACAGGGGCAAATTTCCCAATTTTATAGGGGGTATAGTAAAGCCTATTAATCACGAAGAAGTGGTTCTTTTTCAAACAGGCAGGCTTAATATGTTTATATAGGGTCTTCAATGATGGTTCAAGCATGCCCTCTGCCTGCAGCGCCAGTGGAGAATTATTCCATATCCCCTCTGCCGGTGGTGTCCCCATATCTTCTCCCTTTAATAAATGTTGGTACCATACCAAGACTTCTTTTACAATTGGTGTGGAGGATCGGCTAAGTCTTTCTACTACCTCGTTGCTTCGCATCTCCCCCCGTTCCGCTATATGGCAGGACACCAATTGGAGATATTTAAACCTTGATAGATTTGTCCCTACCTTCGCCCTCAAATACTCCCATAGGTGTATCCCTTCCGCATCCATTAACTCTTTCCATTCCAAGATTCCAGCTCTTTTAATAGGTATTGCCAGGGCATCTTTCAAACAGTCCGGGGTCTCTAAGGCTGTTTTTAATACCTTCAAACGAACCCTCTTGAAGAATCTTGGAGATCCATATTTATACAAAAATTCATCATTTCCCCCTTCTACTCTCACCATTTCTTGCAACAATTTGCCCCAAGGTGAATCGTCAGGTCTGGTGAGTAACATACGTAGGCTCTTAAACTGAAAAGCCACTGAATAAAGGCTAATATCAGGGAGGGCTAACCCACCTTTTACTAGTCTTCTTCTAAGTTTCTTCCAGGTCAGGCGTACCCCTTTGTCTCCCCACATAAAACTCCCAATTTTGCTCTGTATCTTTTTTATATCTTTCTTAGGGAATATCAGCGGAATGGTTGAAAATAAATATGAAAGCTTGGGGAGAATAACCATTTTTACTAAATTCACTTTACCATAAATGGATAGTGGGAGGTTCTTCCATCTGCTAAACAGGCGATCTATTTCCCTGGTTGTTCTATCTAGATTTATCTTAGGGATCCGATCCAATTCCCGCACAATATAGATCCCCAGGTATCTAAACTCCAAACTCTCCGTGCCTAGCCAATGATCTATGTTCCAACACATGACCTCAGTCTTGGATCTATTCACCTTGTAACCTGAAAGTGCCCCGAACTCTGCTGCCAATTCCTCAATCCAGGGAATGGCTACAACTGGGTCTCTTGTATACAGAATCAGATCATCTGCATAAAGGGCCAACTTAGAGCTATATTGTCCGGACTGGAACGGTGTTATAGTGGTGTCGAGCCTGATTGCCTGAGCTAGAGGTTCAATATATAGATTGAGCAACAGCGGGGAGATGGGACATCCCTGTCTGGTTCCCTGCTGGATTTTAAATACTGATGTTAATGTTCCATTTAAAAGGATCCTGGCAGAGGCTCCCTTATAACAGTTCTTACGAGTATAAATAAATACTGGCCCAAACCCCATTATTTCCAGGACTTCCCACAAATATTTCCAGCAGACTTTGTCAAATGCCTTGGCCGCGTCCAGAGCTACCACAGCCAAGGGTTCTGATTTTCCCACTGCTAGGTCAATATTCCCCAGCAGAAGGTGTGTTTGGTCTTCAATGTGTCTACCAACCATGTAGCCCTTCTGATCTTCATGTATCAATTTTGGTGTTAGTTTAGCCAATCTCCCTGCCAAAATACCCACAAAGATTTTATAGTCTGTATTTAGCAGGGAGATTGGTCTATATGAGTCCGCTCTTTGGGGGTCCTTCCCGGGCTTCAAAATCAGAACAATGATAGCTTCCTTCCATGAGTTTGGGACCCTACCCGTAGGTGAGTAGATCTAAAGATGATTTCTAAGATGGGACATAAATCATCCTTTAGATGTTTATATACCTCACTGGGAAATGCATCTGTACCAGCAGCCTTTTTGTTTTTTAGTTTCTTAATCTGTGCTTCTATCTCTTCTTTCGTTATAGGAGCGTCCAGACTGTTTCTACCCTCCTCAGATAATTTTGGCAGATTTTTATTACCCAACCATATAGGGCTTCAGTGAGCGGATTTACATCTTCTCTATACAGATCTGAAAATAGAGAGAGGAGGCAGCTTTGCATGTCCTCTAATTTCCTTGATGTATCACCATTATTATTAATTATTAGCTCCTTAATGTCATTCCTAGCCCGATCAGTTCTAGATTTCCACGCTAGTAATGCTCCTGCCTTTTCTCCATATTCAAAATTATCCATCCTACTTGAGTCCCACTGGGCTTTACACTTTGCATCTAAATGCCCTCTATACAATTGTTTTGCCAGTTCTAGATCCAATTCAATCTGGGGAAGCCTTTCCTGCTCCCTACTGTGCGCGTTGATCCTATCCTGCTCTAGCTGACCTATTCTATTCTCGATTTTCTTAAGTTCCCCTGCCTCTATTCTGTTCTTAGCGCAAATAGTTGCATGGAGCTTCCCTCTGAACCCTGCCTTATAGGCATCCCAGATATAGTCTGGAGTAGTAGACCCCATATTAAATAGAAAGAATTCCGAAGTAAAGGCCCGGATAGATTGTATTGCCTCTGGACTGGAAAGAATGGCCCTCTTTAATGTCCATCTGGACTGCGTCTGCATTTCACTTTTCACATAGACTAATAGGAGCATGGTCTGATAGGAGGCTGGGCTTCACTACTATCTTCTTAATATCATTAATTGAGTGTCTATCCATGAAGATATAATCTAACCTGGAGGCATGTTTGGACTTCTTACTATAAAATGTATATCCCTGTTTTGGACCCTGCTTAGCTCTCCATACATCCTCCAGATCTAGATTGTGCATCATATTCCGTAGTGCTCGTCGTATCTTTGGTGCCCCTACATAATTACTCAAATTGGACCTATCTTTAATGGGATCTAATAGTACATTAAAATCCCCTCCCAAAATATAAGGTGGAGCTTCTAACATCAATATGGATTGTAATTTCAAGATGTAAGATGGATCGTCCACATTAGGGCCGTAAAAAGAAGCACATACTATATCGATATTATTCAATACCATTTTCACAACTATCCATCTTCCGGAAGTATCTGTTTGGACCCCCCTGATTGTTGAAGAAATGCCGTGCTTCACTAGTATGGCCACTCCTCTATTATGTACTGTCTGCTGCGATACCTCAAAATCTTTTATCCACTTGGTCTTAGAAAATACAGAACGACTTTCAACTAAACTCAGATGGGTCTCCTGTAGTAGACAGATCTGAGCGCTCGACATCTCCAGGTGTTTAAGAATAAGTCTCTGCCTACGGGGGCACCGCATTCCATTCACATTCCAAGTAGTAAAGATGGTCTGTTTACTCCCTGTTTACTCCCATCATTCTTTCTATTTCCTAACAGGCTTAATTCCTTAACTCTAGTGAGATGAGTATTTTTTTAGTTTTATCCCTATGCTCCCCCCCAAGTGCTCGCCCGGTACCCCCACCCCTCGCCATCTCTCCCTGTGCCCTAACCCCCCATGAGGAACCCTCCCTTCCAATAGGCTAAGCCTGTTTGGCTAGGCTCCCCCACCTGGATGCCGTTTTGTTTTCGATTTAATCAGTGAATACTCTGTCATTGAACAATCTCTATTATGCGGCATTTGACTCATATTGTCGGCCATGCAGCTTAATTCTAAAGGGTGAAGGATAGATGGGAAAAGGCCAAAATGAGAGAAAAAAAAGATAAGAAGGCCAAGGGAAAGGAGTACTCCAATCCCCTACCTATACACCTATTCCCCGCCTATTCACTGCCTATTCACTGCCTTTCGATCCCTGTTCTTTCCTAATCTTCAGAATTATACTGTCAGCTTCTTCCCATGATTTTACCAGGTGCATGTGGTTGTTCCACATCACCCTTAAATGTGCAGGGAACTTTAATTGTGCCTTTACCCCCAGACCATTCAACTCGTCCAACCTTCTCCCGAGCTCCCACTGTCTGGTAGCTGTCGCATGGGAAATGTCAGACCGTATTTGAAAATTGAAGGGGTTAGAGCTGTTAAATGCAATTGTTTTTTCTTTCAGGGCCGACGAGAGAATATGCTCCTTCACAGTATAGGTCAAGAAATTTACAAAAAATTTCCTTGGCTTCTGCCTTGCAGGGTTTTTTCGAAAAGGGTCTCGATGCACCCTCTGGATTTCCCGTGTTAGGTCCACCGTCTCGTCTCCCTTCAAAACAGTCCCCTTTATCAACGATATCACAAAGCTCTTCAGATCGGCTCCTTCCATAGCTTCCGGCACATTCAGTATTTTCAGATTGTTCCGTCGAGAATAATTCTCTAACCTCTCAATGTCCTCTTTTAGTTCTCGATTTTGTACACTTAACTTTGCAACTACTTCATCGGTGGCATGCCCCGAATCCCTTATTAATGGTAGTTGCTTCTCCAATACTTCTGTCCTTAATGTGACATCGTCCAGTCTCTTTGCTAGGACTTCACACGAAGCCTGAATAGCTGCCTGGTTGGCTTCGGAAGTTGAAAAGCGGCTAGCCAGCTCGGATTGGTTATTTTCCGAGACAGTGAACCTATTAGATATTTCCTCCTTCATAGTCAGGAGAATGTCTGCCAATGTTGAGGAGGTCACGTCGGGATTAGAAGTGGCTGACTTGCTAACACCGATAGGTGCTGGATTTCTCTGTAACTCGGACATTCCGGAAGGCTGATGACATGGTTGAGGGATATCCCCCTCTTCAGAGTTACCGTCTGTCAGTACAGAATACTTGTTTGATAGGGTCACATCCGGATGTACGGTCAAATTGTTTACAGTAACTGTCTCAACTCCCACTGCGTCTCCTGCATCTACTTCTTCTGCCCCATCTACCATGTCAGCTTTGGCTGCCTCATCATTCGTGGAGATGTCCGCAGGGGCCTTTGCAGATTTTCTCTTAGGCTCACCCCCCCTCATTGGGGAAGGTTGCTTTTGCTCCGCCCCTACGCCCTGCTTTGTGACAATCTTTTGGGAAGCAGAAACCGAGGGAGGCGGGGGCGTCTGTATTTTCGAAGGCTTTGATGATTTGGATAGTGTCTGGGAAGTACTGGTGGCCATTACTTTATAGTAGGTTTTCAAAGAAGGGGTAACCTTGGTATATAGTGGCATGCCTTTCTTGGTTTTAACCTTCCTTTTAGACGTTCTTACTCCAGCCTCCTCTAGGTCTTTATTAGGGACACAAGCTTTGCCCCTACCTTGCTTGCTGCAAGATCTTACAGAAGAGATAGGAGGGGACACTCGCACGGGGTATCCAGAGCTTTCTTGTAGGGGGTCCTGCGTAAACCTAGCCCTCAATGCATACCTATTAACTCTTACACCATGGGTTTGAGCCGGGACAGCATCTCCCTTCTGTTCCACAATGTCCACAGTGTCTTCCACTATTTCAGATTTAATTTGCTCGTACACCCCCCGCTCTTTGGCCCCCACAGAGTTAGCAGTATCACCATCCATCCATCCCCCTTTCTGCAGTGAGGCAGTGACACTTCCTTTATCCTGCGCTCTCAGCTCATACAGACCAATTTGATCCACACTCTCCGAGAAATGCCTTAAAATATACCTCCGGTAGTGCCCCTCCACGGGGGTAACTTGCACTTTCCCGGCTGTTTCCACAGCAGCTTTTGTTGCCTTCCATTTTCAACATAGTTAATAATACTTTTACCCTCATTGATATCACTGAAAATATTGCACCCAACCTTTTACTGTTTTTAACCTCCACAGACTCTTCTGAGTTAGAAGGAGATGAAAAATCTTTTATGTCTGTCCCCACAGTATATATTTATCTTCACAGTCTCTCTAGTCCTCTCATAGTTTTTGACAGCAAAGCAGTCTTCACTGCCTTAAATACCATTCTGGTCTCGTCCTGCACAAAACCTCGCCCCCATGAGCCAAGTGATTCCATCACATTCTCTGATTCTTGCATTATGTAAATGAATAAAAACATTTCTAGCTCATCTATAAACGAAAATTCTCCCCAAAAACCTTAAATCCCCGTCCTTTTAATTTTTCTTCCCCAAGATGGGCACTAGGAAACTTGTTTTACCTCTATTTTTAGCGTCATACATGTGAAATGTTCTTGAAAGTAGCATAAATGTGCCTTGAATATCAGCATGAAATGTAATTTCAATGGGCAATATTCTCATGAAATTTCATTTTTAAATATGCAAGTTCTATGTTTTAACCCAAAATGCCGCTTGGATTCTTCAATGAACTCGAGACATTTAAAGACAACAGGGTCAAGTACCCAGGTTCCCTGTCTTTCAAGCCTCCACCCTGGTAAAATGACCTCTTGCTCTTTCTCACTTATCTCTGTCTCAACTTCTTTCCCTCTCACTGCCCATTTTCTACTTCTGACTGTGTCTCTCTCATTCATCTCTACCTCACCACTCCCTTTCTATCTCTTCCTACCTACCTCTTAAAGTCACCCCTCTCTCTCTCTTCCTGAACCCACCAGTCTGTACCACTCTTTCAACTTCTCGGCCTACCTCCCCTAACTTACTCTTCCCCTTATCTCCCTCGGTATTATTTGCCTTTCTCTTTCTCCTCATCTTTCCACTTACTACACCTTTCTTTTTACTGCTCTATTTTTATTAATTCTTCATCTCTTTAGCTCACCAATCACTAAATCCTGTTACACACTACCTAATAATAATAATAATAAGCAAGCTTGCAAAGCGCCTGGTTACACCCCATGGTGTGTCCCCGCGCTGCAGCACAAACTCAACAGACCGGAGATATAGGAGCAAGTGAAAATTGGATCCTAGAAACTATGCGCGAAAGAGCCATGTTTTTAGTTTTTTCCAGAAGACGGTTATATGCGTTAAGAGCAGGGGAGGGCATTCCAGTGTTTAGAGGCGAGATAACTGAAGGAACGTGCTCCCATTCTCGCTTTTTTAATTTTCCGGACTCTGACCAGTTGGTCCCCAGCTGATCTAAGCTTGTGAGAGGGAATGTGGGGAGTGAGAAGATTATGTAGGTAGCTTGGTCCTTTTCCCTGCAAGATGCGGTGGCTGATACACAAAGCCTTGAAGAGTATTCTCTCTTTCATTGGCAGCCAGTGTAGAGTAGAGAGAGATTTCCTCGATGGGGCCCTTCTAGGCACCATCAGCACTAGGCGGGCCACCGCGTTCTATATGCATTGAAGCCTGTGCCTGCACTTTTCAGTAGCTCCCAAATATAAAACATTTCCATAGTCCAGGTTGGAGGTGACCAATGCATGGACTAGGGTTTTTCTAGCAGATATGGGGAGCACGCCTAGAGTCTTCCATAATATGCGTAGGACTCCGAAGCATTTCCCCGCTACCTTTTTGGTCTGAGCCTCAAAGGAAAGATTAGAATCTAACTACACCCCCAAGTTCTTAACCTGATTACTTGGGGGGGTGGGTCCTAGCGATTGTGGCCACCTCGCCGATGACCAGATGGAGGGGGATTTCCCTACCACTCGCATTTCAGTCTTACTGCCATTTAACTTTAAGCAGTTATTGGTCATCCATAAGGATAGATCTCGAAGACAGGAGGCGAAATTTGTGGCCGAACTCGAGGGGGATTGTGACAGCGAAACCACCAATTGCGTGTCATTCGCATATGACACGATAGTGATGTTATACTTTTCCACCACATTTGCCAATGGGGCCATGTACAAGTTAAAAAGAGTAGGGCTCAGTATAGAGCCCTGAGGAACCCCATGAGATAGTAGGATGCTTCTAGAATAGCGAGGGCGTTAGGCCACTTGAAAGCTCCGGTCTTGCAAAAAGGAAGTCATCCATTTGAATGCCTTTCTATCCAGTCCTCCTTCACTGAGCCGCTGTAAGAGAACTTTATGTGATAGTGTCGAAAGCCGCACTGAGATCCAGAAGGAGCGACCCTTGACCCACCAGGTAGGTCGCTCCCCCTCCGCCTGTGCTTCCCTGCACCAGCTGCCACTGCTGAGGACATTCGAGGCCCTCCACCACCCGCAGGCTGCCACCTGTGCCTCATCCCTGGTGGCCAGTGGTAGGCCGTAGGTAGGTTTGTTCATCCTCCGCTTATTGCTTTTATTGTATTGCCTGTATTTTCATTGTTGTGTCTGTGACTGCTGTTGTCCGACTTCCCCCGCCGCCTGTACGTGGTCCTTGCCCCTTTGCCTTCCCTCTGTTCCCCTAGCTGTCCCCGTGCTCTTTCTGCCCGGTCTTTCCTTCTGTACCCCTCGCTGCCCCGTGTCTCTACCCGGTTTTCCCTTCTGTTCCCCTCGCTGCCCCCGTGCCTCTCTGCCCGTTCTGCCCTCTGTTCCACCCATTTTTCCCTTGTTTTTTGTGCCTTTCTGCCCTCTATTCCACTCGTTTTCCCTCATTTTTGTGCCCTTCTGCCCTCTGTTCCACTCATTTTTTTGTGCTCTTCTGCCCTCTGTGCCACTCGTTTTTCCCTCGTTTTTTGTGCCTTTCTGCCCTCTGTTCCACTCGTTTTTTCCTCGTTTTTTGTGCCTTTCTGCCCTCTGTTCCACTTGTTTTTCCCTCATTTTTTGTGCCTTTCTGCCCTCTGTTCCACTCGTTTTCCCCTCATTTTTTGTGCCTTTCTGCCCTCTGTGCCACTCGTTTTTCCCTTGTTTTTTGTGCCTTTCTGCCCTCTGTTCCACTCATTTTCCCTCATTTTTTGTGCCTTTCTGCCCTCTGTTCCACTCGTTTTCCCCTCATTTTTTGTGCCTTTCTGCCCTCTGTGCCACTCGTTTTTTGTGCCTTTCTGCCCTCTGTTCCACTCATTTTCCCTCGTTTTTTGTGCCTTTCTGCCCTCTGTTCCACTCGTTTTTCCCTAGTTTTTTGTGCCTTTCTGCCCTCTGTTCCACTAGTTTTTCCTTTGTCTTTTGTGCCCTTCTGCCCTCCGTTCCACTCGTTTTTTTGTGCCCTTCTGCCCTCTGTGCCACTCGTTTTTCCCTCGTTTCTGTGGCCCTTTTGCCTTCTGTTCCACTCGTTTTTTGTGCCCTTTTGCCTTCTGTGCCACGCGTTTTTTCCCCTCGATTTTTGTGCCCCTTTTTCCTCCTGTTACCTTTGTTGTCCCTCTCAGCTGCGTCCCCTGCGGCCCCGCTCCCTGACTGCCCACTGCCCATTCGCTGCCCCCGCCTCCCAGCGGCTCCTCCCTCCCACCTCCCCATATATGCCAGCAGCGCCGCTGGCACGCAGAAGGTGCGCCGCTGGCACGCAGAAGGCGCGCCTAAGGCGAGCCCGTCTGCGCCCGTCCGAGCCTGGACCACGCCCAGTACCAGAAACCCTGGCCCCCGCACCCACCACGACGACCGCCGCCACTACGACACCAGCACTCTGCACGCTCTCAACTCCGGACGGAGCCACACCTGCTTCAAGGCCGCCCGAAACGCACACACAGCCCCTTCACCTGCCGGAACTGTAGCTACACCAGCCTCAGAGCCGACAAACCACCCGCCAAGGAAGACCGCAACCACCTCTGATGCAGACCCTAATTTCACCCTCAGAGGCACCCTCGTCACCCGACCCCCCGGACCCCGCCCCCAGTTCAGCGACTCCATCGCCGACTTGATCAGCACGCAGGCCCTGACCTCCACTGACTACATCCTCCTCGGAGACCTGAACTTTCACCTTGAGAACAACAACGACAACAACTCCACTACCCTGATCGATAACCTCGCCAACCTCGGACTGAAGCAACTCGTCACAACGCTCACCCACTCTGCCGGCCACACGCTCGACCCAATCTTCTCCTCAAGCCCGTACGTCTCCATCAGCCACACCACCGAACTCCTCTGGACCGACCACCGCTGCATCAACTTCGCCTTCCAGAAACACACCACCGCACCCAACAGATCCCCCGCCGCTGCTGGAGCAAAATCACCAAAGACCAACTACATGCAAACCTAGCTCTCAGCCTACCCACGAAACCCTCCAACACCAACGACGCTGCCCACAGCCTCAGATGCTGGATAGAGGACTGCGCCAACACCCTCACCCCGCTGAAGAAACACCCCCACAGAGACACCAGCAAGAGGGCCAGCTGGTTCATCCCAGAACTCGTAGCCTCCAAGCAAACCTGCCGGAAACTAGGGAAGAAATGGCACAGTGAACAAACTCCGGATAGCCACGCAGCACACAAGGGCGCCATCCGTAACCACCACCACCTCATCAGGGCGGCCAAGAGGACCTCCTTCAAAGACCGCATCGACAACAACGCACACAATAGCAAGGAGCTCTTCAACATCGTGAAGGAACTCTCCAACACCACCGACATCCCGCGGTCGCAAGTCCTGTGCGACTCCCTTGCTACCTTCTTCCACCGCAAGATAGCAGACAACCACGACAGCTTGAACATCCAGACAGTCCCCAACAGACAGCAACACAACAGACCCTCCGTACACCATCGACCACGACCCCCTGCTAGCCTGGGCCAGCGTGAGCATCGATGACACCATCAAGACCATGCGCTCAATCCACTACGGCTCTCCGTCGGACCCATTCCCGCACCACGTCTTCAACAGAGCAAGCAGCACCATCGCACCCCACCTGCGCAACGTCATCAATCTCTCCCTCGAGACCGCAACCTTCCCAGAGATCTGAAAACACGCCGAGATCAACGCCCTACTCAAAAAACCTAAGGCAGACCCAAGAGACCTCAAGAACTTCCGGCCCATTTCTATGCTTCCCTTCCTGGCCAAGGTCATTGATAAAACCGTCAACAGACAGCTAACCTGAGTCCTCGAAGATAACAGAATCCTGGACCCTTCCCAGTCAGGCTTCCGCAGCAACCACAGCACCGAGACTGCCCTCATCGCCACCACCGACGACATCAGGTCCCTGCTGGACAACGGCGAGACCGCAGCACTCATCCTCCTAGACCTCTCTGCTGCCTTCGACACCGTCTGCCACCGCACACTACGCGCACGCCTCCACGCCGCAGGGATCCAAGACAAGGCTTTGTATTGGACCACCTCCTTCCTCTCTGGTGGAACCCAGAGCGTCCGCCTCCCCCCATTCTGTTCCAAAGCCTCCGAGATCATCTGCGGCGTACCCCAGGGATCCTTCCTCAGCCCGACGCTGTTCAACATTTACATGGCCCCGCTCGCACACGCAGCCTGACAGCCCAATCTCAACATAATCACCTACGCCGATGACACTCAGCTGATCCTCTCCCTCACGAAGGACCCCATCACAGCCAAAGCCAACCTCCACGAAAGAATGAAGGCCGTCGCCGACTGGATGAAGACCAGCCGTCTGAAGCTGAACTCGGACAAGACGGAGGTCCTCCTCCTCGGCTCCAACCCTTCAGCCGGGATGACTCCTGGTGGCCGACGGCAATGGGGGCAGCCTCGACACCCAACGACAACGCACGCAACCTGGGAATCATCCTCGACTCAACGCTCTCAATGACCAAGCAAGTAAAAGCTGTCTCCTCCTCCGGCTTCAACACCCTCCGCATGCTCTGCAAGAGCTACAGATGGATACCAACAGATAAAAGAAAGACAGTCACCCAGGCCCTCGTCAGCAGCAGACTCGACTATGGAAACGCCCTCTACGCAGGAGCCCCGACCAAGCTCATCAAACGACTACAACACATCCAAAATGCCTCGGCAGGACTGATCCTGGACGTACCACGCCACAGCCACATCACCCCCCACCTGAGAAACCTGCACTGGCTCCCCGTCAGCAAGAGGATATCCTTCAAGCTCCTCACCCACGCACACAAGGCACTCCACAAGACTGGCCCAGCCTACCCCAACAGACGACTCTCCTTCCACATCCCCAACCGCCAGCTCCGCTCCGCCGACCTCTCACTCGCCACCGTCCCGTGCATCCGAAGAACAACCACCGGTGGGAGATCCTTCTCCCACCTCGCCGTCAAGACATGGAACACCCTCCCACTCAGCCTACGACAGACCCAAGACCTGTTGACCTTCAGGAGGATACTCAAGACCTGGCTGTTTGATCAGTAGCGCCCCCCCCCCAGCGCCTTGACACCCTCGCGGGTATGTAGTGCGCTTTTCAAATGATTGATTGATTGAAGGATCAGTGCGACTGTCTGGCCTTCATCTACATCTATACAAATAGTCTTGGTAGACAAAAGCAGGGCAGATTCTGTGGAGTAAGTAGCCCTACAGCCAGACTGTGTAGGGTGAAGTAGACTATTTTTGCAAAGTAGGGTAAAAGTGAAATGGGACGGAAATTATCTAGCTGGGTAGAATTAACACCTGGTTTCTTTTTAATAGGGAGAGCTATTGCTTGCTTCCACAGCAATGGTACCACACCTTCCACCAATTAGAGTTCCAGCAGATGCCTAATGTGTGGAATTAGAATTTCCAGGCCCTCCCTCATAGTTCCAGGTGTTGCGGGGTCTCACCGAGGCCCGGATTTGATGCTTAAGGCAGTGCCTTTGAGATCTTCATCCGGTGGGGGTTCAAAGGTGGAGAGGTGGTATGCCTCCTCCATGTTGTCTCTCTCCACCGGACCGGGGATCCCTTTGCGTGCCACATCCGGGTAGGAAGCGTACATTTTTGTAACCTTATCCGCAAAAAAGTCAGCCATTTGATTACATGATTCTACTGAGCTGGACGGGGGAGACTCAGTTCTTGTAAGTGATGTTATGTCTTTATAAATGCTAAATGGAACTTTTGAGGAGCATGCAGCTTGGTCTATTGTATCACAATGGTAGGTTGCACGATTTTTTCATATGAGAGAGTGATAGTTATTTAATTCTTTCTTATATTCGGCCTTCTTGAATACGTTCTAGACGATTTTTATGCCTTTTTAGCTATTATTAGCTCATCATTAAACCAGGGGCGGATTTTAAACGTCTGCACATGGGTCTTGCTGTCCAGGGGGCTCCTTTATGCAAAGCTGATGTTATCCATGTATCCACTGTACTACAGGCTTCCTTAATATTGGTGCCTATAGGAGGGCAGCTCTACTGAAGTGTGTGACAGATGTTTATCGGTGTGAATTTAGACCATTTCCTGTGCAGCCCGTTTGGGCCTTTAGTGCCTATGAGTGGGTAAGTGGCTACAGGGACATTGTAGGGAACAATAGTGATTCGACCAAGGGACTGCTATAGGGGACTCCATTGCCAGATCAGACCAGTTGGCAAAAATTGGATCTAATATGTGGCCATGTTGGCGAGTAGGAAGCAGTGATTTCAGTGTGAGCTGGAGGGTAGTTAGTTTCTGACGGAGAGATTGTGATTCCCAATTAAATTGGTCATCGAAGTGTAAGTTCAGATCCCCCAGAACTAGCACTTTGTTATAGCGAAGAGCGGGTTGGATCAGCTGCTCCACTAAACTGGCTGTGGACTGAGTAGCAGGACCTGGGGGGCGTTAAATTAGGAAGCCCTTTATAATGCAGTTCATATTCGCCGTGACCGAGAAGAAGGCAGCTTCACTCTCATTGATAGTAGCATTATCCAAGGTACATTTAAGAAGAAGTGTATGTATAATGGCTATGCCACCTCCCCGGTTGACTGCGCGGTCCAATCTCAGGATGCCATAGTTTTGCGGGAGGGCTTCAAGTATGTCGGGGTCTGACCCCTCCTTTAGCCAGGTTTCCATGAGGAATAAAACCTCTGGCTGGCTGTCCACAATATAATCATGTACTTCATGCTTATGTTTATTAAGAACCCCCACTTTCCTAACTACCTTTCTCTTTGCTTCTTGCTCACTACCAACCTCTAGCTCTCTTTCGCTGTCTCACCTATCAATCTGCCTCATGGTTCTATCCTTCCTTTCTTCTATCTCATCTCTTCTCTTTCTCTACATCTCTGTTTCTATCCCCTCTCCCCAGCTCATCTTTGTCTACATCCCTTCTGTCTATATCACATCAGGTATTCAGGTAACCCTCTTTATATCACATCTCTCTACCTCTCTCTACTATGACCTCACATTTCTCTATCACACTGTGCCTACCTCTACCTGTCTAACTCCCTACCATCACCCTATTTCACCCAATGACTGTTTCCAATTAACCTCTCTGCATATCCCCTCCGTCTACCTCTCTGTACACCTCTCTCTCCTTCTCACTTCCCAATCTCTCTCATTCCTGCTATAACTCGCCTCTCTCTAACCTCTCTCTCGACCTCTCTCAGATTTGTATTCTCGTCCTCACCTCTTTCTCCACCATATTTCTCTACCCCACTTCAACTCAGTGATTCATCATTCTCTAACCTACCCTTCTCTCCTTATTTCACTACCTAAACTCTTAATTTACCTCACCATTCATTTGTTGCCTTGCCCTTCTACACCAGCCTTTATTTCTATCTGTATTGCTTCTACCTCATCTGTCTTATGCTACTTCTCTCTTTTCCTTCCACTGCATCTTTTTCTATCATTATCTCCTCCCTCTTTCACATCTCTCTGTATCTCCTTCTCTGTTTCAACTCAGCCTCTCTACCTCACCCCCCTTAGTGCATCTCACTACCTCAGGGCCAGCTTTAGGGCAGCGCAACAGGTGCGGCCACACTGGGCGCTGACCTGTGGAGGGGCGCTCACCTCGGGAGGGTGCTTTTTTTAGCGATAACTTATGATTGGAGCGATGAGCGTCACTTTTGCCTGGTGGTAGTGAGAGAATCCGAGCAGATGGTCATGGGGTGTGGGGGCATAACAAATGAGAGGCTCCTCTTGGGTAGCGCACCAGTCCACTCCTCTTCACTATTTCGGTACAGTAGGAGGTTTGGCCTGAGACCAAGCTGCTGCAATGTCTCACTTAGCCACCGCAACCGCAGTGCCAGGAAACGTTTATTGGCTCGAGAGCCATCCAGTCCATCAAACACTTCCAAGAGGAGACGTAGTGGGTCGTGGGGGACCACCCAACCCAAGGTCTGAGTAAGCTCCGACTCAACACCCGCCCAGAATGAGTCAAGGACAGGGCACTGCCAGACCATATGATAAAAATCAGCTGGGGAGTGGTCGCACTGCGCACAGGCCGGGGAGGAGCGCAGTCGAGCTCTGTTCAGATGCGCAGGAGTAAGATATGATGTGTGGAGATAGTAGAGTTGGATAAGGCATAGTTTGGAGGAGGTTATCAAAGTTTTGGGAGGCATGAGAGCGTCCTGCCAGTCTAAGTCCACCAGGGGGCCAAGCCATCCCTCCCAGCAAGTGTGCAGCGAGTCTAGGGTTGCAGGGCCATTATTCACAAGGGAAAAATAGATCCGTGACACCCCTCCTCTGCCTAAATTCCCCATCATAACCTGGGCCTCTAAGGGACTGGATTCGGGAAGTGAGGTGTCCGACTGAATGTGCACGGTGAGGGCATGGCGAAGCTGCAAATACTTGTGAAATTGAGTGGCATGAAGGGAGTGGCCCTGCTGCATGTCCGAAAAGGCTTTGATGTGATGCCCAACCCAGAGGTCGCCAAGGAGTGAAATCCCAATTCGATCCTATTGCCGAAAGTCTTGGAGGGTTGAAGTCTCACGTAGTCAGGTACCATGCCACAAGGGGGTGTGTTGGTTGTGCTTCCCATCCTGTGTAATGCAAGGCAGTGCATCAAGCCAGTAATACTGCTCTAGTGACAGGGGGGAGGATTTGTGGTATGGGGGCCCCGTACAAATAGGCCTGGAGCTTTGGAAAGTCCATAGTCCTGAGTTCAACCCGGTATGCCGGATTGGACCAGCTACCAGCAAACCAGTCATGGACAACAATAAGTCTAGTGGCCAAATAATAAAGGTGGAGATTAGTCACACCCATGCCACCGTCATAGGGGGGTATCCGACTATGAGCCAGGGCCATATGAGGCCTCCCACTCTTCCACAAGAACCGGGTGAGCAGACCATCAATTTCACAGAACCAACTTCCCGGAAGATGAAAGGTTATGTTATGAAGAGTATATAAAAAAACGGGGGAGATTCATCATCTTAAAAAGCGCACTTCTGCCGAGAGGGTTGAGAGGAAGGGAGTGCCAACATTTGAGATCTTCCTTAGCTTTTGTGACCAGGGGTGTAAGGTTGAGGGCCCACTCAAGCTCCGGGAGCAAGGTCACCCAAATTTCCAAGTACTTGAGGGACTGTCTGCGCAGAAGGATGATTGACTGCCAATCGAAGCAGGCCCACGAGGGATGGAGGGGGACCAGGGTGGACTTCGCTGGGTTGAGCCATAAGCTAGAGACCCTCTCAAAGGTGTGGAAGACTTCCAAGCAGCGTGGGCTGGAGCTCTCGGGGTCAGCTAGGAAAAGGAGGACATTGTCCGCATATAGGGTGATTTTATCTATATGGTAAGGATCCCAAGTCCATCCGCGGATGTGGGGATCGTTGCGTATGAGGCAGGCCAGAGGCTCCATAGCGAGCTCAAATAAGAGCGTTGAGAGGGGGCAACCCTGACGGGTGCCCATCGAGATGAGAAACGCCTCTGAGAATGCACCATTGGTCAGGACCCGTGCCTTAGGGCTGGAGTACAGGACTTGGATAAGACGCCTGAATGGGGGGCCAAATCCCATCATAGCGAGCATAGCCTCTAAGTAACTCCAGTCAACCGTATCGAAGGCCTTTTCAAAGTCGATGAAAAGCAGGGCCAGATACGGGGTGAGCTGGTGGCGGCGTGCGAGGGCGAGATTGAGGCGATGTATGCAGTGCCTGGTACCGCGGGTAAGCATGAAACCACAGTGTTCCGGGTGGACCAATTAGTGTAGGAGGGGGCGGAGGCATTGGGCCAATGCAGTGACAAAGATTTTCATCTCAGTGTTGATGAGAGAGATTGGGCGGTGCAGAAGAGGGAGGGTGGCTGAGTCTTAGGAATAACCACAATAGTGGCCACATGAGTCTCCGGGGGAAAGACCCAGTCTTTACCACATGTTGGAAGATTTCAACTAAGTGAGGGGCCAGTAAGTCGTGGTAAGCGGCGTAGTATTCCTGTGGGAAGCCATCTGGCCCAGGTGTGCAAGAGGGAGATGGCCCCGTGTATCTACTCTGGGGTAAGAAGGAGGTCCAGATCCTTCGAAACAGTCTGGGCAAGATGGGGTAGCTGAACATCGGCGCTCTTCAACAGGTCAGCCAGGGAGGCCTCAGGAGGCCGGGTCGCGTAGAGCTGGGCATAGTAGCCCGCAAAAGCTTGGGCAATGACCTGCGAAGTGTAGTGGTGGGTGCCGGCCTCTTCGCAGACTTCAGGGATTATTCGGTTGGCTTTGGGATAGGAGACCAAATTGTGGAGCAATTTTCCATTTTTGTCCCCTCATCCGTATACATGGGTCACTGAGGAGCGCCATAACTTTTTAGCCGTGTCTAGGAAGTGCTGATGGATCTTTGCCCGGAGCAGCGCAAGCTGTCTAGCGGAATGGGCATCCTCTGCAGCATGAGCCTGAGCCTCGAGCTGTGTCAGGCGAGCAGTCTGTGCTGCCCGTTTCGTGTGAACCAGACCTCTGGCCACGCCCCACAAGGTAGCCTTGCCGGCCTCCCACAGTGTGCCCCCGGAAGGGACCGAGCACTTGTTAACTAGGAAGTATTGTTTCAGTTCCTTTTCGAGGGCCTCATTGATCTCCACGTCCTGTAAGAACCATGCATTCAACTGCCAGACCGTGTGTATCCCACCGTGGGCAAACCCCAGACGCAGGGAGATAGGGGTGATCTGAGATGCCTCGGGGGAGGATAGTGAAACAGATACCAACTGGCAATTAGGGCCGGCAGTAGGATCAAATCAACGCGGGAATGGGTATGGTGGGCCGCAGAAGTCTGTGTGTATTGTTCTCGGCGGGGGTTCCAGATCCTCCAAGTGTTGCATAAACCCAGAGCAGAGGACCAGTCCGAAAGGTGTTTTGCAGAGGTGAGGCGGGAGTCGGAGGGACTCCCTGTCATGTTCAGAGAAGGCTGCATAATTGCGTTAAATTCACCCCCAATTATCGTCCGACCCTGAGGGAAAGTAGAAATTATCTTTGTGAGGTGTTGAAGGACAGAGAGCAGTGTGGCGGGAGGGATGTATGTAGATAGGAGATTGAGAATTTGCCTCCCGAGCCTACCGGTCAGGGGCACGTATCGTCCCTGTGGGTCAGTCGTCACGTGCACCAGAGTGAAAGGGAGACCTTTACGAATCAGGATGTCCGCTTCCCGGGAGGCCCTCGTAAAACCAGAGTGTCACACCCTGTCAAACCCATAGCGGGCGAGGAAGGTGCAATGAGTTCCTAAGAGGTGTGTCTCTTGAAGGAAAAGGGTGTCAGGCACTAGGCGTTGGGCACTCCGAAGGACTGCGGTCCTTTTTATATGGTCTAGTAAGCCATTGACATTCCACGACAGAATGTGGAGGGTTCTACCAGGAGTAGGCATCTGAGGAGTGGGTAGCGTAGGGGTGAGCAAGTGCGAAGGGCCCCGGGTCCCAGATGAGGTAATGAATCATAACTAGAGTAGAGGATACGGCTTGTAGATTGCGGTAAGTCTCTTGTCACTGGTAGTGGCGTATGTGTGCAATGAGCTGTCATGCAAAACGAAAAACGGTGCCCCAAACGGAGCCAAAAAGGAAAGATTCCAGAAGGCAACGGACCTTCCAACCCCCCAGTCCCTCCAACATCCCACAGCCTATACTTCCAGAAATGAAGCATCTGTCACCCTGAAAAGGAAAAGTTAACAATAACGAAAACATAATCTAAGTGCTAAGCTAAAACCTTTAGCAGGGCAGATTCATGGCGATGATGGACACCTCCATACAGACGGATACTCCAGTATCAGCAGCTACATCAGAACTTAAGAAGAGTCTTATGATTCCAGGCCTGTGGATCTCCAGGGTCAGACTCCATCATCTTTTCCAGAACCCCGAAGTTCAGGGCTTTGAGATAAGTCGGAATCGGATATGGCGGGCGCAATGTCTCAGAGAGGTCAGGGAAAAGGCCCAGATCAATCAGAGAACTGGCTCCACTGCGGTTCCGCGGGACCTTAGGAGGTTCAGATGAAATTGACAGCTGGAACTCCGCATCAGGCGATCGTGATACCCCACTCCGCCAGTCTCCCTTCTTGCGGGATCGAGTGCGCTTCCGCTGAGGCCTGGGAAGAGATGGCTGAGACTTTGCAGATTCCATTCGGTCAGGGGGGGAGGGGGACAGATCTTATGGGGATGTTCCTCCGTGAGCCAAGACCAGGCCACCTGTGGGGTATCAAAAAAGATTGTCTTGCCCTGGAAAACAACTCTGAGACGTGCTGGGAAGAGGAGACCATAGCGCAACCCTAGGTTACGGAGCTTCTGCTTGATGTCGGCATAGGTACGTCGCTGGGCCTGTACTTCTCTTGAATAGGCCGGGAAAAGCATAATCTTGTTGTTTTGGTATTTCATAGGGCCATGTGCCTGCAACGCTCTGAGGATAGCGTCTCTTCCCGGAAATTGAATATCCTAATGATGAAGGGCCGAGGTGGAGCCCCAAGGGCAGGCTTGGGCGCCAGGAAGCGGTGGGCGCGCTCGACCGCAAATCATGGAGAAAGGACGTCTTTGGGTATCCAGGATCTCACCCAGGTCTCCACGAATGTGTCCGCTTGACCCTGCTCAACCCCTTCGGAGAAACCTATGAGGCGGAGGTTGTTTCGCCTCGATCTGTTTTCTGCATCCTCGGCCCGTCAATGCAGTTCCGAGGTCTGGGTCTGCAGGCGGGCCACCTGGATCTTCAACTGGCCTAGCTCATCCTCGGCTGTGGAGAGGCGCAATTCTGCCTCTGAGATCCAGGCCGTGGCGTTGCGCAGGTCCTGGCTGATAAGGGCCATATCCACCCGTACCTTGCCGATCTTGCCCTCCACCGAAGCCTGGAAAGCACCAATTGCCTGGAGAATGGTGGACAGATCCCCTCCAGCATGAGAGGGGGCACCCGACGCCCCCCAAAGGATCTCGGTCAGTGGTGGTGTACTAGTCCATTTTAGCTTGGGTCTGTGAAGCAGGTGTCTTCGGGGCAAGGTCTCTACCCATCTCGACCTCGAATGCAAGGCCCTGCTGTCCAGTCGAGCAAGGGGTGGCGGCCGCACGAGTCAGCAGTCCCAGGCAGGGAGGGGGCCAGCACCCAAGCCGTCAATACTCTGGTCCGAGCGCTGAGGCCGTCCCTCCCGGGTCTCCCTGGCTCGAGGGACCAACCCGAACAAGTCCGGGGACCTCTGTCTCTCCGTCGTCCAATGTGACGGCTAAAGTTGGGGAAGCATCACCTTCCGGTCTGGAATGGGTGCCACTGGGTCAAAGGGGGTGAGAGGGGGGGACAGCAGGAGGAACCAATCCACGGCCCCTTGTCACAGCCAGCCAAGAACTACTCTCTCCACCCCAAACCCACAGAATGCAGGGGTACAGTGCCGCTCGGTGGCTGCGGCCTAAGGCAGGCAACGAGCTTCGATCCTTATGGCAGGCCAGTGACAGGACACAGGCAGGGGAGCAAAGGGGGCCGGCACTAAGGCCCCACGCCACCCGACAAATGCAGCCGAAATCGCACCTCAGCTGGAGAACTCCAGTGGCCAATGCGACGGTGGAGCACAGATCAGAGCGGTAGGCCTCGGCAGTGGCAGACAGGACCACAAGGGAGAAGGATGAAGGCACCTCCAGGTAGAAAAAAGTGGTGAAACCGCAGTCCAAGATTCAGGCCCCCTATGGATTCGATGCTGGCAGGGGGCCACCTCGGGGCAAGGATAGTTAGGTAGGCTCCCTCGTCCCCACACTCAGCCACAAACAAACAGGCGGCTCAACACAGGATCTGCAGCACAAGGGCAGGTCAGCGAGGGGGGAGGGAAGGGGGGAAGGAAGAGCCAACGCCAGCCTCCGCACTGCCCACCGACACAGCAGCCGATCCCCAGGTCCAACCCCACTCTCCAAGAACGTGCTGATGTAGGCTTCGGGCCGGCCCCAGTCGTCCTCTGATGCCAGTGGTGTGAATGCGTGGGAGTAAGGTCGCAGCTCTAGAGCGGCCTACAGACCGGAGGGGGCCAGGCAGGACCGGGCCCGTTGTTGTGGTAGCAGGAGTGTAGTGCTGGCAGTTCCCAAAGAAAATAGGTACCGTGCTCACTGGCAGGCCGCGGTGAGGTGTGCCATCCTCCGCCCCAGTACATCGGAAGGTGGGATACAGAGCCTGGGGGGCTAGGGTGACTCCATGGGCCTCCTGCGTCTTCACCCCCAGCCTCAGGGAAGGGCTCGTCCCGATGGAGGGTCGCCAGCATGAGGGTGAAGAGTGCAGGTCGGCGAGGGGGAGAGGGGGGCAGGAGGGCCGGCGCCGGTCCCCCGCATCACTACCCGGCAATGGTAGCCGATCCCGGCACAGCCCCGCTCGCCAGACAGTATTGCCCACACCGGCTCAGGACCTTGCCCCGCCTAGAGTCACAAGGCCACCTCTGAGTTCTTTGCTGGGGGACCAGGAAGGAGTTCCCTGGGTGGCCGACCCCACCCACCCTCCGTCCTCACACGTGTAGATTAGGAGGTGGAGCAGGTTCCCGCACTCCCAAGCCGTGGCATTGGACCTCGGTGCGCCGTGTGGAGGAGGCGCCGGGGGTAAGGCCACGGCCTCAGGGTGGACCACAGGCGGACCGGGCAGCAAGCAAGTCCAGGCCAGCCGTGACTGCGAACTTGTAGCAGGGAGGGCCACTGGGACAGAGATGCAGCATTTATTGACGGGTCTCATTGAAGGTTGCTATTTCGCACCCAAGGCCTCGGGGAGACGGACTCCAAACAGGCGGCAGGAGCCCAGAACCCAGCAGCAAAAACAGACCGGAGCAACGCTGTGGGAACAGGAAACCTCCATAGGTAGGTAGGAAGATCTGATGGCTGCCGAAGAACAAGTGGATGCGAGGCGGATGACGAAGGGGTCCTGAGCACTCCTAGAGTGCGACCACCATCCTGACGCATCAAGCCATGCCCCCCCTCTGGCCCAGATTTTACCACTGCTGTTCCTGCAGTATATTCTATCTTTTAAGAAGACCTCCTTCATACAGCATTGGGATTGTTGTGCAAAAATGTAACTGTTGCTTAACACTGAAAAAATAATTTCCAATGCTGTTTTTTGTTTATTGAATTGTAAATAATGACCTTGTATTAACTGATGTAAAGTTTTCTTTTGTACAGGATAGAGTGTATGAGTGAGTGTATGAGAGATTGAGAATGAAAGAATCGTCATTGTAAGTTTTACATGGAGTGAAATGTTTTTTTCAATTTAATGTGAACTTTTCTAATAATATGTCAACAAAATAATTTGATTAAAATCATTTGATTTATTCTGGACAAAAAAGGCGTCCTGAGAGTTACTGTTTAGTTCAGTAGGTCGAGTGGTCATTCTACACCTCAACACAAATAATTGGCAATAGTGGTACTCGGTTTGGTTTTTGTGGATAAAAGAAGCATCAGTCTAGCCATTTTCTACCGTAGCTTGTTCAAAAGCGTATTTATAAGTTACAACAGTTCTACTGTGCTAGAAGCGCCATCATTCAAAATTGGGCCCACAATCACCCCTCCTTTAATGGTCCCCTTATTTATCGCCTCCATGGCCCCAGGATTGACTCCACTCATTCCCTTGGTCAACTCCTAGACACCATAGTCGATTCCTCAGACTTTACCATTTTGGGTGATTTCAATCTTCACTTAGAAAATGCTCAAAGCAATGATGCCGCATGGACCTAGTTCAACTTGTTAAGTGAGCCACCCATATGGCAGGCCAACTGCCAGATAGACGTTTCTCAGACACCCCTTTCTTCAAACTCTCCCTTTCCGTCCTCTAGTTTGGTCTGACCATTTTGCAGTTATGTTTACCCTTAAACTCCACTCAGACGTACCCGCACCGGCTCGGTCAAGGTCTTCTAAACCTTCTTGTCCCTGGCATACCATCTCTCCAGAATGCTTAGCACAAAACCCCAGCTACCACCCAAGGACCTTGATGAGGCTGCCAACTATTATCATCACTGGATTGACTCGTACCTTAATCTTATAGCACCTGTGAAAAATCACAAGAGCCACAGAAGCAAGCCTTCTAAACCATCTTTCTCAGACAGAGAATCTTAGACTCCAGAAGCAGACCTGTTGCAGGCTGGAAAGAAATGGAGGCTCAGCTATGGCCCCACAGAAAAGGAATTGTATAAGCGTTTACTAGGAGTCTACACAGAACGCTTTTATACCCACAAAATTGAAGTCTCTAAAAATTCTTCCAAAGAATTGTTTGCAATGGTTAAAAAACATACAAAGCCCCCAAAAAACGAAAATACAAATATCAGTCGAGCCTTTTGCAATTCCTTAGCATCCTTCTTTCAGGATAAGGATAGGGTAAATGCAGTCTACATCCATTTCTCAGTAAGTCACATATTCTGTCATTCCTCTGCTGTAGACCTTCCATCAGGGAAGAAATGCGTTACTTACCTGTAACGGCAGTTATCCAGTATTGGTGTCTTTCATCGATTCACATGCCTGAATCATTCCCCGTCGTCGAGACGGGAGTCTCCGGTACATAGAAAAGTAATGTCTTATAGACATACATAGAGAATAGTAGGCCTAAAGGTCTCACCTTAGTAACATATCCATGTCCTTTTGTAAAAAGGACCAAACTCTAGAGAAGAGCCAATCAGCTATCACCTCCCTCTAGAACCTTCCTGGCAGGAGCCTCAGTTCCTCAGATTTTCTACCGCACTAAGCTAAGTAGGCGTGACACTGAGAGAGTTAGGTGAGTCCTTCCAGGGGAGGCGGGAGGGTTGCATGTGAATCGATGAAAGACACCAATACTGGATAACTGCCGTTACAGGTAAGTAACGCATTTCTTATCCAGTATTATGGGTGTCTTTCATAGATTCACATGCCTGAATCAGAGTAGCAAGCAATGCAGAGTGCACATTTCTGATGGAACAGCATATACAAGTCCTTAGATAAGACACATCATGCGAGCATGAACCATCATTAGACCTCCACAATAAGTATTACTAAAGAAATGGGCACACCAGAGTAGGATGGAGGGACGGAGGAAGGCTCACCTTACTGAAAAGATGGCGTAACACTGATTGTCTCACTGCTGCATCATTCATCAGCTCCATATCCAGGCAGTAGTGCCTAGTGAAGGTATGCGGCGACTTCCATGTTGCCGCCCTGCAAATGTCAATGACTGGCACCCCTGCAAAGAGAGCTAAAGAAGTGGACATGGATCTCGTGGAGTGCGATCTCACTTTGGAATGCAATGGCTGTCCAGCTTGGTCATGACAGAAAGCAATGGCTGCAGAAATCCATCTGGAGATGCTCTGCTTGGCAAGCGGTAGACATTTTCTAGGTCTGCTGTAAGCTAAGAATAGCTGGTTAGATTTCCTGAATGTTTTCGTTTTGTCAGTGTAAACTTCAAGCATCGCTTGAGATCCAAAGAAAGCAGCGATCTCTCAGCTGCCGTGCTTGGGTTCGGAAAGAAGGAACGCAGAACCACAGGTTCATTTAGGTGGAAGTCCAACGGGACGTTTGAGATAAACCTAGGATTGGTTCTCAGGATTACTCTGTCGTTATTAAACTGTAGAAAAAGATCCTGGATTGAAAACGCCTGTAGCTCACTGACCCTCCTTGCAGATGTGAGCGTCAGGAGGAGTGCTGATATCCACGAGGCATACTTTAGGTCAGCTCTGTGTACTGGTTTGAACGGATGTTTCATGAGCTGGTTAAGAACCACATTGAGATGCCAGGCAGGTGGCAACATCCTTACTGGCGGGAAAGATCTGTATAATCGTTTTAGAAATTGCTTAATCAACCCGCTTGACCAGAGCGATGGACTCGTTGAAGTTCTTTATAACGAGATATTGCTGCTAAGTGTACTTTAATGGAGGAGTGGGCTAGGCCCGACTGTGCCAGATGTAATAGATACGGTAATATTTGCTCCGGTGATGTGGAGAAAGGCCGAATCCCGTGATCTGCACACCAAACACAAAAGCGCTTCTATTTCAGGGAATACGTCTTGGTCGTGCTATCCGCCCTTGCTCTGGCAAGAATGTCTACAGTCTTGTGGAATATTCAGATTGTGGAACTCTCTGAACTCAGGGGCCAGGCAACTAACCTGAGAGACCTCAGATCCAGATGTTGAACTTTATTGTTGTTCATTGTAAGCAGAGATAGATACTGCCGCAGGTGGACCGGCGGCTCCAGGAATAGACGGTGGAGCTCTGTGAACCAATGTTGCCTCGGCCAAGTTGGGGCTATTAAAATTAGAGTACAAGGCTCCACCTAAATTTTCCTGAGGACTCTGGGAAGCATCGGGAATGGCGGAAAGGCGTACGCAACGACGTTGTGCCATGCGATGGAAGACGCATTCCCTAGAGACCCTGACTGGGGATGCCAACTTGCGAAGTGTGGGCATTTGGTGTTCATTGTCGTCGCAAATAGATCGATTTGCGGCGTGCCCCATCTGGAGAAGATCCGGTCGATAATTTGTTGATCTAGCTCCCACTCGTGATAGTGTGTCAGCGAGCGTGTCCCTCCCTCTTTGTTGAGGTAGTGCTTAGTCGTGGTGTTGTCTGTCCGGATGAGCACCAGGGAATGTTTTATTCTTGGCAGGAAAGCTTGAAGGGCCAGGAAGACTGCCCGCAGTTCGAGCAGATTGATATGTAGTTTCTTCTCCATAGGAGACCACTACCCGCTTATCTGTAGCTCTTGCAGAAAAGCTCCCCAGCCTTCCAAGGAGGCGCCTGTTGTGACAACATGAGGAGCAGCCGGAAGCAGGAATGACAAGCCTTGAGAGAGGTTTTGAGATGACATCCACCATTGCAGGGCTCCGACCATCTGAGGATTCACTTTTATGTGGTCGTCGAATGACCCTGTGCATTGGACCCACTCCTTCAAGAGCGCCTCCTGTAGATTCCTCATTCGTAGTCGACAGTGAGGAATCAGGAGGATACACACTGACATCCCCAGGAGGGATTTGAAGTGACTGACTGTCAAGACTTTCTTCGAGGCTACTATAGCAGTTAGTGCAAGGGGCTTGTACATCCTCTCTCTGGATGGGAAAGCTTTTGCTTACCGTGTGTCCAGGGTTGCACCTAGGAAACTGATGCACTGAGAAGGTTGTAGGATCGATTTTTCCTGATTGAGGGTGAGACCCTAGCAATAGAAAAGTTTTAAACAGGCGTTGGAAGACCTGGACGCGTCTTCTAAGGATGGAGTCCTGACCAGCCAGTCATCCAGATACGGAAAGACTTGGTGATGGCACTGTCTGAGATATACCGCCACCGGGGTACGACATTTCGTGAATATGCGCGGTGCAGACTTGAGCCCGAAGGGCAGAACGCGAAACTGCAAGTGTCTGCTCGCTACTGCAAATCGCAAGTACCTTTTTGTGATTCCTGTGAATTGGGATATGGAAGTAAGCGTCCTGTATGTCTAGGGACGCCCTAAAATCCTGCTGTTACAGTAGTTGCAAGACCTCCTGGATCGTTACCATGCGAAACGACTACTTCTTAGGAATTTGTTGAGGGCCCTAAGGTCCAAGATTGGTCTCCACTTCTTGTCTTTTTTCTGGATCAAAAGAAGCAAGAATAAAACCCTTTTCCCTTCTGAGATGGAGGTACTCTCTCTATTGCTCCTTTCTGCAGCATAATCGAGATCTCTCATAGAAGCAGCCATAGATTTTTGTTATTTCCGCTGTCCTGTACCTTGAAAGGACGACCTCCCAAAAGAGGACTGCTTGTTTTGCTGTTGTTGGCGCTGTTGGTATTGCGGTCTACTCTGGCCTGAAGGGCAGGAAGACCTGTATTAATAATTTCCTCTGTAGGAAGACTGTCCTCTTCCTCTATTTCTACAACAGGACTGGTTCTTATACTGAAGTGTCTGCTTCATCAATTTTTCGTGCTAAATAGTAACTGGCTAACATATGGCATGCCCAAAATCTTTGTTTGCACCTCAGGACGGAAAGAGATTGCATTTAGCCATCCTTGGAGCCGCAAGACTGCTGCTCCAGCCAACTGGCGGAACCCTGTCATAGCGATATCCATCGCGCAGTCTATAGTTTCTGACGTCGATGCCTCATCATCTAGCAGAATTCTCTTTACTTCCTCTTTGGATGAATCTGGCAATTCCGACAGCTATGGGGCTATGTGTGCCCACAATTGCCTATTATAGCGTCCCAAGAGCGCTAGGGCGTTCGCGGCCTTTACCGTCATTGCCGATATTGATGAAAACCTGTTCCCAATGTTGTCCACTCTTCTTACCTCCGTACCAGGAGGAAGCGACAAAGGGGCCGAAGGATTCCTGGAGGTCTTCTAGGCCGCCTGTGTCACCACAGAGTCCGGCTTAGGATGCCCTGTTAAACACGCGGGTGCTGTATCTGGCGCCCTATACTTCTTATCCAACTGAGGGATCACTGGTGATACAGAGGAGGGGATCTGCATGACCTTTACCCCTTCTGACTATAGGTAATCGATAATCGGTATTGACCTTACTGCCTTCTTGAGAGGTTCTGTGAAGTCATACAAGAAGCAGACCGGTTCTTGAGAGACCATTGAGATCTTAAAACGTTGAGCAGCCCTCTCTACCACATTATAAGAGATTCCAAAATTGTCGGAATTTCCCTCGTCGACGGGTCCGTCGACGAGATCGGCGTCATAGACTATGCCGTCGTAGACGAGCAGTCATAGACGAGGCCGTCGTAGGCGACATCATAGACGATCCGTCGTAGACGAGGCCGTCAATGAGGAGCCATCGTAGAGGAGCAATCGTAGATGAGGCCATCGTAGACGAGGCCATGGTAGACGAGGCCATGGTAGACTAGGCCATGGTAGACTAGGCCATCATCGACGCCGTAGACAGGCCGTCGTAGACGAGCAGTAATAGACGAGGCAGTCGATGACGATGCCGTCGTAGATGAGCCATTGAAGACGAGCCCTCGTAGATGAGGCCATCGTAGACGAGGCCATCGTCGACGCCATAGACAGGTCGTCATAGACCAGCAGCCATAGATGAGGCCGTCGTCGACGACGCAGTCGTAGACGAGGCCATCGTAGACAAGCCATCGTAGACGAGGCCATCGTAGACGAGGCCATCGTAGACAAGCCATCGTAGACGAGGCCATCGTAGACGAGGCCATCGTAGACGAGGCCATCATAGACGAGGCCATCGTAGACGAGGCCATCGTAGACTAGGCCATGGTCGACGCCGTAAACAGGCCATCATAGACGAGCAGTCGCCGACGAGCCGTCGTAGACGAGCCATTGTAGATGAGCCATCGTCGACGAGCCGTCATAGACGAGCCACCGTCGACGAGCCACCGTCGACGAGCCATCGTCGACGAGCCATCGTAGACGAGCCATCGTAGACGAGCCGTCGTAGACGAGCCGTCTTAGACGAGCCGTCGTAGACGAGCCATCGTAGACGAGCCATCGTAGACGAGGCCATCGTAGACGAGGCCATCGTAGACGAGGCCATCGTAGACGAGGCCATCGTAGACGAGGCCATCGTAGACGAGGCCATCGTAGATGAGACCATCGTAGATGAGGCCGTCATAGATGAGGCCATCGTAAATGAGGCCGTCGTCGACGCGCCGTCGTAGACGAGCCATCGTCGACGAGCCGTCGTAGACGAGCCATCGTCGACAAGCCGTCGTAGACGAGCCATCGTCGACGAGCCGTCGTAGACGAGGCCATCGTAGACGAGGCCATCGTAGACGAGGCCATCGTAGACGAGGCCATCGTAGACGAGGCCATCGTAGACGAAGAGGCTGTAATAGGCAATGATGATGGTTTCTTTGTCGACGATCCTGTTGACGATGTTGGCTTCTTAGTATTTACCTCAGGAGGAATAGAAGACGCCTTCCTGAAGGGTCCTATGACCAGAGGAGGTGATTTTGACGGCTCAGAAGTCGCCTTTTTGACATGATTTTTCTCCAAAAGCAAGTCCTTTACTCTCCTTATCCACAGAGTGAGGAGATTTTTAAGAACTGCACCCAGAAGACCCATGAGTGGTCTTTTTGAGGGCCTTCTCAGGATGTTCCCCTGAGGAATGAGTCTGAGGAGATTCTCTTCTCTTTTGAGGTCTCCTAGACGTTGAGGATAAAGCCTCATCACGGTCACTGGAGAAAATAAAAAACCTCCTTTCTGGTCTTAGTGTTTGACATCATATTAAAAATCACCCTTCCCAACCTCTCAAAAACTTACTTGAGAAAGTGCGACATACCTTGTAGTCTTTGGCCTGTACCAGACCTTCTTTAAAGAATGTATTTGAAGATAATCCATAGAAGAAAAGAATCCTTGACAACAAAGTCATTTAATGAAGTGAAAAAACACAGAATCTGAGCAGAGCTCAGAGCAGACTCCCTTAGCACAACGTGCGGTAGAAAATCTGAGGAACTGAGGCTCCTGCCAGGAAGGTTCTAGAGGGAGGTGATAGCTGATTGGCTCTTCTCTAGAGTTTGGTCCTTTTTACAAAAGGACATGGATATGTTACTAAGGTGAGACCTTTAGGCCTACTATTCTCTATGTATGTCTATAAGACATTACTTTTCTATGTACCGGAGACTCCCGTCTCGACGACGGGGAATGATTCAGGCATGTGAATCTATGAAAGACACCCATAATACTGGATAACTCTTGCTCGCATCCCTCCAGTACACCTCTGGAGTTCATCGCGTATCCAGCAGGAAAAGAAATCCCCCATAAACCTGTTTCTGCTGACAATTCTGCTACAACATCTACCTTCTTGTCTCACTCCCTATCTTAAAGATTTGAACTCCCCTACCTTCACACTACCCTGTGGCGTTCCCATGGATCTTGTCTGAGCCCTACCCCTTTTACCATTTACGTCACCCCGCTAGCCATATTGATCCGGTCTTCCAGGTTCTCGGTAATGTCCTACACCGTGGCCAGAAATCCAGCTGACACAGCCACTCGCTTTCAGAACTGTCTGCTTCATGTCGAAAAATGGATGTCTCTAAACTGCCTAAAGCTAGACTCTAGTAAAATAGAGGTCCTACTTTTCAGCAAAAATATCTCCTTCTGGTCCCCAACCTGATGGCTGCAGGAACTTGGCTTGTTTCCTACACCTGTTAAGAAGATGAAAAACCTAAGTGTAGTTTTTGACAGGAAAGCTCTCCTTCGAGGGCCACGTCAACACTATCACTTCAGCCACTTTCTATACTTCGAAACTCCTCAGAGAAATCTTTATTTTTATTCCACCTAACTTGCAGAAAAACGTGACTTCAGCTCTTGTACTATCTAAAGTGGACTACTATAATGCCCTATTTGTCAACATCCAGAAAAAATACCTCAACAAAATCTAGATCTACAGAATGCCGCTACCTCCCTCCTTTTAGGCATTCCCAAATATGAGTCTGTCTCCGCTGAATCTTCTTCATTGGCTTCCAGTCAAGAAGAACATTGATTTTAAAGCCTTATGTATTGCCTTTAGGACACTCCAAGGCACTGGTCCTGACTTTTTCAGGCAAAGCTTCCATGGGTACATTCCATCTAGACCACTTCGTTGTGCCTCAGTTTACAATCTCATAGTTCCTACATTCAAAAAGTCCTGCTGGGGTAGAGGAAGCTGTGTCATGGGCACAAACAGACTATGGAACTCTCTCCCGTTGGAACCGAAAAGAAAAACAGATCTATTGGCTTTCAGAAAATCCCTCTAAACTTGGCAATTTTGCTTCGGTGCATAATTTTTCCTTACATAGTATTTATGATTGTTATTATACCAATGGGCAATGTTTCACATCACCATCTTTTCTGCTGCACCAAAAACATTTCCAGGTTTGCTGTTCAGGGTTCCCAGTGGTCACACAATGTTTCTAATGGATATATTGGAGTTTTGGAGCTGTGTTTGTTGCACTGTGGGGAATAGAAAAGTATTAGATAAATTCAGCACATGTTCATGATTTGGGCGTTGTCCAGTGTAAAGGTGTAAATCAGTCTACCTATTATCATGAAGCTCGGCATGGGTGAGTGACGTCGACTATTATCATTTTCAGATTTCTCTTTGAGATTTTAGTATTATCTGGAGAACATTTAGAGTTAATGTGTCAATTATAGAGAAGAGGTTTGGATATTACAAGGAACAGAGTGTGTAGCCAATGTGGACAGTTGAAGCAGCTGAGTTGTGAGTGACTCTTCTAATTCAGAACAGTGAATTTGGGGATGTTAGTAGAGCACTCAGGGCCAGATGTTCGTAGCTTTTTTATGTCTACATAGGGTCTGATTCACAAAATATGGCAGTTTGCGACTGCAAAAAGACCTTTTCTTATGTACAAAAAGAACTGCAATTCAGTAACACTTTACCAAATCGCAAATTAGGTTTGCGACCAAATACCAATTCAGTATTTAGAAGGGGCATATTAACTCCTTCCATGCTTATGACGAGCTCAGCTTGTCATGAGGCACAGTGAAGCTGTGCTCGTCATAACTGCTGCGGCCCGCCCACGAGCGGCTATTTACCCGACTGTGCGGGCATTCTATTGGAGTGGGCGAAGTCGTGACAAGTCCAGCTCGTCATGAGGACAGCTCCACTGTGCAGCATGACGAGCTGGGCTCGTCACAAGCACCGCGGCGCCGCACGCGGTCCTTCCCGCCCGCACCGTGGGGGAATTAGCCCCGCGTGGAAGGGGTTAAGGGCGTCCCTTCCAAATACCGATTTGCATTGGAATGCATTAATGTTTGCGACTGACTATCAGTCACCAAACATGACTGTTTTAACACCTCCTCAAAGGAGGTGGTAAGCCATTCGCAAAGGGGAAGGGGACCCCAAGGGACAACTTCCCCTTCTTGAATGTTGAAAAAACATTTCTTAAAAAATTAAACTTGTACTTTCCATTTTTTTTAATGCATCTGGGTTTCCTTCAAAGAGTTGCATACAAAATGGCCTTAATTAAAAGGAATCATAGGTATGGTGGTCTACTGACCTCAGCAGGCCACCATTCCTGGTATTGCTACAATAACAAGTGGGTCGCAATTTGAGACGCTCGTCCTCAGCCAGACTGGTGAAGGTGCCAAGTTTTAAGAAAGTCAGGACGGGAGGTAGACGCTTTGGAGTGGCTGCAGCCAAATTGTGGAACAAACTTCCTTGGGAAATCAGACAAGCTAGAGAACTTTTTCCGTTCAGAAGACGTGTTAAAACCTGGCGGTTTCCCTAAAATCTAGACAGCATCCCCGGCCCGTATGACCCTACTTTTCAGCCGCTCAGCGCCAGGATACCTGCAAGGGGACAGTGCGCTTAACAAGTTGAATAAATAAAATAATAAAAAATAAATATTCATGAGGTATGTCGAATTCCGACCTACTAGGAATCAGTCATTTGCAAACTGACCTATTAGTACATAGATTGGTTTGCAAATTACCACATAGGTCTCAAAAAATATTGGTCGCAAATTTCAACGAGTATTTTGCAATCAGTGCTACGTACATCTGGCCTTCAGTGATTCCATTTTACGCATCTAGACTAACAATAGCCCTCAAAGGTTTCTGATGAGCCTCTCTTAGATCTATTTTTAAAAGAAATACACCGCAAACTTGGATCAGCTGTTAAGATCAAATTTCTAGCTCAGTAAGAATTCGGGTTGGGATTTCACTAGTTGTTTGTGCTGATTTCACAGCGTTGAAAACCATTCAGATAGAGAATATGCTCTTTTTAAAAGTTCATACCATGCTATGATCAATTCATATTTTGGCGACAACATGCTACCACATATATTTTCCCACATAATGCCCAGGGGGAACTCAACATCAGGCCTCAACTCTCACCCAAAAAAGGTTTGGCACGTTCTATATTTGCTTGCTCAAAAATACCATCGTTTTTCAAAATCCCTTAGTGAAGTTGCACCACTGGCCTGCACCCCCAATCAGAAAATTAGTCCATCACCTCTGCTTCTAAATATGTCACCCTATTGATGCATCAAGACCATTCTGTGCAAAGATCTTTACTGCAGCACTGTGTTGCTAAACTTGTGCGTATCTAAGCTATATCATTGTGTACCTGGGTGGAAAGCAATTGCACTTCATTTATCTTACACAGCTGCAGTAATACACACTGAAGTTAGCTGCCAAAAGTGTCATTCAGTGGTCGCTGCTGCAATCCATAACACAATTAGTTAAAAATGTTCACTGTCTCTTCCAGGAAACTACTTTAACGCATTATTAGTTTACCAGAAAAAAGAACCAGTGCTCTGCTTTTTTGATGTGAATGTCACTTTTACTGTTGTGTTTTTATTGCAGTCGCTGGACTCAGGACTGGGTGATTGACATGCAAATAAAAGCCATACCGATTGTGCTTTCAGCATTAAACTGAAAGATCTTTGGCAGTGCTGAACGTCTAACAAATTCAGTGAAAAGGTGACTAGCGGCAGTCACTTTTGTTGCTATCCTCCTCACGTGTAGAGAAGAAAGAAAAAAACACCTGCTCAGTTAAATTTGAGAAACTGAAAGCACTAAGATTACTCACAAAAAAACCTTCTTAGGTCGCAGCCTACCAGACAATGCAGCTGTCTGGTTTGCTAAAGACATCTTGGGGACATTCAGAAAGCTGACCAAGTAATGCATTCCACCCATTGCTTACCATTTGCTTTGTAGTTTGTAACTCACATTTTCTGTCTTTCTATTTGCTGGCTTTATTTGCTTGTGTTTGTCCCTCCCGTTGCCCAAACCTTTTTTACTGTATTCTACCACAAACTCACTTTCTGTAAACAGGCCTTTAAATCTTGTTCTTTTCATGTCAAATGTGCTGTGTATTCAAAGACAGAGGTTAAATGTCAAGAGCTCTCTTTCGATTGAGCCTGGTGTTTACTTTTCTTTCTCAGACTTCAAAGTGAGATAATTTATGTGACAAGCCTGCTAAATATCCATGTAAGAGGAGATAGTGTAAGATTTTTTTTACCTAGCACACAAAAAAAGAACTGTGCTGATGTTTCAGAATATACCATAATTAGTACAAATTAAACACTTTTTTGTAATTCTGAAGTGTGGTGGAAACAAATATTTGAATACAATCAAAACACAGCAATACACTAAGTAATGAAATCCTCCTATTTACCCTCTCCACCAGACCACTGGCTTTAGGAAAATACTAGGATGTTCCTATGTGGCTAATAAATACATTTTTCAAAAATGGTGTCATTTCTTCAGAAGTAAATTGTACACCGTTGTCTGTCACTATAGTAGTGGGAATGCCCTCTTTGGAGAATATATCAGATAGGAATTCAATCAAAGAGGAGGTGTTAATGTTGTTCACTGCCTTAGTGGATATCTAATGGGAATGGTAATCTACAAACATGAATTTATTGAGTACATTGCATATATTCATAGGTCCTATATTATCAAGACCTAGTTTATCCCAGGGTTTAGATGGTAGCTCAACAGGGAGAAGATGTGCCTAACTTGTGACTTTGGTAATTTTGCTAGTACTACACGCTAAGAAATCCTTAACCTTTTCTTCTACCATAGAATCCATGTATGGAAACGTATAGTCGTTCCGGATCTTACTTTTGATCATACTCCGCCCTGGATGATCTTCATGGGCAACCTCAATGACACATTCCCTTATATTCATTGGTGGCACTATTGGATCTCAAAACTCTGTTACCGGCTATGAATAACTCATCTTTTACATTCCAACATGGTTGGAGGTTATCGGGTAATTCATTACGCTTCTTGGGCCAACCTGTGGCTATTTCTTTCTTTGACAGCTGTTCAGGTCGTATCATTTTTTTCACATTGTGCCCATTCTAACTGATCAATGGCTGGAATCTCAATAGATAAATTACCTTCACCTGGGGGGTTTACTTCTGAATCCTCACATGCTATGAGCAGTCTAGAGAGACAATCCGCAACTTGGTTTCTGACTCCAGGGACGTGTACACCATTTTTAAGTTGTAACCTCATAATCCTAAAACCGATTTAGAGATGCAGGGAGCGTTTTTTTCAATACATTGTGAAGAAAACATTGGAATGCGGGTTTATGGTCTGTTCTCAAGATGAATGGTATACCAACAAATAAAACTTAAAATGAGTTATGGCCCAATAACACAGTAATGCTTCCTTTTCTGTAGTGGAGTAGTTCATTTCACCATCTTTTAAGAAGGATTGTAACTCTTCTTTGCTGGTAGGCACTGATGCTTGCTTGACATCATCCAGTAAACTATTCTTGGGTTTAATGCAGTCTTCGGAAAGGGTGTGCCCAAGATATTCCACTGACTTGAACCCTATCTTACACTTTCACTTTTGCATGGTAAATCTTGCCTTGCTTAGTTCACTCAAAACTTCTTCAAGTACATTATTATGTTCCTCTTTGGAGTCTCTGTAAATCAAAATGTTGTCTTGAAAACATAGGACTTTACCGCTTCCTTACAAAATGTGCTGTATTACACGTTGAAAAAACGCTGCAGCTGAGGCTCGGCCAAATGACATTCCGCAGAATTGATATGCTCAAAAGGGAGTTATGACGGAGGTTAAGGCTTTAGAGCCTGTATGAAGAGCAACCTGGTGGTAGGCTGACAAGAGGTCTATTACACTGGAATACTTTGTACCTCAAATGACACTAAATAATTTGTTGATGTTTGAGATAGGATGCCTCTGAGATCAATGCATAACCGGATACTCTTCCCTCCTTTCTTAGATGGTGTAACAATGGGTTATAGCCATTCTGCACTTTTGTTTTCTCAATGACCCCTGTGTCTTCTAGCTTGTCTAGTTCTTTCTTGAGTGGCTCCCTCATGAGTAATGGTATGGGACATACTTTGTGTATTTCTGGCTTAGCATAGGCTTGAAGTTTGATTTGTGGAGGAAACCTTTTAGCAATCATAATTTATCTGTGAAAACCTCAGGGAATTTCTCGCATACCTATGACTGATCTATCTACTAAATACACTTAATCAACAACATTAGGGTCCAATTTGATTCCTAAATCCCTTTGGTATTTCCACCCTAGAAGGTTGGAACCTTGTTTAGAGACTTAAACCCTTCCTAAAGTAGCCCTGTCCTTGAAGGTTATGTGCATGATAAACATTCCTGCTAGAGGAATAGGGTACTTATTGTATCCCTCAGGGTTTACATTAGGAGATAACATAGTATAATTTTTGTCCTGAAAATGTTCTTTCATGGTAGTTTCATTTATCAATGTATAAGGAGAGCAGGAATCAGCGAAAACAGTGAAAATAACTCTGTCCAGTAATATTTTACATGTAGGATATGTCATTACGGGATTCCCCAACCCACCAGAACTCTGGAATACAATTTCTTTCTTCTGCATGTCTTCATCATTGGGTAACTTTTTTCTCTCATATCCTTACATATCTTTGCAAAATATCCTATTTTGTTGCACGCTCTGCATGTTACCCCTCTTGCTGGACACTTAAGGTTATAAGCAAAGTGGCTAGTATTTCCACATCTATAACATTTTAATCTATAATGTTCAGTCTTTTGTTTATATACATCCAAAGCATTCACCTTACCTTTGCCAGTTTTTCAAGAAACCTTGTGTATATTGCTATCAGTTACTACATTAGTTTCTACAGATTCCTTCATTTCTTTCATACACAGTGCCAGATGATCTATGCTTTTAGTTATGTCTATAGCCTGGTTTAAGTCTGGGTTTTCTGCTAACTGTTTTTCTCGGACTTTAATATCTGTTGTGCACCTTACTAGTGGATTTTTTATAAGTGAGTTCGTAAGTGGCCCATAATTACAGGTGGTTGATTACCCTCTTAGAACTGCAGTGTAATTAACCACATTTTCATTCTTTCCTTATGATCTAGAAAATAATTTATGACATTCTAATACAACATTAATCTTTTCCCCAAACTGTTCTTCCAATTTCTTGAGGGTGTTTTGATATGTGTCTAACTGTATGTCGGCTTGTGCATAATCTTCACTCTCTTACCCCTCAGTATCAAATTCATACAAATCATCAAAAATCTCTCTAGCACACATTCCTAAACTATGTAAAAGTATTGGTTGTTTACGAGAACCTATCTCCTCCAATGGTAATAATGTAAGACTCAAATAATTGAATCCATCTCTTCCAGGGAATCAACGGAGGGCTTCACCCAGGACATTTAAGAAAAGAGGAAGTGGCGACATTGGAAATTAAGCCATAATAAAAATGTAGATTTCTGAACACAAGAAAATACAAGCAAAAAGCAATAAACTGCTATGAAGTGGGAACTTAATAGGAAACCGTTTGAGATGATAGTCGCAAAAGTCATATTTTGTAGATATTATTTTAAACACAATGTGATAACTTGGGTAAACTAAGCAAAGAAAGGTGCAGACGTAATACTTCCAATTGGAATTTCATGTTTTTTTTCTCATAAGTGTATTAGATCATAGGCTGAGTACTTCTAATAGTCAAAGAATACCCCACACTATCCTGTATTTATTATAAAAAAAACAGCGAGAATCAGTGTGGATGTGGGGCAGTTGGAGAGGTGTGGAGTGGCGTAGAGTGGAATAATGTATAGTGGAGTGGCGTGCAGAGGTGTGGCATATGGATTTATGTGAAATTTAGCAGCAATGTAGATTATGGTGTTCAGAATAACGCAAAACAGTGAATTGCGCTGCCTTGCATGTCTACAGATTTACCAATAAATGCAGGGCAACACATGATGGACTTGTGTTGCTTTGTAAATCTGACTCAAGTATTGTGTTGTCCATGCAACACTATGCATGATGCCTCCACAATGCGATAAAGCAGCTAGACCGTAGTTATATTTATGGGCCCTGATATACAGCAATAACTTTGCAGTATACTGTGGTACACGGTGACGACAAGCCAGTATATAATTGAGTAATGGCTGTTTTTAGTGAAAGAGAAGGCAGCCAAACAGTTTTTAAGTACACTCTGGTTGTGTTCAGTGTTAGGGCCTTAGATATAGGTAAATAGTAGGTCCCTGCCTATTTCCACTTTACATAAGAGGTAATAGTTAGGTACATTAATTTATATTTTTTACATTTTTCAAATACGTTTATGGACATGTACCATGGTAGTTCCACGAAATATTGTGAAATTCTGCCAAAGTATTGCGGTGATAGATATCACTAAGTTAAAATGCCTTACAACTCAAAAACGACTTACTTTACTTAACTGCAGTAATCAAAAAGTATCATCTGTGTACCATAATGTGTAATCCTGCCAAATTTCATGTAAATCTGTTAAGCCATTTCCACATTATATCAAATACAATAGTCTATGGAAAATGCATTTTGGAAAAAGCACGTTTTGGGCTCTCCCTCCTTTTACCTTTGCACCCCCTTAATGATTCACCTCAAAAATTTACAGCATCTCAAAATGTAGACAACGCCATAGGTCTAAAGCTTCTTTGTGGTGATTAGTCAAATGGGTGGAAAGTTATCAGGGATCTAAAATAAGAGGAATTCCTATCTTTGGAAATACTAACTATAACTACAGAGTGAGAATCAGATTTATTCTGATTACTTTCTTTTTATCTATTGTATTTATATCTATGTATTTGTTATGTATTTGTTTATTGGCTTACATAATCATGTGACCATAAATGTGTCTTTTAGTTGTTCATGTAGTAATTATGAAACTTTACGTATGCAGTCTAGTTTATTTTGTGGGCTTCCATGCTACTTTTAGTAGGACTGTGTTACATATGAAGCCCAAAGTTAATGAAAGCCAGATTGTTGTTGTTATAAAAATTGGGATTATAATTTTTATCCTAGTGGCCATTTATCATGTCCTCCAAATAATAGTTTGTGTAGCTCACTGCTAGGTCACTTTTTCATGTTGTTGCACAGGGGTGCACAAGAAAGATGGTATTTGCTTGTATTATTGGGCACAGTTTTATTATGTCAGCCAGATAGCATGCAAAGAAAACGTATGTAGATTAAGATGTATTTTCTTTGTTATGTATTTGTCTATAGGTTCCCATTAGTATGTGACCATAAATTGGTCTTTCAGTTGTTCATGTGGTAAATCTGAAACTTTACAGATGCAGTCTAGTTTATTTACTTTTTGGGCTTCCTTGCTACTTTTAGTAGTAGTGGGCTACACAGAAATCATTAAGTTTTTGGCCCTCATAACTTCATAACCACTATATAACATCACTTGTAATAGCAAAAAAGAATCAACTAGATAGTCTAATGTAGATTGCTGTGAAATGTCATTACAATCCGTACAGCCGTTTTGCCGCTATGTAAAATACAAAAGTCTATGTAAAATGCATTGGAGTGTAAGTGTGTTTCGAGACCCTCCCGATTTTTCTTTGCACCCCTTTGACCAAATACCGCCAAACTTTCAATCTTTTACCAATGTAATAGGTGGGATAGTCTGCAACGTTTTCCAAAGTTTGATAAAACAGTTGCAATATTTTTAAGGGAGACAATTCAGAGGAATTCATATATATGGCAACACTAACTAACTACTGCCACTCTGCGACAGATATATATATATATATATATATATATATTTTCTATTTAATTTACGGCAGACCGGTTTCAGCATTGTGCATTTATCAATGACTTATGTGTAAATTAGTCACATTGCTCCAATTCAAATATCTATTTGTACTTGCCTATTGGTCATGGAAAATATGGTAAATGATGACAGACTTCAATAATTTGATTACTCTGTGCGCCGTGTCAGCATGAGTGAACTTAGTAGTCTCTAAGTGAGTGTGGCTGCATGCTCGTAAAGGTCCATTCTAGTGATGACTGTCACTTTGTAGAAACGAGCATGCAAGCCTCTTTCATACACCGCGCTGAGTCTCACTCACCATGGGGGCCGATTAAAAAATGATCCTCGCCCTAACGTACTCCACTTTACACAGGGGTAAATCCACAGGTTCCGGTTTAATAACTGAATTCCTCCATTTCTCGTAAATGACGACTAAGTGTTCCATCGACACTTAGCTGCAACAGGTCTGCCTGAAAATAAATGCAAATGAATTGAAGTATATGGAGTCCATGCAGTGCGTTGTAAAATCCTGTATTAGAAGTTAGTGAATAATTTGTATGCCTGAATAGCCACAATCACGACAATGGCACCTGGCCGCAAGCTGTTCAGCAGAAAGTGGCATTTGGTGGGGAAAAAATATATATATATTCCTGCAAAATACCAAAGCATCAACATCCACAGCTGCGCAACACCAGGGCCCAGACTGCAAAAGCTGATATGAAAGTAGTTAGAAGTGTCAGGTACATGATGTCGTGCATTGTTAAAAGACTCCAAAGGTTGTGAACATAGGTAAAAGTATTCCATGTAGGAGTACTCAGGACTGCGTCGTATCCTATCCTTAATGCCTCAATGCACAGTGAAGTGTGTATGGTGCCTTAAAAAAGGGTTTTGTTGATTGCGAGCGCAGGCGACTACTACAGTGAGATATCCCTATTAAAAATAGTGGGTGAGAGGAATATGGGGGAGTGCCTTGGAGAGAAAGGAGAAGACGTGCGTGATAAGTGACAATAGTTATGGTGGTGAGGTTAGAGCATAATAAACGTCCCCTCCAATTTGTGGTGACAATGGTTTAAAAAAAGAGTCATACTAAATATATGTAATAAATATATATATAAAGATGCTACTAGAGCTGGACAAAATACCCAATGTATAATGACTGCTGTGGCAGTTCACTCAAAATTACAAGAATTAGGTTGCAGACATGTAGAGAACAAAAAATCTCATAATCTTGAAAATACTAAAGGTGCAAAAACGCAAAAAGGAAAGCATATATTCTGCTCAACTTAGTATTCAGTGGGAATAGGTAAACAATGTCTTCCAACTAGTGTTATGCTGCTTTAGTGGCGTATTGTCATACAAAAATGTTGGAAGGTCAAAAGACAGACAGACAATCTGTTCATAATTTTTACAGAAAATGGTGTAGGTCCTCACTCGTATGGAGGCCAGTCGGTGTCTTGGTGTTAAATTAAAGAATGGATTTACTTTCCATTTGGTGTAACAGTTTGTTTCGGTTACCACCCCTTCTCAGTATGGGTATGCAGTCAATAACCGAGTATTTGAGGTGTTCCAAGTTGTTGTGATGTACCTCCTTGAAGTGCCTGGCTACAGGGTAAGTGGGGTCACTCTTAACAATGGCTCTGAGGTGTTGTAAGATGTGCATATGAACTGGCAACTTGGTACTTCCGATGTAACGAAGATCACATTTACATTCAAGAATGTAAATGGCAAATTCTGTTCTGCATTTCAGGTGGTGTTTAATGACTAGTGGTGCTAACCTGAAGGTAGAGTCTAACTGTGTGATGTTATTGCCAAATTTACAAGCTCTGCAGCTGTTGCATTTGAAGAACCCTTTCCTATCAGTCAACAAGTTAGCTGTTTTGATGATTTCAGGGCTGTTTTTTACTACCGCGTCATGCATGGAGCAAGCGCGTTTGTATGTAATATCAGGATAAGGAGCAACTAGGGGGCCCATAGTTAAATCAGATCTGATGATTCCCCGGTGTCTATTGATAACGGCTCCGATAGCTCTTTCTTCAGTATTGTCTGGTGCTGACTGTTTGTTTTTGCTGCGCTGCTGGGTTACTGGTACTGTCGGGCTCTAGAGTGCGAGTTCCTGTGAAGAGTTCATCACGAGGTTTAGCATTAGCTCTCTCAATGGCTTTGTTGATATTGGCTTTGGAGTACCCACATGTTCTAAATCTGTTGGATGCCTCCCTTTGACACTCAGTCAAGTCTTCAGTGAAACTACAAATCCTAAGTAATCAGAGCATTTCCCCATAGGGGATTCTGGCTATTAGGTGCCTCGGGTGAAAACTTGAGGCGTGTAGGACCGACTTACCTGCAGTGGGTTTCCTGTGGAGTTTTGAGTGCATTGTGCCATTGGAAATGTAGAGAGTGACGTCAAGGAACTCAATGGAGGTGTTGCTAATGTTGGCATTAAATTCCAAATTCAGGTTGTGGATGTTGATCTCTGTAAGGAATGACCTGGCACTGTCAGTGTTGCCTTTCCAGATTAAAAACACCTCACCTATGTAGCTGAGCCAAGTGATAATGTTATCCTGCCATGCAGTTGAATGCTTGACCCGGAGGACCTGCTCCTCCCACCAGCTGACATGGAGACATGCGTAGCTGGGTGAGAAACAGGCCCCCATAGCTACTCCCCTGAGTTGCTCGTAAACAGATTTGTTAAACATAAAGAAGCATTTCATTATGTTTATGGCATTGTATTCGTCCCTTGTCAAGAAAATGCTTGCAGGCACGTAGTCCGTCACTGTGGCGAATTATAGTGTACACAGACGTAATGTCAAGTGATATTAGTAGATAATCATTGTGCCATGGAATGTATTTGATTTTTAACAAAAAGTCTCTGGTATCTTTAAATATGAAGGCTGACTTGAGACTAGATCCTGGAGGAAAAAGTTCACGTATTTTGATATATTTTCACAAATCCTTTTTCTTGCAAAAATGATGGGGTGACCTGGAATGGGGACAGTGTTCTTGTGTACCTTGGGGAGAAAATACAAAATAGGCAATACCGGTGACTCTGTGCTGAGAAAAGTGGTTTCATCTTTGCTCAACATTCCTTGAGCTTTGTAAACAGTCAATAGTTTTGTGAGGTCTTTGTTGCTCGTGCCCACCTCTTTGTGGCTAGATATCTGGTAGAAACTAATGTTTGATAGATTTCTATTAGTCTCTTCTAGATACAGTTATCTAGACCAAAGCACAATGTTTCCCCCTTTATCAGACTTGTTGATGATAACCTCATTTTCATTTTGTAGTTTAGTCATTAGCCTGTGATACTTTAAGTTTTGATTTCTTAGTCCAGTAGTTTTCTCTGCTGTATTAGGGTGCAGTGCTTTCAGTTCCTCAAAGATGACATCATTGTACACATCAATTGCATGTAAATGTAAATGTGTGTATACTTGTAAAGCGCACTATCACCTGAAAGGTATCTTGGCGCTGTATACCGCTGTGGAACCCTTCCTGGCTTTCCCTGTGAGATGCCCCCTTACTGGGCATCTCCAAGGTGAGTCCAGGCATCCTAGCGCTTTCGGAGCCGTTGTGGAGATTAAGCAAGCTATTGTCCAGAGTTGCAGAGTGGGACCCATGATTAGAGTAGGCACCTAGGCGAGAATTATCAAGTCCGTGGACATTGAGCCCAAGACCCTGCCGCGTCGGGAATTGAACCCTGGTCCCGGGCCAGACCTCTGCCTCAGGGTCTGCCGCTCTAATCGGTGAGCCACACTTCTCCACTGCATCCTTGGGCATCATAGGTGTGAATGTAGAGAGTGGTCCGAAAAGGTTGGGTATTCTCGTTTGGATCATGATTCCTTTCTCTTGACACATTTGTTGTGTGGCCACAGGGATATTTGGAGTTTCTAGTTCGACAAGGGTACAAATAGTGGTGATATTAGACACAGTCAGATTGGCTCCCATAGACGGAGCGGTCGCTGGCGTGTCCTGTTGGGTTCTGTTGCCTTGTTTAAGTTTGAAGAACTTCAATAATTTGAGTTTCTTTATGAATTTAAACACATCAATGCGTGTGCTGCTGAAGTCAAAGCTGCTTTCAGGGCAGAACGTGAGGCCAAACGATAAGAGTTGTTTTTCCACCTCAAATAGGTTGATTGTGCTGAAGTTGATGATGGTTTTAGTATCCGCAATTACTTGCGTCTCCAGTTTCCTCGCCTCTTGTTGTTTGATGTGGGTTTTTCTGCATTTCCTTCTCTCACGCCTCCTGCGGTTATGTCGGTGTCTTGTTTGTTTCTTTGGCAGCCGCAAGGTTTGTCTCTGGTCGAAGACATAAAAAATTAATCTCATCCCCCAGGCCAATGTCAGAAGCGCCGGCATCATTTCTTCCACGCCCTCTTCATCCATCTTCTGAATCTGTGCCTAACTCCACTAATGAGCTTAAGTCCGACATTGAGGTTGATTCTGCTCCATCTACATTGGTTGTAGGGAGGGCTTGGGCTTGCTGGATTGGTTTGTTTAGTCTTTGTTTACTGTCAATCTTTCGCGCAAAAGTAAAAATTTGACTGCACTCGTAATCTTGCTCGTCGAGGGCAAATTTGAAGCTTTGCGAGCTTTGATCGTTTCCTCGTGTTTTTTGAGGCGCGAGGCGATTTCTTCTTTGCCTTTAGAAATCGCATCTTGTTGATCAAGTTCGCCGAGTTCCTGGTTGATGCGGTCTATTTCTTTCTGAGTGTTGACTCGATCAATTTCTGCGTATTTAATCGGTATGATAATTAATTGCATAGATGCATCCAGGTTACTTATAGCCCATTCCTTAAGCATGTCAGGGTTAGGGTTTTCAAAACTTGGTGCCAGCATAATCCTTAACCCGCGAGGAACGCGGCTAGCATCTTGGTACTTTTGCAATGATTTAGCTTCCCACCGTTTGGGGATTTCTGTCCGCATTAATTTTTCTAACATTTTAAGTTTGGCTTTATAAGTGTCATTACTTGTGCCAGCATTAGTGTCTGTTCGCTTTGTCTGATTTGGTACATGGGGAGGTTGTCAAATAAAGCTTCAGCAGCTGCTTCCCTCTCTCGCAGCGCTTCATTGGACATGATGCGATACTATAGATTTCGGAAAGTGTCCGTAAAGTGAATTTATGCGTCAATGCAATAAACTTTAAACAAGTACAGGGTGCTCCTCTTCTCAACCTGATCTAAGCCAAAATGCTGCTTGTAATCACCACCGGGTACCGAGATACTGGATGGATCCTCCAACTCACTCTGAACTTCCAACGCGGTGGGATCGAAGCGTGCAATCCTCTGGCTATCAGGGGGCCGTGATTTGTCACTTTCTCCTCCCAGAGCTTACATAGAAATGCGGCCATTGAAAATTACCTTGGCCCAGGAATCACGATACGAGCTGTCCTCTGCAATTATATTCCTGCGAAATCCCAAAGCATCAACATCCAGAGCGGAGCAACACCAGGGCACAGAATCAAAAAGCTGGTATGAAAGTAGTTAGAAGTTAGTTAGAAGTTTATTCATGCATCAAGGTCCAAATGACGCGTTTCGGCTGCCAGAAATGCAGCCTTGATAACATAGCACGCTGTGAAGTCATAGGTGAAATATATACAGGTGAGTGTAGTAGTCTTGTTACTATGTCAACTATAATGAAAAGGCATTTTTACCACATTTTACTAAATTTTGCATGCGTGTTGTTTTACTGCTAGGAGGAAAGCAACATATCTGTGACATTAATAGGCATGGAAAAACATAGAGGACAGACCATTATTTTCTGTAGTCAAATATCCTTAAGCAGCGCTGTTCACAAGTGAGGATCTCCTTTAATAATGCGAGACACTGGCTAAAGAGTTACCCCTGTTGCAGAGACATAACATGTGTATATATGCGAATAAAGGCACACCAGCCTTCTATATTAATGATTAATGGCAAAAAAATGACATGCCAGATTGTCAACATATCCACGAGAATTCGAGCCAAAGTGGCTACGGGATGCCGGCGACAACCTAAAACACAGTGTCAGGTACATGATGTTGTGCATAGTTAAAAAGACTCGAAAGTTTGTGAACATAGGTAACAGTATTCCGCGTAGGAGTACTCCGGGCTGTGTCGTATCATATCCTTAACCCCTTCGATGCTTGTGACGGAACCATTCCGTCATCAGTCACTGTTGAGCTGTGCTGATGACGGAAAGGTTCCGTCACGACCACACCATGTTCTGGAATGTCCAGCACCGGGGGGAAATAGGCACAGCACGCAAGGTGTTAATGCCTCAATGCGCAGTGAAGTGTGTATGGTGCCTTCAAAAAAGTGCTTTGTTGATTGCGAGGGAAAGCGACTACTACAGTGAGATATCCCTATTAAAAATAGTGGGTGAGAGGAATAAGGGGGAGGGCCTTGGAGAGAAAGCAGGAGACGTGTGTGATAAGTACTGAAGCTGCCCTCTTGAAATCAACAGAAGAGATAAGGACTATTCTAGATCTTGGCGGCAAGGCTGCCCTGATCCTGTTAGATCTCTCTGCAGCATTCGATACGGTCCATCACGCTTTGTTGATGGACCGGCTGCAGGAGATCGGGGTACAGGGCTCGGCCTGGAGACTCCTAAGATCATTTCTATCTAACCGGACTCAGCAGGTGGCGTTGGGAGAATTTGTATCTAAACCTTTTTCATTACCATGTGGGGTCCCTCAGGGGTCCTCACTGAGTCCGACACTATTCAATATTTATGTGTCCTCCCTCGCACCCCTTATTCAGTCCTTTGGGTTTAGCCTGACTAGTTATGCAGATGACACCCAAATAGTGGTGTCTCTTCGTCCAGCCGAACTAAAAAGTACGGCAGTCCGTTTTAAAGATTGCATGAATGCAGTGGCAACATGGATGGCCCAAAACTGTCTTAAATTAAACTCCAACAAGACGGAGGTGGTATGTTTTGGGAATGATCCCAATTTCTGGACGCCAGAATGGTGGCCAGATACCCTGGGTCCTCTTCCCGCACCTAATAGGAAGGTTAAAAATCTTGGGGTGTGGATTGATCAGAAGCTTAATTTCAAAGACCAGGTTAATTCAGTGGCTTCTGCCATGTCTTTCGCCTTGAGGTCCTGCAAGAAAATTCTGCCTTTGCTACAGACTGAATGTCGTAAAACAGTGATCACAGCTCTCACTATGTCAAGGCTGGATTACTGTAATAGTCTGTGCTTTAATATCCAGGAAGGCTCATTGCAGAAGCTGCAACTCTTACAGAATGCAGCTGCTAGACTGCTGCTGGGCATTCCTAAATATGCTCCAATAGCGGAAGAGATTTGAAAACTACACTGGCTGCCAATCAGGAAGCGTACTATGTTCAAGGCGATGTGTTTGGTCCATAAGGCTCTTTATGGAGTAGGATCGGCCTACTTAAAAGAACATCTTTATTGGTACACGCCAAGCAGATTACTACGTTCATCTGATGCCAAACTGGTTTATGTGCCATTTGTTAGAAAGGCCACTTGGGGTGGGAAAAGCTTTGTGGCAAATGCAGCCAAAGCATGGAACAAACTTCCCCATTGGCTTAGAGCTATACCAAAACTTTTTACCTTTCGAAAAGCTTTAAAAACTTGGCTGTTTACGAAATAGTTTACTAAGCATCATGTTACCGGCTGGACCCTCTGGAAAGATTTCACACAGCGCCAGGACACCCCTGGGTAACAGTGCGCTCTATAAATGCTATAAATAAATAAATAAATAAATAAATAAATAAATAAGTGCACAATAGTAATGGTGGTGATGTTAGTGCATGATAAAAGTCCCCTCCAATCTGTGGTGACAGTGGTTTAAAAAAAGAGTCATGCTAAATATATGTAATATATATGAAGATGCTACAAGAGCTAGACAAAATACCCAATGTATAATGACTGCCATGGCAGTTCACTCAAAATTACAAGACATAGAATTATGTTGCAGACATATAGAGAAGAGACAAATCTCATAATCTTGAAAATACTATTATATATATATATTGTCATGCCTGTCGTGTACATGGGTGCGTAAACACTCAATAAAACCTAGTTTTAGATACAGTGTTCTATGACCGTTCTGTTTATACAACTAAAGAAAAGACGTGATTGGCAATGGTTGGCAAAAGTATTCACACGGGCCTTGGAGCATGCGCAGTTCACGCGCATGCGCAGAAGTATAGTGTTTCAAGCCTTAAACCCGCCCGAACACGCAGGAAGTGCGTCACGTTTAGCCAGATGGTTACCCTTCTCGTTCCGGGTCACGGTGTTGGCGTCCGAGGAGCTAGCGGTTCGTGGTGGTTGCAGTTCGTGTCTTCCCGCGTTTTTGAGCCCGTCTTTGATATCGTAAGTCCCTAGAAGCGGCTTGCTTCTAGGATATTGTTCTATGTTAGTTTTCATGATATATCATTTCATCCGCTGAGGATTTATAGCGGTTGTACTAGTTGTTTCGTTTTTCTGCAGTCCAGGTGTGTTCACCAGGGTTCTGCCACTTAAGTCAGAGTGGTGTTTTATGTTGAGATTGCTATACCGTTTCGTGTGAACGTTCAAAGGTACATATTACGGAGTTTTCAAGTTATAGAAGGGGTGAGTTCTCACAGAGAAGAAAAATCTTAGTTAAAGTGTTAATTACGCATCACTTATCGTGTTACTTTGAATTTAGATTTCGGCTACATTGGATAGACCATATACATAAAGTGTTCCAGAATCTTCTACGTTATTTCCTTATCTTTTCCCTCCACATTCACAAGGTAAAGATACAGTACATTACACTCCTTACAGTGGGAACATCAAGGGAGGGGATTGTTTCACTCATTATTCTTGTGTCCTACTGCAGTGCCTTTAACAGAAGACAGAACATCCTCTGAGTGGAAGAAGATTGTGGAGTGCCATTTTTCTTTCCCCTTCCTACCCTTGCTTTGTTCCCCTGTTTTCCCCCTGGTTACTTGTCGGGTGTTAGCGTTTATTCCTCACTCCCGGGGGGTGACAGGGGGGAGGCAGGGTGTAAAGCTTCGTGACTCCAGGACACTTCCGAGACAACAGGTGCGTGCATGACATATATATAATGCTCGATCTCCTCTCGTTTAAAGCAGGAAAACAGCACTCCGGTGACGGCAGTTTCAACGGTCTTTATTTTTTATGCAACAAACGCGTTTCGGCGTTTATCCTTCGTCAGTGTTAATGACACTTGACTCGTGACTACTAATAAAGCCTTACAATTGTGATGGCAACAAACAAGGGACTACACCATTGGTGTCAAATTAAGACGCCATCTTTGGATGAGTAATGCAACATGCAAATACATTCCCATTCATCAGACCATGAGTCGGTTTTTAAAGATGCCAATGGTAAACAGACATATACATGGAACATACCACATAATTTTGCCGTGGATCGGCAATTGTCCCTCGTAAGTACATCCCCCTAACCGTAGGCTCCATTACTGACAGCAAGACTAACAATAATTAATCTAATTCATTAACAATTTATCTAACACAACAATATTCAATTAATCCGTAAAAGATATGTAACACAGTTTCTTAAGTTCATTTATATGTAAAGCAAAACTTTTTTTCTCTTAAATCATTTCCATTGTAAAAACCTCCATTCAAAAGGACAGGAATTATTATTACATGGTAATCAAAATAAGAACTCAATATTTCATCTAGCAGAATCGTACCACAGCAGACCATACTAATTAATTTTCCTGGGTGCACTGCCATCTCCTCGCCACTATTTAGACCTCTGGGATGTTTGGTCGACAGATCGATAATATACCTCGATTCAAGCCTCCTCCTCAGTATATATACACACAACGAGGATCTCGGCAGGAACCGCAGAAAAATGGGCCACACCAGGATTGCAATTGTGAATATACGGGTATATTATATATATATATAAAGCTCACAGTCTTGACTGCAAGAAGTTTTCCAGCAAACAAGCAGGAACGGACCACACGCAGTGAGATTTCGTAAGTGCTTTTTATTTCCCCTTCAGCTACATGACACATTTAGCATATAGTTATAATATATATGTATGAACAACCAATCCTGCTTCCGTAGACCCAACCAATGAAGTAGGCACGGACACGAGGCTGTAAGATTATGGCTTCTTTAATGGGTCAGGTCACCCTCTATCCGGAGCGACGAGAGACGTGTTTTGCCTGCGCAGCAGGCTTTATCAATCTGAATGGTGCCCTCTTGCAGTAAGCATAAATACTGTTTCCTTCTGAAGGCAAAAGTATACACTGAAGAAATACTTTCAGGTAAAATGCATTGATATACATAAATGTACACAATATGATAATTACACTGCTATAACAGCAGGTAAAACAACATATATTCAGATATGATGTGCACAGTGCTCAAATCATACAATGTGGTTACACCTTAATACTTAAAACATAGGTACACACAAATGTAAAGAAAAGATGCATCAATTTCACCTTAAAGGTAACATTTCTATTATGGAAACATGGGCGCCAATCATGCCATTTAATTCAACACTTAGTGTGCAAACATAATTAAAAGCGAACGACGCTGCAAGTCACCAAAATTATTTAGACCAAAATGTTGTTAAACCTCACTCGTAATATACTAAATGGAGGAGCTACGCTAGCAACCAAGATGGCCGCGCAAGCTCCCGGCTCCGTCAACCTCCGTCAGTTGCTGATATATCCTGTTATTAATCCTGCATTCGCGTGGCTGAATCATTGCTGAACCTAAAGGTGCAATCCCGAGATCTTTATCGCTTCGAATGAGGAAGTTACGCCGTGTTTCATTCTCGGCCTAACCCAGCGTGTGAGCCGGGGCCTCGAGTACTGACCCGGCTGGGTTGGTGTTGAACAACATCGGCCGCGGGACTTGGGCGGAGTCCGGTCTTCCGAAAGTGGAGAATATCCTGGTCGATTTGGATGGTGGTCCTGTGGCCCGGTTGATACTAAGGGAACGGCGGCAAGACGCATCTGTGGCTGTGGACGGGGGTCCGCTACCCGGGGACACTGCTGCACCCCCCGGGGTTGACGGGTTTGGATCCTCGCTGGCGGCGACGGGGCAGAGATCGCTGGATCGACGGATCTCCCACCGTTACCGTCCGCCCCGCATGTGTCTGTTCCCCCCGGAGTAGTTGACCTCTGGGGTTAAAGATCTGATCTGTCGTTGAGCGAGAGAAGATGGAGCGGGCGGAATGTACACCGTCGCTGAGAACACTAATGGCCGCCATTGGGGCGCTTCACTCGCAAGTAAACGCCATCATCCAAAAAATGGTCGTAACAGTAGAGACTGTGTGTTTGAGACCGGACTCCGACCCTTTGCCAGACCTGGAACACATGGCGTTACCCGCGCAGCTGGTTATACTCGAGAAAGAGGGCCACGTGCGGAATCCAGAACTGGCGTCTTTTGTCAGCTCCCGAAAAACAGCTTTCGAGCTCGGAACTACTGAAAACTCAACATATTCAATAGCGATACCGCCCAAGATAGACACAGCCGATCTTTCACTCCTGGAGAACGCTTTCAGTATTAATCGGATTGACTTCCCATTTTTCTTCTCCCATTTGGTTCTACTACGTTCTCGAGGCTTACTGTCGGTGGAAGAGTGTATCCGTGTAATTGGCGGATTTTGAGAACTAAAACTTTGGACTTGCTTCGAATGTAGTGGTTTTGACTTTCCTGAACGCTTTGACTCTCCTGTGAATATGGCGGTTCTAGCAGGGGGCGCTCGCACAAAGGATCGGAAGGGCCAGGGATGAGTTTGACTGTCTGGGTCTGATATAAAGACTTCCTTGGATAACGGGACATGCTGCCTATAACGATGCGGGAGTCGGGCGGTTTTCATAACTTCCCCGATTTGTTTGGCTAGTAATTTCTACCTTTTATAATGTCTTGATTGAATGTAGGGGTCGTTCTGCTTCTGGCGGGGGGAAGGGGAGACCGGGAGCCTGTATGACATCTCCTCCTCCATTCTTTTCCTACTTTTAGGACTTAGTTAGTGGGGCGACAGGCACGCTGCTAGTGGGGTCAGGCCGTAGCCATCTGCAGGGGTGCAGGGTGGGGGGATGGGGGTTCTTTTGTTTTGTTTTTATTTAGTTTCTATGGCCTTTTTTTCTTTTCTTTCTTTTCTTTCTTTTCTTTCTTTCTTATACAAGAGGCGGGTTGTTTATCCTGAGCTGATATTTTTCTCATATTCGGGTGTCTACTTTGGTCTTAATTATCCTGATTTGTGGGTGGACAGACTCTGACGGCTTCAGCTTAGCGGGGTTGTGGATTGTGATGTCCTTTCTCCTGTCATGTACTTACTAATGTTGGTGTCTCGAACTCCCTTAATTGATCTGAACCTTATTAGTCTATTTGCCTGTCCACTGTTGTAATGTGTCCTATTGTATGATACCCTGTATGTGTACTATTTTCTCTTGTTTTTCTTCTATTAATAAAAACATATTTTAAAAAAAAACTCACTCGTAAATAAATCCCCAGTAGTTGAACTCAGACCTCAGCTCCCAAGTTCATGTTCGTGACTGCATGCTGGAGATAACAGGAAATGCCATAAATCCACAGGAGACAGGATAATAGCGCACTTGATTCAGTTCTCCACCCTGAGCCAGTGGAGGTCCCGCAGATGACTAGAGAGAGAGGTAGCTCTAGGGACCCTGCAGAGTAGTCTTGCCGTAGAGTTCTGCACCATCTGCAGTCTGTGAGTCCTTGTTGGATCCGAGGTAGAGAACGAGGTAGAGAAAGTTCCCGTAACCCAGTCTCGAGGTGATAAGAGCCTGGACTACAGTACTCTGAGGGGACTCGGGCGGCATCCAGATGATCTTTTTTAGCCACTACAGGATGGTAAAGCACGTGGCGGTAACCTTGACTGCCTGATGTTGCATAGTGAGCGAGTCATCGATGATGACAACTAAGTTGCGAACTTGACTAGAGGGTTGAGGGAGTACTCCCATTTTGCTGGGCCAGTGTTGTGGGCCCCAGAGGTCTTTGTTTTTTCCAAAAAGCAGGACCTCTGTTTTCTCTCCGTTAAGCTTAAGGTAGTTAGTCTGTATCCATGATGCAATTTTCCCCATGCCACGCTGCAGGTGTGATGATGACCTGGCCGCACTCACCATGGAGAAAGAAAAAATTCTCTGGGAGTCGTCAGCATAGAGAAACAGGGACAGCCCTGCCTCCTCTGTGACATCGGCTAGGGGTCTCGCGTATGAGTTGAAAAGTCGAGGGCTAAGGATGGAGCCCTGAGGTACCCCGTAAGGTGAGGGATGGATATCGGAGCTGGATGTGGGGCAAAAGATTTCAAAAGTACGGTTGGTGAGAACAGAAATGAGCCAGTTCAATGCCGGGCCACTGATGCCTAGGGTTCTTAACGTTTTTACTAGTATGGTGTGGGATACCATGTCGAATGCCGCGCTTAGGTCTAATAGAATGAGGGCAACCATATCACCAGCATCTAAATGACGCTGCAGCCTTTCCGTTACCCCAAGTAAAGTTGTTTCTGTGGAGAAACCAGCTCTGAAGCCAGACTGTGACAGGTGGAGGAGCTTATTAGTTTCGACAAAATTTGAGAGCTGAGAGTGGATGTGTTTCTCTAAGATTTTGTAAAAAGTCGGTAGTAAGGAGATAGGCTGATAATTGGAGGGTAAATCCGGGTCGGCATTAGGCTTTTTTAGGAGAGGGATCGCCATGGCATGCTTCCAGTCTTGTGTAACTGAGGCTTCCATTAGGGAGGTATTTAAAAGGTCCATAATGTCAAGCAAGGATGGTAACTCAAGCTGCTTGAGCACTGAGATAGGCAGGGGGTCCTTAGTTGAACCGGATTTGACGCTATCTATGAGTTTTGTACAGGAGGTTGCATTTAGTAGGGGCCAAGCGTCCATGTTGTTGGAGTGGGCACAGGATATTAAGTCCTGGTCAGGATGGGTAGAGTCCTCTATGGGTGGTGCAAATGCGATTTGCGGGGAGCTAGCAAGTTGCACAGGAGAGGGAAAGTTGCAGCGTGAGCTCACAGTATCCATGTAAATTTATTTGACTTTCTGGACGAAAAAGGACATAAGGTCCTTGCATTGCCGTTTATTCAGTGGGGGGCCTAGCTAGGGTGGCAGAAACAGCGAGCTCCTTTACCATACAACAAAAAAGTGATTTTGAGCAGTTCAGGGCATCGGAGATAGTTGTTGAAACATACTTAGCACAGGCATTTTTGCAGAGATTATGGTAAACTTTTTTGGCTTTTTTGTGGATTATTTTGGACTCTGGAGCATAATTCCTTCTCCATCTACATTCTAGCGTTTTACATTTAGCTTTCTCTGTTTTGAAAGTCAGTAAACCAGGGTGCTGGGGGGCGATAATTATTGACCCTTTTTTGGAAAGAGGAAGACAGGTGTCTATGGCATGGAGGAGCCATTTTTGCACACCGTCCGAAAGCATATTCATATGGGCATGTTGGAGCACTGGATTTTGTTTAAAACGTTCATATTAAGAGTTTTCCAATTTCTTATTAATGTCCTTATGGTGGGAGTAGTGAACACAGAGTTGCTAGGGGGGTACCAGATTGATCCTCGTGATAAAATGGTCCGACCAACATAGAGGGATAGCCGAGTACCAGCAGATGCTGGGTAGATTGGAGAAAATAGGATCTAGTAAGTGGCTTGCCTCATGCGTGGGGCCAGAATTTAGTATGTTTATGTTTAATCCTGCCAAATCCGAGATTACATTTGTACTGGTTTTACATGCAGAGTCGTCTAGGTGTAGGTTTAGATCGCCCAGAAATTGGCAGAGCTCATGAGTAGGGGGTTATAAGGCTCGGAAAGGATTAGGCCTTATGACCGGAGGGCCCTGAGGGGCGGTATACAAGTAGTCCGGATAGGGTGAAATTTGGGGTTAAGGCCAGTTTGAATAACGCTACCTCACAATTTGTAAATGTTAGGGGCTCGAATTTACATTGAAAAACTTTTTTATAGATGATTCAAAAGGACTCCTAGTTCCTCGCCCTGCCGTACTTCCAACTCACCATAGGTAGGTATCTGTATGAACTAATTATTGTAACCAAAATCAATCCATTAAGTAATGACAACTTTGCCGACAAACACTCAAAACCTTGGAATCATTGGCGGTTCTAGCATTCACTACACAATTTCCAACAAATTGCCACTTTCGCCTTACTTAACAACTTGCAGGCGGGTGCTTCCGTCATGGCAGTGGCCACCATGCACATCGTAATTCCCCAACAAAGCAGAGCACACAACGGTATATGGATTCCATTTTTTATTGAATTATGGCAGACGTGTTTCAGCTATGAAGCCTTTCTCAATGCCAGTCATATAGAAGTTTCCTCATACCACATTTTAAAGTCGACCTTCCTTAAGTAATATTGGATAAGCCGAGTTCGGTGAGAGAAGACTGACTTTCCAGTCTTGCCACATTGTATCCGTCATTGCAAAATGTCTTTTTTCGACAATCTTCTCTGAGTGAGGGTGGCTGCACGCTCATGAATCTCATTTTAGTAATGTCAATCCCTAAGTAGAAATTGAGAAAGACATTTTGCAATGACGGATACAATGTGGCAAGACTGGAAAGTCAGTCTTCCCTCACCGAGCTCAGCTTATCCAATAGGAATCAAGGATGGGCGAGTTTAAATTGTGGTACAAGGAAAACTTTTATATGACTGTCATTGAGAAAGGCTTCATAGCTGAAGCGTGTCTGCCATACTTATATATATATATATATATATATATATAATCACGCAAAGTCCAGCCTCTCTTCCGATCTCATCCTCCAGTTGAGGTAAATGCAAGGAATGACCATGGTTTCAGATCTCTCCTGAAATGAAGGAGATATGTATTGTTTCTCAGTGCCACTGGTAGTTTATTCCAGAGCTGATCTGCTTTCACCGAGAAGGCTCATCTTCCTTGCTTTATCTTTCAAAATTTGTGAATGCACAGTATGTTTGTATTCCAAGAACATAGGTTCCTTGACAGGACATACAGTTTGAATTTTCTGTGCAATAAGTAGGGTCAATTAACCTGAATGGCTTTGAACAGTAGGCACAAAGATTTGAAAATGATCCTTTCCTTTATTGTAAGCCAGTGCAGCTCTCTCATTGCTGCTGAAGAGGATGTCAATCGTGGTCTATTTAGAGCCAGCTTTGCTGCTGCAGCTTGTACTCTGTACAGTATTTTTATTAATAATTTGTATTTCTAGCAGCAGTGCATTACAATAGTCAAGCCTACTTAAAATTGTAGTTTGCGCAATCAATCAATCAATCAATCAATCAGGGGTTTGTTAAAGCGCGACTACTCACCCGTAAGGGTCTCAAGGCGCTAGAGGTGGGGGGGTGCAGGTTCCATTCCATCAAGGAGGGGGTCTGTCGAAGTGCCAGGTTTTGAGGTTTCTTGCGAAGATGGGGAGCGATGTTGTCTGTCTGAGGTGGAGCGGAAGGGCGTTCCATGCTTTGGCAGCGAGGAAGGAGAAGGAGCGGCCTCACGATCTGGTCTTTCTGGTGCGGGGGACCACGGCGTAGGAGAGCTGGGCTGATCGTAGGGTCCTTTGGGGTGCATGGAATTTGAGTCGGCTGTTCAGGTATGCTGGTCCGGTGCCGTGGAGGGCCTTGTGTGGGTGGGTGAGCATCTTAAAGGTGATTCTTGCCTCGACGGGGAGCCAGTGGAGTGTGCGCAGGTGCTGGGAGATGTGGCAGTGTTTTGGCAGGTTGAGGACCAGTCTTGCGGCGGCGTTCTGGATGTTCTGTAGCTTGCGGATGAGGTTTTTGTTTATTCCGGCGTAGAGTGCATTGCCGTAGTCGAGTCTGCTGGTGACCAGGGCGTGAGTGACTGTCTTTCGGTGTTCGAGGGGGATCCATTTGAAGGTCTTACGAAGGAGGCGGAGGGTGTGGAAGCAGGAAGATGAGACAGAGTTGATCTGGCGGTCAATTTTGAGCTCGGAGTCCAGGATGATTCCCAGGTTGCGTGCGTGGTCTGTGGGGGTTGGCGGGTTTCCGAGGGCGGTGGGCCACCAGGTGTCGCTCCAGGCGTGGGGGTTTGGGCCCATGATGAGTACTTCTGTTTTGTTGGTGTGTAGTTGTAGGCAGCTGTTTTTCATCCATTTGGCGACGGCTTCCATGCCTTCTCGAAAGTTGCGTCTGGCGGTGTTGGGCTCGTTGGATAGGGACAGGATGAGCTGGGTGTCGTTTGCGTATGACACGATGTTGAGTCCGTAGGTTCTGACGATGGGGGCAAGTGGAGCCATGTAGACGTTGAAGAGCGTCGGGCTGAAGGAGGAGCCCTGGGGGACTCCGCAGGTGGTAGGTGTGGGGCAGAGAGGAAAGGGGGGAGTCTGACCCGCTGCGTCCTGCCGGAGAGGAAGGAGCAGATCCAGTCGAGGGCCTTGTCCTGGATTCCTGCGTCATAGAGTCTGCGTATTAGGGTGCGGTGGGAGACTGTGTCGAACGCCGCTGATAGGTCGAGGAGGATGAGGGCTACTGTTTCTCCTTTGTCCAGTAGGGTGCGGATGTCGTCTGTTGCGGCGAGGAGGGCGGTTTCCGTACTGTGGTTTTTTCTGAAGCCGGATTGGGAGGAGTCGAGGATGTTGTGTTCTTCAATGAATGTGGCGAGTTGGCTGTTGATGGCTTCTTCGATGACTTTCGCTGGGAATGGGAGCAGGGAGATGGGTCTGTAGTTTTTTTTTTTTTTTTTTGCATTTTGTTGTGTTTATTTTACCAACGGTATATGAAGATATCTATGCACAATGGATGAAAGGTTGCTCCAATAAGTGGGAACAAAGTGACACAAGTGCTTGTGTGGAGTGAACATATGAGGGATAAAGTGACTATACATGAAAAATGCTACAGCAGCCTGCAAGCTGACAGCCCATAACAAAATTAAAGCATGTTCATCCAGGAGAAATACTAGACGTTTCTCAGATTTCAAAGAGGGATTATTGCTTTGATGTAGCCAATGGATATTGGTTTTTTTTTAAAGTTTTTATTGAAGAAGACAAGAGAATTTACAGAAATCGGGTGTCATACTACGAATACAATAGAACGATAGGTGAGCGAATATACCAATGCATAGAAATCAATTCACAGAAGTATGTAGCTGTAGCAACGATATATACGTTAAAGAGGAGAAACGATCAGCAATCTGACAGAACAACAGCCTGCAAGGTCCGCCCACCCATAATTCAGGATAATGAAGACCAAATTAGACACGCGACTAAGTAAGAAAATCGACACAGGATAAGCGACCCTTCTCTTGTGAAAGAAGAAAGGAAAGAGAAAAAAAGGCCATAGAACTAAACGAAGGTAAAATAACAAACCCCTCCCCATTCCCCCACCCTACACCTCTGCAATGGCTACAGCCCATCCCCACTAGCAGGGTGCCTGTCACCCCGGAACTAGACCTAAAAGTAGGAAAAAAGAATGGAGGAGGGAATATTGAACAGGCCCCCGGTCTCCCTTACCCCCCGCCAGCAGCAACCCACTCCACACATCTCCAGAATAATAGAATGCAACAAGAAAATCCAACGGGGGGAAGCTTGTAAGAACCACCCCACTCCCGCGCCATCCTAAGGTACAAGTCCCGTGTCAAAATGAAGTCATTTTTCAAACCCATCCAGTAAAAATAAAAGTCAACCCTGGCCGCTACGATTCTTCATGCGAACCCTGTCCGCTCGAACCACCATCTTAATAGGAGAATCCAAATATAGGAAAAGTTCAAAATCAGTATGGAAGGATTGAGACCAGGATAGCGGTACACGGAGTCCAAAAGTCAAACAGAGTTCACTACTCACCAAAAACAGGTCGCCAGAGCGAGTTTGAACCATCTGAAAGAAAAAGGGCCAGGTAACAATCCGACAGTAACTGGAGAACTCACTCCGAAATATAGGATTGTCCATATCCATCCTGGGCGGTATCGGCGTAGGGCAGAATGTACCTTGGGTAGTCCCAGGCTCGCATGCTGTCGTTCGGGAGTCGAAGATGAATACAAAGTCTGACTTCAGCGCGGGGTCCACTCTAAAAGCCGGAACTTGCCCCGCGGGTGAAGCAGCTTGTTCCAAAGTCAACAAACGGACGGGGTCCGGTCTCCGGCAGATGATATCAACCGTTACGATCATCCTCTGGACGATGGCGGTGACTTGTGAATGGAGCTCCCCAATGGCGGCCATTACAGTATGCAGCGACGGTATACATTCCACCCGCTCCATCGCCCCTCACGAAGCGACCAAGCGGGTCTCTGAACCCCGGAGGTCGACTGCTCCGGGGTACCAGGCACAGGCAAAGCCGATGACAACTGTGGGCACTCTCAAAAGCGCGATCTCAACACCGTCGCCGCCAGCGAGGAACCAAGCCCATCGACCCCGGGAGCTCAACGGGGCCTCCGGGCATCGGATCCCCGACCACAGCAATCGATGCGTCACGCCGCCATAGCTGCGAGATAAAACTGCCACCGATCCACCATCCAAAACGGACAAGAAACACTCCACTTCGGGAGACCGGACGTCACCCAAGTCCCGCGGCCGATGTTATTCAACTCCAACCCGGCTGGGTTAGAAATCGAGGCCCCGGCTTCAACTCTGGGTTAGGTCGAGAAAAGAACACGGCGTATCTTCGTTATTCAAGCAGCTAGAAATTCCGGGATTGCACCGTTAGAATCAGGAACACATCAGCTGCACGGGAGTCCGGTGAGAAATCAGGATAATAGACAGGATTTGTTAGCAACTGGCGGAGGTCGGCGGAGCCGGGAGCTTATGCGGCCATCTTGGTTGCTAGCGTAGCTCCTCCCCCTGGGTCTGTAGTTTTTGAAGTCGGTGGGGTCCGCTGAGGGTTTCTTTAGGAGGGGGTTCACCTCGGCGTGTTTCCAGTCGTCGGGGAACGAGGCAGTCGCCAGGGAGCGGTTGATGGTGTGGCGGAGCATGGGTGCGATGGTGTCGGCGGCTCTGTTGAAGATGTGGTGGGGGCAGGGGTCTGTGGGGGCCCCTGAGTGGATTGACTTCATTGTCTTCAGTGTGTCTTCGGTGGTGAGGGCTGTCCAGTCATCAATCGCTGGTTTCCGGGTGTCGGGGGTGGTTGGTGAGGGTTCAGTGTGTTGGTTGTCTTCGTCGAAGTTGTCGTAGATGCTCTTGATTTTGTGGCGGAAAAAGGTGCTGAGTTTGTCGTAGAGGTTTTGTGAGGGAGGGATGTCGGTAGACTCACTGGTGGGTTGGGCGAACTCCTTGATGATGCTGAAGAGTTCCTTACTGTTGTGTGCGTGGGTGGAGATTCTGTCTTCAATCGCTTTTTTCCTCGTTTCTCTGATGATTTGATGGTGGGCGTTGGTGGCGGCTCTGAAGTTGTTGTGGGCTTCTGTGGATTTGGTGTTTCTACAGGCCTTTTCGAGGCGGCGGCATGTGCGCCTGGATTCTCGAAGTTCGGTGGTAAACCATCTGGCTTTCTTGGCACGGGTATTGTTGTTTTTTTTGAGGGGGCTATGGTGTTGGTACTGTCCGAGATCCATCTATGCAGGGTTTGGGCTGCGGTGTTGGGGTCATCGTTTTCCGCGATGGTTGGGGTGGAGTTGTTGAGTGAGGAGGTGAGCTGGTCGTCGGTGATTTTGGTCCAGTTTCTTTGTGGAAGCAGGTGCTGGTGTCTGTGGATGGTGGGTGTTCTGAAGGTGAAGTGGACGCAACGATGGTCGGTCCATGTGAGTTCGGTGGTGTGGCTGAAGGTGATGGAGTTTCCTGTAGTGAAGAGGGGGTCGAGGGTGTGTCCTGCTGAGTGCGTGTGCTCGGTCACGATCTGGCGGAGTCCAATGTTGTGGAGGTTGTCCAGGAGGCATGTGGTGTTGGGGTCCAGTTGATTGTCGAGGTGGAAGTTGAGGTCTCCCAGCAGGGTGTAGTTGGTGGATGCGATGGCCTGCGGGGAGATAATGTCCGTGATGGAGTTGGCGAAGTGTCCGCGGTGTCCAGGGGATCGGTAGATGAGGGTTCCTCGGAGGGCGGTGGTGGGGCTGGCCAGTATCTTGAAGTGAAGGTGTTCCATCAGTTCTGTGGACTCGTCAGGGAGTGTGCTCAGGCGGAGGCTGGATTTGTGGACGATGGTGATTCCTCCTCCTGGGTGGGTGGGGCGGTCCTTCCTGGAGATCTTGTATCCTTGGGGGATGGCGATGGCGATGTCCGGTCCCGAGGTGGTGTTGGTCCAGGTTTCGGTGAAGAATGCTACATCCGGGGTGGTGCTGTCAAGAAGGTCCCAGATTTCTGTGGCGTGTTTGTGGAGGGATCGGACGTTGAGGAGGATGCATTGCAGGGTCTTCGGTTCGGTTGTGTTCTTGTGGGCGGGTTGTGCTGGATCCATGTTCTTGGCGGTGCTACAGGTGTGCCAGCAACGGTGACAGCTGAAGGGTCCATGGGTGTCGGCTGGTGATGCTAGCTTGCAGTTGTTGTTGCAGCCTGGGTTGAGTGCGTGTAGTGCTGCTGGGTCGTAGCGTTGGCGGGGCGGAGGTCCAGGGTTCCTGGTGCTGGTCGCGGACGGGTCGCAGACGGGCGCAGACGTGCTTGCCTTTGACGCGCCTTCGGTGCACCAGTGGAGCGCCCGCAGCCCGCGGCCGAGCATTAAGTAGGGGTCGGGGAGGGCTGGACAGCTGGGAGGCGGGAGCGGGGATGGGAGCTGGATTGGGCCGGTCGCGCTGGGGGGGGAGCGGCCGCGGGGGCAGCAGCGGTGGGGAAAGGTAAAGGGAGGAAAGAAGGGATAGAGAAAAAGGGAAAATAAGCAGAAATAAGGCACAAAAGAGCAGAGATGCAGAAAAGAGCAGAAAGGTGAAAGATAGAAATGGTAGAAAAACGAGTGAAGGAGCAGAGGGAGAGAAAGGGAAAATGGGCAGAAATAAGGCACAAAGGAGCAGAGGTGCAGAATGGTGAAAGATAGAAAGGGTAGAAAAACGAGAGAAAACGAGTGAAGGAGCAGAAGGAGAGAAAGGGAAAATGGGCAGAATCAGTTTTCTGGCTAATGTTGGTAAAATGGGTAACAGTGTTCTTAGATTGGTAATAATGCAAAGCATGCAGCTGCTGTCTTGTTTACATGGCTCTCCACTGAAAGCTTATTATCAATAGTTACCTCAAGCATACGAACCGTCATTGCTGTTTTCAAATCATCATCCTTTGCCCGGGGCCAAAACTTGTTTGGGAGTTCCCTTGGGATTTTAGTGGCTGATCACATAAAATGTCTGTCTTTTCTCCATAAAATTTTAGGAAGTTGTTGGTCAGACATTTTTCAATATCCTTTATGCATTTGTAGAAGCAGTCCAATACACTTGTTTCATGGTTTCCTACAGTATATCATCTGCATAATTGACTAGATTAATTCCATGAGATCTGATCAGCGTTATTAGAGGCTGCATATAAATATTAAAAAGGATTGGACTTAATGCCGACCTCTGAGGAAATCCATGCTCAACTGTACAAAAATCGGTGCGATATGGGTATAGCGAGATGGCTTGACTCCTATGCTGTAGATATGAACTGATCTATTTCAGTGCTACACCCTCCACTCCACTCTTTTCTAGCCTTGGCGGTAGTATACTATGATTAATCATATCAAAAGCAGCTAAGAGGATCAAGTAATATCAAAATCGCTATTTGACCTTTGTCCACTGTCATCTGGAAGTCATCCATCGCCAGTACCAGTGCTTACTCTGTGACATGGGCTGGCCTAAACCGAAATTTTTCTTTTTCTAGAAGATTCTGATCTTCCAGATATGCTGATAGTTTTTTGCTCACATAACATTCCAGAATTTTCACTGGAAACTGCAGTTACAATATCTGTCTGTAATTACTGAGCACTGTTGGATGAACTGTGTGCTTTTTCAATAAAGGGGTTACTTTTGCTTTTTCCAAGCCTGCAGAGCTTGGCCCTGTCCCAATGATTGATTACAAATCTGTAATAACTATGGATTTAGCTCCTCAGTTAGAGATTTGCACATGTTTGGCAGTACAGCATCCAATAAGGAACCTAATAGAGTGGACTTCCCTATAGCACTGAAGGTGTCATCTGTCATTGGCTTGAATATCTTAAGACTAATGGAGCCTGCAGGTAGGACCTCAGCCGCTTGAAACAAATTCCTCTGCCAACTGATCAATCCCACAAGTGGTATTTTCTATATCCAAATCACTTCAACCAGAGCAGTGGCCTATCCATAAACTAGTATTATGGATTTCCACTAGGATCTTTTTGATCTTGTTCTCAAAAAAGTTGCTAAGTTATCACAGAGTGTTTCAGAAGGTTTGATCATTTGTTTGGTATAATCTGGATTTGTCAACTCCTGCGTTACCGTAAGTATCTTTTTCAAACTATTAGCGGCTTCTAAGATTACCTTCGAGAAATATTTAGTTTTTTACCTTACAAATCTTTCTAATACTCATGTAGCGCAGTCTTTAGTACTGGTTTATCCTATTCTGAGTAAGATTTACGCCAGTTCCTTTATAGCTTTCTTTGTTGCTTTTAGGGCTTCTGTATACCATGGGGCTGGAGGCCTTTGTCGAGTTTTGCTAGTTTTCATTGGTATTTCCTTGTCTAATGTCTCTAAAATCTTTGTACAAAAGGTGTCATAAATCTCCTCTGTTGTTTTGCCCTCATCAAAACATGCAGTCAAGTTAAAACCATGTCTTGTTTGGGCTTAGTGAGTTTACAGCAAGCCCTACCCTGCCTGGCCACGGCCGGTTTTCCGTTCTGCAATATGTCATTATCACAGTTTATATGGAACGACACTAGCACATGGACTGTCCTGCTCATAGGTATATTCCCCTCGACTAGGATTAAGTCTTCAGTAGCAAAGATTACATCCAGAGGGCGCACCCTTTCCCTAGTCTTGGACCCTGGACTAATTGTTGTAGCCCCCAATACTTCACAAGCCCCTTGCAGTTATTTCCAAGCTTGTGGCGATTCAATCTCTGCCCACATATTAAGGTCCACCAAAAGGAAAAGGTTTGAGTGTGTGAGAACCATATTTGATAGCAGCTCAATAAAGGATTGTAGGTATGTACTTCCTGGTCCCGGAAGACGCTAACAAAAAAAACTCCAGAAAACAGGCTGCCTTTCCCGGTTTTCAACGTAAATCCCATAACTTGGACCCTCCACTTTATTCAGATGTATAGTGGTGATATTTCAGCACTTTTTGAAAATAATTGCAACCCTATCCCCTCCCCCCCCCCACCACCACTTCTGCCTTCCTGTGGTCTATGCAAGACCATGTTTCCCTGATTCTTGTGAGGCCCAAGTTGCTGTCAGAAATAGAGCATCCCGATCCTTAGTTTGTAATGACATTAATTTCCAAGAAGTGTTTTATCAATGACCTTGCATTAATCAACTCACAACTTAGCTTGAATGGTTTAACTTTATCACTGACTGTGACGCAGACATGTCAACTATCAGCCCCACCACATCACCTCTCTGAGTACCAATAAAATCCATCTTACCTATCTGACAGATTTGTTAACTTGCATAGCAGATTCTATACTTATCTCCTCCGTTTCCCAGCCGTCTCTATATGGCGACTGGCACTGCGGTAGACAGGTGCACGGATGGGTGCAGACAGGCTTACCTTTGCCGTGCCATATATATATTACAGAGATAGTGTCTGTCTAAAGGACTGTAACAAGGTGCTAATACGTGAATAAAAATGGCTAGATCCATACATTTCAATTAGGTATTTCACTGGCGGAATATTTCTGTTCCCTACAACATCCTCGTTAGTCCTCTCTTCCATTCGGCATCCTTCTGCCACTTCCAAGATGCATTCTGGGATAGGTAGATAATTTAATGGCGATAGGCCAGCTGTAACTGCCTAACAGGCACTGTTCCCCTTTACTCTTCCATTGATTTCAACAGGAAGCGCACTCAAAATAATGATCTCCTGTGCCAGGTGCAGTGACGCACCATTTCAATGCGACCAATTATTTTCCCTCAATTTACCCATCCAAATTAGTTTCGCACGTAACGCACATTTAAAATGACTAACCTGTCAAAATCATAAGGTAACGGTCATGACAGATTTCAGCAATTGGACCCCCAAACACGTGACAAATAAACAGTTTGCAAAGAATTAATCGGTTAGCTCACTTCTGCCAGTGTATTCCGAGTCGACGTCGCGGGTAAACTGCGAACTTTCCAGAACAGGCGCGCTTCATTTCCTCCTCATTGGCTGCGCACGAGGCGATGCTCAACTCGAGCTTCGGGGAGCGCTGCTTCGGAATCCAACTTTGATGATTCATGCAAAGCTGAGGTCCCCACAACCGTCGCTCCTCGTTAAATCACTTCACCCACGCGCGCGCGCGCGCTAAAGGGCTGACGCTTGTCATTCCCTGCTGGCAGCAGTACAAGCACACTATCCAGAATGTCATAAAATGCACCAAAAGAGTCTGTCAGTCCCCTCTGGAAATCATATGCCAAAGAAGTCAAACAGAGGAGGTTCACATTATTAATTAGAAATTCCTGGAACAAGAGTTCTGAAATTCAGTTTTGCAATAAAAAATATCTTTCATGCCCTTATTGCAAGTTGTGCTGATACGGCGGAGGTATCTAACACACCCGATAACAACACACAAAGTGAATTAGTTACCTGATGTGAACAATTCCTCCTTTTCCGAGTTTTTAACTTTGGAATGGGGCCTTGCCCATAGGATGCGCATTGATACATCGAAATCTGCATGCTTTTTTCCTACCTTTCTACCGTACGTTTTGAGCAGGCGAAATCTGTCAGGGGGAAACAGTTGGAATGTGATAAAATTCACACAACCCAGAAGTCTGATCCATATGCAAAGTTCTATTTGCACTAGGATTGGAATGTAATCTCTCCCCTGTTTATAATAAGACTCTTAATGAATGAGGATATCTACTAAGAGGTGTTAAAAATATATAAATTAAATTACAAGCTTTTTATCCACTCAAGCAAAGTAGTCTTACCAAAATCCTTTTCCATGGGGTGTGGGGGATGTGGAGAAGAGCAAGAGATGGTGAGGTAGCTGGGTGAAACTGCGGGCTCCCTTCAAGAAGAGTAGAATGGCTGAAAGGGTAAACTAGCCCAGAGACTGTCCATCCTAGTATAATGTATATAGTCAGATGATGCCCTGACGTTCAAAATGTGATACCCCTTACCCACTAGACAGGTTCCCGTGAAATAATTATGGAGGACAGAGCTGGGTAACTGAGTAATTAAAATGGAGGATTGAGTCCAAATTAATAAGAAGATTATTATTATTATTTAATTCTTATGTAGCTCATAGCTACCTGTAAGGTTTCCCAGCGCTTTGGGACACGTACAAGCAGCCTTAGAGCATGACCCAAGACAACCACATTTTCCATTTCTTGCAGCAAGAGGTTAGCGAAGTGCAGCTTCTAATAGAGTCATGAAGAGCGTTCCACAGTTTGAGGCACAGAAAAGAAAAGGAACGTCCACCCATCCAAGAGTGTTTGACTTTGGGCACCGAAAAGAGGGACTGATCGCTGGAGCGCAATGTACGGGAAAGGAGATAGGGAACAACCAGATTTTGTAGGAATTGCAGTCCTGTGTGACGCTTGATTTTGTACATAAAGCACAGAGCCTTGAAACTGATATGCTTATCTACTGGGAGCTAGTTGAGATCCTAGAGAAGGCTTGAAACAGAAGAGCGTTTGAGGAGACGAAATGAGAGGCTAGCTGTAGCATTTTTAATTCTCTGAAGAAGTCTATTCGCGCCTGGATAGCATCATGGCCTGAATAATGGTATATGAGAGGAGAAGGAGAGTATCCATAGGATCTTTTTAAGCCATTTCAATCTGACAAAGTAGGGAGATGTAACCTATGCTACTTGTGGTTTCGTTGACAAGGTGGAATCTAGCCAGAAGCCTAGGTTTTTTACTATGTTAGCAAGTTTGGAGAGGGTACCCAAAGTGGCAGGCCAATGTTGGCCCCTAGAGCTGGGGATTCTTACCCAATATCAAAGCCTCCACCATATCTCCATTCAATTTTAAGGAGTTGGCATTCATGCAAATAACAACACAGTTGAGGCAGGAGTTCAGATCTTCTGGATTGGCTTCCTGTTCCGATACAGTGAGAAAGCAATCTGGGTGTCACCGGCATATAAGAATAGAGTTAGGCCACCGCTTTCTACAAGATCCTCCAAAGGGTGGTGTAGTAACTGGCTTTTTTGCAGGCTTATCGCTTATCCCCACAGTTTTTGCCTCCCCCTGTATTATTTATGACCTGTTTTGTTGGTTTTATGATCCTGGGCACTTTACCACTGTTGATCAGTGCTAAAGTGCATGTGCTCTCTCTTGTAAACTTGGTAAGATTGGTCTACACCTGTTTGGCATATTTAATTTGGCTCCCTTGTAATTTAAGTCCCTTGTATAGTGGTATCCCATATACCCAGGGTCTGTAAATTAAATGCTACTAGTGGGCCTGTAGCGTAGCTTGTGCCACCGACCGAAGTAGCCTTTCAAAACGGTTTCAGGCCTCTGCCGGGCCTGTGTGCGCCATTTACTGCCGCAGTGACATGGCATGTAAAGTGATTGCCATGTCTGAAACTCCCCTTTTACTGCATTAAGTAACCCCTAAGGTAGGCTCTAGCTAGCCCTATGGGCAGGGTGCTGTGTAGATAAAAGGTAGGACATGTGCCTTACTGTGTGGCATGTCCTGATAGTGACAAATAGCCTATTTGGTTTTTCACTGCTGTGAGGCTGCCCTCTTATTGGTTTGGATTGGGAGTTCCCTGATATGTGTTACAGGGGTTTGATTTGATTTGATTTTACAGGGGTCACTTCTAATATGAAAGGGGTGGCTTGGCCATGTTTGGTATGTTTGGAATAGTAGTAACAAATCCAGCTTATTTGTTAGTACAATTTTAGAAATGCCACTTTTAGAAGTAGGCATTTCTGTGTGCGTATGATTCTTAGTTCCCTTGTCTGGTTGTGTCACTGATGTGTGAGTATGTTGCACAAATGCTTACACATTGCCTCTGGGTTAAGCCTGACTGCTTTGCCTAGCTACCAGCTACCAACTCCCTTACCCTGACTAGAGTGGTGGGTTCGACCTGGCTTAGATACTTACCCTAGCCAACCAGAAGCCCCATTTCTAACAGAAGGACATAAATATTAAAGAGCAAAGGGCTAAGGGCAGATCCCTGTGGGGCTTCCACTGTAGATGAGTGGGAACTAGACTCTGTATTTGTTAAAAAGACTTGAAAAGTACATTCCGTCAAGAAGGGTTTTATCCAGGCAAGCACTGTGTTTCGAAGGCCTAACTTAGCCAGTCTTTCCACAAGTATGTTGTGAGACAGTGTCAAAGGCTGCGCTGAGATCTAAGAGGATCAGCACGGCCAAGCCACCCCTATCTAGGAGTCGACATAGATGTTCTAAAGATAAATCTTTATTCTTGCAGAAGTACAATTTGATTCATAAAGCGGAAAGAAGAACAATAAACAGAAAATAGCCAATACATCTTTCGCCATTTCTCGGCACGCAGGCCTAGTGCTTTTTTTTAAGGTGTGGATAAATGGATTGAAGAATGGGCATACATAATGGCTTGGTATGTGCCAAAATCCATCAAGGAGGACAGCGTGGAGGCTGTACCGTCTGGCCAAAAGGAACCTTTAAAAGTCCACGGCAGAACGCAAATCTATAAGACGATCAATAGTGGTCACAGGCGGTTCTAAACAAGTTAGTCCCAGAGGTCATCCATCCTTCAAGAAGAGAGCAACCTATTGACTAATAAAAATCTGCATCTGTTCTAGACTATTTATCTCAGACATGAGTGACTATTCTCTGGTAGATGGAGAGGATACATGCTTCACTAAGCTACATGGATGAGTGGATGTTCGGCATTATTTCCTTCTTGCCTGATAGTGACATTTTGTAATGTCGGATCTACACAGTCAGATAACCTCTTCAAACTCACGTAGGGGAAAAAATCAGCTTCAAGAAACCAAGGGCCAGATGTATCAAGATTACATTTTGAGAGTCAATAATAGCGAATGTTACCGATTCGCTATTATAGACACGCAAAATGCAATGTATGTACGTTTCTGCAAATATTTAGCGATTCCTACATATTCCTTAATAGCGAGTCGCAAATTGCGATTTGCTATTAAGGAATGCCTTCACATTCATTCCTATGGGCCTGGAGGCCCATCGGAATAATTGGGAATTGCCTGCACAACTTGCGAGTACCCAATCGGTACTCACAAATTGCGCATGCAATTTCAAGGGTGCAAGGGTGCCAAAAGGACACCCTGTTGCACCCCTGAAATATGCATGTGTGCACATGTGGCATACATATATGCCTTAAGGGCATGTATGTTCACCACATGGCACTTAGAAAAATGCAAAATTGTGCATTTTTCTAAGGATTTGCAGTTTACCACCAACTTGAAATTGGTGGTAAATTGCGATTCCTTAAAGCGGGATCGCAATTGAAAAAGCGCTTCCTGCATTTCATTTAGAGAATCGCAAATTGCGATTCTCTAAATGCATTTGCAAAATAGGTAATCGCAAAAACTGCAATTCCCGATTTTGCAATTGCCTTTTGGGATGGTACATCCCAAAAGGCTTTTTCCCGTTCGCAAACGGGCTGATTCTGCGAATTGGCCCGTTGGCGAACGGGAAAATGTTTGATACATCTAGCCCCAAACACTTTACAGCTCATATGCATAAATTGAATTATTTGAGCAGCATGGATGAGCAGCATGGATATACAGCATGGTACTTCTTGGCTCAACCCAGTTAGAGTTTTCGGCAAAACTCAATTTGATTGAAAACTCTACGACATCACTGTTTCCTTGTCTGATTCCCAGGAATCGACCTCAAACAATGAAAACATTTGCATATAGTGAAGTGTCTTGGTGTATATACGAAAACCACAAATGGACATGGTTTTCAAAAGAATATTCAGCAAATGGGATTAAAGTGGTAAAAATCTTTGCTAAAATATTTTTGAATGCTCTCACACACGTACCAAGAAATCACTAGAACATTAAAAACATATACACTAAAAGACAATATCAAAACAATCACAGCACATTGGCCCACAAAAAAAGATCCTGGGGTGTATTAAATATGTTGATTACACTTGATCGAGTATGCTACCGCTCCTCCTCACCAAACGTCAATGTCAATGTCAATGGTACTTGTAAAGCGCAAACAATCATCCTGGATAGCATATCACGGCGCTATCATGACAGAAGTGAGTGGTTGACTGATAACAGGGTCATAATTATAAATTAATCAGATTTTAGGGAAGAGAATGTTGTTAATTGCTTACTAAAGGATAGGTAACAATCAGTTAATCTAAGGTCCGTAGGCAACTCATTCCAGCTGTTTGCCGCCAGGTGGGAGAACGCCCGTTCACCCATTCTAGCAGTTTTCACACGAGTATTTCTTGCTCTAGCTGCCGTGCGGGAGCGCAAGTTCCTGGAAGGAGCATAAAATCCAATTTTGTTTTTTAGGATACGAGGGCCAGTTTTGTGCAGAGCTCTGTGCGTTATGCACAGCAGCTTAAACGTGGCTCTCTGCCTCTTTGGTAGCCAATGAAGCTCACGCAGGCAGCTTTTGGCTGGGTCATACTTTTTTTAATTACAGATTGCCTTCGCCGCGGCGTTCTGTACAATTTGCAGTTTAGAAAAAAGATAGTCAGCCATTCCCACGAACAGAGAGTTTCCATAATCCAGCCTGCTCATTAATAGGGATTGGACCAGTATTTTCCTACACTCAATAGGGATCCATGGGAAAACTCGCCGGAGCATCTTAAGTATCGCAAAGCCTTTGCCACAGATTGTTGATACATGAGCTTTCATGCTCAAAGTGTTGTCTAAGGTCACACCTAAATTCTTGGCCGTTGTTGCTGGGCTGGGAGCGGTGCCCAGAGTTGTGGGCCACCAGCTGTTGTCCCATATCTGTGTATGTCTGCCAAACAACATTACTTTGGATTTATCTGCGTTTAGTTTAAGGCAATGGTTGTGCATCCAGTTGGCTAATTCAGTTAAGCAATTCAATAACCTATCCTTAGGGTCATCTTCTTCATCCAGTGTAATCAACAACTGGGTGTTGTCTGCCTACGAACAGATCTCGACACCCCACTTTCTCCCTATCTCAGCGAGTGATGAGACAAACACATTAAATAGGGTTGGACTCAATGAGGCCCCCTGTGGGACAAATAGTTAGCGTGACCCTTTAATTGAGTGACGTCCCCTAGTCACAGCGGTGTCCCAAATGAATTTGGGTTGTAAAGTTCCAAATGTTTCAAAATATCAGTTCAAACTTAGTGAAATTCAAAATTGTTTATTCGCATTATGGCGTTCTTTTCAGGTTTCCAAGACTAATTCCAAAAAAACTCCAAATAATCCAGTCTTCTAATCAATGTTTCCTTGTCCAATGCATTTCGGCTAGATAACAGCCTTCGTCAGGGACTGGATTCTACAAATTAAATGATCACATTTCAGGATATATAAGGGACTATATGTCAAACACATTATTAATGTAATTGTAACTCTTAGAAACATCAGAGTTCGAAGTGAATTTATATCAAGTAGCGTCGCCGTTATCAGATAGTAACACCTCCTGAACAGGTAAAGTAAAAAATAAATAGGAAAACTAAAACCAGAGTGCATTCAAAGTATGAAAAAAAAGGCGGGGACCAGTTGTTTATAACCCACAAACAAATGTGCAGTTCGAGTGGTTGAAAAAACGTGAAGCGCATGCACCCACTCCTCCATGAAACCAAAAGTCTCAGGTACTCACTTGAAAGGATAGAAAATAACTTCTAATCAAGATCACCATACGCGAGATACGCAGTTCACCCGATCAGTGCGTGAAGAAAAGTTAAATCGTCTTCAAATTAGTAAACAGTGAAAATGGACACATATCATCGTTACATGGCGGCCATGCTAGAAAAGGGTAAAACATTGAAAAAACGATAGAGAAGGAAATAACCTCCTATCAAGTTGGATATTCCTAAAAATAATGATGTCTCATAGGTTAATGGAATTAAACTAATAGCGTGTCTTTGAAAAAACATCAAAAGAAGAAACCTCACGTTGATAGACAGTGAAAACGGACATAGATCGAGATAACATCTTAGGTAGTTGTAATAGAAAAGAGACTGAAAGGATATAGACACAGAAGTAAGCTTATCACAATCAAAATGAGAGGTATGAAAGAAAAAAGAACAAATGTGTAAAAGAGATGACAAAAGCGTTCTCGATTAACTGGCAGACTTCACAGAATAAATTCCGTACAATGCATTATTATTGGATGCAGGCAATCAAAAAAAAGGAAGGGGAAACATGCTCAAAGGAAGGGGAAACATGCTCAATGTCATTCAGTACTTCATGGTAATCATTATAAGTAACAGCTAAATTCAATCCGGTCATTCATTCCGGTAGGTTTTAAGGTTTCCAATTTGAAAATCCCAAAATTCTCTCGTTGTAGTAGGTTCTTATTATTGTCAATTCCCTCTCGTTTTTTCACAATCTCGAGAAAGGTAAACCTCAGTTGGCTGATGTTGTGAGAGGCCTCACAAAAATGGGTAGCAACAGTTGATTTGGACTGTTTGTTACGAATGTTCGACTTATGTTCATTAAGTCTAATTTTAATTTTTCTCTCGGTCTTTCCCACGTATCCTTGTCCACAGGGACATTTTAATAGATATATGACATTCATGGAATCGCAGGTAGCTGACACATGTAGTTTTATCTTGTATCCTTTACTTGGATGGGTGATGGTGTTCCCTCTAATGATGCTGTTGCAATGACTACAGTTATGGCAAGGTAGTGTACCATGAAAAGTTTCTTCCGTTTTCTCCACCTTAGGTTTGATCATGTTTCCTAAGTTTGTCACCCTTTGATAGGCGAATACAGGTATCTCTTTAAAGATGTTGTTAAATTCAGTCTCTTGAGATAGTATTGTCCAATGTTTTTTGATAATGCCCTTGAAGGCTTTGCTTTTGGTTAAATATTTCGACACAACAACCATTCTCGTGTTTTCCTTTCTTGGGGCTTGAATCAGTAGATCTTTTCTGTTTTTTAGGGCGCATCTCTGTTTGGCATCATCTAATGTATTTTGAGTATAACCTCTACTCTTGAATCTTGATTCCATCTCTTTGATTCTAGTTTCTAATATCTCGGGATATCATACGATCCTCTTTACTCTTATCATCTGCGAATATGGCAAATGTATCTTTAAAGAGTTGTTGTGAAAACTGTTGTGGTGCAATAAGTTGTTGCGATCCGTCGATTTTCGGTAGATGTCTGTTATAAAATGAGATCCTTTCCTCTGTATCTCTACATCAAGAAATGTAATCCTGTTGGCATCGACCTCCGATGTGAATTGGATACGTTCATCGCGCGTGTTAAGTTCATTGATAGCTTCCTTGAGTTCAAGTTCTGAGCCAGTCCATATGATGAACATGTCATCTATGTATCTCAGGATTAGTTTGGTGTTAGACTTCCATCGTTCTTGGTTCAAGATGTGTTCGGTTTCAAAACGTTCCATGTATAAATTCGCGTAGGAAGGGGCTGCCGAATTTCCCATGGCAGTCCCAGTTAGTTGTAAATAAAACTGGTCCTTCCATTTAAAATAGCTGTGAAAGAGGGTGAAGTGAAGTAGTTCCATGAGGAAAACTTTAAAATCCAAATCCATTTCAGTGTTGAGCAAGGTCTGTTCAATTGCTTCAATTCCATCTTGGTGGGGTATTGATGTATATAAAGATCTAACGTCCATAGTGCATAGTATGATCTGTTCATCTTCTCCAATTTCCACCATTCCCAATTTCTCCAAAAAGTGGGTCGTGTCCTTTGTAAATGTTTTCATCCTCATCACGCTGGGTTGTAGATGTCTGTCCAACAATTGACCTATGGGTTGATGTATGCTCCCAACCGTTGACACTATGGGTCGAAAAGGAGGATGTTCCAAATCCTTGTGAATCTTCGGTAGCATATGTATTGCTGGGCTTCTAGGGTGGTTTGTAATCAAAAATTTCTTCGTCTTTTCATTGATTACTCCATCATTATATGCTTTATTAATGATATCCTTTAGATCCTTCGAAAATTGGTCAGTAGGATTATAATCCAAAAGCAGATAAACTTGGTTGTCCCCTAAGTGATTTTCCACTTCTTGTTCGTAATGTGAAACATTCATAATGACTATGGCACCTCCTTTGTCAGCTTTCTGACAAATGATGTGTGGGTTGTCAGCAATTTTCCGGAGTGCATCCATTTGTTTCTGTGTGAGATTGTGTCGCCTAGAATTTCTCTTGTAGCTCAATTTAGATAGCTCTAATTTAACAAGGTTTTCAAACGTATCCAAAGTTTTATGTGATACAGGTGACTCATACGTGCTGTGTGGAGTTAATCCCAACAGTTGATCTACTTTAGTAACGCTTCTTTCTGTTGCAACATTATCAAAAAAGTGTCTAAGACGTAGTTTCCTCATCAGTTTATAAAAGCTAACCTCCAGTTCTAGTCTATCTGTTTCAGTAGTGGGCACAAAAGACATCCCCTTTTGTAATGTCTCAATTGAGATGTGATCCAATTTGACATCAGAGATGTTGATGACCAGGTTATTTAGGTCATGGTTTTCTTGGGTTTGTCCTTCTTCCTTTCTGCCGTTACACTCCTGGTGTTTGGTGGATCTGTTTCTTTTCCCTTTGCCCCTCCTGGGTCTCCTTTTTCTCGTTGGCCCTCTTCTAAAAAAGACTCCTCTCTGCTTCTTTGTGTCAAATTTTGACCAGATCCCGAACTCTCTGGGGATTGTTCTTGTTGTGGTTGTTGTTGTCGGGGTCTGTCAGTGGTCTTAGGTCTTGAAGATTGGTCACTACCAGTTGACGATGTATCTGTGCTCTGGGTGTATGGTTTGTTCTGTCTACGCCGGGCGTACACCTCTGCCCAGGTGTACACCTCCCCGAGTTTGTAATCCACAGTGTCTCGTCGTAGTTTTCTGATTTTTCTGTCATTGACCTCCTGGGTATGTTTATTCAAATCAACTGTTGCTACCCATTTTTGTGAGGCCTCTCACAACATCAGCCAACTGAGGTTTACCTTTCTCGAGATTGTGAAAAAACGAGAGGGAATTGACAATAATAAGAACCTACTACAACGAGAGAATTTTTGGATTTTCAAATTGGAAACCTTAAAACCTACCGGAATGAATGACCGGATTGAATTTAGCTGTTACTTATAATGATTACCATGAAGTACTGAATGACATTGAGCATGTTTCCCCTTCCTTTTTTTTGATTGCCTGCATCCAATAATAATGCATTGTACGGAATTTATTCTGTGAAGTCTGCCAGTTAATCGAGAACGCTTTTGTCATCTCTTTTACACATTTGTTCTTTTTTCTTTCATACCTCTCATTTTGATTGTGATAAGCTTACTTCTGTGTCTATATCCTTTCAGTCTCTTTTCTATTACAACTACCTAAGATGTTATCTCGATCTATGTCCGTTTTCACTGTCTATCAACGTGAGGTTTCTTCTTTTGATGTTTTTTTCAAAGACACGCTATTAGTTTAATTCCATTAACCTATGAGACACCATTATTTTTAGGAATATCCAACTTGATAGGAGGTTATTTCCTTCTATATCGTTTTTTCAATGTTTTACCCTTTTCTAGCATGGCCGCCATGTAACGATGATATGTGTCCATTTTCACTGTTTACTAATTTGAAGACGATTTAACTTTTCTTCACGCACTGATCGGGTGAACTGCGTATCTCGCGTATGGTGATCTTGATTAGAAGTTATTTTCTATCCTTTCAAGTGAGTACCTGAGACTTTTGGTTTCATGGAGGAGTGGGTGCATGCGCTTCACGTTTTTTCAACCACTCGAACTGCACATTTGTTTGTGGGTTATAAACAACTGGTCCCCGCCTTTTTTTCATACTTTGAATGCACTCTGGTTTTAGTTTTCCTATTTATTTTTTACTTTACCTTTTCACGAGGTGTTACTATCTGATAACGGCGACGCTACTTGATATAAATTCACTTCGAACTCTGATGTTTCTAAGAGTTACAATTACATTAATAATGTGTTTGACATATAGTCCCTGATATATCCTGAAATGTGATCATTTAATTTGTAGAATCCAGTCCCTGACGAAGGCTGTTATCTAGCCGAAATGCATTGGACAAGGAAACATTGATTAGAAGACTGGATTATTTGGAGTTTTTTTGGAATTAGTCTTGGAAACCTGAAAAGAACGCCATAATGCGAATAAAGAATTTTGAATTTCACTAAGTTTGAACTGATATTTTGAAACATTTGGAACTTTACAACCCAAATTCATTTGGGACACCGCTGTGACTAGGGGACGTCACTCAATTAAAGGGTCACGCTAACTATTTGATTCACCAGTACCCAGAAGGAGGGTACACCCTAGAGCACGCTACAACTGTTTAAATAGATGTAATCTGAGAGTGCAAGCGTGAGAAATTATTTTGCCCCCTGTGGGACCCCATACTTGATGTTCCGGGGAGGGGAAACGAAATCACCCATCCGTACTGACTGTGTTCTGTCTTGCAGAAAAGACTGCAGCCACCCTAATGCATTTTCCCGGATACCCTTGGCTTCGAGGATTTCCAGGAGTCGATGGTGTGGAACGGTATCAAATGCCGCCGAGAGGTCCAATAAAATCAGGGCGACTGTTTTTCCCTGATCGACCTTGGTTCTGATGTTGTCCATCACTGCCAAGAGTGTTGTCTCGGTACAGTTATTAGCCCGAAACCCTGTTTGGGAAGTATCCAATAAGTCGTTGATTTCTAAGAAATTGGAGAGCTGCCTGTTGACTAATGTCTCCATCACTTTAGACAGATGTGGTAATTGAGAAATAGGCCGATAGTTTGCCGGATTGTTAATATCAGACCCTGCTTTTTTTAGTAAGGGAGTGACTATGGAGCTTTTCCAAGTCTTCCGGAGTTCAGCAGAATTCAGCGAGAAATTGAAAACTTTGGTTACAGCCGGGCAAATTATTGGAGTTAATTGTGAGAAAATATGGTGCGGGCATGGGTCCAATGGGGAGCCTGATTTTACTTCCAACATAGCATTGGCCACCTCCTCCTCTGAGAATGGGCCAAATCTAAGACAGCTAGCCTGAGCTAGGGATGGTACACGGGTTTGTGGTTGTTTCGATTCAGTGTTGGAAAAGGAGGCATAGATCGTATCTATTTTTTCGCAGAAGTATTCATTAATTCTGTTACAACCCTCTGCGAGGGAATAAGATCCAGTGAGAGACTGGCAGGGCTACACAGCTCCTTGACTATTTTAAATAGTTATTTCGATGAATTTTTACTTTCTGTTATCCTCCGTGAGAAATATTCTTTCTTTGCTTTCCTGATAGCTTTATTGTAAAGCGCAAGTTCTTTTTTGTATATGGCTCTCGTTTCTTGGGATTTGGTAAGTCTCCATTTATGTTCACAAGATGTACATTTCCTTTTTAGAGATTTTAATTCAGGTCCATACCATTTCTCTGAGGCTATGCCTCTACGTTTGTTTTTAGAATGTTTAGAATGAGGGGCTGAGCAATGTTCCAGGGCGCTCCTGATGTTGTTCTGGAGCTGTTCTATTTCATCATGAATGTTAATTTTTCCTGCGGATACATAAGTAAAATATTGCTGGAATTTTTCAGCAGAATTTTTTTTCCAGCTCCTTGTTGGAGCTGCTGCTGAAACCAGGGGTTTAGAATGTTTGCTAAACACATTGATAGTGAGCACGATCATAGAGTGGTCTGTCCATATCATAGGTTTAATCTCATCAATCACAACTACAAAAATTACCTAGACCCCAGGCAATCAATTTTTTGTTAGACTTGGGTATCTCATGTCACACTCTTTTACAACAACCACCCGTTTCTTAATGTACAGGGTTGGGGATACACCAGTCAATAGCCCATCTTAAAAAGCCCGTCTCCTTCTATACAACAGTATAACTACCCACACCAACATGTGCAGAAAAATGTGAACAAGCACGATAACACCTCACGGGCGCACCACCAATGGGACCCCTGGTAGGTACTCACCAGGACGGCCCTATTATCATCATTGGTGCTATCGCGCTAAACGGAAACGTGTTCAACCAAACGTAATTGTGTTAACAGTGGTAGGTGCAGTGGAACAATACAGACAACACAAACAATTAGTGAAATGATACCACATATATAACATAAAAACGCATAAAGCATGAACAGACAACTTTATTCTTGTTCTCATATGCTGAATGCTCTCAATTAAAAAAGTGAATGTGGCTACTCCTTATAGAGCCACTATCTACTTGCCAACATGTTTCATTGCCTTAGTATTTATCAGGCAATTTCTTCAGGGCATATCTTTATTCGCCACTGCTTTGGACACCAGGGTTGTAGGTACCTCAATCAGCAGATATATCTCCTACCAGCCGAGAGGTGTTTAAAAACAGAATCCAGTGAACTCCATTCGTGAGTTTACGTGGTCTCTCCTTGCGTGATGAATCACGCCAACAGGAGATTCGCCGGCTTTCTATGTTCCCTCGAGCTTAATCTCATCAATGTCAATGGTTCCTATATTAGAAAACAGGAGATCCAAAATATGTCCTGCCCTATGTGTTGGCTGATTAATTCTCTGTGTCAGCTGTAGGATTTCCATGTCCTCCACTAACTGTTTAGTTAAAGGGTTGTTACTACTATCAAAATGTACATTGAAGTCCCCTATCAGCAAGATATTCTTATTTTTGAGACAGACCGGCAAAATTTGGGTAAAAAGTTGGGCTCTGTAGTTTAATGTGCTGGCTGGAGGATTATATATTATCACTCCACCAAATAAAATGTTGGTGTTTATAGATACAGAAAACGCCATTGCTTCATGGTTGTTGGCTTGTGTGATCGCTTCTTGTCTGCAGGTGAGAGATTCCCTAAATAGTAAAGCTACCCCTCCGCCTCTTTTCTTCACTCTATTTAAGTTAAGTATTTTATACTCCGCTGGAAGGGCTGTCGCGATATCTGGGGTACTGTGGGTGTCAAGCCAGGTCTCAGTTATCAAAGCCAGATCAGGTTTGTAGTCGGTCAATATATCCCATAGCTCCGTCGCGTGTTTGGGTAGGGATCTAGCATTGAGATAAATGCATTTAAGAGTCAGGTTTGGGGTATCTATCAGACTGACTTCTGTCCCTGTGTCACTTCCCCATCGGCAATTCCGACAACAGAAAGGGCCCATAGTATCAAGTGGTCCCATTCGAGCACATTCTGTAATTTTTCTTACCCCTAGGCAGTTGAGACTCCTGAGCTCACTGCTGGAGTACGAAATATTGCGTCTAGTATCTCCTGTACGTAGTTGGGCAGGGGGTTTGGCCCCTGGTCCCGGCCCGTCATGGACGGGCGCAGACGGGCTTGCCTTTGGCGCGCCTTCGGCGCCCCGCCAGCGCCCCCGCTGCGCCCGTCCGCTGCGCCTCCTATATAAGGGTGCCATTTTATCCTGCCGAGGGCGGGAGGGGCTTCGCTCTAGTATGCTGGCCCTCCAACCTTCTCCTCACCCAAAACACGTTTTATAGTCCTAATATAGGGTAATAGCTAATTTGTCCACAAACACATTAAACTGGTTAAAAGTGTACCAAACCCTGTCCAGGCTCTGGTCCCTATCATCCATTCATAGTTCTAAGAGTGCCACAGTACTGTGTGATACAAGCTAGGCAGTCAAGGATGTGGAAGAAATATTCAAATTAAAACAAAAGAAACCTCAGAGGGGTCATGCTGGATAACTAAAGATAATATAAAGGACAAAACCAAGCGGTTACTGTACTTCTTTCGAACCTTGCCAGTGTGGATACCGAGTGCCGTATTTCGACGGCTAAAATCCCAAGTAGTGTCCTTTCTGTGGGGAGCTGGCAGGCGGAGAATAGCCTTGGCAACCCTGACCCGCCCGAAGAACGAGGGCGGACTCGCGGTCCCTGATTTCGAGTATTATTATTTGGCCGCCCAGCTGCAATTCCTCACGCAGGAAGTGGCAAGGGTATACCGAGGCCCGGAGCAGGAGAGGGACACTGGTACCCCTCGCCATGTGCTGGCGTACATCACCCTGCAACAGAGGCTAGCACTCAGAGACTTGTCTCAAGAGGAACGGACTTTGAGGCTCTGCTGGAACCGCGTGCAAAAGCGCGCTGGCCCCGGACACCCGTACGCACCCGAAATTCCACTGGGTATGCTCACGGCGCTGCCGCACGGCGGCGACTGGTCGAGCCTCCGGAGCTGGGAGGAGGCTGGCCTACAGATGGTAGGAGACCTCTTCACTGACGGGGTGCTCACGCCGTACCAATCCTTACAGGAACAATACGGCCTTCCGAGAGGGGACTATCTACTGCACGCAGCTGTGGTACGAGGGATCCAAGCGCACTGGGGCGAGGGACTGTGTGAACCCACGACGTCGCCACCATGTCAATATGTGATGATGGCCGCAGGAACAGTCAAGGCAGTCACGTGCCTGCACTCCAGAATACTCGAGAGCACCTTACGACCCCTTACGCGCTTAAAGACCCAATGGGAGACTGACCTGCAGAGGGAGATCCCGGATACGACGTGGGCCCAGTTGGTTCAGAGGCCCAGGAAGAGTACCAGGAACGCTCGGTTCCAATTAATACAGCTCTATATCCTTCATAGAGCTTACCTCACACCGCACAAAATAGCGCGATACTTTGGAGCAGAGGACGCAGCGTGTCCTAGATGCGCACGGTTGGACGCAGACTTACTGCACATGCTGAGGGACTGCCCGCACCTACAGGACTTCTGGGGGGAAGTGGGCGATACCATGAACGCGGTCACAGACAGGGAGCTACACTACGATAGCGCAACTACACTCCTACACTGGTTTCCGCACACACGTAAGAATAAACTGACAAGCAAATTTATAGACATGGGCCTACTCCTTGCGAAGAGGGAACTCACTAGGGGGTGGAAAGCGAAGGCAGCGCCGACACATAGGAAATGGCTAACTGAGTTCCAGAAATGGGCGGCGGCGGAGAGCACGATCAGGTATCAACTGGCTCGACGGGGGCCTGACGAGAAGGCCCAGGAAGCGGCGCTAGTGTGGGAAACTCTAGTCCAGGCACTTAGGGATAGCACAGTAGAGAGCGAGGAGGAGGAGGAAGCAGAGGACCCTGGGGAACCTAGGGTGGCGGTACCTACCATGGCTCCCACCATGGACACACACACTCCTTAGACATCTCCAGACTCCGCAGGTCACCAACACGCTCCAGCGTGCGGCAACCCAGACACGAGACACCATGGAACACCGTGGGTGGGGGGAGGGCAAGGAAGGGGGGGAGGGGGGTTGCAGCGTCCCATTGACACCGACCTAACAGTTTGAACGGACCGGATGCTGGAAGGGGGGGGTTGGTGGGGGGGGGAAAGTAAAGTTAAAAGCAGACAGCGGTTGATCATCGGATACGCCATTGAGTAGTGATGAAGGGGAAGCAATCGGTGAGACAACTATCACCCAGCCCCAAGACTACGAGCAACGACGATGTGAAAAATTGTGTTGAAGAGACTTTGAGAAAGTGGGATCCCGCATGTACTTACATACGAAATAACTGTAATGCTTGAATTGACATCTGCAATAAAAATTGTTTTACAAAAAAAAAAAAAAAAAAAAAGGACAAAACCAACTATTTAATTATGTTCTCCTAAAGTGTTTTGTACAATTATTGGAAACATGGTCCCTGACTTGACATGAATACATCAGATGCTGATTCTCCGTTGGCCGCCTTCAATTTCACCCTCACTTACAGGCTTGATCAAGCTACTGCCTTCAGGACATGGGCCAGTATTCCTGACAACAGTGCTGGACTGGCCGTAGCGGGCACTGGGTAGTTACCCGGGTGGGCCAGAAGGGTGGGGGCCTGTTTTGTATCGGTGAAGGCCATTTTTGTTGCTGGGGTCCGGTTTTGCAGCAGTGCAGCAACATCGACCCTGGTAACAAAAGCGCAGCAGCATTCCCGGCAGTCCTCATTCCCTGCCCGCCCCCTTCATAGGCCGGTCGGATGTAATTGCCTAGCTGGTTTGCAATACCAGTCCGGCACTGCCTGACAGATGTCAAGCTTGCCAGAGAACAGGCCGCATGCCCAGGATCAAATTATTTTCCAAATCTTCTTGCAGGCCTATCAGTACCAACTGCATCAGTATTAGGTCTGCTTGGAAGAAGTTATGTCTGCTTTACTAACTAGTCCAAGTGTGAATGCTACACATATACCAAAGGAACATTTTGCGATGCAACAAAAGTCCTTCTGCTGCCTTGGTGAACACTCAAACCTTCTGCAACAAGCCAGCCAGATATTATTTTCATACGATCGGGCTTATCTGACTGCCCGATGGCCAGATTTCCACCTCCGGCTTAGTTGTGGAATCAATGAACCTCAAAGATAATTTTCTCACTATCTTGGAGGTTGAGGTTTGGTCGCTGCTGGTGTCTTTCAAATCTGGCCATCCTGATAACATTTGCTTTTAGTCATTGTTCATGCTATTTTGCTTTTAGTCATTGTTCATGCTATTAACACCACCAAAAAGCAATTACATGCAGAGAATTAACTAACTTCCAGCCATTTTTGTTTGGGTCAATCTACTACCTGCTGCAGAGTGCCTCAAGGTTTGTCTTTGTCCACAATTGGTTTTAATGTTTACACGCAACCTCTCCCTCTTATTATTCCGTCTTTGGAGTGTCATTTCTTATGCCATAAACATTCTACTCTCAGGGCGCTAGTCTGCTTCAATGATGGATAAATCCTTAAAGCTCAATGTGAAGTAGACCAAATTTCTGAGCATGGGAAAAGACAACCTGAGATGGGGGTCATCGATTTTCCATGTTTGGAAGGACAAAAGTTTGAATTTTCGGTTCAACAGAAACCTTTTTTTCACTCAAACAAACCAATGAATTCATCTCAGCTTTGGCTTAAAAAAATAATAATTTGTTATCCTTCCAGAAACTTTGGTCACTTTGATTGGGACCAATATTTTGCCTAGATTATAATATGGAAATGCATGATACTGAGGCCTTTCTTCCTGCATAATCCGTAAGATTGAAACAATTTAAAATCAGTCAGTCAGTGTAGCTAGTCTCAACACAGCAAGTCTAATCAGGTCTCTAGGAGTCACATTGAGGGGCCGATTCCGATGTCGGACGGACTCAGGTCCATCCGACTTTGGTCAGGAGCCATAACCGACCGACCTGCTGTCGTCGGTTACGGCCCTGCTAGTACGATGCGACCGAAGAGGGTTCGGTCGCCCTCGTATGCTCCACAATGCAAGCATGCATTCAGAGCGGAATGCATGCGTGCATTGTGAAAAGCAGGGGTGCAGTTCATCCCTGCACCGTGTGGCCGGCACCCCAAGGTGCCTGCCACCGGGTGCCGCCATTAGGCAGCCTCGCACCCATGGGGGCCCTACTGGGGGCCCCCAAAGACAGTTTCTAACTGCCATTTCGTGCCAGAAAAATTGGCACGAAAAGCAGTTAAAAACTGCCATTGTACTCCCTCAGTTGCAAAGAGGCAGCCGGGGGAGTACTGAGGGATTTCCGGACAGCGGACGGGCTCGCCGAGCCTGTCGTCCGCAATCCAGAAATCCGAGTTGGATTCCTTTCCGACCGAGCCCATCAGAATGGCTCGGTCGGAAAGGAATCCGGACAACACATTCCGGTTCAGTCGGAAGGGCTCCGACCATCGTTCGGAGCCCTTCCGACCGAAATTGGAATCGGCCCCTGAGTAGTAAATAGTAGTATATGCCAAAAATGACAAAAATTAATGCTAACAAAACAGGAGAAGACAAAAGCCAGGGGTGGCCCAACTAATGATACAAATGCAATGAATGATAAGAAAGGAGAATGGTCATTGTCTTGGGCAAGGCTTTGGAATTCAGGAGTCAGCACTATTGAATGCAAATGTTCCCAGGCCTCATGTCACCAGCTTCAATACTCCATTAACACCTTCGAATCTCATGACGAGCTCAGCTCGTCATGAGCCACGGTGCTCGTGTGCTCATGACGAGTTGACCTCGTCATGACCTTTAGAACGCTCGCATGCTGGGCTAATTCCCCTGCTGTGCGAGCGTTCTAAAGAAACGGGTGTGATCATGACGAGCTCAGCTCGTCATGAGCACACGACCACCGTGGCTCATGACGAGCTGACCTCGTCATGAGCACGGGGCGCTGTGCGCGCCCCCGCCCCCCCAGCACAGCAGGGGAATTTGCCCAGCTGTGAATGGGTTAAGTTGCTTCCATAATGAAAACGACTTTGTTTGTGACACATTTGGATCTCTGATCATTTTTCCCACATCATTTAGTAATAGATTTATGTGGTGAAACTCTTGTTCTGGGCTATCTCTGAGTCCATGCTATAAGTCCTGTGCCCCGAAAAAAAGTTTGGTCGACCTTTAATTGAAGCAGGAGCAAAGTTTTGTTTGCTTTTAAACGGCGTATTGGAGTTTCCTTGTAATGGAGTTTTCACCATAGTGAACACAAGGTTTCTTGTGTTGTTTTCCAGAGACCATGACTTCCTACCTCTGCTTAGGGACATTGACAATGTTAACTTCAACAAGTTACATTCAGGCAGTGAGCCCCTCTCCTTTTTGTACAGGAACTGGGGAAGCAAGGGATGGGTGAGCATTCAAACAACTGAGTTTGCCATCTGGCAAACAACTTCTTGGGACGGGCATAAACTTTAGTTTGTTCATCCTCTTTGTCTGGCTGTCCTTAGGTGCATAACTGTGACCCTGAAAAGGATGTAGAAAGCTACTAGGAGTGACTAATGAGCGCATGCAACTGATCTTTTCTTTAAATAAATCTACCTATTGGTCATGAAGAGGTTTTGGACTGTGAGAGAAGCATGGTTGATTTGGAGTGAAGAAGATTGATTGAATTAGCTTTGGCTTTGTTTGAGATCTTCGCCTTCAGCATTCAATTTAATGAGCTCTGTGTTCCCAAATATTTGTGATTTCATTCAGCTCCTTAATTGTCTCTGTGAGGATGGTTATCTCAGACCTTTAAAACTCTAAAATCAACAATAAGACATGAAAGAGTGTTCACCTTAACAAAACAGAATGTTAGGGACTGCTAGTCTACCAGCAGCTTTAACCGCCCCATTGGTCCGCAGAGTAGTGCTTGGTTAAGGTATGCCAGGTCTTCTGTAGCAGCTTTACAGATGTTAAAGAGAGGTACTCCTGCCTGCAAGGCATTGTAGCTTCCCCTCCTCCTGAGTGGGCACATACTCCTTAGTGACCCCAGCCTGTTGGCAAGCGCCCCACGCTGTGGGAGAGGAACACACTCTGTATATAGCACAGGTGAAAACTGTCCCTCCTCCTTCCTCAATCTATAGGTTAATAATTCCATCGAGAGGAGCCCTGACCATGAAGTATCTTCCACCGAACGACTTTCAGTCGAGAGACTGTAGCTTTCAGGTTGGAGACAAGGGGGAATTTAGCTTCGATATGTTGTCCAGAAAGCAGCTCTTTGTTAATGAAACAGAGAGTTTTGAAATGTAATGTTTCTTTTTCCAGGTGCCAATGAAGAAATGTCAATGTTGGCATAATGTGGCTAATTAGAGCCGCCCGTTAGTGGAATATCTGGAGTTTTGAAAGTGTTTTATATAAAAAGGTAAGGATCAGATTATGGATGGATAACCTATGAGTGGGACACAGTGGACTTAGGCTATCCACGTCGAGGTACCTAGAGAACAGGTAGAGACTCTTAACAAAGACTGACAACTGAGCTCCTTTCTCATGAAGTACTCTATGGAGAGGACAGCTGTGAATATGCAAAGCTGTGGCATAACACAAAAGGATGTGGCCTCTGCGGAATGTAATGAGGGGCCCCGGAAAAGCCCATATCGCTCAGATATTCATAGAAGTAAGGCTGAATGAGTTCCACCACAGGCACAAGGGATTGTGTTGGACTCCTGATGCAAAGATTAGCCCTGCACTGCTTGTTCAATCCCTTCTTGCCTACAGCATAAGGGGGAGGGGGTGATTGTAAATAATGCCCTACAGATTTCCGTGCATAATTATTCAGGAAAAGGAACCTAAAGAAATAACTAAGACAATAAATCATGATCATTCACTTGAACATACTCAGCCAGCAGGTGCTCTAAAATGTAGTCACAGTATTTGTCATTCCATGATCTTAAATATGGCCATCACATGGTTAGGCTAATGATAGGGACAAGGAACGGGAAACCCCTTGAGTGTGCATGTCGTAGGCTTGGAAATGCAAGCATCATACAGGGTGGACCCTCCATGATTTTTCTATCTTGCTACGCAATTTGAGAAATATATTTAGCATACAGGAAACCTAGAAAGAATGACAAATGACGCTGCAAAATTCTAGCCAGCTAGGGTACCCACAGAAAGTGAAGATCTCTTGGCCATTATTGATTACAGTGATATCAACTTTGGTTGACTCATAAAGCAGTCAGCAGTAAATAGAAGACAAAGGCCTAACGCTTAAAAAGTGCACTCCAAAACCATAGATACCATTACCCCTCCCCCTCTATACTCTTATTAAGAACGCATGTTGATATTATGTGTTCCAGATTCTCAGTTTTGTTCTCGGATCAATGCATTTTACATGTATGGATGTTCAATTTACAAATTAGCCGAACACATTTTTTACCACTAATATGATCACAGCCACAAAGTATTTCACAGCCAAGTGCTTCACGGCCTCCCGCTGCTTTCTGGAGGCTGCAGTATCAACAAATGCAACACAAAGTCCCTTTTGAATTTCCAAATCTAATCTAAACGTTATCAGAAATCTAAATCTGATGTTAAATAACATAATACATTCTTTATAATATTACAAATAAACAGCACAGACGTATGTCTAACCTCTCTTTATTTTATAATCCTTCTCATCTCTTATGACGTCAATGGGTAAACAGCTTCTTCTCCCTAATATACATCAGGAGGGAAGGTTCCACCATACCGACCCATAATTTCAGATTTGGAGTCTCATACAGAGGGATACCGGAATCCCATCATCTTAACTACCACTATTCTTTCCACTCATATGGCGGTACCAGCCAGTCAAAGTTTTTTCCATGCACCTACATACCACAGTCATGTTTATACCCATGATGGTTTGCAGATGTTGTGACAATTCTATCCCCAAATAACAAATAGCTTCCTTAGGGAAGGGTGCCATCACCTCTCCATCTTTCAATCCGTGTTGAAAATGAATCTGTCTTATCCAAGATGTGGGCAAGGGGTTGCTTGCTATTATCTAACCTACTAACCCTTCCCTAAAACCTACCTTCTTAGGGTAGCCCATGAATCCCTTTCGGTAACCTACATCGAGGAGGAGCAGTACCCTCTTTGGGTGTGCTAACTGAGGCAGAACCCAACCCGTTTAATCTGAAGGGCAAGGCTCTCATAAAGATCCTACAGTCTGTATTAAGTCGAGAGATGTGCTAGTAAGATGAGCAAAGACATTGCTGAACTTGAGAAGAGGATCTACTGTGGCCTCACACGTTGACTGCATTACTTTCAGCATTTTGTTTTGTCCTCATCTCACCTTGTCAAGTCGTTGCGGAACTTGTACAGCCATGTTCTCTAACTGGGGACCACTTGACTTACCGCATTCACTTGGGTCACCTGACCTCTCCCCTTTTTAGTCCGGGGATATGGTGTAATCATTGGACCAACTGGGTGAGTCTTAGATTTCTTCCCCAACTCATTAGAGGATGCCAGATGTTAGATGGCTTATCCTCTACACTCTCATATTCCAGTCGGGCCATGGCAAATGTTGCTTTAAGCCAATCCTCTCTTTTCGGGAGGTGGGGGTCTTTCCATCTCCTGCAGATTTCTCTCCTTGCCAATAAGATCATGTAAAATAGGAGACATTTGTCCTGCCACGAAGCAGTCTGACAAAAAAGACAATCATCTCCAAATAAGACCAGGGAGAGATTGACCTCCACCCTGGTCTTAAAAAACTCTCAGCAGAGTATCCCCCACCTCTTCCCAAAAATGTTCCAACTCTATACATTCATGAAAAATATGTATGTCGTTGGCTAACGGGGTATGAAATCTCGGACATTTAGGTGAAGGTGTTGGGGCAAATTTTGCTATTTTGAAGGGAGTGAAATAAAGTCTATTGATAACAAAAAAGTGGTTCTTTTTCAAACAGGCAGGTTTTATAAACTTATATAATGTCTTTAAAGATGGTTCAAACAAGGCCTCTGCCTGCAATGCCATGGGGGATTGGCTCCAAGTCGCCTCTGAGGGAGGGATCCCAAGATCTTCAGCCTTTAATAGGTAATTGTACCACATAGATATTTCTTTTTTAACTGGTAAGATGGATTGACACAGCCTCTCAATTTCCCCATTACCTTTTATCTCATCCCGTTCCGCAACATACCAGGATACTAAGTGGAGATATTTAAATAAAGATAGTCCGGTCCCTACCTTTGCCCTTAAATATTCCCATGGATGTACCCCCTCAACATCCATCAATTCCATCCAAGTAGTAATTCCTGCCCTCTTTATTGGTATTGCCAAGGTATCTCTCAGACATTCCGGGGTTCCGGGTGAGTCCCAGACAGGAGCCAGATCTGAATAGTAACCGATCCCCCAGCTAACCCTTACCCTGTACCACATCTCCAGGGCTGCCTTTAGAACCTTCAGACAAAACCGCTTGAAGAATCTCGGGGATCCAAACTTATACATGAAGGCCTCACCTCCACCTCCCCCTTCTACTCTCACCATTACTCCCAACAATCTGCCCCAGGTTGACTCATCTGGTTTAATAAGTAGCATCCGAATGCTCTTAAACTGGAATGCCACTGCATACAGACTAATGTCGGGGAGAGCCAGCCCCCCTTTTAAGCAATCTTCGTCTAAGCTTTTTCCAAGTCAAACTGACCCCTTTGTCCCCCATGCAAAGCTTCCTATCTTACTCTGTACCTTACTGATGCTCTTTTTTGGAAAAGTTAAAGGTATAGTAGAAAATAGATAAGAAAGCTTGGGGAGAATGACCATTTTCACAAGGTTAATTTTCCTATAAATGGTTAATGGAAGATTCCTCCATCTACTAATCAGATCACTCTATTTAAATTTAACTGGGGGATTTTAGCCAATTCTTTCACAATATATATCCCCAGATATCTAAACTCAGAACTCACTGTGCCCCTCCATTGATCTAAACTCCAACACATGACCTCTGTTTTTGATCTGTTAACCTCATAGCCTGATATAGACCCGAATTCTGCCAACAACTCCTCAATCCGAGGAATCGCCGCATCTGGGTCACATGTATATAATATCAGGTCATCTGCATAGAGGGCCAATTTAGAGCTATAAGACCTTATGGCTTGTGACAGGGATTTGATGTATATATTGAACAGCAACGGGGAAATAGGGCACCCTTGCCTGGTTCCTCACTGTATATTAAAGCCGGATGTTAATAAGCCATTTAGGTGGATCCCTGCAGAAGCACCCTTATAGTAGTTCTGTAAAGTCTGAATGAATACCGGGCTAAACCCCATTGCCTCCAGGACCGCCCAGAGGTACACCCAACAGACTCTGTCGAAAGTCCAGTGTGACTACGGCCAAGGGTTCCGATCTTTGTACAGCTAGATCCATATTCCCAATTAAGAGGTGGGTCTGATCTTCAATGTGCCGTCCGGCCACAAACCCCTTCTGGTCTGTATGGATCAACTTGGGTGCCAATTTTGCCAATCTCCCCCGCTAGAACGCCCATAAAGATCTTGTAATCAGCATTCAGCAGGGAGATTGGCCGATACGAGTCTGCCCGCAAGGGTTCCTTACCTGGCTTCAAAATCAAAACAATAATTGCCTCTTTCCATGAATTGGGCCCTCTGCCTGCAGGTGAATAAACAGAATTAAAAATTGTACCCAACACAGGAGACAGCTCTTCTAATAGATGTGTGTAAACTTCACTTGGAATCGAATCCGAGCCTGCGGCTTTTTTGTTTTTCGATTTCTTTATCTGCTCTACTATTTCCTCCACAGTAATAGGGGCATCTAAGCTGTTCCTGTCCTCCTTGGATAATGTTGGCAATATTTTATTGCTCAGCCATATGCGTACGGTTTCAGAGGATGGAGCAATATTTTCTTTATATAGGTCTGAAAATAACGAAAGGAGGCAAGTTTGCATGTCCTCTACTTTACTCGATGTTTCCCCATTGCTATTTATGATCAGTTCTTTAATATCATTCTTAGCTCGGTCGACTCTGGCTTTCCAAGCCAATAATGCTCCTGCCCTCTCCCCGTACTCAAAGTTTTTCATATTTCTGGAATCCCATTGAGCTTTACATCTCACATCCAATTTCCCTCTGTACTACTGTCTTGCCTCATCCAGTTCCTGTAAAATTTGCGAGAGTCGTTCCGAGTCTTCACTATTCAAGCCAGTTCTATCAAGCTCTAGCTGACTAATTCTTCCCTAGATATCCTTCAATGTCTTGGCCTCTGTCCTATTCTTAGTACATATAATGCCATGTAGTCTCCCCCTTAAACAGGCTTTATAGGCGTTCCAGATAAAATCAGAGGTTGAGGACCCAATATTATGTGGGGAAAATTCTAAAGAAAAGGACTTGATGGATTCGATTACTTCTGAGTTGAGAAGCATGGCTCTCTTTAACGTCCATCTAGACTGTGCCTGCAGACCACTACTCAGAAAAACAAACTGCAGGGGAGCATGATCTGAAAGGTGACTCGGCTTAACGACTATCTCCTTTATATCAGTAAGGGATTATCTGTCTGTAAAGACATTATCAATCCTGGAAGAATGTCCAGATTTCTTACTATAAAATGTAAAGCCCTGTCCGGCACCTTCCTTAGCTCTCCAAACATCCGCCAAGTCTAAGTCGTGGATCATATTTAGCAACGTTCGACGTATCTTAGGTGCCCCTATATAGTGGCTCAAATTTGACCTGTCATTTATGGGATTCAATAGCACATTGAAATCTCCACCAACAATATAAGGCGGTGATTCCAACGTCAATATTGATTGTAATTTGAGCAGATAAGAAGAGTCATCAACGTTAGGGCCATAAAATGAAGCACATGTTATATCTGCATTGTTTAATGCCATTTTAACCACTAACCATCTCCCAGATGTATCTGTTTGGATTCCCCTTATAGAGCAAGAAATGCCTTGTTTCACCAGTATTGCTACTCCTCTGTTGTGTGAAGTCTGATGGGACACAGTGAAATATTTTATCCAATGGACTTTGGAAAAAATGAGTCGGCTTTCTGTTAAGCTCAGATGGGTCTCCTGCAGTAGACAGATTTGGGCACTTGATAACCAGATATTTAAGAATAAATCTCTGCCTACGGGGACACCTCATTCCGTTAACATTCCAAGTGATAAAAATGGTCTGTTTACCCCTTAATCCTTGGTCCCCCACCATCTCTTCTGTTGCCTATATAGCTTGTGTTCCTGACTGAGGTGAGATGAAAATATTTTTTAGTTTTTACCCAATGCTCCCCACCCAAGTGTCCCCCCTCCACCCCTTCCCTGAACCCCTGTGCCTGTGCCCCTCTACCCCATGAGGAACCCTCCCTTTCAGCATTTTTTGGAGTGATTAGAGTCCTCTCTGTTCAGCAGCAGCAAACACCTCCCTGCTCAGCGGCAACAAGAGAGAAAATGTTTTGAAAAACCCTTCTGTAAACCCCTCTAGTGTAGGGGTTGTTGATTAGTTAAGACCGTGGATTCACAAGAGTACTCTCTCTCCTACTATGAAAGCCTTTCCACAGCCTTTCCAAAGCCTATCCACAGCTTCCGATTTCCAATAATCCTGCATTTTTTCTTCAATATCTTGACTCCTAAGTATATGTTAGCAAAGAAGTGCCAGACAGCTCTAGCTTTCCTTTCTCCAGAATAATGATGTCCCTTCCATCACACAGCTACTCAGTTACAAAGACCTTTGCTTGGCTATTAACTTGAAAGCAACTTCTGTGGTCAGTTGTTAAGTAATAAATCTCTATAAACAATAACTTATTACAATTTCAAAGAGAAAAAAGGAAATGCATACAAAGTAGTGTAGAAATGCATAACAATGAGTATATGATAATTATATAAAAAATATATATAAAATATAAATGTAGCAATATATTCAATAAAAGTTCCAAAACTAGTGATATAATATGTATATAAACTGAGCACAAACGTTTATGGAATACAATATACAGTAGTAACACATTTCATAATAAAACACATTCCTAAATTAGGACCAATAATAATAAACTACAAGTAATTACCTATCTTAATGAAACTGGATGTAAACATTAGGACGCTCAGAAATGGAGGAATTAGATTAGAAATGGAGGAATTAGATTAAAAAGAAATCCAGGGTAATACATCTGTATCTCTTTTTACTGTTAATTAAAATGAAATTATATTTACTCTATGTAGTCTATGATTAAGACACACTACATTCCACCATGTTTTAAATGAGCTTCTCTACAATATGTTTGCCTAGATATAACAAATGATATGGCAATAGTAACAATAAATTAATTTACCTTTCATACTAAAGGTGACCAAACTTCCTCTAAACCAACCTAAAAATATGTATTTTATAGAGAATGGTAAGATACTGCTACAAATATTATTAATATTTCCCCCTATGTCAATCAAAAATGATTTGATATGTATACGTAGAAAACAAAATTCTTATTTCCTAAATGTACATCACATGATCAACATTCTTCATGACATAAAACCTTAGTTTCCTATAGAGAAGCTGGGGTCAAATATACTATCATTAAAAACATGGAGAGTTTATGAAGTCCTCGTAAAAGAGGGAGTAGAATGAATACTAGTCCACAAACTAACCCAAATACATATTGTCAAAATATCTTTTACATCTATTTCCCACTTAATATCAGTTTCTGATTTGCCTCTTGTATCACCAGGGGATACGGGTAGCTTGTATGTAAAGTAAGCTCTTTCTCTATAGATCTATTATGACATAACACTAAAAGCTACACCTCAATTAGGTTCACTGATAGAATACAGATGGCAAAAATATTGATGTTCAAAATAGCGGGGAAAAAATATAGGCTACAAAAATATCGACTGCCATACCTATACAGGTATGTACAAAAATATTGAATAAAAAATATTGATGTAAAAAATATAGATGTAAAAAAATATTGATTTAAATATATATAAAATAATATATATCAACTATATTAAATATTAATATTAATTTAAACAAAATGAATTAAATAAACTTAATTTAAAAAAGATACACGCAAGCATAATAATGTATACATATATTTAGTTTAAAATAGTTAATAAACTATTATCTTTCATTCATTTTAAAACTTTAAAATTATGTAAAAATCAAAAATGTATATATATCAATGATTTAAAATATAAAAAATTCTATAACAACTAAAACATTAAACTATTAACAATATTTTAAACTTTAATTTCCCAATACAATCAGTGCTACAGTAGGGAAAGTGTTGGATAGCAACATAATTTAATTTACTATTCCAACTCCAGTGAGAGCAACAGTAGTGAAAATGTTGGATAGCGGAGGGAATATATTACTATTACTGCTCCAGTGAGAGCAACAGTAGGGAAAGTGTTGGGTAGCGGAGGGGAACAAATTACTATTACCACTTCAAAGAATGCAACAGTATGGACAGGGTTGGATAGCGTAGGGGTAGAAATTACTATTCCCATGCCAGTGAGTGCAACATTAGGGAAAGTGTTGGTTAGCGAAGAGACAAAAATGGAATTAATTTCACTCTACCAATTCCAGTGAGTGCAACAGTAGGGAAAGTGTTGGATAGCGTAGGGGTAAAAAATTACTATTCCCACTCCAGTGAGAGCAACAGTAGAGAAACTGTTGGATAGCGGAGGGGAAAAAATACTATTCACAATCCAATGAGTGCAACAGTAGGGACAGGGTTGGATAGCGTAGGGGTAGAAATTACTATTCCCATGCCAGTGAGTGCAACATTAGGGAAAGTGTTGGTTAGCGAAGAGACAAAAATTACTATACACACTCAAACAGTAAAACATAAATAAAAAAGATAAAAACTCATAAAAATAAACAATATATAGAAATTCAAATTCAAATATATTAAATATATAAAAAGAAAAAAATATATTATTTACATATAAAAACCTACCAATAATATAAAATAATAAATACATTTATTTAAAAAATCATTTAAACAGGAAAATAGTTACAAACAAATAAATTAATACAAACATATATTTGTTCTTTTTCCTACCCTATAACACCACACCAATAACAAAACACTTCAACATTTTTTATTCAATTTTTTCCAAAAATTAACATAATTATTTATCAATTTAAAAATAATAAAAAAATATTAAGCATTAATTCACTACATTCGCTTTAACACTATGATATGCACAACACAAACCTAAATGAAACTCTAAATTAATAAAACACAATGAAAACATATTTATAATTTTAAAGCAATTACTATTAACAACTAATAATAAAGTAATTAAATTATATTTAATACCCACCCTTTACACCTTTAGAAGTAAAAACAAGACAAAAAATAAACAATTACCCAACATACATATAAAATATTTAACAATAATTAACAACTATATATTAATTAATTAAATACAAATGACTTCCCACCCTTTACTCCTATAAACACCAAAACACACAACTAAAACTCATTACAGAATTACCATACTTAATTACCAATTAATTAAAATTGATTAACATCTGATCACTAATTCATCAATTAAAAAGAAATTACTTATCACCCTTAACACCTATAAAAACCACAACACACACCTAAGATTAAATACACAATTACCATAATTAATCACCAATTAATTAAAATTAACAGCCAATTATTAATCCAATTAAAAATAAATTACTTCCTACCCTTAACACCTATAAACATCACAACACACACCTAAAATTAATTACACAATTACCATAATTAATTAACAACCAAATATTAATTAATGAATCATATTGCTTTACACATTTAACACTATAACATCTCAATTAAACAAATACTAATAAATAAAAAATAATCAATAACTTTAATATAAATAAATTACTGTCCACCCTATTCCCCTATAAACCCACAACCAGCTACGGAACTAAAAATGCAAAATTAAAAAAAAATAATAACTACTAAAATGTAACACATATATCAAAAATACAAACAATTCCTATACAAAAAAATACAACACATACATATAAAATATATACTAAAATACTCAACATTAAAAAAATATATATTTTTAACAACTATATTTTTGCAATCTATATTAAACAGTTCGATATTTTTAAAATCTATATTACTTACCTTTAGTCAATATTCTTGTCCATAATATTCTTGCTATCGATAGTTCTGACCGACGATATTTGCAACTCGCTATTTTTAAATGATATTCTGTTATGTTATGTTATGTTATGTTAATTGGGCTCTTCTATAGCGCAACGGCTACTCGCAATGGAGTGTCCCGGCGCTTTGGCGAAGAGGACCTTTATTGGAAAGGAAACATAACTGAAAATAAAAGACATCACAATTCATAAGTAAAAAGCCAAGTTTTTAATGCCTTTCTAAAAGACAACAGACTAGGGGCCTGTCTAAGAGCAATAGGAAGTTCATTCCAAGCGCGTGGGGCCAGGTAATGGAACGAGCGCCCCCCTTGTCTAGTTCGTTTGATGGATGGAACGAACATTTTGGACAAGGAGGCGGAACGAAGAGCTCTGCTCGGTGTATAAAGAGCAAGACGCTTTCTAATATACCTGGGGCCCGAGTCATGAAGGGCCTTATAGGTTAGCGTCAAACTTTTAAACAGCACCCTTTTGGCTATAGGGAGCCAGTGCAATTCCTTCAGCAAGTTAGAGGCGCTAGCTCGTCTAGGGAGACCATAGATTGCCCTAGCAGCTGAATTTTGCACAACCTGAAGTCTCCTTACAAGATATTTAGGAAGGCCTAAATAAAGGACATTAGCATAGTCCATGCGCGACCCTACCAGTGCCTGGACAATAACCCTTCGATGGTTCACGGAAATCAAAGGGAGGAATTTCCTGAGCATCCGCAGGATACCGAAACATTTCCCTGCAAGACAGGTTATTTGAGGTCCAAAAGTCAACTCATTGTCAACAATAATGCCAAAATTTGTGGCCTTAGTACTAGCATTGGCAGGAGGGAAAAGATCCTGAGGCCACCAACTTTTCCAGTTTGGTTCAGAGACACACCCGAAAAAAAGCAGCTCCGATTTATCGGAGTTGCATTTCAGGCCGTGTCTTTTGAACCAATCAAAGACTGCTTCTAAGCAGCCTCTGATACGGGTCCCATCAAACACCTCGTTCTTATTCTGAGTGAACAAGAGCTGGGTGTCATCAGCGTAAGACACGATCTGAGCGCCAAACGACTCCGCAACCTCTGCAAGGGGGGCCATAAAGATGTTAAAAAGCAGGGGACTAAGAATAGACCCCTGAGGGACCCCCACTTCCAGGGCTGACATAGCTGCGGAGTGAGGTGGCGCCCAGATCGTTTGTCGACGGCTGGCTAGAAATGATTTAAGCCAGTTCCACACCGTCCCCCTAAGACCACAATCCCAGAGTCGAATTAGGAGGGTGTCATGGGGAACGGTGTCGAACGCCGCCGACAAGTCTAACATGACCAACATGGCCTTGCCTCCCGAGTCTAAAACCTCTCTAATGGCGGTGGTGACTTCCAGTAATGCGGTCTCTGTGCTGTAATTCGCACGAAACCCAGATTGAGTACTGTGCAACAAGTTGTTATTCTCGATGAAGTCAGAGATGGATCGGTGCACATGTCTTTCCGCCACCTTCGCCAGAGCGGGGAGGAGAGAAATAGGCCTATAGTTGGCATGTATGATGGGATCCAGAGTTGGTTTTTTGATTAGTGGAAGAATAAGAGCGCTCTTCCAAGCCTGAGGGACAATGCCAGTAGACAATGAGGAATTCAGAATAGAATTAATGGGACTATTTAGCACAGAGGCTATTTTGTTGAGACAAGAGACCGGGCAAGGATCTAGAGGGGAGCCCGATTTCAAGCCTGTCAAGTGGTCTAATGAAGCAGCAAGGCTTAACTGCAACCTCTATTATCCTACACCACTGAATTAGTATCTAAAGCTTACTGCATGGATATGAAGAGATCATCATAGTGGCCTTTAAAATAATCAAAAAGAACATAATGGTTCTGATTACGTTGTCAATGGGAGTTGCCTCTGACCGACACTGTCTCAGTGCGGGAACCACCCGACCATAGGTCAGCAGTTCTGCACATCGAATTAAGATGCAACCGTACACAATGCGGCCGCAAACTCTCATTTTTCTATGAGAGTGTATGCTGAGGGCGGTTTCGGCCCACAGCACAAGCTCCTATTGAGAAATAGGAGTTTGTGAAAATCCCTGCACCGCGTGGCAGGCACCTCACAGTACCTGCCACGCAGTGCAGGGATTTTCAATGGGGCAGGGGGAGGGCCCCCAAAGTCGCTTTCCGACCGTCTTTCCATGCCAGAAAGGCCGACATGGAATGGCTGTCAGAAACCGACATCATAATCCCGACTGCAGAAACGCTGTCCTTAAGGTATTATGAGTGGTTTCCGAATGGCCGACGAGCTCCTTGAGCTTGTTGAAACCAAGTCGGATCCCTGGGCCAGGTTAAACTCCTACTGCCATCATTGTTATACAGTGGTGGGAGTTTAAACATACAATGTCTTTCAGAGAGCCTCCGACCACTGGCCCGTAATGGGGCCCAATGTTACATTCTTAATATTATTTGCTGATCTTGAACCATTTTGGGAAATCCAGCAGAATAAAAATATATTTGTGCCATGCCAGTGAAAATAAATGGAGCCTAATACAACATGTTATGTGAAGCAAGCACATTAAATACAATTTAAAACAAACTGAGGTATTGTATATAAACATTCTTGAAGGAAAGGCTCAGTGTATTAAATAATCTGCATAAACTACCATTAAAGCTGTTAGATAAGAATCCGTGTCAGTTCTTTCTCCTTGCCATAGGAAAAATAAATGCAGATTCACATTCACTCCTTTGAGGGAAGTACATTTTAGAGTAGAGAAAGTATATCTAAAAATAACCCAGCATCATATTAGTCAAATTAAATTTTAACATACTTGAAAGGAATTATTAAACAAAATTCCTAAATTTATAATTTCAGTGTTAGTCAAAGCTAACCGAAAGGATTGAAATACTTCCTTAGAGTAAACCTTACTTTAAGGTTTACTCGGATTTCTCCATAAGCTTATCTTGACCCCTCAAACCAACTACTGTGTACCAAACCTTTGGGGATAGCAACTGCATGCGCTAAGCTTCTAAGGCAATAAGGACCTCTTTCAAATTCACCAACTGGACTTCCTTTATTCACTTGCTATGATCTGGCTATTGATGACAAGTTGGAATGGTTCACTTCCTGTGGCTAACCCTCCCTCTTGGTACCGGTTGATGTGAAGCTGTTCCCTTATCTCCTCTTTAATATATTATGCCACTATAGGGTATTGTAACAACACCTCATTTAGGATCTGTCTGATTTCTAACCCTTTTTGTCTGTACCCTTTGAAAGGTGCAGGTCAAGGGACCAAGATCTTACAGTTAGTAGATCTTGCTTTGCGTCTTCAAGCTGGCCAAAAAAGAATTGTCAATTAGCATGTAATAAATATGAGCATAGTTTTTATGCTCTGAAGAAGAATGGGAGCTGTGATGATGAAGAGCAGGGCTTTCCAAAGTCGGTCCCGGAGGGCCGGATCCATGACAGATTTCTAAGATAACTACATTTCGACAAATGTAGTTATCTTAGAAATCTGTCATGAATCTGGCCCTCAAGGACCGATTTTGGAGAACCTTTATGTAGAGGGTGCCTTTGTGACAATGCATGTAGCATGTCAATGTCTTCGAGCCATGAACCACCCACATACCCAATCGTGATGGCCACCATTGGAACATACAAACATACATTTACTTTTACTTGTCTTGGCTCATTCACATTGCCATATTTAGATCCCCAATTCAATATCAATCGACCAGCAATGGAGTACAGTGTAGTACATACAAAGTGCTCTTGCATGGTATTAGGTGCCAATAGTGATTCAAGGTATGGAGGTCCCCTTGACAGGTCCAGTTCAGAACCACCAAACTCTCTTCTTTGTGCCATCTGCAATCCTGAATACATTATTATATGTAGTAAGATAATATAGCAAACACAAGGAGATGATGGACGGAGTGCTGCAACATTTCAGACACTCACCCAGCTACAGTGGTGTAGGAAAGGGGGTGCGGGTCATCCCGGGTGACATCACTGAGGGGCGTGACAAAATGGCAAAAATATGTGTTTTAAACACATATATTTGCCATTTTGTCAAGCCGGGGGTGACAAATGTCATCACTGAGGCCCAGATCTTTTGACTGGGGGAGTGTGTGATATTGATCCACATTCAGTCCATCACTTGCTGTTTTTTGCAATCACTGAGGGGGTGTCAAATTGGCAAAAATTTGTGTTTTAAACACATATTTTTGCCATATTGTCAAGCTGGGGGTGACAAGAGATTGTACGCACCGGGTACCACCTGACCTTGCTATGCCACTGTCCAGCTATATGTTAACTGTCTCAGTTTGCCACTGGATTCAAGCTAGCCTGGCTGATGAAGGGTGTTACCTCGAAACCAGCCCCAGGATGCTTGTTTCTGGTGATGGGAAGACCTGGCTTGGCAGTTTGGGCTGGACTGTTCCCACAAGGAACAAAGTCAAAACTGATTTTCATATGGCTGGGTCTGAACTGGGGTGGCAAAATGAGCTAAAGAACGATGATGGATTCATCCCAGATCTGTGACTGGGGGTGAGTGTCTGAAAAGTTTCAGCACTCCGTCCATAATTTCCTTGTGTTTGCCTTTGTAAGTTAATAATGCCATCCAGTTACCTTTTTTGAGGAGGGTGAGAGGTACTTTTTTTTTGTTGGTTTATTTTTGTCCTCATTACACCATGGTTACAGCACTCTGGACCATTTTATAAACCCACTCGATCCGTCTGTGATCCCAGCAGTGTCAGGTGGCACCTTCCTCTGCACCATTCCATACCTCCAGGGGGGAGTGGGACTGAAACAACCTCCAAACCCGCCACAATCCATGGCTTGATGTAATCATTGGACAAGTTGTTCCAATCCATTACCATCAATACGCTTATCAATCTGACCATCCCAAAAAGTCTTCCCGTATTTCTGCAGATCTATGTGGGGTCCCTCTAGTTTCTAAACAGCATGCCCATTCAGCCGTATTTACCCATGCGAGTGTGTTTGGGGGATGGGGATCCAACCAATGCTTACAAATTTCCCGCCTGGCCAATAGCAGCAAGTAAAATAACAAACCACATTGCTTGCTATTTTGGACCTGCTGGGAGGCGGAGTCTACCCCAAGGAGTACCAGTGTTCCATTTAAGGATATATTTGTGCCCAATATAGCCCTTACAGTACTTTCTACAGACCTCCAAAATTCTTTCAGCCCCGGGCAAGCAAAAAATATATGTACATCGTTGGCCTTTAAAAAGTTACATCTTTTACATCTTGGGACAGGCTGTAACACAAACTTAGATAATCTTTGTGTGGTCCAGTACAACCTGTGAATAACAAAAAAATGATGACGTTTAAAATTTGCTGATGTCATAGTGGCGTACAGTAATTTCACAGAATCTTCCCACAGAGATTGTAGACTTCCCTCCTGTAGAACATCTTTCCAAACTGCCCATAGATCCTTCATTTTCTCTTCCTCTAAGAAGTATCCGTACCATTTTGCCACTTCTTTAACACTCTGCCCAGAGTCCTGAAGCAAGGTCTCAAACTCCTAATTACCTCCAACCTCTCCCTCTTTGACCAGTGCCCATGAAGTGTGCTGCAAATATTTAAACCTGGAAAGCGTATTGTCTGTCCTAATATTTAGGACTTCCCATGGGACCAGTCCATCTGTTGTCACCAGATTGCCCCATTTTGTTATCCCAGCGTCTTTAAAGGTAGTCTCAGGGCATCTTCTAGACATTCCGGAGTCCCCGGTGATTCCCAGATAGGAGCAAAATCAGAGAAATATCCAATCTTTAAAATCCGCCTCACTGCAAGCCATAGGCTTAAATCTGCTTTTAACACCTTTAACCATACTTTTTTGAAAAAATGTTGGGCGCCAAACTTATATGAATAGGCTCCTCCCACTTCCTTGGTCATTTCACTCAGTATTAGCCCCCATGTAGTGTTCCCAGGTTCCCCCACCAATATGCGAAAATTCTTGAATTGAAAAGCCATACAGTACAATCTGAGGTCTGGTAAGGCTAATCCCCCCTTCTTCAGGCCACTTCTAAGTTTTTTCCAAGACAGCCGTACCCCCGTGATGCCCATATAAAAACTGGATATCTTCCCTTGTATTTTATTTCATTGTTCTTTAGGGAATTTCAGCGGTATACTGTTGTAAAGATAAGTTAGTTTAGGAAGGACAGACATTTTTATTAAATTAACCGTCTCATATATTGACAGAGGTAAGTTCTTCCACCTAGCTAGTAGTCTATCAACCTCCTTCATTACTCGCTTCAAATTCCGCAGTGGAATCTCTTCTATTTTTTCTACAATTGTTATCCCCAGATATTTTATCTCTGAGCAGACTCTACCCCCCATCCAACCATATTCCAACACATTACTTCTGTTTTTGAAACATTGATTAGATATCCAGAAAGTGCTCCAAATTCGGTTGTTAATTGCTTTGTGCTAGTGAGTGTTTGCGCTGAATCTGAAGTATAAACAACCAAATCGTCTGCATATAATGCAATCTTGCTATGCGTTGGAAGCTGGTGGATAGGGATGATCTGCTCATCTATTCTTAATTTATGGGCAAATCAATCAATCAATCAGGTCATTTGTAGAGCGCACTACTCACCCGTAGGGTCTCAAGGCGTTGGGTTGGGGGGGGGGGGTGCCGTTACTGCTCGAACCGCCAGGTCTTGAGCTTCTTCCTGAAGGAGAGGTGGTCTTGGGTCAGGCGTAGGTCGGTCGGGAGTGAGTTCCAGGTCTTGGCGGCCAGGTAGGAGAAGGACCTTCCTCCTGTTGTCGCTCTTCGGATGCGGGGGACGGCGGCGAGGGCGTGGCTGGTTGATCTGAGGAGGCGCTTGGGAGTGTAGAAGTTGATCCGGTTGTTGAGGTAGCTCGGGCCTCGGTCGTGTATGGCTTTGTGCGCGTGGGTGAGGAGACGGAAGGTGATTCTCTTGTTGACCGGGAGCCAATGCAGATCTCTCAGGTGTCCGGAGATGTGGCTGCGTCGGGAGATGTCGAGGATGAGTCTGGCCGAGGCGTTCTGGATCCGCTGGAGTCTCTTCTGGAGCTTGGCGGTGGTTCCGGCGTAAAGGGCGTTGCCCTAGTCCAGTCGGCTGGTGACGAGGGCCTGTGTGACCGTCTTTCTCGTCTCGGTGGGGATCCACCGGAAGATCTTGCGTAGCATGCGCAGGATGTTGAAGCAAGACGAGGAGACGGCGTTTACTTGTCTGGTCATGGAGAGGGAGGAGTCCAGGATGAAGCCCAGGTTGCGTGCGTGGTCCGTCGGTTTGGGTGCGGTGCCCAGGGCGGGGGGCCACCAGGAGTCGTCCCAGGCGGAGGGCGAGGAGCCCAGGATGAGGACCTCCGTCTTGTCCGTGTTCAGTTTCAGGCGGCTGGTCGTCATCCATTCGGCTACCTCTCTCATCCCTTCGTGCAGGTTGGCTCTGGCGGTGGCGGGGTCGTTGGTCAGGGAGAGGATCAGCTGGGTGTCGTCGGCGTAGGAGATTATGTTGAGGTTGTGTTGGCGTGCGATGGCCGCGAGGGGGCTCATGTAGACGTTGAAGAGGGTGGGGCTCAGGGAGGACCCTTGAGGGACGCCGCAGATGACTTTGGTGCCCTCTGACTTGTACGGTGGTAGGCGGACTCTCTGTGTTCTTCCGTCGAGGAAGGAGGTGATACATTCCAGTGCCTTGTCCTGGATTCCGATGTTGCCAAGGCGCTGTACCAGGGTGCGGTGGCAGACAGTGTCGAAGGCCGCGGAGAGGTCCAGGAGGATGAGGGCCGCTGTTTCTCCGTTGTCTATCAGAGTTCGTATGTCATCGGTGGCGGCGATGAGGGCGGTCTCGGTGCTGTGGTTCGCTCGGAAGCCAGACTGTGAGGGGTCGAGGGATCCATTCGTCTCGAGGAAGGCGGCCAGCTGTTTGTTGACGGTCTTCTCGATGACTTTGGCCGGGAACGGGAGGAGCGAGATGGGACGGTAGTTCTTGAGGTCGGTGGGGTCTGCTGTGGGTTTCTTGAGAAGAGCGCTGAGTTCGGCGTGCTTCCAGCTCTCAGGGAAGGTGGCGGTGTCGAAGGAAGTGTTGATGATGTCCCGCAGGTGGGGTGCGATGACAGCGTCGGCCTTGTTGAAGACGTGGTGAGGGCAGGGGTCAGTCGGAGATCCGGAATGGATGGAGTTCATTGTTTGGATGGTGTCTTCGGTGCTGATCGGAGTCCAGGTGCGGAGGGTGGTGGTGGGTGGCGTTGTTGTGGTTGTGGCTTGCGTTGGTTGGTTGCTGAAGCTGTTGTGTATGTCCGCAAGGGTTTTATATACAAATCGAAAAGAGAAGGGGAGACAGGGGGCACCTCTGTCTTGTACCTTGATTGATCCTGAAACTTTCAGTCAATGTTCCATTTCACAAACTTTTTGCCATGGACTGCTCATATAGTTTTTGTACTGCCTGAATGAAATTTAGGCTGAAACCCATTTTTTCCATGACTGCCCAGAAAAACACCAACTAACGCGGTCAAAAGCCTTGGCGGCGTCGATCGTGACCACCGCCAACGGAATTGATTGTGCAACCGCCAGGTCAATAGTTTCAATTAATGAGAGTGTGAGTTCCTGTATTTGTCTGTTGGGAACTAACCCTTTCTGATCAGTGTGGATCAACTGAGGTGCCAACCTTGCCAATCTCCATGCCAATATGCCAATGTAAATTTTAAGGGCCACGTTTAACAAAGATATAGGTCTATATGACTCAGCCATTATCGGATCTTTAGCTGGCTTTAAAATTAACGTTATTATTGCCTCGTGCCATGATTGTGGAATCCTTCCCGCCTCCTTACATACTAAATTAAAAAGGATCACCATTTCAGGTACTATCTCGGCTATTATCAGTTTATATACCACCACTGGTATAGCATCGGGGCCAGTTGCCTTACCATTTTTCATATGTTTCAGTTGTTCTCTTATTTCCTCCTCTGTAATTAACGCATCCACCCTATTCCTCTCTTCTGTTGTTAAGACCGGGAGATCAATATTATTTAGCCATTCATTTAAAGCCTCTTCAGCCGGTCGCTCAGATTCTGCATATAGTTCCGCGAAAAAATTTACCATAATTGTTAGGAATGGGTCAGGGATAGAAATGATCACCTCCAATACCGATGATTCAGGTAGATGGGTCATTGCCACTCTTAAGTGTTTGGGTCAACAGTTTACATATGTTGGTTTCCATGGTCCGAATATGGAGGATCCTCAATGCATAGTGGAGATGCAATTAAGATTAGCAGGGGCAACAGCACCTATAATAATAGGAGGGGATTTTAATACTCTACTGGACCCAACTTTGGATAGATCCACAAGTAAGAGAGGGGCTCAGACTCAAGCACCTAAAACAAGGTTGGCCTTCAAACATATGTTAAATGGTTTGGGTATGGTTGATTCTTAAAAAAATAAAAAAATATTTGCATTTTTGTGCATAGCTCAACAGTACAGTCATGTAATTGGCAACAATAAACCCACTACTCCCTTTCCCGTCCCTCCACCCTCTTACATTGCTGTGATGTCTAATTTCGTACAAGTGCAGTGTCCATTGATCAATAGAACAGGTGTCCCCTCCCCAACCCACCCACCGGTACCCTCATGTGCTCGGTGGCTGTTGATGCGGTGGTCACGCTCCCAGCCCCCCATCTAAACCATGATAGTGTCTCCACTTGGACCAAACCTTTTGGAACTTCCTAGGACAGCCCCTGGATTTGTAGGTCACTCTCTCGGCTGCCATGTAGAGGTCCAGCCCTTTTCTCCACTCCGCCAACCTTGGGGGGTCGGTGAACCCCAGTGCTTTGCAATATCCCTTTTCGCTACTACTAGGGCCAAAACCAGGAATATTAGGAGAGGGCGTGGCAGGTCGACATCATTAGTCATTCCCAGTAGCGCCAGATTGGGGTCCCGTGCAATCGGTACCTCTAATATCTCTTGTAGCTCCCCAAAGACCTGATTCCAGTATGATTGTATCACCTCACACGACCATAGTATATGATAGAAATCCCCGTCTTCTCTGTGGCATCGGAGGCATCTAGCGTCCTCTATTTTCCCCATTTTGTGGAGTCTCACCCTATCATAATAGGTTCTGTGGAGCACGTTGTATGAGATGAGGCGGAGCCTCAACTTAATCGCCACCTCACGAGGATGCATGAGCACTATGTCCCAGTCTATATCGTCAAGTGTTCCCACCTCTCCCTCCCAAGTACTTCTGAGTTTCGTCAGGGTCCCCAGCATATTGTTGGTTAGGGTTTTGTACGTGAGGGAGACCGCCGCCCCTTGGATCTGTTCTTGCAGGAGTCTGCCCTCCAACGGTGCATATTCCGGAAGGCCCGATAAGTCTATATGTTGAGCCCTCCAAGCGTGACGTAGCTGTGTATATTTGAAGAGTTGAGAGTGTTGGAGCCCAAATTCTGACTTCAGTGCCTGAAAAGATTTTAATTCCCCCCTGGCAATCACATCTCCTATTGTGGAGATCCCAATGTCATCCCACCTTTTAACCGCATGCGTGCGGGCGGAATTCCGCTCGTACGCTGAGATTTTTAAAAGCGCACTTTACGTGACGAGCTGGGCTCGTCATCAGCGTGCGAGGAGGCTACCTCATGACGAGCCCAGCTCGTCATCAGCGTGGAAGGGGTTAAAGCCTTTCAGTTTATGCAGTTCAGCCAGCCACTTACAGTGCCATAGGGGCGTTTGCCGGGTGGGTGTCTTCTCCCAGCCTGTGCGTTTCGTGGCCTTGCGCCATGCCTGTAATGTGATGACGGTCGCTGGAAGTAGCTGTGTTCGCGCGGTGCCTCCGTATAAGTAATACAGTATATTGTGTGGGGATAGTTCTCTGCTGAGCGTGTGGCCCATAACTCGAGCTCTACTTTATTAGCTGCTCATTTTAGAAAGAAAAACGCTGATTTTCGGAAAATTTTAAAAATTGTATTTTCACTTGGATTAACCTTTTTTGTTGTGCAGGTACATTGCGGGGGTGCTTTGACTCACCCACTTTGCTCCTAGTGTTTTTTCTGGCCCCTTACATCGTGCAGGCTGTTTACAGTCGAGTGGAGGGCGGGCGGCCATCTTAGGGGTAGTCCTTCTCCCCAGCAGAACTGGTGGCAGCGTTCTAGCTGGTGGAGAGAGGACTAGCTATATATTCTGCTGTAGGTAGGAGGCTTTGCGGTGTGAGTAGGGTGGTGGCAGCTCCCTATAACCTCTGCTGAGCGTGTGGCCCATAACTCGAGCTCTACTTTATTAGCTGCTCATTTTAGAAAGAAAAACGCCGATTTTCGGAAAATTTTAAAAATTGTATTTTCACTTGGATTAACCTTTTTGTTGTGCAGGTACATTGCGGGGGTGCTTTGACTCACCCACTTTGCTCCTAGTGTCTTTTCTGGCCCCTTACATCGTGCAGGCTGTTTACAGTCGAGTGGAGGGCGGGTGGCCATCTTAGGGGTAGTCCTTCTCCCCAGCAGAACTGGTGGCAGCGTTCTAGCTGATGGAGAGAGGACTAGCTATAAATTTAGCATGCCTCCGGTAGCGCGCAGCGGTCGCACATGGCGGGCGTGCCTTAGGCGCGCCGAAGGTAAGCCAAAGGTTAGCCCGTCTGTGCCCGTCCGTGCCTCGGACGGGCCCAGGGCTAGCCCTCCTATATGTCCCTCTGTCCCCCTCGGACGCCTGGGAGGCGCCATTAGATATTCAAGAAATGCGCTTCTGAGGCTGAATTCCACCCCCTGTGATGCTCGACGCGGCCTAGCTGGGCTGGATTGTGAGGTGCAGAAGTGCACGAACTGCGGTTTCGCCCCTATGTTAACAGCCATTCGAGCAGATATCAGGCTTGGTCCCACTTTGGTTAGGGCTGGCCTGATTAACGCCAGATCCATGTCTAAACATACCGATGACATCTTTGATATTATGGGCGATGGCGAGCTGGAGCTCCTTTTTATCACGGAGACATGGCTTAATGGCTCGTGCGCCCCTAGTATTGAACTTGCTGTTCCTAGAGGGTTTAAAATAGTTAGGGTGGACTGCCCGACGGGCAGGGGAGGTGGCTTAGCCATTATTCACAGAGAGGGATGGAGCCTTTCCACTGAACAGGCTGGTGGTTTGGCGGATGGAGAGGTGCTCCACTTCTCCCTGGTGATTAATCCTCACTTTACCCTGGGGGGTCTCTAGTCTATAGACCACCAGGATATGCTGGTCCCTTTATTGAGTCATTGGAGGAGTGTATAGTGCCCAGAGTCTTGAGTTTTTCCAAGTACCTTTTACTGGGGGACCTTAACATTCACATGGAGGCCAATGATTCATCTATGGCCAGCCGCCTAGCAGAAATCTTGGAACTGGCCCAACTCAAACAATGGGTGGAAGGTCCAACTCATGTGGGGGGTCACTTACTCAACTTGGTCTGTTCCAACTTTCCCATTGTGGCACTTAGGTCGGATAGAGTGACGTGGTCCGACCACAAGTTGGTCAGTTTTGCCTGGCAGGTGGATGGACTCGATAGAGTGAGCACGGGTCCGGTCCTGGACCTCCCTTCAAAGATCAACATTGCCTCCTTTGAGCGAGCCTTAATTAAGTCCCGACCAATAATCAGCGGGGAGCTGGTAGAGGCGGTTAGTAGCTTTAATGGGTGGATGGAATATGCGGTCAAAGAATCCACAAAGCCTAATGCCCCGTCCCGACCTCGCTGCATCCCTTCTCAGCCATGGTTCTCGCCCGATCTAAGGGATTTGAAATGTGGTTGTAAGAAATTAGAGCGGGCTTGGAGATGAGACTATCAGCCAGAGGCTAAAGCAATCCTGAGGACTGCCCAGAGGGAATATTATGCCGCCATCAGATTAGCTAAGGGTGGTTACTATGCTGGGAGGATTGCTACAGCTAGTAACAATAGCCGTGAGATCTTTTCTATTGTTAAAAGCTTTTTATCCCCTGTGGCAGACTCACCGTTGCTTCCTTCTTCTTCTCAATGGTGCGAGGAGCTATCCTGTTTTTTCAGTGAAAAAATTGAAAAAAATCAAAGGGATTTACTCGCTGCCTTGCCCACAGGCAATATTCTGATGACTACTGTCTCTCAAACAGTCCACTGCCCCTCACAGCAGTTTCTGGATTTTTCAGTGGCTGAGGAGCCTGATGTTCAGGCTCTCCTTCAGTCCCTGAAATCGGGCTCACCTTCTGACCCTTGCCCTGCCCGGGTTCTCTCTGGAGTGGCGTCTACTGTATGTACTGAGGTCACCCAGATTGTGAACCTTTCACTGTCTTCTGCCACGGTCCCGGGATGCTGGAAGCAAGCTATGCTGCTCCCTTTACTGAAGAAGTCAGGGCTTGAGGCTACGGTACCGGGAAATTATCGTCCTATATCTTTGCTACCTGCCCTGGCGAAGATCTGTGAGAAGGTGGCTTTTCGCCAACTGGACAGCTTTATCGAGAGATCCAATGCCCTGCACCCGGCGCAGTCAGGGTTCAGGGCGGCCTTTAGCACAGAGACAGCTTTGGTGGAGGTGACGGAAGCCATTCGAGAATGCCTGGATGGTGGCGGCAGAGCGGTCCTGATTCTTTTAGACCTCTCTGCCGCGTTCGATACCGTCCCCCATAATCTCCTCCTTGCTAGACTGTCTGAGATTGGCATTGGCGGCAGGGTACTGGCTTGGTTGTCATCCTTCCTTTCTGATAGGACGCAGCAAGTATAGATGCCGCCGTATGCCTCAAAGGCCAAACCACTCTGCACGGGGGTCCCTCAGGGCTCCACTTTGAGCCCGTTGATGTTTAACGCCTACATCACCCCTGTGATATACCTGGCCGAACAGCTTGGGGCTAAGGTCATCGGATACGCCGATGACACCCAGCTGCTCTTTACCTGGCCGGATGACCGTTGGATACAACGGCTGTTCACCTCTGTCTTTCCTCGGTGTTTCATTGGCTGGCAATGGCCCAGCTTAAATGCAACGAGGATAAGTCAGAGGTTCTCTTCTATGGGTCCTTCCCCTCCAACTTTAAGAATGATTTGTGGCCCCCGGATTTTCCTAGTCCCAAGGTGATGGGAGGCCCGGCTAAGAACCTCGGAATTTGGTTCGGAGAAGACCTCAGATTTGAGGACCATATCAAGAAGCTGTCAGGGACCTGTTTTGCTACGCTAAGGGCTTTAAGAAAATTCTTCCCTCTGCTGCCCAGAGAAGCTAGGGAAACGGTTGCACGTGCCCTCATCCTGTCCAGATTGGACTATGCTAATGCACTGTTTTGTGGTATCCCGGCGTATCTGGTCAAACGACTGCAGGTTGTCCAGAACGCCGCGGTCCGCCTCTTGTTTAGCATTCCGAAATGGCAGAGCGCTCGGTCACATATGCGCGCGCTCCACTGGCTCCCTGTAGCTCAGAGAATTATGTTCAAATCTCTCGTGCTGTCATTTAGAGCTGTCCATGACCTAGGCCCCGGCTACCTGAGGAAGCGCTTTTCCTTCTACACTCCTTCTCGCTGTCTCAGGTCGGCCTCGATGGCCAAACTGACTCTTCCCCGCTATAAGCGGGCTAGGCTGGGCGGCCAATCTATTTCAGTGGTAACTGCGAAGGCTTGGAATGCTCTCCCTCTTCATTTGCGTACCGCCCAGTGTCTATCCAAGTTTAAAAAGGATCTTAAGACCCATCTGTTTGTTTGTCAGGCCTAGGCTGTCTCTCTGTGTTATGTTTGGCCACCTCCGCATCGCGCCAGGATACTCCCCAGTAGCAGAGCGCGCTACAAAACTACCTATAATAATAGTTCATGTCGTTCTAGGGCATATGTGGGATGGTCTGCCTGGGCATGTAGCCATTTGTTAATTGGGGTCACGTGTTCAGCCCAGTAATAGGCCTCTAGATTAGGGAGTGAGATTCCACCACTATATTGGTGTCGCTGGAGAGTGGTCAGTGCTATCCTGGGTTGTTTACCGAGCCAGAGAAAGGCCCTGAGATCGGAGTGGATTCTGTGCAAAAGCGAGTCCGGGAGTAAATAGTATGCGTTCTGTAGGGCGTATAGGTATTTAGGGAGAATAATAATTTTGTTCATGGCAGCCCGACCCAAGAGTGTGAGCGGTAGCTGTCGCCAGCGATCCATGTCAGCTGTGGAGTTCACCATGATCCTTTCTATGTTTTTTTGTAGCGAGAGTTTCTTATCTAGGGTAATGTAGATTCCTAGATATTGAAACCCTACAGTTGTCGTAATTAGTTGTCTTGGCAATGTCGTCCAGCGGCCACTTTCGCTAGGGTCATATAGGATCGACTTATGCCAGTTTACGGTATAACCGGAATATCTGCCATAACACTCCAGTTCTAAGAAGAGCTCTGGAATAGTGGTTACTGGATTCGTTATGTACAAGAGCACATCATCTGCGTAGAGGGACAGCTTCTCTTGGGTCTGGTCCGTATCAGTTCTACTGAAACCCGTGATCTTTGGATTTTGCCGGATCCTCGCTGCCAGGATCTCAATGGTGAGTGTAAATAGAAGGGGCGACAGGGGGCAACCCTGTCTCGTCCCCCTCTGGATCTGAAACTCTCGCGACAGTCTCCCATTCACTCTCACTTTAGCTCGTGGGGCAGTGTAAAGGAGACGGACCCAGGTCTGAAATTTAGGGCCGAAGCCAAATTTTTTAAGGACACCCTCCAGAAACGGCCAGTGGACCGCATCGAAAGCTTTCTCTGCATCAAGGGAGAGAAACCAGTGTGGCGGCCCTCTAGTGCTCACCTCCTGGAGCCAATTGTGTGTGCGTCTAAGGTTTAGTTTAGTGGCCCTATCTGGTAAGAAGCCGGTTTGATCTAGATGTATCAGGTCTGGGATCACCGCTCTCAGTCTTAGAGCTAGGACAGTCGCGAGAAGTTTGACCTCGGTATTTAGGAGGGAAATGGGTCGGTAGGATGCACAATCTTCTCGCGATTTGCCCTCTTTATGGATAGGTACAATTGTTGCCATAGAGAGGTCAGGGGGGAGCCTCCCCTCTTGATATGCTCCTAGGAAAAGGTTCTTCAGGTGCAGAGCCAAAATATCTGTCGTGCACTTGAAAAATTCTGCCGGGAAACCATTTGGTCCCGGTGTCTTCCCAGTTCGAGTCTGGCAATGGCTGTGGAGATATCCTCCACTGTGATGTCGGCCTCAAGCGTCTCAAGGGCGGCAGAGTCCAACGATGGAAGGTCTATCTGGTCCATATATTGGATGGCAGCTTCGCACGTGCCTAGGTCTCTGGCTGTGTAGAAGCGTTCATAGTGTGTAGCAAAGGTCTCCGCGATGTGTATGTCTGTGTTAACAAGCAACCCCTCTGCATCTCTCACCCGTTCCACCCATCGTGACGCTCGTTCCTTTCTACTAAGCCATGCCAGGAGTTTACCTGACTTGTCCCCAACATCGTACAGGCGGTAAAGGGTGGCCAGGCTTTGAGTCTTCGCCTCATCGGTAACTAATTCCCTATACTGTCGCTGTGCATCCACCAACCTCCGCAGGGTCTCGGGACTTTTTGTAATCAGGTGTTCTCTCTCCAATTCTACTATGACCCGCTCGACCGTCGCTACTTCCCCCAGGAGTTTCCTCCGTTCCTCCCCCAGCCTGCTTTGTATTCTGTCTCTCATCACTGGTTTCAGGGCTTCCCATAGGGTGACCCCAGAGTTAACCGTTCCTTCATTCTCAGCTAAGTACACCCGTAGATCTGCTCTCACACCTTTGTGTACTGTTGGATTTTTAAGGTCCCATGCAGCGAGGCGCAAAGAGGCCCCTTCAGCTCTCCGCATCTGGCCTACCGTCACTAGCAACGGCGAGTGATTGGAGAGTCCCCTCGCCTTGTATTCTGCAACCGCCTCCACCGTCAAGTCCTGCCTGGACATAAATATGTAGTCCAGTCTTGAAAATGCTTTATGCGCTGCTGAATAAAATGAGTAGGCCAATTGGTCCGGGTGCAACCACCTCCAGACATCAGTAAGGCCTATAGTGGTGATCATCTGGGCCAGGGGGGTCGGGCCACACCTAGTGGGCGGTGCTCCAGATCGGTCCATCCCTCTATCCATCACATCGTTGAAGTCTCCACCCACTATTTGGATGTATCAGCAGTTTCGATGAGTATGTTGGCCAATGTCCTAAACGTGTTCGTCTGCAGTTTGGGTGGTGCGTACACTGATATCAACGTGTATGTGCGCCTTCGCCATGTCCCCTGAACCCCTACACCGGTCCTCAAAGGGTCTACCCAGGAGCGTGTGACAGAGAACGGGGAAGTGTTCTTAATAAGGATTGCTACACCTCTGGAGCCAGTTGTGTATCCCGCATGCGCCAGAACTTTATGACGTCCCCGTGCTATAAAGGCGCACTTGGTACCCTTAAGATGTGTCTCCTGCAGGAAGATAATGTCAGGGCCCAGTCTTTTCAGGTATGCGTTGACAAGACCTCTATTAATCTTGCTACCAAGCCCGTTCAAATTCCATGTCAGGACATTGAGTTCCCCGTGGTCTGTAGATTGAGTTACTATTGCACTTGCCATGTTGGGGTGAAATCAGGGCATTGCGGACAGTTACCTGCGTAGGAGTGTAGCGTGTCATGCCAGGGTAGATGACTGTATTCAACTAACCATTTCTCCCCCCCTCCCTCCCAACTTCCCTTGAACAAAACTGAACGAGAATCCCTTTTCCCCGCTTCCCCCACCCCACCTTCCCCTCCCGTCCATCCCATCCGTACAACAGTTGACGTGCAGGACTTCCAGGTGGCAAAGGTCTGTCGCCCTCCCACTTGTGATCCCAACTAGGTGATCTCTAAGGCCCTAAACACAGGTTCCCGACCGGTCACTCGGGGCTCGAATGTCCAGCCAACTATGGGGCGGGGCCACCCGTGCCGTACGGGCCACGAGAGGCGCCAACTAAACAACAAATAACAGTATGTGTCCACACAAATGAAAAAGTGCTTGTAACTTGCGTGTCCCCATGGCGAGGAAACTGCTGTTTCAGATCTAAGCTCTACAGTTTCTCAGGAGTGGGAATCTTGGGTTTCAATTTCGTGGTCCTCCGAGTTGCCAGTCGCTCCTTGTTCCATCTCTCGGATTGCAGCAACTAGAGGGTGGAGTGAGTGCTCAGTCTGTTCCTCCACTTCTGACATAGGATTACTTTCTTCATTATCCGTCTCAGTCTCGATTTGGTGTGCCAGACAACTGAACCTAGACCCCGGCGCCGAGTCGTCTTCTGTGGCTTGAACCTTGTCTCGGCCTCCCCGACCCGCCGCAGGGTGATCCGTGTATGGAGCAAACTGCGAGTTTCTCCTAGTCCGTGAGTTTTGCGACCTCTGGGCTTTGGGTGGGCTCTTCTGGAAACTGGCGGCCGCCATTTCGTTTCGGATTCTACGACCTTCCTCCTCTGCTTCCCGTAGCAGGGGTCTCTCTTCCAACCACTGCCAGGCCTCCTCCGGTCGGTTGAAGAAGTGGGACCTTCCCTTGAGTAAGACTTTCAATTTCGCTGGGAAGAGGAGCATGTACGATATGTGCAGGTCGCGCAGTTTTGCTTTCACAGAGTCATAGGAGCGTCTTTGCTTTTGCACATCTTGGCTGTAGTCAGGGAATATCATAATATTAGTGTTCTCAAATCTAAGGTCTCCCTTTTTTCGTGCTTCTCTTAGGATAAGATCCCTGTCGGCAAAGTTCAGAAATCTTGCTATGATCGGTCGTGGTCGGGCCCCCTCCGGTGGTTTCACCAGCAGGGCTCTGTGTGCCCTCTCGATGACAAAACAGTTTGAAAAGGGGGCCTGGGGGAACATTGACGTTAGCCATGAATGCAGGAAGGCCGCGACACTCGCCTTTTCGATTCCCTCTCGAAATCCCACGAAGCGTAGGTTGTTTCGCCTTGCCCTATTTTCGGCATCGTCCACTCTCCACAGCAGCTGTCTATGTGATGCCTGTAACTCTGTCATATCTTTCCGGAGTGCAGTGAGGGACTCCTCCGTTTCGCCGATTCTGGTCTCCGCAGTGGTCACCCGCTCCGTCAAGTTTCGGAAGTCCTGGCACAATAGGAGTACTTCAGAGCCCACCTCTCCTATTTTGGTCTCTAGCGCCACTCTCGAGTCCTGAATGTCCGTCCTCGAGGCCTGGATCACCTCCAGCAGCATGGCAGTATCCGTGCATGTGTTCGCTCCCATCGAGGTCATCTCCTTCTGTGCCCGTGTAGTGGCGTAGTTGTCGATGGTGTCCTGCCTCGCCACCGGGTCTCTCTTCCCTATCACGTCCTAATTCCCGGTATAGGAGTTGACTGCGAGGGCAGCAGGTGGGGACGGCGTGGGCGGGGGGGTGGCGGCCCGTTCAGATGACCCCCGGGCTATCCTTGCCTGATGAAACAGGGCGGGCGGTGAAGGTGGGGGCCAGGTCAAAGTTCGCGCCGCCCCGATGCACTCTCCTGGGGGGCCACGCCACCAGCCAAGTCCCGCAGCCCGAGACGGTTCCTTCATTTCCCCGCTAGCGACAGGATGAGGCCCTCCGGCAGTCTGCGCCCTGCGTTGCAGTGGTAGTTATTTGCCTCCCAGTGGTGTCAGACCCCAGGGTCAGCGGGGCACCTCAGGCTGTAACCGAAGGGGCCACGTACCTCGAATCTATCTGGATGCGGTGTCTCGCCTCTGGGGCCAGGGTCTCAGGGCCTCCGGCGTGGCTGAGGGCCAACCTCCAAAATGGCCCTCCCACCGACGTGTCCCCCTCGCAGCGTTTCAGGTTGAAGGGTTGTCCGGCCCCGGGGGGGGGGGGGATGCTGTTCTCCCTCCCCGCACCGACCTGCTTAGTGTGAGGGGAGCGCCGGCACAGTCCTCGTCTCGGACCTTGGTGTTTGCAGCTGCGCCGATGGTGTGCGGTCCCCAAGGCAGCGCAGGTCACCGTCCGGAATTTCGGGTGCTCCTACCTTCCAGCCAGTCACTCCCGGTCAGGCGGTCAGCCCCCTTCTCTCGCGGCTCTCCCTTATCGGCCGGATAGTTTTCCGCCGGGAATCAGGGCTCAGTGGGACGCCCTCAACGGCCCGGCGACCGCCGGACGCTCCGCCGTCTCAGTTCTCCGATGCCAGCGGGAGTGGGGGTCACGGGGCTGCTCCGTCGCCGCCAGGGTCTAGCACCGGTGCGGGGCGGTTGGCATCTCCCGACGTGGCAGTCTCCGAGGTTGGGAGGCTGTAGGGTTCAGGCCGCCGGCCACCATCTTGGCGCAGGGGGTCTCGCGCCAGCGAGGCTTCAGTCCAGATTCCGACCCTTTATCGACAGGATTTGCTCGATTATTTAGGCAGCGCCGGCTTGGCTCTCAGTCCGATCTCCAATTTTGTAACTTTATTTTGGATTAATCTGTATTTTCGGCGGATCTAGCGCAGTTGCTCCGGGAGCCACGCAGAGGCACGTCCTACCCGGCCATGCAGTTGGCCACCGGGTATGGTTGATTCTTGGAGGTATCTAATGAAAAGTAGTAGAGTCTACACCTTCCATAGCAAGAAATATCATCACTTTTCTCGCCTAGCTTATATATTTGTAGATAGAGAATGGGCTGTGGAAAAAAAAAGAGGTACATATTGCCCCAGGGTACATTTCGGACCATAATATGGTTAGTATTACATTGGGAGAGATTGGCGTTAGAAACAACGTTAGATGGACGCTGAAAAGGGCCATATTATTGGATTTAGGAGTGACAACTGTTCTGAAGGAAAATAATTGGAATTTTTTTCGGTTGAATGCCGACTCTGCACTGACTGGTGTCATATGGGACACTTTTAAGGCCTATATTCGTGGGGATCTGCATGGTCAGGCCGCGTACAAGAATAAAGTGGAGCAAGCGGAATTGAAAAAGTTGGAGGAGGAGATTGGATTATTGGAAGGAAGGGTGCAGCAGGGCATAGAGTGTAGTTGGTTAAAGAGTTGGATGAAGCTAGATTAAATTACATAATGAGTCTCGAAACAAAGAACAGAGAAAGGTGGGAGGAAAGTCGCGTGCAACATTTTGAGTTTGATGAGAAATCCAGAGCCTTATTAGCCTGGATGGCAAGGACAGATAGGGTGAGAAACCATATAGGTGAGTTGACTATCAATCCTGAGGGGGGTACTACCAATAATGACAAGGACAGACTGGAAATGATGGTAATTATTTTCTTAGAACTATATGCAGAATCTGAGTGGCCGGCTGAAGAGGAGTAGGGTGGTAGGTACTGTGTGTGATCAATTTTTTATAAAACTGGAAATGGAAATGAGCCCAGAGTTCCTTTCAGGATCACTACATGCCCAAATGAATTTCACCCTCAATGACATTCATTACCTGAACAGAGGGTAAATTAGATGACCAATGTAGGGCATAACCCTTTTCTGTGCTCGTTACCTTCCCTCCATACACCACTCACATCTGTGTTCACAATTTAAAGTTTTAAAGGGTGCGTGAAGCTCACCGAGTTCCCAGACTCTTTATATCATCTGAGAAAGTCACCTCAAGGCAAAGCGAGAGACACTAGTCCTCCTTGTAGCCCCCTTTATTTCTTCCTGAATTCTTCCTCATTTGGTGATGCTTGCCCTTTATTCCAACGAACATCCTGCAATCTTGGACTTATCTCTGGATCACTCTTCTTGCTACAACCATGTGAAAAGCTAGCCTTCTCATTCAGTCCAAGAAACCTGCAGGCTTCTGCAAAACAATTAGTTGAGTACTAATTACCCTTTCAGGTGAAAAAAAGACCGAATGTGTGCCACTATCAATAGTCCTTTCGCTATCTGAAGTCCTTTCTTCTGGAAATTCTATCACAGACTTTCATTTTCTGTAAAGTTATGGACGAACGTTACTGCAAGATGTGCACCAACCCTGTGTTTAAGGAAACCTAAACTGTCATACGCAGTTTCTTCACTAAGCATTCCTTTGAACTCTTGCCAAAATGGCTGGTGAAAGTTATCCTATTCGTCCAAGGGTGTCAATCTAGAAACCCAGTCTGAATGGATATCTCTTAGGTCTTTCAAGAATGTCTCCAAACATGTTTTGGAAGTATCCCTTATTACACATACTTCACATACTTCAGCCACTACACTATGAGTGTGCACTCAGTTACAATCAAAACTATGAACAGGTGTGTGCTGTTCTTTGGGCATGCAAAGCTGCTTCTCCTTCAAGCCAGAGGGTCTCAATAATCCCCAAATTGCACACAACCAGGATTGGAGTGTGTCGCAAGGTGCGCAGAAAATAAGTGCCAGATATTGGTTTCCTTACTCGGTCCATGTTTCACATTCTACACATCATGTATCCGGAGATCTTTGAATAACGTGCACAATGAACCCCTGACAAAAACAAATCTGAAATGCAATGATAAATTAATTCTGATATGTATACAACAGGCATTGATCAATAATGTCTTTTTCATTTTGCACTATGATAAAGATTAGTTTGAATAGTATAGGATAACTGCAACTACTACAGCCAATCACTGGCACTTGTGCACCTTGCAACACACTCCAACCCTGGTATCCTTTATTATTGCCGTACTCTGCTTTTTCTAGATTCCCCTGACACACAAAATAAATTTTGCCTAAAATTTGCAACCTCCTCCTATTTCACTTGGATGGAAATGTGCTTTCCTCCAGGATAAAAATATGAACTCTAAACTCATATTGTTCCAGGGTGCTTTCATCCATTGTCTCCTCTAGCGCCTATACTCACTTCCAGATTAGACACATCCTTTAGTACCTCTTGCAGCCTCCTTTCCGGGTCTATTCCATTGGAAACTATTTCCTTCTTCAGCTCCACAAAGAATCTTTGCGAAATCTAGCCTTCTTTCTAAGCTGAGATCTCCTGTTTCCTACCCAGCAGGGCTTTGGCTGTGGATCTGTGGTACTCGTGTTCGGCTTCTTGGGTTGCCACTGCTCACTATTATACCTGTCAGGTTATATTATCCCAGTGCTTTAAATATTGTCATTGGCCCTCTGGTGAAATCAGCTGCTGATCTCCGTTGTGCCTATGCTGTTCTTGCATTGCTACTGTGTTGCTCCATTGGAGGGGTTGCATTCTGGCTTGTCACTGGAAGTGGCACCCCCAGATGAACCGCCAAATAAGTAAGTATGCCAACAAGAGCCACTCATGCTTTGTCTGGTACCCTACTATCTGTTCTGCACACATTGGTAAAGCACTGTTGCACCATTTACCTCTCACCCTTTGTGGGAAAGGCACTGCCACATTATGCCTTGAGCCTCACTCCGTTCCCTTCCCTCTCGGCTGTCTTGTGGGAAGCTTCAGACACTGGTGTGGTACTTACAGGGCTCTGGTCCACCTGGCTGATCCTCACTTGAGATTCTTCATGTCCATCTTAGATTTACACTTACGGGAAATATTTACTTCAAAGTATAACTGCGAATATGGTTAAGTTACAACCGTTTTGTGATGAATTTATCTTACAAAATAGCAACTCCAAAATGAACAGGAAAGTTCTACAGAGCTGTAGGAAGTCGAGGGAATGGTAGTCACAGTCATAAAAACCATTTCAAGGGTACACAACTGCGCATTACTTTCAAGTGATCCCTTTGTCAAACAGAAAAACAATGGCTCATTTTGAAAATTAACCTAATGTGTAGACCACTGTGGGATCTTAGTTTGATGATGGACAGAGCTGGGTGACGAAGCAGGCTTGCTTGTTATGTTCCCAAAATGGATACGCATGCCCAAAGTAACCAAAAGATGTTGTATTATTATTATTTTTCTAGTAGTCCAGAGTAATGCGCTCAGAGGAAAACAAAACAGCCAACAAGTGTTTCGCCCCCTTTTGGCGCGCAGGCCTAGGCCTTTCTTACAACTCGTAATATAAAGAACATTTGTGACATTGGATAGAATAGAAAACCACAAGTGATTGTGTCATTTGCATGAAGGCATGAAAACAGGAAGAAAGAAGGCAGCCAGCCTTTTGGCTTTGGCAATTATTTTATTGTTCCATCGTGGTTTTTGCAACACTTTATTGTTGAGGAAGCAGGGTTCTCATCAATCTAAAAAAACATTGGCTAAAGGCAAAGGCATTTTTTGATTCACAAATATCACACTTTACAATATAAATTAGTGGCACTGAAGGGAGGTACTTTACGTGTGGATTTGCTCCTTTTGAAAGAGTAGCATGCAGTACCTCACAATGAACTCATCCAATGGATGAAGTGGGATGACCCATTGCACAATGATGTATGCTGCACATGATTGCAGTAAATTCCACAGGTCTTGGCTAACACCAGACCTAGAGGCTTCCAGCCTTTGCCTCTGATAATGCTTTTTTTTGTAAATCTATATTACAGAAAGGTAGGGAGGGTGAAAAGATAGATAAATAAAGAGGCTTGCAAAGACAGATAAAGAGGCTTGCAAATATGTACAGAGAGGGTTGTATAGCTGGAAAGAAAGATAGATAGAGTTGCAAAGATAGCTGTAGATAGATAAACTTGTAAAGATAGGTATAGAAAGGGTTGCAAAGATAGATAGAGTTGCAATGATAGACAGGTTTGCAAAAAAAGATATAGATAGGGTCACAGATAAATAATAGATAGATATTTGCAAAAATACATAAATGGATAGATCGAGGAATATGAGTGGCAAGGATAAATGGGCAAAGAGAGACAGATGAAAAGACAGGTAGGCAGATAGAAGGGCAGGTAGACAGAGAAGTAGATAGACAAGTTAATAGCTAGAAAAGTAGATAGACAGACCGTTACCTATATAGACAGACTGATAGCAAGGTAAATAACTAGACAGACAGGTTGATAAGTAGATAGATAGACAGACGGGTAGATAGATAGATACTTGGAATAGATTGCAGAGCTCCAATTAATAATAATGTCTTACCGTAGCTAAATGTCTAAATATCCACAACACACAAGAACACTGAAAGCAAACTAGAAATCCATACAAGCAGGACATACATACTGAATTGGTTTAACCCTTTTGGTGCCCATGACGGAATGGTCCCATCATGAGCACCAGTGCGGCTGTGCTCATGTCGGAACCATTCCGTCTTGTGCACAGGCGCATTAAATCCCTCTGCTGCAAACAGCAGAAGGATTTCCTTGCATGGCGCGCTGTCGTCGTTATCTTGAAACTGAAACTTAGTTTCAGTTTCAATGTTTCAGTGCTCGTGTGGCTATCCCAGCCCCTGAGCATCGAAACACATGGAGAGATATCATTGGAAAGGCGACAATCCCCCCTTTCCAATGGTACCCTTCCCTAGTGGATCCCTGCTTGGGGATTGCCCCAGGAGGGGGATCCCAAGAAGATATCCACCCACTAGGCACCAGGTAGAGGGAGCGGCCCCTTGGGCAAAGGCCTTTGGTCCCCTCATTGAGATATGGCATAACCAGTCTTTTTGACCCCCTTGGGGGGCAGATGGGGGCAGTAGCCCCTGATTTGTCCCCCCGGGAGGGCAGAAAGCACCCTAGACACCCGTTTTTTTTTTTATAGGACAGGAGTGTTAGATGCCCAGGATGGGCATGCGAATATCCCCACCCTTTCCCCCAATAAATACAAAAGTCTTTCTGTCCCCACCAGGAGGTAGATGGGGGCAATAGCCCCTGATCTGTCCCCCAGGAGGGGCAGAAAGCCCACTAGGCACCAGGGTTTGTTTTTTTATATGTAGAGGTAGGGACTACTGCTAATGCCCCCACTCCAAAATTATTTGCCACATTCTTTCAGCTCCCTCCCCCCCCGGGAGGTAGATTGGGGCAATAGCCCCTTATCTTCCCGGGGGGGGGGGGGGGCAGAAAGCCCACCAGGCCCCAGGGATTACGCTGGCTTTTTTGTATGTAGGGGTGGGAGCTGCCCAGAACGGGCATACCAATGACCCCCCCAAAAAATTGCCAAAGTCGTTCTGCCACCCTTGGGGGCATATCAGGGCAATAGCCCCCGATCTGTCCCCCAGCAGCAGAAACCCCACTAGGCACTGACCTTTTTTTCGCAATGTGCCTAGCTGTGGATTTTGGGCCGTAGCGCAGCCGGCACCTAGGGAAACCTAGCAAACCTGTACATTTTTGAAAACTAGACACCAAGGGGAATCCAGGACTTGTGTTTCTCTCGCCAGGTTCTGTTACCCAGAATCCCTTGCAAACCTCAAACTTAGTAAACACAAAAACACATTTTGTTCACATTCCTGTGAAGGAAAGTTCTGGAATCTAAGGGAGGCACCAAACTTCCACCAACCCAGCATTCCCCAAAGTCTCCTGATAAAAATGGTACCTTATTTGTTTGGGTAGGCCGAGTGTCCGTTTCAGGAAACAGCCCAAAATGTACTGTGGAGACTTCAAAAATATTTAAAAAGACAATTGTTTTTCGAGGGAGTCCCTGCGTTTTTGATCTAGGGCTCGGCGGCCATTTAGGGAAACCTACCAATCCCAAACATTTCTGAGAACTAGGCACCCAGGGAAGTCCAGGGAGGTGTGACTTGCATGGATTCCCCTACCCAAAAACCCCTACAAACTTTAGCTTACAAAAAATGATATTTTCTGTACATTTCTGTGTGGGATCTCGACACTGGGAAAAATGTCCTACCACCCAGCATTCCCCTTGGTCTCCCGATAAAAATGATACTATACTTGTGAGGGTGTCCAACGTAAAATTGCCTAAAATGCGCATTTTTAAAAAGATAGCACTTAGAGTTCGCTGTACTATATCCTCAATCTCTACGTTTTTGGCCCTTTCCAGTCGCAGGCCCGTGGCCCACCCACACAAGTGAGGTATCATTTTACTCAGTAGACTGGGGGCGACGCTGAGTGGTAGGACATGTGTGCATGCGCCGTTCCAGCCAGAAATGTGAGGAAAATATGATTTATTTGCTCATTTTGAGGTTTGCAGGGGATTCTGGATATGAAAACATTGACGGATCCACGCAAGCTATACCTCCCTTAACTCCCCTGGGTGTCTAGTTTTTAGGAATGTGTGAGTTTGGTAGGTTTCCCTATATGGCCGCTGAGCCCGGGACAAAAAGCGCAGGTGGCCCCTTTGCAAAACCAGGTAGATGTGTGATAGATCATTTTTGATGTCTCCACAATACGTTTTAGGCCATTCCCTGTCACGGATACTTGGCCCACCCACAGAAGTGAGGTACCATTTTCATCGAGGACCTGGGGGAATGCTGGGTGGTAGGAGATTTGTGTCAGCTTGGTAATGCCACAACTTTTTCACACAGAAATGTGATTTTTTCAGCTTAATTTGAGGTTTGCAGGAAATTCTGGGTAGGAAAACGTAGGGGGATCCATGCTAGCCACACCTCCCTGGACTTCACCGGGTGTCTACCTTTCAGAAATGTGTGGGTTTGATAGGTTTCCCCAGATGGCTGCTGAGCTCGGGATCAAAAACGTAGGTGACTCATTCAGAAAACAAGGTCTTTTTGTAATCAATACTTTTGAATTCTCCACAGTACGTTTTGGCCAATCCCTGAAGGGTGGACTAGGCCTACCCACACGTGATGTACCATTTGTATGGGGTGACTTTGGGGAACACAGAATAGTAGAGTAAGTGGTATTACCAATTGACTTTCTTTGCATTTCTGCCTTCCAAATGTAAGACAATTTGTACAAAAATAAGTGATTTGAAAAATGACCTCTAATTCACATGCTTGTATGGGTACCCATAATTTTGGAGATGCTCAAATAACCTCTGCTTCTAAACTCTATACTTTGTTTCCATTTCGGAAATATATAGGTTTCCTTGGTACCTATTTTTCATTCTTTATATTTTACCAAATTAATTGCTGTATACCCGGTACACAATGAATAAGATGAAGCTCAGTTATTGGCTCTGGGTTACTCGAGTTCTTGGTGAACCTACAAGTCCTATATTTTCACGCAACCAGAAGGGCCCAGCAAATGTAACAGTATACTGCTTTTAAAAATCTGTCCTACTTAGAAGAAGTTACAGGTGAAAACGTTGGCACAAATGGCTGTTTTTTTCAACTCAATTTCAATATTTTATATTTTCAACTGTTAATTTCTATAAAAATAAAACCTTGAAGGATCTGCACAAATGACCCCTTGCTGAATACAGAATTTTATCTAGTTTTCAGAAATGTATAGCTTTCCGGGATCCGTTATTTCTTTTATAGCCACTTCAACCACTAACTGGAATGAGGTTGAAAGCACAAAAAATAGCAGGAATAGGCTATGTCCCAGCAAAATGCCACAACTATGTAAAAACGTTTGGTTTTCTGACAAAAGTCTGCCTATCCCTGAAAGCTGAGAAGATAGTGATTTTAGCCCCAGAAACCCTTTGTTGATACCATTTGCAGGAAAAAAACGCTTTCTTCTGCAGCACTTTTTATGCATTTAATTTTTTTTAAAGCAATTTAGCTGTATTATGGCTAATTTCCCGGTCCCCTCAAGGAGAGCCCACAAAGCGTGGGTACGTTTAGAATCCTCAAGATGTTGAAAGAAAAAGACACAAATTTGGCATGGATACCTTATATGGACAAAAATATTACAGGGGCATAAGCGTTTAAAGTTTATCTATAGTGCTCTACAAAAATGCACTTCATGACATGCATACTCAAAAGAGAATTACTTTAAAAAGTTTAAAATGGACTGATATTCTGTGAATTAGCAGCAGTCAGATAAAAAAGAGACAGTCCAAAGTTTTCAACAGCATTGGCAGGAAACAAGAATTGATAAAGGTGGAAGGTGACCTGTGCTCACAGCAAAAACATGAAAAGCTGGTAGAAACACAAAGTTAACACTAAAGTAATAATAAAGCTGTAACAAAAACACTGACACTGAAGGGAACTATCTTGTGTGTGGATGTGCTCCATGTTAAAGAGCAGAATGCATTGACTTAAAGTAGGAACAGCCAGTGGCTGAACTAAACGGGCTCATTATCCTGTGTTGTATGCTGTAGTGGGTGGAAGCAAAATGTGAATAAAACAACAATACACCAGTGGATGAAGAGACCTGGCTGAAAGCCCCTTTAAGTAAGTATATTTATACATGTAAACTTAGTAAAACCAAAAGGTCTCAGCTAACTCCAGACTTAAAAAGCAGTTTTCCCTAATTTACACAAGTCAGCACTCTCCGGAATAGGAAAGTTTGGCAACCTTAGCTTTGGTTATTATATTATATGCAGGGCAGCTAAATGGGTGTATGTGACACCATTACTATTAGAACTTTCTGCCAGGTGAACCATGAAAACCCTCAATGTCTAGAATATTTTACCACCCCTAAAACTCCGTTGTCTCTTTTGTCATTTGTGTAGTTATTATTCCTCCTATTTTATTTCATGGCTGTATTATAACGCAAATTCATTCCAGCACTGTATTCTCATGTTATGGTTATTGAGGTCAGACTGTGAAAGAAATCATTTACCATTAAAAAAATACTTTCCTTGGATGAACAAAAGAGGCATATAATGATATATTAAGTAATCTACTGGGAATTAGCTGGCAGAGAATACCACATGACTGAGCATAGATTGCAAACACAAGGAGATGACCGATGGAGCACTGAAACTTTTCAGACACTCACCCCCAGTCACAGATCTGGGTTTAATCCATCATTGTTCTTTAGCTCACTTTGCCACCCCAGTTCAGACACAGCTATATGCAAATCAGTCTTGACCTTGTGCCTCAAGGGAACAGTCCAGCCCGAACTGCCAAGCCAAGACTGATTTGCATATAGCCTGGTCTGAACTGAGGTGGCAAAGTGAGCTACAGAATGATGACAGATTCAACCCAGATCTGTGACTGGGGGTGAGTGTCTGAAAGGTTTCAGCCCTCCGTCCATCATCTCCTTGTGTTTGCATATTTCATAGATTTACATGCTTGAAACATCCCCGGTCATCAAAATGGGAGCCCCATGGTAAAAGTAGAAAAGCAGTAGACTGTTAAACATACCCTAGAAAGGTTATGGAACCTTCACTTTTGTAACATGTCCTTATCTTTTTAAAAGTACCAAACTCCAACCAATCAGGCTGCAGCACTGTCTAAATCACTCCCCTCAGGGGCTTCCTTCTGTCAGATTTTCAAGCCCTAGAGTGAACATGAAATAGCATCACAGACAAGGTGTGCCTCTAAGGGGAGGAGTGTGGATCACATGTGACTCTATGAAAGACACCAACACTAGAGAGCCATAGTTACAGGTAACTTATTTTCTTTGTCAGGATTGGATCTTTCATAGATTTACAAGCTTGAATCCAAATAAATAGACAGCAATTAAACATTACAATATATATATATATATATATATATATATATGTATATATATATATATATATATATAAATGTATCGACATATGTAATTATAAACATGCACAAAAGAATAGCGGATGGTGGGACAGAATTTATACTGCAAGCTCACATTTACTGGAATAGAGTAATATCACTTGTCCCACTGCAGTATCACTGAGCACTGCGCAATCTAAGCAAAAGTGCTGCGTAAATGTGGGTCTATTCTCCCATGACACTGCTCTGCAAATGTCCTGTATAGACCCACCAGCAAACAAAGCTATGGAAGTTGATACACTTTCCGTAGAATGTGCTCTTACTTTACTCCGTATCTGCTTTTTTAAGACATAAATATATGGCAGCAGATATCCAACGTGCTATACCTTGCTTGGAATGCAGGTGACCCTTCCTAGGAGCACTGAATGCAACTAGTAGTTGGGCTGACTTGAGAAACTGGCTTGTTCTGTGTAGGTAAAACTTCAAACATGTAATAGCTGAATAATGTAATATTCTTTCTGCTACATCTTTTGGATTTGGATAGAATGTTTTCAAAACAATTAGTTTATTTAAATGAAATTCTGGTGGCACCTATGGAACTAATTTTGGATTTGTTCTTTGGATCGCTCAATTACTCAATTGCAAAAAAGTTCTTGAATGATGAACGCCTGTATTTTGCTTACTCTCTTTGCAGACATTAGCGCTAATAAAAATGCGATTGTCCAGGAAAGACATTTATTTTCTGCCTTGTGAATGTGTATGAATGGGCTTTTCATTGCCTGTGTAAGTGCTGTATTCAGTTGCCAGAGAGGAGGAGGATGCTTTACTGGAGGATGAAACTTAAAAAGTCCTTTTACAAACTCTTTGACGAGCCTCCTTGACCATTGTAGAAGATCATCTGAATCAGGATATGGCTGCCAAATGTGCTTTGATAGAAGCATGAGCGAGACCTGTCTGTGCCAGCTGTAACAGGTAAGGTAGTGTCACCTCTGGTGTAGATATTAGAGGAAGTATTTTTGTTGTCTCACTGACACAATATCGGCACAATAATATTGTGCAACAGAATACTGTGTCACAAATATCAAGCACAAAAATATTGTTTTCCTATGCATACACAGGTTAGTACAAAAATATAGGAAAAAATATAGCGCATTACACCAATATTGAAAAAACATATACAAACAATATCGTTTTTTTGACATATATAGTTAAAAGTAGTCAATCTTAAATGTTTTGACATATAATATGTTTAAATATTTTTAAAATGTATACAAATTTAAACACACATACATATGTATGTGGGTATGTTTATAAACACATATCATGTAAAACTATTTATAAAGATTATATTTTTAATTTATATTGTTTTCAATTTTTTTTAATTTACTAATATAAGTATATATATATATATATATATATATATATATATATATATATATGGCCATCCGTTTTTTGATGAACTACATCCTGCACATGGTGTGTAAATAAAGAATAAGTTGTGGAAAACTTACTGCTGCTGTGCTGTGACTCTTGCCGACGAGTGGGGGGAAGGAGAATTCAGAAAAAAAAAAATATATATATATATATATCTCCAAGACCACTTCCTCCATTCCACCGGGACCCAAAAACTGCGGTGCAATACCAGGGATAGAGGTTACCCTGGAAACTATATGATTTTCACCTCGCACAGCAGTTGCTGTGCAAATGCACTTCCACTCCAGCCTATCACAAAGCCAACCAGGAAAAGCGCGTGTGCTCAAACAAACTTTAATTCATTTTCGGTTCCAGCATGTTGTCAACAGGAATCACGGAACAAACCCAACGCGTTTCGGCGAACCACACTCGCCTTGGTCACGGGTAACTTTTGTGATGGGAATAAGCAGTTTTAAATATAGTTACTATTCAAAGTGCACATCTGACTTTCCCAGTGAAAATAATAAACATAAACAATGGACATGGAACCTTTGGTATTGGTAGCCATCTTGCAGTGGTGTTTGTTTAAGAACTCTTAATTTGAACATTTCTCTTTTATACTTTTCTGATTCTTCCTTCATCATTAGTACCACATAATGTCAATTAATTGTATCATTCCAAGTGGAAAATCCTCCTATTTACACCATGCACATTTCCGGAGTATCGCAGTAATTATTATACTTTGACACTTGTCAAAAATCACCCCACAAACAAATTAGATACATCTCCAATAAAGTTTTTGTGTGCGCTGTCAAAGACCTCATCGTCTCTTGGACACCAAATAAGAAGAACATAGTGCCCATATTATGTACAGTGATTTTCATACTAAAGAACAATATTAAAATTATTTACATGTCCGACATGGTATCTGCATTCCACTCATAAGATACAAGAACATCAGAATTCATTCTCCAAGATGCCATACCATCTCTTCCTCCGAATTGAGACCACCCGGGATCAGGGTATCGAGATTGACAATATACCTATTCTCTAACTGTCGCAACCTACGGATCTTATACCATGTCGGACATGTAAATAATTTTAATATTTTTCTTTAGTATGAAAATTCTGTCTGCAGTATGTCATTACATAACAGATATTACTAATATTACTGAGCCTATGCGAGAAAAACGTAGTATCACGTTTTTAACATTAGTTCATAAGTTATCACATTTGATTAAGGGTGTGGGCCCTTTTACAGGAACGGCTATTGGTTTGTTGAAGGAAGTGGTATATAAAGCTCAGCTCTGACAGGTTTGCAATTTTTCTTTCTTTTTCTCCCCTACTTATGCATAGGACTTCGGAGGAATACTGTATGAGAAATCCCCCTCCTACGTGATGACAACAAGTGTATATTATTGAGTCTGTCCTTATTTTCCCACTGGGGAAGTAGATGATTAATCTTCAACTAATTCTCTGATGGACAAGAGAATGCTTATTGGAGGAGTGAAACCTTATTTACTGAGTGACCCTCATTCCACTTGGATTATATAGAGACCTTGGCACGCACTGGCGTATTATCACTGTACATAATATGGCCACATGCTCTTCTTATTTGGTGTCCACGAGACGATGAGGTCTTTGACAGCTCACACAAAAACTTTATTGGAGATGTATCGAATTTGTTTGTGGGGTGATTTTTGACAAGTGTCAAAGTATAATAATTACTGCGATACTCCGGAAATGTGAATTGTGTAAATAGGATGATTTTCCATTTGGAATGATACAATTAATTGACATTATGTGGTACTAATGTTGAAGGAAGAATCTGAAAAGTATAAAAGAGAAATGTTCAAATTAAGAGTTCTTAAACAAACACCACTGCAAGATGGCTACCAATACCAAAGGTTCCATGTCCATTGTTTATGTTTATTATTTTCACTGGGAAAGTCACATGTGCACTTTGAATAGTAACTTTATTTAAAACTGCTTATTCCCGTCACAAAAGTTACCTGTGACCAAGGCGAGTGTGGTTCGCCGAAACGTGTTGGGTTTGTTCCGTGATTCCTGTTGACAACATGCTGGAACCGAAAATGAATTAAAGTTTGTTTGAGCACACACGCTTTTCCTGGTTGGCTTTGTGAGAGGCTGGAGTGGAAGTGCATTTGCACAGCAACTGCTGTGCAAGGTGAAAATCATATATATATATATATATATATATATATATATATATATATATATATATATATATATTGTAGCTCCTTTTTACGCCAGAAACCGGGTCACTCGCAGACGGGTGCCTCTTCGTGGTGGCGCACCACGTTACAGACTGCAGCTCCAAATCTCTCGTAATATCAGAAAGAATTTCGGCACTCATAAGGGAAGTGTTCACGCTAGTTTATTTTATGAAAACACTCAGCAGACAAACGCGTTTCGGTTTTCCTTCGTCAGTGTCTACCATTGACACGGAGGAAGCGGAAATAAAAGCACTTCATTATTTTTTGGCATGTCTATAGAAAGAGGACTTTCGTAGGTCCCCGTGAGAAAGTAATTTGCTCAGTATATTACTTTTTCTATAACATATTGAAAAACATGATAAGTGGCTATATATATGTAGTCCATTAAGCGTTTACATACCACATTTTCAAATAATTATTAAATAAATTATTTCCGAAAATTATTTACAATATATGTACAATTTGTATGTTGCCCTTAATCATGTTACAATTACTATCAAGCCGTGGATCGGCAATGCTCACGGGGTTTTGTCAAAAAACATATTCATCAAATTCGCATTTCAGTTTCATTTTCATTTTCAGTACATTTGCAAGGGTCTATGCATTTCCCAAATGAGAAGCTTCTCATTTGGGAAATGCATAGACCCTTGCAAATGTACTGAAATGCGAATTTGATGAATATGTTTTTTGACAAAACCCCGTGAGCATTGCCGATCCACGGCTTGATAGTAATTGTAACATGATTAAGGGCAACATAAAAATTGTACATATATTGTAAATAATTTTCGGAAATAATTTATTCAATAATTATTTGAAAATGTGGTATGTAAACGCTTAATGGACTACATATATATAGCCACTTATCATGTTTTTCAATATGTTATAGAAAAAGTAATATACTGAGCAAATTACTTTCTCACGGGGACCTACGAAAGTCCTCTTTCTATAGACATGCCAAAAAATAATGAAGTGCTTTTATTTCCGCTTCCTCCGTGTCAATGGTAGACACTGACGAAGGAAAACCGAAACGCGTTTGTCTGCTGAGTGTTTTCATAAAATAAACTAGCGTGAACACTTCCCTTATGAGTGCCGAAATTCTTTCTGATATTACGAGAGATTTGGAGCTGCAATATATATATATATATGTATATATAAACAAAAACATAGAAAATGTAACACGCTGCAAAAACATTTACAATAGTGCCTATTTAAATAAACAAAGAGTGAACAATAAAAACATTTTTTTTACTAAAACTATCTTAAAACGTACATAAATGTATCCAGATGAAACATCTAAAACTAAATACACAAACACATAATAATATATATTTAAACAATATTAACAAAACTATTAAACTGTAGGAACAATAAGCTATTCCCAACTCTAATCCACACAAAAGTAGGCAAACTGCCGCACTCAGGAGGGGTAAAATGTACTATTTCCATTCAAATCTGTGAAACAGTAGGGAAAGTGTTGTACTCAGGAGGGGGACAATTCACTACTCCCACTCCAGTCTGTGCAACAGTATGGAAAGCGTTGGACTCAGGAGGGGTACCATTTACTATTCCCACTACAGTCTGTGCAACAGTAGGGAAAGCGTTGTACTCAGGAGGGGTACAATGTACGATTCCCACTCCAGTCTGTGCAACAGTAAGGAGAGCATTGGACTGAGGAGGGGTCAAATTTACGATTCCTATTCCAGTGTGTGCAACAGCACGGAAAGCGTTGTACTCAGTAGAGGGACAATTTACTACTCCCACTCCAGTCTGTGCAACTGTATCGAAAGCGTTGTACTCAGGAGGGGGACAATTCACTACTCCCACTCCAGTCTGTGTAACAGTATGGAAAGCATTGGACTCAGAAGGGGTACAATTTACTATTCCCACTCCAGTCTGTGCAACTGTAGGGAAAGTGTTGGACTAAGAAGGGGTCAAATTTACTATTCCCACTTCAGTATGTGCAACAGTAGGGAAAGCGTTGTACTCAGGAGGGGGACAATTTACTATTTCCACTCCAGTCTGTGCAACAGTAGCGAAAGCGTTGGACTCAGGAGGGGTACAAATTATACTTCCGTACCAGTCTGGGCCATAGTAGGGAAAGCGTTGGAATCTGGAGGGGAAAAATTTACTATTCCCACTCCAGTATGTGCAACAGTAGAGAAAGCATTGGACTCAGGAGGGGTAAAACGTACTATTCCCACTCCAGTCGGTGCAACAGTAGGGAAAACGTTGGACTGAGGAGGGGTTAAATTTACTATTCACCCTCCAGTCTGTGCAACAGTACAGAAAGCATTGGACACCCAAGGGGTAAAATTTACTATTCCTACTCCAGTTTGTGCAACAGTAGGGAAAGCATTGGACACCCAAGGGGTAAAATTTACTATTCCAACTCCAGTTTATGCAACAGTAGAGTGTATTTCACTTCAAACAAATAACATATTTTAACAACTCTATTAAATACTGAAAAATATAAAATTCTAAATATAAAGATATGTCCACGTTTTAACAAATTAAACAAATTACATAACTATTACAATCTTTAATTATTAATTAAAACAAATATTATTGGTTTAATTAAAGTACCACACTATATTCCCACAAACATAACAGCCAACAATAAAAATGTAGTTGAAATAAAAAAATGAAAACACAATTAAAAATTAAGTTATAAATAAAACAATTTTTAATACATGAATAAATCATTTTTATTTTTTTACTTACATAACTGCCCACCCTATTCCTCCACAAACTAAACAACCCACACCTAAAATATAATTTAACAAATATGATAATTTTACAATTTACATAATTATCAGTTCAATAAATAGTAATAAATGAATCAATAAATCAGGGGGTTTAGAACGCGCTACTCACCCGTGAGGGTCTCAAGGCGCTGGGGTGGGATTGGGGGGCGGGGGGGGGAGGGCAGCTCCGGTTCAGACGAAGACCAACTGGTCTTGAGGCTCTTTCTGAAGGTGTGCAGGGTAGGGGAGAACCTGATGTTGACTGGGAGCTCTTTCCAGGCTCTGGCTGTGGTGTAGGAGAAGGCTCTTCCACCTGCTCTGGTTCTGTGGATGTGTGGGGATTCTGCTAGGGCGAGGTTGGCGGAGCTGAGGTTCCTTTTGGGTACATGGAAGGAGACTCTTTTGTTGAGGTATTTGGGTCCGATGTTGTGGAGGAATATGTAGGCGTGGGTGAGTAGCTTGAAGGTGACTCTCTTTTCGGCGGGGAGCCAGTGGAGGTTTTGCAGGTGTTGGGTGATGTCCTCAAGTCGTGGGGTGCCGAGGACGAGTCTGGCCGCAGTGTTCTGGAGTTTTCGTATCTGGTATTTGTTGATTCCACCATAGAGGGCGTTTCCGTAGTCCAATCTGCTTGTTATGAGTGCGTGGGTGACGGTCTTTTTGGCTTAGGCGGGGATCCACTTGAAGGTCTTGTGGAGGATGCGGAAGGTGTAGAAGCAGGTTGAGGCGACGGCGTTGATCTGTCAGGTCATGGTGAGGGAGGAGTCAAGTATGATGCAGAGGTTCTGGGTGTGGTTTGTGGGGGTGGTGGGGGTTGCCAGGGTGAAGGGCCACCAGGAGTTGTCCCAAGCTGCGGGAGTGGGTCCAAAGTCAAGGACTTCTGTCTTCTCCGAGTTGAGCTTTAGACTTCTCCGAGATGAGTATCAGTCAGGTGCTGCGCATCCAAACTGTGAAGTCTTTCATTCCTTTTTGGAAGCTGAGTCCGGTGTTTTGTGAGGGAGAGGATGAGCTGGGTGTCATCGGCGTAGGATACAATGCTGAGTCTGTGCTGTCTGACGATGGCGGCGAGAGGGGCCATGTAGATGTTGAAGTGCGAGGGGCTTAGCAATGATCCTTGTGGTACTTCGCAGGTGATCTCTGTTGGTTCGGAGAGGAAAGCCGGGAGTCTGATCCGTTGGGTTCTGCCAGCGAGGAAGGAGCGGAGACAGTCAAGGGAGGTTCCCTGTATTCCTGCGTCGTGGAGTCTGGCTGCAAGAGTGAGGTGGGAGACGGTGTCGAAGGCTGCAGAGAGGTCGAGTAGGATGAAGGCTGCGGTGTGGCCTTGGTCTAGGAGCATGTGGATGTTGTCCGTGGCGGCGAGGAGGGCGGTCTCAGTCCTGTGGTTGCTGCCGAATCCAGATTGGGGGAGTTGAGGATGGAGTTCTCTTCCATGAAGTTGGTCAGCTGGACGCTGACCATCTTCTCAGTGATGTTGGCTGCGAAGGGAAGGAGAGAGATGGGTCGGTAGTTCTTCAGGTCCGTAGGGTCTGCAGGGGGTTTCTTGAGGAGGCTTGACTTCTACGCACTTCCAGTCATTGGGGAAAGTGCCGGATTCGAAGGAGGCGTTGATGATGCTTTGTAGCTCAGGCGCTACGGCAGTGGCAGCTCTGTGGAAGATGTGTGGGGGGCAGGGGTCCGTGTGGGCTCCTGAGTGAGTGCTCTTCATGGTCGTGGTGGTCTCTTCGATGGTAAACGGGGTCCATGCGGTGAAGTTGTTGTAGAGGGCCTGGATTTTCAGGTGGAAGTAGGAGCCGAATTTGTTGCAGTGGTCCTGGGAGGGAGTGATGTCCGTGGCTTAACTGGGGGATTTGGTGAATAGCTGGATGATGTTGAAGAGTTCCTTCGAGTTGCTGGAGTTCGAGAGGATTTTGTTCTGGAAGAAGGTCTTCTTTGTGGATCTTATGAGTTGGTGGTATTCTGTCATGGCGTTCTTGTATGTGGTCAGGTCTTCTGTTGTTTTGCTGTTTCTCCATCGTTTTTCGAGACGTCTGCAGGACAGTCTGGCTTCTTGGAGGTCGGTGGTGAACAAGGTGGCGTTCAGGGGCCGTTGTCGGTGTGGAGATGCAGGCTTGCCAGCGCAGTTGGCGATCCAGCGGTGTAGTTCCTTGGCTACCAAGTTGGCGTCGGTCGAGGCGCGGGGGTCGTGGATGAGGATGGAGTTGAGGTGCTTCTCTGTGACCTTGCTCCAGTTCCATCGCAGAGGGAGGCGGTGCAGAAAGAGAAGTGTACGCAGGGGTGGTCCGTCCAGGGGGGCTGTGTGGTATGGCTGAAGCGGATGTTGTTCCCACCTGTGAAGATGGAGTCGAGGGTGTGTCCTGCCTTGTGGGTAGGGGTGGTGATGAGCTGTTTCAGACACCACCCTCAGTGTTTAATAATTATCAAAACATTATTTCTTAATTAACTTGCCACCCTGTACCTCTAAAATCTCAACAACCAGCATCTAAGACGTGTCCTAAAAATTGTAATTACACAATTTACAAAATTATTGAATAATAAATAACCAATCATTAATTACAGATAATAAACGTCATACCCTTTACCACTACAAACAGGACGCACACATCAAATCTATCTCAAACAATATATTAATTACACAATGAAAAAAATGATCAATTAAATAATAAATACAAATTAAACATTTATTATGAATTAATTATAATTAGCTTCCTACCCTCTACGATTCCAAACACAATCGCACATAAAATATAACTTACAAAATATCATAAGTACACAATTTACATAATTATTAATTAAATAGTCAATATTAATTAAAACCTATTAATGAATTAAAATTAACTGTAAACCTAAATTACAAAAATTAATTACACAATTTACATAATTATCAATTAAATCATTAATTAAAATGAGCTATTAATGAATTATAATTAACTTCCCACCCTTTACCCCATAAACCCCACAACCTGCACCTAAAATAGAATTAAAAAAATTAATTGATTACGCAATTTACACAATTATCAATTTAATAATTAAAAATGTATTCATTATAATTAACTTCCTACCCAGTACCAGTACAAACTCCACAACCTGCTACAACACTAAAAGTCACAATTAACAATTAATTTAAATTTAAAAACAAAACATTTACAAACTATATTTAAAAACATCAACAATAATTATACAAACAATTTATAACATATACAATTAAAACATATACTAAAATACAGAAAGAGCATTAAAAAACTATATCTCTGCAATGATAATTTTGCAAACGATATTATCATCATAGATATTTCTGACATTGATATCACTTATCTTAGAAAATCGATATTCTGGTCAATGATATTCCTGCATCACAGTATTGGTGTATCACTATATTAAGAATTTGACATTTTTAAATTGATATTTTGTCTGAATACTATTTTTTTTTCAACACAAGAGACAAAAAAGCTTCCATTTGAAACTATAAGTTCTGTTTGTAGTATCCGTTCTGGCTGAAATGTAAGATGTTCAAATGTGCAAATTCGGGGGGCGCCAGAGAGCCGGTGCGCAAGATGGTTGATCTTGTGTGTGGCTCTTGCTGTCCAGGACCAGTATCAGGCAACATCAGTATGTCACCGCAAGTCCTCGTATATTCTTTGGCTCCTGGGCTCTTAATGAGCCTGGAATTGTCACTGGTGCGTGGTGACAGCCCCAAATATAGTGGAAACTACCGTGGGGAGGCTGCGGTGGGCAAGAGCAGAAGATGGCGGAGCCGCTAGGACTTTGACCGCTGCAGCGCAACAGAGTGGGCCAAGCTGGCTGAAGGTGATTGCTTGTGAGATCAAGTGCTGCTCCTGGACTGGATCCTGACGGAGCTGGCGCCTGCGACATAGGGGCAGCAGTGAGCTGATATGGGTGTCCGATTGGATGTGTGGCAGTGAAGAGAAGGAGACCCCACGGGTGGGGGAGGCGCTGTCTATGGCTTGACGCTTGACTCACCTGTGGAGCTGCAGCACTCAGCAAGGGTGCGGCTGTGCCTAGCACTGTGCTGGTGATGCAGGCCAGCAGAGCAGGTGAGGCCTGAGGCTGCTCGGGAAGTCAGACTAACCGTGAGGTGGAGGACGCCTCTCCCCTCTATTATTTCCCGATTGTCGTTCCTTCTTTTACTGGGCGGTCTGGACTAAGCAACAGCGAGATGCATGAGTTCCCTTTCCCCTTATCTTTACTGGATACACTGCGGGCGCTCTCTGCTCTTGCCCTTATCAACTAGGGGTCTACCGGGATCATTGACTCATCACGCCTGAGTACTGCTGGGGACGGTACACCAAGTTTTTGGATTGAATGAGGTGTCCTAGCTGAAGTGGACATCATTGGGCCGTTGCACTGCTGCTCCTCTGAGAGTGTGGTGGCACTCTACCTACGAGTGGGTGCGCCATGACGGCAGCGAGGGAGCTTTAATTCATCCACCTGGGGAAGTAAGATGGGAAGCAGCCCAAACTCTAGTTTGAGGTGTGAAAGAGTGCACGCTCTGCCCTGTCTGTGCCAAACTGGGATGAAGCCGGGGGCAGGTCTCGGATGTGGGAGCTCCTGATACTGACATGAAAACTCTCCTAAAGACCATGTAGGAAAGCTTAGCCTCAATTGACAACAACATAGTTGAGTTAAATGTATAGCTTGGCGCCGTTTCAATAAGATTGAGATACATGACAGTCAGCTAAAGAAGGCACAGCAGCGGATTTTTAAACTGGTTAATGACTTAGCAGCCAAGAGGGACAAGATGCACAACAAGGAAAAGGTACTCAGGGTGACTGATCTCGAGAAGGAGGTCTTAGAAGCATGGCGGAGAAGTAATATTAGTCGTATTCATGGAGTACCAGAATCTACCAACACTGGCTGACTATGTGGAAACATTGCTGATGATGCTGTTTGGAGTGAAGGCTTTCTCCCACCTGCTAGTGGTAGAGAGAGCCCACAACTCTTTGGGTGCTAAGCCATCCCCGAGGGCACTGGCGAGCCGATTATAGCTCGAATGTCATAGAGACATTGCACTCAGACCGGCTTGTGAGAAGGGTCATCTTAACTTTGAAGTTCAAGGTCTCGCTGTACACGGACTTTACCCTGTCAGTCCAGGAGGTGCGGTGAAAATTCGTCCCAGTGAAAAATAAACTTGCACAGGTTGGAATACAATATGCCATGTCATACCCGACATGCCTGAAGATCATGCATAACGGAATGCAGCATATCTTCCAGACCCACAGCAAGGCATGGAGTTTATACATTGGTTCCTAAAAGAGCTCAGTCCAAGACAGGAACAGATATGATCAATGGGGTCACATGCTTCACAGTCTGACTATGATGGTAACCTAAATCTGATCCCTGATACATGGAGAGATACTTCTGTGCCACGGGGGATGCTCTGTGTGAGAGTGAAGCCAATTGAATACTGCCCTACTGCATAAGCGCTGGGTGGTGGAGGCCCGCTCCTGACGGGGTTCCACATCTAGGGGCTAAGGATGGATTGCGACTGGTCTCTTATCGCTGGTGGTAAGACAGGCACACCTTTAGAGATCCTGGAAACCCTATGCATCCGCTGAGGATGACTCACGGCCTCTCATGGCGGCCCCAGAGGGTATCCCCCGGTTCTATAAACATTGGCACTCTGTGCTGTTTCCTTTTTTGTTTCTTGGTTGTTGATGGCAGTATTAATGATTTTTCGGGTATTCTTTAGAGGGTGGGTTACAGTTCTGGGTGGGATCGGGCCATTAGCGGGGGAGGGCTGAGTACCGGCATTATGTTAATTGTATGCAAAGTGGAGCATGTTGTGCCTTAATGTTGCTGATTGAAGACATTGCAAACACGCAGGTGGGTATTGTGCGCATGGGTGAATGTGTACAAGGCGTAAGGATGGCTGCTGCAGGAGGAGGGAGGACTAGCTCTTGCCGCTATTAAACTTGGAATGGCAGAGGCCTCAATAATCATCGGAAAACTAGGCTGCAAAATTGAGGTCTATAATGCAGGATCATGATCTCCTTGATATTTGTTGGCATACATTCCCATTCCTCAGGGGCAACACGGATCTGGATGGCCTTTCCTCAACAAATAATAGGAAATCCATCAGGTGGAATCAGGTGCTAAAAGAAAATCCAGTACAAGACGCAGCCAAAGCCAGGGTGGAGAAAGAGGTAGATCATCTGTCTCAGCTCCCTGTGAAGCATAGGAAGGCAGTGGTAGCTTAAGTTATGATTTCTTGTTTCCCTAACATTGGGAACTGTAAGGCAAACCAATACGCAGAGTGAAAAGGAGGTCAAACCCCACTTCGAGGTACAACCGCGAATGAAGGTTAGAAATAAGTGAACTCTCAAGTGCAGTAGAGAATAACTCCCACCCAGATACTATGAGGTGTAGAAACCAGATATAGGCAAGTTTGGGCCCTAGCAAAAAAGGAGCAAGAGGACTCACTGTGGTCTACTCCACACGAAGCCACGATTGTAAAAGATAATAAATCTTTCTAGAGGACAGCAACAGTTAGAGTTAGATTGTTGCATTCAACCAGATGAATGGGTGGCCCACTTTAGTAAACTGTACACTGATGGTAATAATGTCGAGGAGGGTGTTAGTGTGTCCTAAGATGAGGGCCATTCATACGATTCAGGCACCTTGTGTTCACTTTAAATGAGACTTTGCAATTATTTCCTGTATCCCTAACCTGCCCCATGTCCAGACCGGATACCCAATGACTGATATAAAGTGTGCACGAAAACGTTGGGCCCATGCATAAATATCTTATCAAATGCCATCCTCTCTGGCCTGGTTATTGCCTCCTCATGGAGACTAGCAGATATCCTTCCAATCTATAAGAAGGGAGACTGGGCAAACCCTGGGAACAATAGACCCATTAGCCTGATCAATTCAGTTCAAAACATTTTTTGCAAACAAGTACTGGCATATCTACAGGATTGTATTTCAGAAAAGGGCATTCTGCCTGATTTGCAGGCAGGCTTTAGAGCCAACATAAGCACTCTAGAGTAGGTTTTTAAGTTTTCTGATTGTATTGGAGGGAGGTGTTAATCACATGCGTAAGCTCTTTGTCACCTTTGTTGATTTGTTCATGGTCTTCGACCTGGTTCCAAGGGAGAAGGTATGGAAGGTGTTGGAAAAAAATGAGATCCCGGTCCCCTAATTGAACATCTTGGTAAGGCTGCATGCCAGTAATATGGCCTAAGTCAGATGGGGCCAAGACGGGTAGGTGACCAAACCCTTTTAGTTAGACTGTGGAGTTAGACAGGGATGCGTACTCGCTCCCACACTGTTCTCTCTTTATATCAATGGGGTGGTAGAGTATTTAAGCTGGGACAGTGTGATGCACACAAAGTTGGGGGGAGGAGGATACCGACCCTCCTCTTCGCAGACACCTTCCTGATTTTCAAGTCACCTCAGGGGCTCCGGCTATTGCTCGACCTATTTAAAAAACGAGTGGGTTTGGAGCTTAACAGCTCCAAGACCACGTGTATGTTCTTTTTCTAATCACAAGGTCAGCCACTGCAATATAAGCAAGTTACTGGGTAATTCCCCTCTATATCAGGTCTCTGCCTTTTATTACTTGGGCATCAGACTCACACCTAACTTGAGTTGGGTTCCTCAGATGGAGAAGGCTCACCTGTCCCTCATACAGAATACTGCAAATATAGCCAACCTCCTCTGTAGGACTATATCTTAGAAGGACAACTCCAGCGCTCGAAATTTACACTATAAAGGCAATGGGTGTCTGTCCTCTTTGGTCCTGAACTATTAGACAGTCCGAACACTAACAGCCTGGAAAAAGCGGAACATAGGTTTTTGAGATCTCCTCTAACCCTTCCGTCTAGTACCCCCTCACACCAGTATATGAAGACCTAGCACAGAGAAGGATTTTGCATGAGATAGAATGCAGACTCCTCACTTTTTGGCATCAGCTTTGGACTACCCCAGGCCTTGAAAGTTACTTAGAAGGAATAAGAGACCTTTAGCCCCTCAGTGTGTAGAGACGATCCCCTGGTTTTCAACTGTAAAGACATCACAACAGAAGCTGGGGCTGGAAAACTATTTATTGGTCCTTCCCAGAGTCGACGAGCCTGTGATAGGATCAAATGTCATTACCATGAGTTTGTAGCCATTGAAACTGTGACACATAGCAAAGGAAGACTAACTCTAAACTTTATTGATGTTAAACCCAGGCCAGACTACAAGGCAGCCTTTGACTAAAATGCCCCACCACTGGCATGTAAACTATATCTCCAGTTTAGATGCGGTAGCCTTCCCGTTAAAGCATTTAGCTCCAAATGGGAGATGTAAATGATTAGTGTCCAGTAAGTCATGGGGGTATGGAATCAATGGAGCACATTTAATTTTTCTGTCCCTGCTATCATAACCTCTGTCTAAAGTGGATAGTGCCCCTTTGTAAGAACCTTGGCACCAAGAGGTATTTAGAAGCCCTTAGAATTCTGCGAACTAACACAAGCAGAGTGCTTGCTTTTGGTTTGGCAAAATATCTGATGGCACTATGGTTAAGGTGTGCTAAGCACCTGGATAGTTAGATAGGTGGTTGAGTATTCGTTTTGTGGCTATGGGCAATATTTGTATGTCATTCTAGAGCAGCACCAGTGGCAAGATACTACCTCATAGCCACAAAGGCCTTAGACTAAAATCAATGTAACATGTAGGTTCGTGCTACGCATGTTTTTAATTCTTTTCTACGATAGGGAATGATTGAGTTTGTTTTTATTTTTTGAAATTTTATGAATTTGTTTTTACTTTATGAAATGTTCACATTCTTAGGGTGCTAAGAAGCTATGTCATTATATTGGTCCTAATTTAGAGGAAATTAGCATTGCACTTGTCAGTTGATTATAATGAAGAATTGCGATGTGTTTCTTTTCCACAAACACTGAAACAAAAGGGGCAACCTAGTAACCTGGGATGGATAATTTATAACAAAAAGGGGGTTCCTATGGGGGAAGTGTAACCATTGACTTCCATGGCAAAGTGTCAAGAAGGGGGTACAAACACCTCTAACACAAACAGCTCAACGTTATATATTTATTTCATTTGTTACTACTCTCGTTTAAGGAACTTTTATTTCAATTCATTACAATGTGAAGTAAAACTTATATTTTCCCTAGAAAAACAAGGTGCTCCAAAAAGGGTGATGGCACATGGGGCAGTGACTATCAGTGCAGAAAGCGCATGTGTGCTATGTACAGAAACATACATGTCTGATAGGGATAATAGATTGTTAGAGATCAACATCCGCTGAGCGAGTGTCGATATCCAGCATCAGTTTCTTGAAAAACAGTCCACATATGTTATTTCTGTCGATATTTCTACCCCTGTGCTTCAATTATTCAAAAAAGAGGTCATAATCAGGATGCAAAAGTATATAGGAGGCACCAATTGATTGGGGCAATTAGTACACCAGTCAAGAGAATTTCAAAACACCAGTTTTCAAATTGCTTTAAAAATAAGTATTCATATATGTAGGTCAGTGGGAACCGGACCTCATGGAGGATGCTCAAATCAAACTGATTCCCTGCAGAAAAGTGCACTAATGTTTTACATGTGACCGAGGGAGCAGAAACTTAGGAAGAATTATATCTGGTTTTCAAGTGTGCTTTATTCTTGCACTGCAATTTATTTATTTTCAACTCCAAGCTCAGGCGTCTCTCCTGGGCCGTCCGCATCACAACCTAGCATGGTACAAGAATTAGTGAAGAAGCCACAATTTTGTACTCCAGTTTCACGCCATTGCATGCCTTGTTTTTTTATCCACGTGTTATTTAACACTGTATTTGTACCTATTTGACCATAAGTCTTTTAGTAATCTGTACCGCCTACCCAAGCTGCTTGACATCATGGCCTAACCCCAAGATGCCCGCCAAGTGCTAACCCGAGGATACCTACACCAGGGATCCGTCCTGGACCCACGAGAGTCCCCCCAATTCGGGACCCTGGTCCTAAGCTTGATCCTAACGGGATACGGAAGCTCAACAAAGCTAATCCTGAGATAGCGACGTGCCCCGGAATGGAACCTCCAGTGCCTGACCAGAGGATAGCTGCCATAGGAATTGAACCCTCAGGGTGACTATACAACATAGGTAAGCCAACAACATTCCATAGAGAGGCGAACGTGCCGCAGGTATTCTCTTATCTCGCCCCTCTGATCGCAGCCAGGTAGTGAGGTGGGCCCGACAACATAGTGATTACAGTTCCCCCAAGCCATCCAGACCCGCCGCTCACTTATTGGGAACCAGCCCCCAGTCCAGTAAAATCAATATGCCTTCGGTCACGCCACACCACTACAGACTGCCCACTTCGAACTACCTAAAACCGCACGGTCCGAATTCCCACTCTATCAACTCCCCATCAACCTCTCACCCAAAGCGCAAAAAAAACGTAAACACAAACTGATTAGACAGCACCCAGAATCCTTATTCGTGGACATATATCACTGCTCCTCCAAAGGCCAGATTAAAATAGATTTCATCTTTCACACTGAAAGACCTGATGAGTGAACTTCCATCATTAGATCACAGCTTCACATTTCCAAAACGGCGAATACACCCCTCAGCTACAAACTAACAATCTTTTTCCCCAACCGCTCAAGGCAGAAGGGGAATACTTCTGTGACCATATACCCCAAAGGCACAGTCTTAATCCAAGCTAACAATGACAACCTTGAGGATTTTGAGGCACTCTTCCCCTCACTTCAGTCTACCTCCTCTCACGCCCCCTTTCCCTGCCCTACCCACCCCCTCTCCTTGGAAAGTCGGTCCCCCGAGCAGAGCACCCAAACGTCTCACTCACACCCAAAGATAACACTGCCTTCCGGCATGTGACAACACCCTCTCAGCTGCCACCAAGAACGCGGCTCCCCCCTCCGATCGTCTCCTCAACCACCCCGCACCTACTACCCTTCCCAATCGTCTATAATCAACCGCAACAGTCAAAGACCCCCAGCTGCTTACCTACACTCATAAGAACGCGGCAGCCACAACATGACCCTCCTCCCGCTACGCCTTCGGCTCCACCCAGTGACCACACGGACAACACACTATCTACCAGACGTCAAGGCAGCAGCGTCAGGACTTCCCCTCCCCCCCCCCAGCCTCCACCCTCCCCCTGGGAGAACTCCATTCAGAACCTCCCTACCCCCTCCCTTGAAGAGACGGGTCAATGTCTCACCCTGCTTCAAAACCAGCTAGCTATTGCTATCAAGGGCTTCAAAGATATCCTTACCAACCTCACCTCACTCCGTAAACCACACCTAAAGCCCCTCCGTCAACAACCCTACTCACTTCTGTGGAGAAGCGTGGCTCAATGGTTAGAGCGGCAGACCCTGATGCAGAGGTCTGGCCTGGGACCAGGTTTCAATACCCGCCTCGGCGGCTCTTGGATTCAATTTCCCCGGACCTGATAATTCTTGCCTCGGGGCCTAGTCTAATCATGGGCCCCACTCTGTGACTCTGGGCAATAGCTTGCTTAATCTCCACAACGGCCCCAGCAGCGCTTGGATGCCTGGCTTCACCTTGGGGGTGCCCAGGAGTGGACATTTCACAGGAAAGCCAGGATGGGTTCCACAGCGGTATGAATACAGTGCTACGAGACCTCTGGGTAGAAGTGCGCTATATAAATACAAACACAATGGCGCCCCACGACTCCCCTCCACAGAGAGACCCCAAACCCCCCTCGAATCAAAATCGGTACCTAGACCGTACCAGCAGAACTAGAATAGCTATGTCCCAGAGTGAAGCAGCAGATCTTGCCTCCTCTTACGACATCCCTTCCACCACCACCCCTCTATCCAAAATCCAGGTGATCACCGGATTCAGAAGGGACCACTCCCCTCCTAATCACCCTAGACCCCCTGCCTCCCTTATCAACATCCCCAGGGCCCCCCTTAAGAAGAACCCCAATAAAGAGGCACACACCTCTAACTGCATGTTCTTTAACTGCAGATCAGCCACTAAACATGCAACTGAACTAGCAGAATCCATCCTCACCCATGAAATAGACAAAGCCTTCATCACAGAGACCTGGCTAAACGATTGCTCAACACCAATCATGGACACTCTCGTGCCACCAGGCTTTGTAATCATCAACAAAGTCATTCCAGTGCCATCTTCAATACCATCCCCCAGGAAACACCACCACATTCATCAAACATCTGTCCCGACATGATTGCTCATTGCTCACTCCGAGACGCCAATCCCCTAATTCTGGGAGACCTGAACCTACACTGGAACGAAAACAACGACACTGTAATCCAGACCCTGAATGAGCTGCTACACAGCAACAACCTTACCCAGCAATGTTCAGAAGCTACCCACGACTAAGGAGAGATCCTTGATGCCATCATCTCCCAGCAGGACACTATCACAATCAATCAGATCCTACCCGTCAACTGGCCTGACCCCCACCTTATCCTAGGCCACATCACTCAACCAATCAAACATCAACCCCCCACCCAAGACCCCCCCAAATGGACGAGAAATCTTAGACAGATCTCCATGGACGACTTTGAAAAAAGGGTATGCTCACTCCTGCCTACCTCCATGGATGATCTCTCTACAACGGAACTCACCACTCACTATAACTCTACTATGACTTCCATCCTTGATGAAGTATGCCTCCTGAAACTAAAGAAAAGCCAGGAACATTTGTATCCGGATCATGGTTCAACTCCGACATCAATGCGGAAAGAAGACAACTAAGAGCTGCAGAATGACTATGGAGGAACAACCCCTTTAAAAGCCTCCACAAGAAACTCAAAGCAACCCAAAGGAAATACAAAATAAACATTAACAACGAAAAAGCACCTTCTTCTGCACCACCCTGGACAACCCGAAAAATAGACCCAAAGAACTGTTCAACATCATCAGACAACAAACATCCAAGCCCTCAGCTGCCCCAGGCCAGGCCTTCATAGACCTATGCGACAACTTCGCCAACGTCTTTAAAGACAGAATCTCCAAGATTGAGCTCTCACTTGACATCAACCCAAACCCCTCATGCACTTACCCACCCCCAGAAACAGAAGCTAACATATGCAAACACCCCACGAAAACCTGGAAATCCTTCAACCCATACCCGAAACCGAGATTCTCAAACTGATCACCACCTCTAAACCCGCATCTCATGTACTTGACCCATTACCCACCCAACTGACGAAACAGCAGCAACTCGCCATAGCTCCATTCTGGTGCAAGATTATAAGCAGCTCCTTGAGTACCGGCGGCATTCCTGACTGCCTCAAAGTCAGCCAAGTCAAACCACTCCTGAAAAAACCCGCCTTGACACCAACGATTTGAACAACTTCAGACCAGTTTTCAATCTCCCCCTCCTTGCAAAAATCATTGAAAATGAGTTCTTTTACAACTAACTCAGCACATAGCCAACATCAACCTTCTAGATCCCCACCAATCGGGTTTCAGAAAAAGGGTATATTGCACGGAGACCACGATCCTTAATCACGTGGATGACATGCACAAATCTCTAGACAGCGACAAATGCTGCCTACTCATCCTATTGGACTTATTGGCAGCCTTTGACACGGTGGATCACAATCTACTCATCAAGGCTCTTCAAGACAGAGTAGGTGCTGATGAGGTGGTCTTACAATGGTTCTCCTCATTCTTACAAAACCGCTTCCAAAAGATAAAAATTAAAACCTTCACATCCGACTCACACCCCGTCTACAGAGGTGTCCCACAAGGATCAGTGCTCTCCCCTCAACTGTTCAACATTTATATGGAACCCCTCACCTCCATACTTAAAAAAGCCAACATCACCTTCCACCTCTATGCAGACGACACCCAGATATATCTGGAAACCTCCTCCTTTGAAGATATTCAGAGACTAAACAACACTCTCAAAGAAGTCCAACATTGGCTATCCATAAACGACCTAAAACTCAACCAAGACGAAACCGAAATCCTCCTCTTCTCCAACAAAGAAGAAAATCCCCAAATCATGGAATGGCTCAAAGCAATCAATGTTCTCAACGGTAATTTCACTCCGGCCAACTCCATAAAATCATTAGGAATCACCCTAGACCCAAAACTTGACATGGACAGACACATCAAGAACTCCGCGAAGAGAGCCTTCCTCAATCTTAAGCTTCTCAACAAAATAAAACCCTTCATCCCACCCAAAGACCTCAAACAAGCCACCCAATCCCTGGTGATATCTAGACTCGACAATGAAAATGCTATCCTCACTGGTACAGCGAAATCCCACTTAGCCCCCCTCAAAACTACTCTAAATGCAGCAGCCAGAATGGTCACAGGAGTCAGGAAATTTGAGCACATTGCACCCGCACTCAAAGAACTAAAATGGCTCACAGTAGAGATGCATGCCAGCTTCAGAACTGCCTGTCTCACGCACAAAGCCGTCCACACAGGAAAACCGGAATACCTGGCTTCCAAACTCAAAAAGGCTGTCCAGACAAGGAACCTCAGGAGCTCCAACTCCCTTCTGCTCATCCCTTTGAAAACACACAAACAAAAAACCGCCGCACAATCCTTCGCTAGAAACGCACCCAAAATCTGGAACTCCATCCCAGCACACATTAGGAATATTCCGTCCTTTGTAAAATTAAAAAACTCCTAAAAGACCTCTTCCTCAACTGTACCTTCCCAGACAGTTTACCCGCGCTGTAGGGCACTAGCCGACTTTCTGCTGCACCATGCCACTTAGTCACCAATATCTACCTCCTCCAAGTGCCCCTACTCCCCTCTGGCTACCCCCTCCCTGTAAATGGTTCCGCTCAAGACAGGGTGCGAGGCTCTCAGGACTGCCATGCCTCATTTGTCGCACCACACGCCGGGACTTTACGAACAAATATGTATACATATGCCTTATTTTGGGACTACTGCATTATAACTGTTGTAAAGCACTCTGATACCCTCTGTTCTGGCCTGCGCTATATAAAACTTCTTAAATAAATAAATGTATTCTTTTATGTGAAGCCTATACTTTTATGATCTTTGTGATCAAAATAAAGTTACAAATCGTCAATAGATTTTTACACACCATAGAGGGGGTGGGGTCATGTTTGGAATACTGGCTACTCTCGAAGGACGTGGTGCCTTGGGTGCACGAGGTAACACATTTGGCATGTACTTTGTCGGACCATACACTGGTTCTGTTGTCCCCGTTGGTTCCTGGAGAGTGGGTTCTCTTGGGGGGCGTTTCCGGAGATCCTATTAAGGGGGGTGGGCGGGGTTGCAGATGAACACAGATCGAAAATTATGTAATACTTTACAAACATTGATGGCACAATTGCTACCGGGAGCAATGAGTGGGAGCCCTTTAACGCCACTATCAGGGGTAAATGCAAGGCTAAGAGTGGCGGAGTATTGAAGTCTCTTCGTGATCATATGTCATGGCTGGAGAAGGACACAAGGGTGTTGGACATGGCAACAATGGCTCACATGCGAGCTCAACAATCACGATACAATGAAGTTGCTGCCAGGGAATGTTAATTTAGGGGGGAATATGCCTGTGTGTGAGCGCACGGAGAGGTGGGGAGACCCGCCTACTCATTTGCTTCTAGCATTGCACAGCCCAGGACTGCGGAATGCTTTGTGGGGGTTGAGGATTGACATGGATGGATGCAACAAGACACAACACAGGTCCCGAGTGTGTTCCTGAAATACTATAGAGGGCTGTATGCCACTACATGGGGAGGTTTGCCACACAAATGGGTGACTACCTGGAGAACATGGGGCTTGGATGGCTGAATGAGGCGCCTCTTTTTGATGCAGCCATTTACTGTGGAGGAGCTGCGAGAGGAAGTGTGAGCGCTCCCCAGGGGTAAAGCACCTTTGTTGGATGGGCTGTTGGATGACTTTTGTTAACCGTAATAGACCTTCTGGCCCCTCAGTTACTTGCGGTCTTCGAGGAGGTGCGGGTGAATGGGATCCTTCTGCCTTCTATGTGAGAAGCAGTGATCATTATACAGTGATCATTATGCTCCTAAAGCCTGATAAATCAGCCCACAGATGTGACTCCTACCGGCCCTTGTCACTCAAACTGTGATACACTTATTTGTAATGCAACTGATAGCCAGGCAACTGAGCTGGTACGCCCTGATAAGGTTGGTTTTGTTGCAGCATGCTCTATGGCCCATAGTCTGCGTATGTTATTTGCTGTTCTACAGGATATTGAACCTGACCTGACAACTGCAGATATCTTCTTAGATGCCTCATAGGCGTTTGATTCTTCTGAGTGGGACTATCTGTTCGCAATGTTGGGCAGGATGAGCATATCCACGTTTTTTTTTAAGCTGGAGCGAGCTGTTGTACACCGCTCCTGTGGCTTGGATACAGATCAATAATGCTTATTCTTCAAACATTGTGATCACCAGATGCACAAAGCAGGGGTTCCCCGTCACCCCTCCTTTTCGCTCTAGTCATGGAGCCATTGGCTGCCAAGTTCTGGCAGCACTACTCCCTGTTTGCCCAGCGCTACATAAGTAGAACCAATTTTATCTCTCTATATACAGAGGACATTACTCTATTTCTCAGAGAGCCACAGTCAAGTCTCAGTGTCATCATGAAGGAATATATCCATTTTGAGCTGCTATCAGGGGTTGCTATTAACTGTGGAAATTCTCAAATCATGCCCCTCACACCTAGCACGCCATGCATCCTGCTGACCTAAAATAACTGGGGATATGGGTGCATGGAGACTCAGAAGTGGTGAATAGAGAAAATGATGGGGTCGTTGTCGCTCGAATGATGGAGAGAGTGAGGCGATGGATATCCCTTCCACTTTCCATGGCTGGGTGAGGGGGGCTCATGAAAATGGTGACATTACCCCAGATGTTATATTTGTTCCTGAATACACCGCTACCGCTTAAAAAGGGTCTGTTTACAGCCCTCTGTTCACAGATGATTATACTGGCAAGCAGTCCAGGATAGGATGGGAGGCCCTCATGTTGCCCTATAGTCTGTGTGGGTTTGAGGCGTCTGGCCCTGATCTCTACTGTCTGTGTGCGCACGTGCATTTCGCTCACTATTGGTATAGCCCCACTTCATGCCTTACCTGGCAGTTGAGGTCAACAGTATGTCCTCAATTTCACTGCCGTCCTTTTTGGAGTAACAGGTGCCTCATACTGGGAGAGATGTCCCAACAGTGGAATGCACAATTCGGGGATGAGAGAGGCCAAGTAAAAAGGTTGGACCCGGTCATATATACACTCATCAAGACTGCTGCTGGAATTTCTCCCACTGCTGCTCATCACGCATGAGATCAGAGCCCACACATCCTTCCATGCTAGAGGGTTGTTAAATGGAGGGACCTATATCGGAATGGCTCCTTTCTTACATTCGAGGAGTACAGAGGAGACTCCCAATGTACCCCTCTTTATGCATTTCTATATTTCAGGTTACGAAGCAGGTGTAAGATATTGCCTCAGTTGTTTCCTAATGGAAACGGAGCCGTTGGCACCTCTGGAGAGCTTGTTGGTTGTGTCCTCTACTCTGCATCTACTGACACTACTGTACAATACCTTTTAAGGAGGGAGGGCGGTCACACATAGGGCGATGTGGGCAGATTGGGAGAGAGAGCTGGGATGTGAGATCTGTGATGTGGTACAGTCGCCTGCCTGCAGTCAGACTGGAAAGCTGTTTCAATATACTTCACCACAAACTAGCGCAAAGAGCATACTACTGCACAAGCTGGGCCAACATGAGAATGTGAACTGTGCCAATGGGCAGGCCCCCCAAGAGGTAGGGTTCCTCCAATTGACCTGGTCTTGCAGGGCAGTCTACGAGTACTGGTCTAAGGTGTTGGCAGTCGGACCCTGCTGTTGCACTATTGGGTTATGTGGGGGAGCTGGATACTTCTCATTAGGTACTTCTATCGCTGGACCACCTCTTGGTGAAGAGACGGGTGGTGTGTAGGTGGGGTAGGGGGCTGGGCTCCCAAATTCAAGCACTGGGTACGAGACATGATTCACTGTAATGAGCAGCTTGATTTGTATTCCAAAATGCTTCCAGACATTTCTTGCCCCCGAGATGTATGGGAATCCTTCAGTGCACATGTTCTCACACATGGAGGGAGGATAGGTGAAGTGACCTGTGACTGTGCTGTGACGTCTGAGGAGGCTGATGGTGGTAGTTGCGAGAGGTTGATGTGCAGCTCCTGTGTCCATTTTTTTCACAAGCGGATGACTTGACAAAGAGAAGACTGCTATAGGATTTGTTAAGATGAGATATGGGGGATGAATGCACCATTTTCAGGCTGAGGGGGTGGAGGGTTGTATATCCCTACCTTAGTGTATAATCTATATTTGCATATGCCTCATGTAACATTGAAGCCTTTGCCTTTTTTTGTTCGCCAATTGCATAACAAGCACCCATTAGATTGCTTTATTGCCCTACTTCCTACATTCTGCTTGTCTAGGTATTTACCACTGCAATGCTGTAATGTGCTCCTGATTACGTTTAAATAAATAATAATAAAAAATTGGGCACATTCATTATGCTCAGGAGCCGAGCTGACAAGTGTAAGGATTTTGGATCCAGATGAAGTACTTGGCCTTGGTTCGTTAGTAGATAAGGAAGTGGTTGTAATTGGATGTGATGTTTCCTTGATAGGAGAAGTAGCTCTACGAACTAATGCTGCCTTGGCCATTTTGGAACTATAAGAATTATTCTGCATGGTTCCATCTTCATTTTTCTGAGAAGCCACAGCAGGAGAGGTATCGGAATAAAAGCATAGGCAAAGATTCCTGACCATGCTATCGAAAACGCATTACCCCACAACCCTGGTTGTGGATGCCAGCTTGAGTAGGATCTGCATTTCTGATTTGGAGGAGTCACATAAAGGTCCATATTTGGTTTGCCCCCTTGTAAAAAAAAATATATTTCTGCCAGGATATCTTGGTTGATTTTCCATTTGTGACTGTTTTTCATTTTCGGAGTGAGTCTGCTAGACAATTGTGACTTCAGGCACATGCTCTGCTTTCAGCATTATCTGATGCTGTAATGACCATTCCCATATTTTTGGGCCTCTTGAGACAGTACTGGAGATTTGGTGCCACCCTGTTTGTTGATGGAATGCATAGTTGTGGTGTTGCCTGTACATATGAGCACAGTACACCTTTTTATCCTCTGGAGGAACGCCTGTACACTTAATGTTATTGCTTTGAGCTCCAGGAGCTTGATTAGCAGAGTTAGCCAATATGAGTTCCACTGGCAGTGGATTTCAAAATCTTGACGATGATCTCTCCAACGGTCTAGGGAAGCATGTGTTGTAATTACAAAATGTGGAACTTGAGGTATAAACATCAAGCCTATCAATGATTCTTCCCTGGAATCCACCATGAGAATGCTGTTCGCATCTTTGGAGTGATGTGATTTGAATCGTTGAAAGACTCTTGAGTTTGGATCTATTGATTGTCTAGCTCCTCTTGAATTTGTCGCATTAAAAGGCGGCAAAATGGCACTAAGGGAATGCATGAAGACATCATTCCCAAAAGGGATTTGAATAGGTGAACTGAAACAGACTTTTTTCTTTGTAATGTGTATTAACCTGGTTTGTCTTTCTCCCATTGGGTGTTCCTTGTTGTCTACAGCATTTAGGGTAGCACCCAAGAACATGGATGGCCGAGAGACTGATTTTTGAGGGTTCTGCCTAACTTTTAATTTGTCGAAAAGACTTGGACCTGCCTTGGTTGACTTCTTTGCAGCTTGGTAAGAAGGAATTTTTACTAACCAATCGTCTAGGTATGGAAATGACTTGCTGTTCTTTCGGTCTCAGGAATGCAGCTACTGCAGCTAGGCATTTCGTTTAAAAATGGGAAGCTGATTTTAGTTCAAACGGGAGAACATTGAACTGATAGTTAATAGTGGATCCGGGCCACTACAAACCTTAAGAGTTTGCAATGGTTTTGGTGAATTGGAATATGGAAGTAGGCATCATGGAAATATAATGTTGTCATACAGTTTACATGGTTTACAAGGATGTCTAAAATATTAGCCATGCATAATGTCTGTTCTCTTAGATATTCAAGTTTGGCAAATCTAGAATGGGTCTCCATTCCCCCGTCTTTTTTCTGATCAAGAAAAACAGGAGTAGAAACCCCTTCCTTTTTTAGTTGCCAGGGATTCGCTCTGTAGCTCCTTTGCTGAGCATTGCTAGGATTTCCAATTTCAAAAGATGCAGATGCTTTTGAGATGACTTTTGAGGTGGAGTTCCGGGTGGTTTTTGAATAAACTCCAGTGTATGACCGGAGGTAATTAGGTCTAAAACCCACTGATCTGTAATTGCTCTCCATTCTCACTGGCAATTTGAAATTCGACCTCAGCGAAATGACGGTGAAGATTGAACTGTAGTCGGTCCCTGCACTTCCCTGGTCTTTCAAGGTGTTCACCCTGAGGGCCTTTTCTTCTTCTCTGAGTTTGCCTTGCGTAAAGCTGCTGGTGGAGGTTGGCACCACAGGTAATAGGGCTGAAACTGTTGAGTAGGTTGGCATTTTTGAGATCTGTGTGACTGATAGCCTCCCTCTATAAGAGAACTACCCTCTTCCTCTTGCTCCACAAAAGGGTAATCTTCTGTACTGTAGAGTACCCAAAGTCTTCGCTGTATCAGTAACAGATGTTATTGATTGTAAAGCATCGTCAACATGCTTCTCAAACAGAGAGTGACTGTCATATGGTGCATCTAAAATCATACTTTGCACCTCAAGTCTGAAGGATGTGGCCTTCAACCACCCTTGCTCCGTAGAACAGCCACTTCTGCTAGCTGACTGAAACCGGTGAATGGAATGTCCATAGCACAATCGATTATTTTTGATGAAGCTTGTTCTCCTTCTTGAAGGATTTTCTTTGCCTCTGTTCTAATGCTGTCTGGCAGATGGTCAACGTATGGTCCTATATCCAACCATATTTGTTAGTCATAACAACCAAGTATTGCTAACGAATTAGCAGCTCTCACTGTGATCGCTGACGTAGAGGAAAAACGTTTTCCAATATTATCCAAGCACCTGCCTTCTCTATTAGGTGGTGCAGATATTAGTGCTAATGGGTTTTTTGAAGCGCTGAGCTGTCTTTGTCACCACTGAATAAGGCTTCGGGTGTCAAATTAAACACATTGAGGAATGGGGGCGCTAGAGGGCGCACAGCGGGATGGCTGGCTCCTGAGACAGCTCCGCCGGACGGGTGCCTGAACAAGCGCAAAAAGTACATTAAATGGCAACTGCGGCGATGTTTGGCGGCAGATATCGAAATCGGACTACTGGAGCATTAATATGAGCAAGTTTTTAGCTTCATTTGAGACCTAGAACAATAATTTGCTGAACTTTATAAAGATTGCACTTGGAGGATGCAAGATGGCGGCGCCGGCGCCCTGCGGCCGGGAAGCGACGAATGCCTGAAAGACGACGAACGGCAGCCCACACTCATCCACAGGTACATGAAGCAACGAGCATGGGGCCGCGGTCGACAACGGCATGTAAATAATGACTTGGCGAGAGCGGGAGGCACAAGTATGTGTGTTCCACACAACACTCCGGGAATCTAAAATGGCGGCGGCCGTGGAACGCACGGAGGCCGCAATGAACAACATTGCCTAGCGGGAGCAGCACTGCACCGTGCAGTCGGACACAGCAAGAGGGCTAGCTGACAAAGGACTGCGGTGAGTAGCGGAGATCAAACCGCTTCGAAACACTGCCCCTAACACGCGATTACCTCCGGGAGGGCAAGCATGAGCGAGGTGAATCCCGGTCTCTGCCTACAATGTGAGCGCCGCGACCGCACTCCCCTTTGCATCTTCTGACTGTGCGAGCAAGCAGCCCCACACTAACGTGGCAGCGACCTGAATGTTTATCGACCCAAATTTAAAGGCAGGATACTCGCTTAAGCGAATGCTATGACACTGACTTTTGCAAACAGAGATTTGGTTGCTTAGTACTGGCCCAAGTCCCTCAAGACGCACATCCATTCCTCTCCCGCCAACGGACAAGGAGCCAAAACTACCGCCACTTCCTGACACGGGGGCTACTGCGCGATAACAACGGGTCCATTCCAAATTCTGTGCTGAAGGCGGGTTTGTATATAACGGCACCCATTGCGCTAGGCCTGACTGACACTGCGGCGGTAAGGGGCCTGGCCTGGCCCTCAGTCTACTGCCATCGCACTGTGAAACACTTCTGGTCCTAAACCCCTTAACTGCCGCACATGCTCCCGCCCCCTCCTACTTGCTTCTGCACATACGCCCAGGAGCTGGAAAGTTTGCACTGAACGACACAGGCCGCAACCCCTGGTGCATTTCCCATAAACACCTCACGCACAAGCAGAAGCAGAGGCCCTGCACCCAACAACAGCGTGATGGGGAAACCAGAGAAACAACAAACGAAGCTTCAGTTTGAAGCGAAAAAGCAACCCAAAAATACCACTGGGCTACCGGAGGTTGAAGGGGGCACTGAAGCGGACGAAGGAGGCAGTATGGAAGGTGTGCTTCGCGCGATACAACACAGCTTGCAGGAAATGAATGGCAAACTGGACAAATTTACACAGCGTGTGGATAACATGACGGCCAAACTAGACAAACACGGAGAGAGGCTGGTGGAGGCGGAGACAAGAATATCGGCGATGGAGGATGCATCCAAGTCCACGACTAAGGCCTGTACCAACATGGAAAAAACTATGGATATATTGCGCGCCAAACTCGAAGATCAAGAAGGCAGGTCCGGACGCAACAACGTTCGAATAGCGGGCCTGCCGGAATCGACCAACACGGGTAAAATGGAACACTACGTGGAAACCCTGATCAAAGACCTGTTTGGAGGTGAGGAGCTGTCACCGGTTTTCCTCGTAGAACGTGCACACCGGTCCTTAGCGCCCCGACCGAAACCGGGTGCGCCCCCACGCATCATAATAGCACGCATGCTGAATTATAGGGACAGGGACACGGTCCTCTGACTGGCAAGAGAGAAGGGCGACATCCAACATCAAGGCAACAAGTTGGAGTTCTACCCGGACCACACCATGGCAGTCCAGTTGGCCAGGAAGGAGTTTAATCCAGTGAAGAAAAAGCTAAGGGAACTAGGGGTTGAATATGCCATGCTCTAGCCGGCGAAGCTCAAAGTTACCCATGCGGGTAGATCCACGGTCCTACTCACGCCACAAGCTGCTCAGGAGTACATCAAGAAACTGGGCCGCAGATGCAAACCGACTGGGGGTGACGACATACTAAGTGACGTGGACTGAGTGTTCCTATAGAGATGGATTTGTTACTTTGCTGTGCAAGCTGGATTGTGCAATAGCGATGTACGTGCCATCTATTGTATGGGCAACCTGGGTTGCGTAACTACACTCTAAAAGGCATTGGCAGATGTGTACCAGACTTAAATAGACAACTGAGGTAACCTGCCGTACATGCACACGCCTAGGAGTCAGTGGGACACATGTATAGCATCCCAGTGACTACTGTAATGGGTGTATATCAGACGCTGACGCCTATTGGCTGGAGACTTCACTGCAGAGACTACGGGGCATGCATATTGGGGGTCCCGTCACATCTAACCAGAAATGTGGGAAGTTGATCTATTCCATAATGTGTTACTCGAATATGTGGCCCCTTGCATGCAACTACCATCTACTACACCCCAGTGGTGGGCATATCCATGGCGCAAACTGTCTCTATTTTTTACATAACACAGTCCATGACGCCCAGATGCGGGTAGCAGGTGCCGTACACTATACTCGGTCTCCCTTGCGGGCGCCGCTGCAGTATGCACATCTCTGTGGAGCGAACTATATCACGATGCTTATTTGTAAACTGCTCGTATTGTATGTTGATGAGCGAGTTGCGACACAAATCTAAAGATATATGATCATGAATAGGCACCCGTCCACATCCACCCTGTGGATGGAGATGTGTGCACCTGGTGGACCCCCGTGTGGGTGTTCCCCTACATTAGTTCTTTCTACTGTTTGGTTAATTCAGGGACAAGGCTTTGGCAAAGTTGGGATGCTAAAGTGGGTGGGGGGAAGGGGGGGGGGGGGGGATTTGGGGACTGTTACCTTTAGATCACTGTACCTGAGAAGCATTGCAAACTCCAGATCGCTAGAAATATCGATACGTAATGCCTGCTGTGGAAATGTCTGTACACAACCCCACGACACATGGTGGAAAGGTTTGATCAAATTACCATATTGCTGTCTAGATATTTACTAATATGGCGAGGTCTGCTCGACTAAACTTTATCACTTGGAATGTGCGGGGCCTGAACAACCCAAAGAAAATCCGCCAAATATTTGCTTATTTTGAGGTTACAAGTAGATGTGGCGTTCCGCCAAGAAACGCACATTGCGGCTAATGCCACAACAGCACTGGGTACTAGATGGGCTGAGTCAGTGCATAGCTCGCACTATTCCTCATATTCACGGGGTGTAAGCATCCTTATACGTAAAGGAACTAATTTTAAAGTAATGAATGTTCTGAGGGACTCGGATGGCAGAAGTGTGGTGGTGATAGGTAATGTGCGTGGTCAACAGCTAGCGTTAATAAACACATATGGCCCAAACATAGACGACCCTGGGTTCTATACCACCATGTGGCACACCATCTCCGAACTGCAGGCTGCAAATCTTGTATGCAGAGGGGACTTTAACATAGCTTTGAGGGAGGGATTGGATCGTTCACCCAACACTACAGAACCACACAAGCGAGCACGGGCGGTTTTACAAGATGCTATGATAGATCTACATCTTATTGACATTTGGAGGGTATGCCATCCTACTCGCACTGAAGCCACACATATCACTACAGCACAAGGCAGCTGGTCTAGAATAGACTACTGGTTGGGTACTGTGGTTCTGAAGATCTGGATTTGTGTAATCGTTCTGAACTCGAGAATTAAAACTTCGTCGAAACATGACGAATTTGGTATCAAAAGACCGAGAATGACGAGTACATCATGCACATATATTTTCAGCATATTCGAGTGACGATTTCACCTCGAAATCGTCATTTGCGTTCTGAACCCTTGGCTTCCATTTATGTGTTGCCCTTTACATAGGCCTTAATCCAGTTGAATTCAATTCCACAAGGACACATACTCCTTAATCGACTTTTCCATGACCTGTGCAAGTTGGAACCATTGCCCCAGGCCGAACTCATTAGGTCAGTTCCCCTCCCAGTGGCCGAGCAAGATAGCATCTAGGCTCAACAAGCCATAAAACCATTTCAGCGCACACACCTGCCGTATCTTGCTCACATCTACCTCTGCTCCTTTGCTTCACTTACTTTATGGTGGGGAGGTGCCTGTTTTATTGGGGGTCCGCCGATATCTGATGAAATGTTGGGCCCTGCCGGGTGATTTGTTGTAGGCAGCACGAAGTGAAATATGGACATGTCATCATGACTCTGCTTTTTCTTTGTATTTGAAATATGTTAACGATTTACTTTACAACCAAGAATGTTTTGCCTGAAGCTTAAAATTGTGTATAAGAAGAGAAGCCCGACTTTGTAAATTGGAACAGTCTCCTGAGAATATACTTCCCCGTGTTGTACTTCTAGGACACTTGTTACCTTGGTTGCAGCCAATAAACTAATCTTTAACTTCACCTAGAAGACTCTGAGTTTCTTTGGTCTGGATTAGGAAGAACCCGAGGTCTCTGGGTGTACCCTGACACCGCTGGGTTACCGGTGTCTGTGCCGGTTCTGAAAAACCCAGTACCTCAGCTGGCGCCCAACGTTTGGGGCGATTCCAGTGGTACCACTCAGCCAGAGGATCGTGAGGAGCTTCGTGTGAAAATTCCAGAGGACGGCCAACCACCTCATCGACCCCTGCATGTCGACGTGGTCCGAAGGTCTTTGCTGCAAGGTACCCCGCTTCCCGACGGCTACAAGGACTGCTGCCCTGGCTATCGCCCTGATTTGGACCCTTGAAGTTTGGTAGAGCGAAACACTAAGACGAGTCTTCTGGTGACGTCATCGATATTTCAGATAAGTATAAGTGGAGCGTCTCCCAGTCCTTAGTTGGTCTTAGTCTTGGGTATCCTTTGGGATAATTTGTTGGTACTTGCAAGCACCAAAACCGAAGGACTCGTGTATTCACGAGAAATATCGTAATCGATAATCCTTTGAAGTTTGGAACTAGACTAGAGAGCAAAGATGCCTAGTCTTAGACTTGGAAATTTGTTTTGTCTTGGTTATAATAATAGGGACTCCCGACTGGAGGACTCATGTCCGGTTCCTCCAGTTGGAACTCCGACTTACGAGCTATATGTGAAACATGGGGTAGGCCCCATCACCTACAACGAAGTATGGATTAAATACACCAGGAAAGATGGTGTTTTAAAATGGCCCCAATATGGTAGTTTTGATTCCGAAATCTTAGACAACCTTGAAGTTAAACTCTTTTAAAAGAAAGCCCGGCCGGCGATGTTTGACTCTTTCCGCTTATGGCGTAAAGAAGCCAAACAAAAATAAATCAAATTAGCTAAGAAAAATAAAAGAGAAGAGGGAATTTCAGTAATGCAAGCTGCTATGCAGTTTAAAGATAATGAAGAAGAGCAGATGAGTAAGCAGTTGCACAGGCAACGTAAAATGGCAGTAGATAAATGTTATCCAGTTTTGCCGTCTCTTCAGCAAGAGGCAGCAAAAGAGCGTGAGAAAGACCCACTAATGTCGCATATACTAAATTCGCCACCCCCCTATGCGCAAAATGCCACGGCAACCCCGCAACCTTTAGTTGTGCAACCTGCGCCTCCTATTCCTCCGCAGCACTCACCAGCTGTTCTCCAGCTGGCTCCCGTCCCTATGGTGCCTCCTCAAGGCCCACCGATCACACCTGTTTCACCTGTGCTTTCCACAATTTTGCCTACTGTACTTTCTACTTTTCCTAAAGCTCCCTCTACGATTTTGCCTAGTGCCCCTTCTGTTTCACCTAATACCTCTTCTGCTATCTCTGCCCCTGCCTTATCTCACCCCGTTTTTCCATCCGTTCTTCCTTCAGTTTCACCTTCCATTCGGCAGAAAATGGCCAGCACTGTTACTAACCTTCTTTTACCTCTTTTCGGGTCGCCTACTACGACCCCTAACATGGGAAGAAGACAGTTGCGAAGTTGACTGCCTGACTATGAAGAGAGAGACACATTGAATCGTTTAGCACGAAAATGGGTTATGGACACCGTAAAATATGATGTAGAGTCGGTCATGGAAGTCTTCCATCAATGGGAAGCACCGACACAGAGATATGTTTTCGAACAGATGTGTGTTTTCCTTTGCGAGGATTTAGAAGACAATGATCTGGAATGCATTCCGCAAGAGATGTGTCGTGTATGGTTTAAGTTTGGAGAGGGTATGATTGTAGGTCCAGATGTGGAGAAAGCAGTTGAAATGTTGTTATCATATCGGAGTAAGGGAAGCAGTTCTGGGTCACAATCTGAGCCTAGTACATCTAGTAGGAAAAAGGCGCGACAATACCCTATGAGAGAAGTTCCCCCACAATGGAGAGAGGGTGACACGACTGCTGTCCCACCTATCCTGCCACACTTCCAGCGTGTATGGGTACATGTCCCATGGAAGCGAGCTGAAGTTTTAGCACTTAAACAAACATTACCTGATCCGCGTAAAAATCCTGCAGGCTATTATAAAGAGTTGTCACAAACCGCTGGATCATGTATAATGAATTTAGCCGATATCGATATGCTATTTGGGAATGTTGTTCCACAGCCTTTATGGGGTAAAATTCGTCATATAGATCATGATCAGGAATTAGGTGACTCATGGGCTAATATTGCCGCTGCAGACGCCCGACAAGTTGGTGGTGCTAAGCCTGAGCCTTTGATAGCAGAACTCCCTGGTAAAATAGTAGATTACATGAAAACGATAATGCCTGCAATGCGTGTAAATTGGGATGAATTGTCTGCATGCAAGCAGAAGAAAGAAGAAACTGTTTCAGATTTCTTCACCAGGTTTGAAGAAACATTCGTTGACCACAGCGGTCAAGATATGACCACAGAAGGTGGTCAGAGATTGTTTGTCGATAAATTCGTGCACAATCTGCTTCCAGAATTGTGTAAAAAATTTAAAGATTCAGAAAGTTCTTGGGCTGTTTCGTCTTCAGCCCAGATATTGGCTACTGCACAATATTACGAAAATAGAGACAAGGATGAGAAAGATAGAGTAGAAAAGAAAACTAAAGAACTAAAAACGAAGGTTTTGCTACAGCAAGCCTATCCGCCAAGTGGTGGTGGTAATCAGAATAATGGTAGCCAGAATCATTACCAGAATAATTTCCAGCAGCCTCAACAATATCAGAGGAACTCGCAAAGAGTCGAGTACACTCAGCCACGTGTCCCTGTAGGCCCCAACCAGTGTTCATATTGCAAAGAAGAGGGTCATTTCAAATATAGTTGTCTTATTTTGTTACATCGTGCAAATGGTGTTTCTGGTGTTAGAGGTTGTGGCAGTCAGCAAGCACCTAGAGGTAGAGGACGCGGAAACGCCCCTCAGAACGCACGTCCCCTTCCACCACAAAACTCTATGAACAGGTTTGATCAGCAAAATAACGTATCTGACAGGACAGCTCAATACTATGTTGATGATTACTATACAGAAGATGAGTATTTGGAGAATAATGATTGCTAGGACAGCCAAAGACAAAGAGAGGGAGTTGTTTCAGTTCCAGTAGATCAGAGTGGACCTTACGTTGAGGTGATTACATCAGGTGTGTCAGAGCCTTTTCTGTTGGATACTGGTGCTACAAAGAGTTCTATTATGCACTCCAAACTCCCTGGCGCACCTTTGTCTGGCGTTTCTGTAGGTTTTTCTGGTGCCCCAGTTAGGAATCCGATTTCTGACCCTTTGTCTCTTTCTGTTGGTCCTTGTGAATTCGAAGCACCCCTCATTCTGACAACAGGTTGTGGTGAAAACTTGCTAGGATTGGATTTGTTAAAAAGATTGTATGCGACTTTGTACTGTTCTCCTTCAGGAGTACAACTTACTTTAGGTAAGAAAGTGGTTTCTACCATGTATTTGTCGAGGGATAAAATTCCTGCAAAATTGTTGTTTCTCCCAGATATTCTTTGGGCAACTGGTCCAAATGATGTAGGTCTTTTAGAAATTCCACCATATGTTGTAACATTGAAAGCCAATGTTCAAATACCACGAATTCCACAATATAGAATATCTAGTGAGGGGGAAAAAGCTTTGGTAGCGATCGTTTACGAATTGATTAAAAAGGATGTGATTGAAGAAACACGAGGAAATGTTTGCAATAGTCCTGTTCTGCCTGTCTTAAAACGAACTGACCCTTCTCAGCCACCTGTGTACAGATTCGTGATTGATCTGAGAGAGGTCAATAAAATAGTTGTGCCACAATTTCCAGTTGTCCCCGACATTACCACATTATTGACTATGATTCCAGCCTCTGCCTCTTGGTTTTCGGTGATTGACCTGAAGAATGCTTTCTTCAGTATCCCAATTGCTGAGGAGAGCAGGGATATTTTTTCCTTCAGTTTAGGAGGTCGAAGCTTCCGCTTTAAACGCGCTCCTCAGGGCTACTGTGAAAGTCCATCAATATACAGTCAAGCTCTGAAAACACAGCTTGACACGACTGTTTTACCTCAAGGTGCTACTCTTGTACAATATGTGGACGATTTGCGCATTGCTGCAGATACTAAGAAAATTTGTAAAAAGGCCACGTTGACATTATTGCGTCATCTGTGTGATCTGCATCACAAGGTGTCACTTTCCAAACTGCAATATTGCCGACAAGAAGTGACCTACCTAGGTCACCTCTTATCGAAGGAGGGAAGGAAACTGACCCCAGAAAGAATTCAGGCAATAGCAAAATTGAATGTGCCGAGAACAGAGAGAGAAGTGTGTGCTTTCTTGGGCATTACATCGTACTGTAGACAGTGGATTCCAAATTTTTCATTATTGGCCAAACCCTTGGTGGCATTAACGTGTAAAGGTACACCCAATCCCATTCCTTGGTCTGAAGAGTGTCAGAAAAGTTTTCTTGAATTACGCACAGCATTATGTTCGGCTCCTGTGTTAGGTACCCCAAACTACAGTAAGCCTTTCACATTGTATGTCCACGAGAAGGAGGGCTGTGCATTGTCTGTGTTGACTCAGTTATTTGGAGGTAGGCAGTGCCCATGCGCCTATTTTTCGTCGACCATGGATCTGGTAGCAAAAGCATTGCCAAGTTGTTTAAGAGCCACAGCAGCAGCAGCTGTTTCTATTCGACAGTCTGCTGGTCTAGTAATGAATAATACACTAATCGTGATGGTCTCACATGCAGTAGACATGTTGTTAAATAGAACTAAGACACAGCACTTAACTAGTGCTCGACTGTCCAGTTACGAATTGACACTGCTAGCGAGCCATGTGCACATAAAAAGGTGCAGTACCTTAAATCTAGCCACGTTATTACCAATTGCAGAGGAATCAGATGCTTTAGAACAGCACGATTGTTTTCTCGCAACAGAGGAAGAAACAAAACGGAGAGTAGATTTATTTGACACTCCTCTTGCTGAATGTGATGGTACATTATGGGTGGATGGTTCATGCTTCAAGCTCCCAAATGGTAACGTGACTGCAGCATATGCTGCCACGACTTTGCACACAGTTGTTGAAACTGCACGAGTACCACATGGTTCAGCTCAAGCTGCAGAATTAGTTGCACTCACAAGAGCATGTGTATTGTCTAAAGGAATGAGAGTGACTGTCTACACTGATAGTCAGTATGCGTTTGGAGTGGCTCACAGTTTTGGACGATTGTGGAGAGAACGTGGGTTCCTGACTTCGCATGGAGCCAAGATTCAGCATGGTCAGTTGGTGAATGAGCTTCTTGAATCACTGACTTTGCCCCTGCAAATGGCGATTGTGAAATGTAGTGCTCACAAGAAGGTGACTGATGATGTTGGTCGTGGGAATGCATTTGCTGATGAGATCGCTAAAGAAACGGCAAAGAATGTGATGAGCCGAATGTATGTTGCAGGCCCTGAAAGATGGACTGGTGATGTTGGAATATGTGAGGACACGATAGAAAGTGTGAAGTCCCTCCAAGCTGAGGCCACGGAGAAAGAGTTGAGCACGTGGAGAGAGAGTACAGGTAGAATGGATGCAAATGGTTGTTGGATTGAATTGACAGAACATCAGAGATGGTTGTTACCCGATGCATATGTGCTTGCAGTGGTTACAATGGCTCATGGAATGGCTCATATCAGCGTGAAAGGGATTTGCGAGTTGTTGGCCCCAGTGTGGAAGAATTCAGGGATTCCCAAGTGTGCAGAGAATGTTGTCAAGAATTGCATGGTATGTCTGAAGCACAATCCTGGTAGGGGAACCCCAACTCCAGCTGGTCATTTTGCACCTCCTACGTACCCGTTCGTGGTTTTGCAGCTAGATTTCATACACATGGAGAGGTGCAACAACTTAAAATACGTGCTCGTTGTTGTTTGTGCTTTCTCAAGATGGGTAGAAGCATATCCCCTAAAAGACAATACTGCCTTGTCCACAGCAAAAGCCCTTGTGAAAGAGTACTTCCCCAGGTTTGGAATGCCTAGAATGGTCTGGTCTGATAACGGAAGTGAATTTGTGGGCCGTGTGATGAAAAGAGTGTGTGAAGGGCTAGGCATTAGGCAGAAGTTCCACGCTGCAAATCACCCCCAATCAGCTGGATTAGTAGAATGTTACAATGGCACGCTTAAACTTAAATTGGCCAAGATCCAAGCGAGCACAGGTCTTAAATGGCCTGACGCTCTACCCTTAGCACTACTATCCACCAGAATGACTGTGCATTCGCGAGTGAAACTCAGCCCTTATGAAATTGTCTTTGGCCGGCCAGCCAACATATGGGGAGTGCCTAGGCCCACGAAGTTCAGCGAGCTAGTACACCCTATTTTGCTTGATTACCTGTATGAATTGACGGCTAAATTGCGTGTTTTGCATCAACAGGTACATGACTCCCTGCCTCCGGCCTCTGATACTCCAGGACACCCCATAAACCCTGGATCCTGGGTGTTGATATAGAATTTCCAAAGGACTAAAAACGACCAGCCCAGGTGGACGGGACCATACCTCGTCCTTCTCTCTACCCGATCGGCATTTCGAGTGGAAGGGAAGAAGGCCTGGATCCACGGGGTCCACTGTAAAAGGGTACCCTTACCTCTGCCCTATGACCAGTGGGTCCAGGAGTGTGTCGCTGACCCAGAACCTGATGCCGTGCCAAATACTGTCCCTTTTAATGATTCACATGTAAAAGGAACTGACTCTGAACAAGAAAACGAAAACATTTCGCACAAGGCTGTGCCACCATCCAAGCTATTGAACACTTTGGAGCCTGAACTCCTGTTTCAGGACCACACAGTACCAGGAAAGAGGCGCTACAATTTGAGACCGAGAAAAACGAACTAATAAAAGTGATCCTTTTTTTATGATTTGAGACCAAGACCTATGGACAAATAAATCTATCTTTTCCTCCCAAGTACTATTTTTGAAGGTGCAGATCTCCCATCTAGGTAACTTGCAGATTTTTGTTTTTCGAACCGCCATCCGGGTTCCGCTGCTAAGGCCGCGGTTGATTAAAGTCTTTGGGGTGCAGCTGACGACGTTAGGTCGGTAGTTCTGGTTGGTCCAAGGGAGTTGCCCTAGACTGACGGAAGCATCCCTTAGCAGAGGCAACCTCCCACCGCGGGCAGCACTTTAGAGAGGATGGAGTTTCCCGATGTGGAGAGACCTGCCAAACAAATGAACTTTAAGCAGAGACTGTGTAACACGATGACAAAGAAAAGTTTTATAATATTGTGTTTTTTTATGCTATTCAGCGTAATGATCTTTTTGATAAGTTATGTTTTATTCTCTTTTCATGTAACATTTGCGCCCACTGCATCACCCATACCTCCTCCTACTGTTTCCGCTCATTCTTTCCACCCTCTGCCCGACCACGAATCAAATAGGAGGTTGGAGTTCATTAATAACTCCTTTGTTCAGTTGTTACACCAACACCAACTTGTAATGAACACAACTAACTGTTGGGTGTGCGGTCTTATGCCTCACACAACGGATAAAGGTATCCCCTATTTGGTCCTGCCATTTAGTCACAATGGTTCTGTATGGGCATATAGGACAATGTTCATATATGCACATGAAATCTACCCCCTGCGTTCTATAACAGACAATCCTAGAAAAAGTGCTCTAGTCAAAGGTATAGTTGACATGATTAAGGAAGGTATTTCTTATGAGACTATCCCTAGAGATGAGACACTATTATACATAGGATGGAACATGACTGGGTATGGAACTACTCTAAGTGAGAAACAGCAAGCTAAGAGATCGTCCCCGATTTGGATTGTACCCCATCAGGGTCATCTATGTCTGCAAGGTAATGGCACGAATCCCAGGGCTCAGTTAGGGAAGAGTGTCTGTGCTGAAACGTATGTTTTTGGATCTCAGACTTCCCCTGCGTTTTTAGCAGCTAAGGGTACTTATTTCATCTGCCACGATAGAGCCTATACATGGTTGCCCCCTGATTTTTCGGGCTCCTGTTTTGTTTCCTTTCTGTTGCCTCCCACCTATACAGCAGCGGCAGACTACCACAGGACAAGGATAGTTAGAGGTGTCTTGAGTGAAGAGGACACTGCAGGTCAAGAATTTGGTGACTTTGCAAAGGGTTTTCTGCCGTTCTGGGGATCCATGGCTAACAGCAGAAACATAAGGCAATTGACAAGGGTAGTTGAGTCCACCGTCATAGAAACTACTGGTGCCCTTAGTAACCTGACTGCTGAGCTCCAGTCGGATCGGCTTATGACCCTTCAGAACAGGGTCGCTTTAGATGTCATCCTTGCAGACCGAGGTGGAGTATGCAGATTGATCCAATCTAGTTGCTGTATCTTCATCCCTGATAACGCTCCAACAGTATACCAGGCCATCTCCAAACTACATAAGATTTCCGAATCTATTCATGTGGATAAAGGAGATTGGTCGCTAATGGGATGGGTCTGGGAACTAATATCCGCCTGGGGATGGAAAATTCTAATGGTCATTGGGATGGTCTTAGCCATTCTTTTCCTGTTCTGTCTATGCATACAGTGTGCTCCTGCAATATGTGGCCTCTGTGTTACATCATGTGTAAGGAAACCTGTGTCAAGAGATGAACTAAGTACTAGAATGATGTTACAGCAACATCTCAATGACTTTAGGAATATAGATCTGGACTCAGACTAACATGAGGATATATTAATTGCCTATGTAAGGGCAAAAGGAGGGATTGTGGTTCTGAAGATCTGGATTCGTGTAATCGTTCTGAACTCGAGAATTAAAACTTCGTCGAAACATGACGAATTTGGTATCAAAAGACCGAAAATGACGAGTACATCATGTACATATATTTTCAGCATATTCGAGTGACGATTTCACCTCGAAATCGTCATTTGCGTTCTGAACCCTTGGCTTCCATTTATGTGTTGCCCTTTACATAGGCCTTAATCCAGTTGAATTCAATTCCACAAGGACACATACTCCTTAATCGACTTTTCCATGACCTGTGCAAGTTGGAACCATTGCCCCAGGCCGAACTCATTAGGTCAGTTCCCCTCCCAGTGGCCGAGCAAGATAGCATCTAGGCTCAACAAGCCATAAAACCATTTCAGCGCACACACCTGCCGTATCTTGCTCACATCTACCTCTGCTCCTTTGCTTCACTTACTTTATGGTGGGGAGGTGCCTGTTTTATTGGGGGTCCGCCGATATCTGATGAAATGTTGGGCCCTGCCGGGTGATTTGTTGTAGGCAGCACGAAGTGAAATATGGACATGTCATCACGACTCTGCTTTTTCTTTGTATTTGAAATATGTTAACGATTTACTTTACAACCAAGAATGTTTTGCCTGAAGCTTAAAATTGTGTATAAGAAGAGAAGCCTGACTGTAAATTGGAACAGTCTCCTGAGAATATACTTCCCCGTGTTGTACTTCTAGGACACTTGTTACCTTGGTTGCAGCCAATAAACTAATCTTTAACTTCACCTAGAAGACTCTGAGTTTCTTTGGTCTGGATCAGGAAGAACCCGAGGTCTCTGGGTGTACCCTGACACCGCTGGGTTACCGGTGTCTGTGCCGGTTCTGAAAAACCCAGTACCTCAGCACGGGTGATATATCCTCATGGACTACCTCAATTAAGCACTTGCCGCGCACACTATCTGACCATAGTCCTGTGTTGCTGGCCTTGGAGGTACCACTCTATGTGCCCCCACCTTTTGTTTGGAGGTTCAATGCCAAAGCTCTTCTAGATTCAGTATACACGGACACTATCCATAAGGCCATAGTGGAATATTTCGCACACAACTATCCCACAACTGACGACCCTGGACTTTTATGGGAAGCATTCAAAGTGACTATCAGGGGGACGTGTATTAGCACAACAGTGGGAATTCTTAAAGATATAAGACAACAATTGCAAAATCGAGAAAACAAACTGCGCGACCTAGAACAAAGATATGCACACACACAAGAGACCCCACCATATTGGGGGAAATCCAAACGGTCCTAACAGAACATCAGCAGTACGCTGCGGATGAGCTGAACTACATCTCGAAGCGCACGGTAGCAAGAACATATGGTGAGGGAGGTAGACCTGGGCGTGCTCTGGCGCAGAAAATATGTTCTGGACATACCCCACAACACATTGACGCGATAAGAGACCCTGCAGGTGACCTTAAACACGACATTAAGAGTATATTGAACGAATTCATGACCACATATGGACGGTTGTATGAGTCACGCCCGACTATACAAACGAATGATATACTACACTACATGGAGGACGTAGAAATCGCGTGGCTATCGGATACACATAGGGCGTACTTATCCCGACCCATCACAGTGGAGGAAATCACTGATATAATCAAAAGTCTTCCAAATGGTAAAGCACCAGGTCCAGACGGCTTCACGTGCGAATTCTATAAAACATTTGTGGATCTGCTGGCCCCGCACCTTGTACGGCTGAATGGAGCGGCACACGACAAACAAGAGCTCCCCCCATCACTACGAGAAGCAATGCGGATAGCCTTGCTAAAACCAGGAAAAGACCAGGAACAGTGTGACTCTTATAGACCACTGTCCCTTATCAACGTAGACGCCAAAATTATCGCGAGTGCGATTGCAGCGCGACTCAAACCTTTGATGCCCTCACTGGTAAGACCAGACCAATCTGGCTTTATTCCCGAAAGATCCATGATGCACAACACACGCACATTGTTCGCACAGTCTCACTACCTGACACCTGAGACCAAGGCTGTGGCGGTATTATAGGATGCCGCAAAGGCTTTCGACACGATTGAATGGCCATTTCTACAAGCTGTGCTGATACGCATAGGCTTCCCCATTATATTCACACAGTGGATATCCATGCTGTACACTAATCTGTCCGCCCGCATAAAAATAAACAATTATGTCTCTGATCCAATTCAAATAAGCCGAGGTACCAGGCAAGGCTGCCCTTTATCCCCAATGCTGTTCGCTCTGGTGTTAGAACACCTTGCATGTAAAATCAGACAACATCATCACTACTCGCCCCTCCAGTTCCCAACACGCCCCCTTCATATCTCTCTATACGCGGATGACATGGTGCTCTATGTTAAGGACCCGGCTTAGCATCTCAACCCATTATTGCGAGAATATATTAAATTTTGCCAGCACTCGGGCCTACAAATAAACTGGGCGAAATCCCTATTCTTGCCCTGACGGACAGCACGATCCCATTTGCGTTAGACTACCCGTTAGAATGGCAGGAAGAACCCACACGTTACCTGGGAGTGTGGTTCCATAGAGATCCTGAGTTAGTTATCCGCACAAACTATGGCAGGGTCCTTTCTGCACTTGAAGAGAAAGTAAATAGATGGAACAAGTTGCCGCTATCACTGGCGGATAGAACTGCCATAGTCAAAATGGTGATATTGCCCAAAATCCTATACCTATTCAACAACATACCCATTAAACCGCCAGTGGAAGTGTTCCGCAATATAAACAAACTAGTTACTAGTCTCATCTGGGCGGGCAAACAGGCTAGATTGAGTTTGCAGACATTGTCGTTACCATATGCAAAGGGGGGCTTCAAAGTGCCTGACTTCATGCTGTACTATCTGTGTGCGCAGGCACAATTCGCGCACTACTGGTACCACGAAATACCATTCATGTCGCATGTGGCTGTCGAGACGGGTGATGCGTTCCCGATCCCTCTGTCAGCCATACTGCCCCACAGGCGACCGAAATTGCACGATCACGACATAAACACGATAGATACCACCAACGGAGCTTGGAGACTGATGGGTGAGAAAGCGCGTAAACTACAGTTATACGCTCCAGCATTGCCATTGGCGCACCACCCAGCACTCTCGGTCACTCAGGAACCTGTGGGCATGGACCTGCTTCGACAGACGGGCATAGACACAATGAGTGATTTATATCATGAAGGGGTATTCAAACCACTAGCGCAACTCAGTTATATAAGAAACCCCACACTATTGTTCAACTTCACATACTACCGTTTACAGAGAGCAATAAAGGAACATTATACGATGTATCCCGAGAAACCCCAACAAATGACATCGTTACAATTTATACTGACGGCACCCACAGCAGCACACGTAGTGTCAAGACTATATACCAGGCTACAGGAGGATATTGCTGGCAACACTGACCCCATGAGGGACAAATGGAGCGCTGTATTGTCTGAACCTTTATCTACAGAGGACTGGACTGCAACGTGTATGTTGACTAACATGCTGACCCCTAATGGGAATTTGAGAATAATTCACTACAAGTATTTACATCAAATATATTACACGCCCCATAAGCTCCATAAATATGGTCTAAGTGCAGATTCCAGGTGTAAACGCTGCAGACAGGAGGACGCTGACTTTGCTCACCTGGCATGGCATTGCCTGAAAGTTGCAGACTACTGGGTGCAGGTGACGACAGCACTCAGTACTATGCTGGGGATACAAATTGACTGTACAATGCGAGTGTGTCTGCTGGGCCTTGTCCCTCAGGTCAGAGCGAAGAAAAAAAAGTTCTGTGTTGTTGCTCTACTGATGGCTAAGCGTAGGGTTTCACTCCACTGGAACGGCAAACGGTGTCCGACGGTACAGCTATGGCTGGAGGACCTAGTTTATTGTACAGATACATTGGTCACATATGAGGAAGAACTCCCGGCCAGATCACGGCCCAAAGACTATTGGGTTTACTTACTTAATTATCTTAAAGCGCAGTTGTCGGATCACAGTGAATAAAGTGCAGGCAGTGTGTACGTCAGGTTGTTCAATGCTTAGTGATTCCATTACACAGGTGACAGGAGGGAGAGTGCTGTGGTGCAGTGGTTGATGTTACCTTTCTTTTTCCCTTTTTTTGACTGTTTTTTTTACTTTAATACTCAAATATAAAAGTTGTAGAAAAAGATGTAAGACGACTACTCTTATCTGACTGAAAGTATAATCTGCATATGGTACGTGTATCGCGCCGCCGGACCTATGGTTGTCGGCTGAAAGGCTGTGTACCTCCGTAAGGCACTATGAGACACCTGCGATGTATGCAGCCGGCCTCTAAGGTTGTAGGCGCAATGCTGTGTTAATAACGACAAATGTGCAATAAAGGTCTTACACCAAAAAAAAAAAACATTGAGGAATTCTCTGAAGATTTCTATTTTTTGTCCAATCATGGCAAGACATCAGTGACTGTCGCTGAATTCTTCATTGTCTTAATGCCTTCCGCTCATATACAACCCACAATTAGAATAGCTCTAAGTGTTTATTAAGACATTTCGCTGAAATCATATAAGAAGCGGTCTGACTGCTTCATGGTCATTGACAGTTCAAACCTTTTTGCAGCTCTTTCTAAAAGGTTTTGAAACAGGTTGTGGCACGGGTGATGATGGAACAGGAATTAAATAATCATCCCATTCAGTAACAATCTCTGTCCTCCCCTTACTTCTCCCTACTCTCTTTCTTCATCCATAGACATACTATCAACTTCTCGAACAGCTTAAGGTTGTAGTGTAAGCCTTTGAGAAGTAGCTGACGATTAATTACAAGGCAAGGAGTTGATGGTTGCATTTGCGGAAACTGAGCAGGTACTGTAACTTGTTTAGGTGAAGTTGTTGCCAAGGAAGTTGGAAATCTTTTGTAATAACCTGCAAACATCAGTCTTAGCTCTGTGACTAGAGCTTTTGGCACACATAACGTCCTCTGGTATTGATGTTGCGAATAAGACTGATACTAATCCATATATTGTACTACTTGTACCTCTTGTTGAGAGGAGCAATATTGCTGTACATGGTAATCATCTCCTTCATCATCTTGCTGGCATTTGATGTGTAGCTCTGATGGACTATCCACCAACACCAAACAACCCATCATCGTCAGAATCATCCTCATCTAGAAGATGACTAGGGGGGTAGTGGCGATACCCTCTTTTCTCCCTTGTTGATGGTGTCGTCAAAGTTGTCCTCATAGGTTTTGTAAATGGTACAGTTGATTTTGCCATCAAAGATGTTACAGTTAACGCCATAGTGGTACAAAAGGGGGTGGTGGTGATGGACGGAGCATCTGAACCAATCAAACACTCACCTCAGAGTGGGCTAAAGAACGGTGATGGATTAAACCCAGATCTGTTGACTGGGTGTGAGTGTTTGATTGGTTCAGATGCTCCGTCCATCACCACCCCCTTTTGTACCACAGTTAATGCCATAGTCATTACTTTTTCCGTCAACGTTATCGTCGCAATCAAATGTGTCATCGTTGATAATGTGGATGTAGTCATCAGCAAACTGACGGTAATTACTGGCGTTGCAGTAGATGTTGCCGTCGTCAATGGTGTCATACATGATTTTTCGGTAACGGTTTGCTTGTCGACGATTCCTCCATCAACTGCGCTGTTGAAGTTTTTTTTTATTTCAACAGTACTTGAGTAGATGGTGTGGTAGGTTCAGATTTTGACCGTTCAGGCTTTGTTTAACACTCTACTGCTTTTCTAGTTTAACCGTGGGACTCCCATTTGGACGACGGGGAATGATTTAATCAAGTGAATCTATGAAAGATCCAATACTGGAGAAGCAAGGTGCCTAGAGGGAGATGACAAGTTATAGATTATTGTGACCAATAGCAGGCTGGTTCAAAGAGACCATCATAATCTCGCTTTGTGACCCAGCTCGAAAGCTCCTGGGACCCTAGATGATGATTGTAGGTTGCAAATGGGAAGCAGGGTCTTGGATTCACCTGAAGTCTGTTTTTTTTTTAGGGTGATTCGTTATTGCAGAGAAACTTACTAAACAAAACAGATGATGGAGAGCAATGCACACAACTGTATGTTCGGCAAAATTATACAACAACCTCCTTGTCATGGTCTTCATAGAGCACAATTACAATGACACAATCACCACAATAACAATTTATTTGATTTCATGATGTGCACACAAAGTAAAAGACAGATAAACACCTTAACAAGATGGTCATTCTATTCAAGGCATCACATTGGTCCCAGTAAAGTTACACATATAATAGTTGCCAAAAAATATTTGCGATTTTCTTGCTCATTTCGAATGTGCCAATGGCTGACACTGGGCAGGGTGAACCATGCCTTCATGGTCATTGATTCCTGCAGACGAAAACACAAATCCCCCACCATCCAATGGACCCAAGTCAAATGTATGCAATTCACTGCAAATGGACACAACAGATGGGTTGCCAGCAAAACATGAAAGAGAACAAAGAAACAATAAAGGACATATTTGTACAGATATGTCAAATACCAAAGGGTGCATGTTTCTATGCACGGTTATTGAAAAGCAGACACTGCATTTCTTTGGTTTTCAATTTGGAGCATTCCTTTGCAGCTCTGTATCTTCTAAACGGAAACACACATTAAAATCCAGTGAGCTGGAAATCAGTGGCATTTTTTTCTGACACTATTTAATAAGGCGAAGTTAAAGAAATCTGTTTGGAATGTTTTGGTCTTGCACAAGCAAAGGGAAACGTCATTGAATTGTGATGGCAATGACTGCTAATGTTCTTCCATGAACATAAAATGTTAAACTTGCACTTAACTTTCACCTAAATGACACTATTAGTACTGTCCGACCAATGCTCCCCACATGGTCTTGTAATATTTGCACAGTTTAATTAAGTAACAAATACATTGATGCAGTGACATTACTAATTACTCAGCCATTACATAATATTGGTAACTGCACCCAGAAAATGTGTGATATTCACTTTTATCCTGTATCTGGTGAAGTTGATCCCCCCTGAGAGGGATGGCTGACAGCAAGAAAGCTGGGATCTTTGGGAAATTAAGGGCAGCCATCAGGCAAAGGAAATTATATCCATTTTATGTCAATATATAATGTGTACATTAGTCCCAAGCACACTCTTCTGGGGAGCTGAAATCTCACCCTCTTGACAGCTCCTATGGATGTGACGGAGGCCCCCAGGATATGCACAATGCCCCCCAAGATACATATAAGGCATCAAATGTAATAGAATCATTGCATGCACCATTCCCAGCATAACTTGCCACTTATTCCTAAGTGTGTAAGGGATTTCTTTAAGAACGGGGATATAAAAACTCATTGGGTTAAAAAACTGAGATTGGACTCAAACCTTAGTATACACGGGTAACGAAGGCACTGACTTCTCTACAGTCAACCAAACCACAGCAACTGTTTAAAAACAGAGGGCTCACACTCATATCTTTACAAAGTGTGTGACGCATAACATTATATTGCAATTGACCTTACAATATTATGCAGTGGACCCCATTCTCTGATGTGATCTCTGAAAGTGTCAAAACATTCCCAGGGACACTCATTGCATATCATATTCATAAAAGCAGAATGGGGTGGAGGTGAGCTTCTTGCACATAGCTTTACCTCGTCCTGCTCTCACAAATACCCTACCGATTTAACAAGCAAAAAACTTAAATAAATAAGTTGAACAAGTAGACATATAATAAATACAGCAGTAAACAAAAGCAAACAAACAACATTAATTCAGTTGGTAGATGAGTTCAAGAGATATGTGCATCACATCTGTGGTGGTTACAAACAGAAGCAACTTTAGTCTTAATAACTCCCTTGGCAAAGGGATGCTACAATGAAACACGGGTAGTCACCTACTCCCTTCAAAGGGAAAGAGTGGCTAAAAAAAGAACACAACATGTATGAAGAGTAATCAGGTTTACTCCTGCCACTACATTTTGAATGGTGATTATCTGAATTGACTGAACGATTTTTATTCAAACATCCATCTGTTAAGATTATCTAAATGTTTGTGTATTTAATTCAGGGACTAAATCAGGTACAATGAGAGCAAATGCAGAAGTCAGTGGCTATACTATAGTTTTGTGGATCAACATTTGGCCATGATATGTGAAGAGGAATGTTAAGAGATGTATGTGCCTCTGTTCATATGGTCAGAAGGATAGCAGTGATTCAGACCCAGGAAACCATGGCTCAGTCCCGGGTTGTAATAAGTGTACAATGTATTCCCATGTATAGCTTTGTTGTCTTTTTCGTTATAAACACAACAAAACCAAATACCCAGCAGAACTGTCAAGACAGTAAACTCACAGAAAGCAATGTACATCTGTAATGCCAGTATTTCCAAGAGTATGAATGCTGCGTGTTCGGTATTTAAATGATTAAAAAAGAACAAAAACAAGAAAAAGGACAAGTAGGGTAATTTGTTTCAAGGCCACACAAGCCCTAGACATGGTGCCACCACAGAGGAGACTGTCCATTTTGGGGCTTAAAGAATACACTTCTTCATTTTTCTGTTTCTGAAAAGAATTGCTCTATGCACTGGAAGATTTAGGTACTCTTTTATCAGCACTCTTTGTTCAGTTGTTAAAGACAATAGAAAGTCTGTTTCTTAGCAACCATTCTGCCTGAAGTGGGATAGGTTGACAAAGGTCCTCATGAGCCTTCTTTCAGGACAGTGCAGCATCAGAAGTTCTGCTGCCTCCGTTTCTTGGCGTCCATGGCGTCCAGGATGGGCTGCCTCTTGGCAGTGTATCGCTGGCGCAGTTCTTCGATTTCTCGCTCCATCATGGGGTCTAGTGCCGTCAACCTCATCTGCAGTTCTTCAAAGCTCAGGTTTTTTAACTGCAAACCAAGACAAAAAGAGTTCATTATCATATTGTATTTATTATTCAATTGACAAAACATCTCCCCAAATCATCGTTTTATAGATCACATGGAATTAGTACATTTGGAAAATCTTAGTACTCAGGAGGAAAATATCCCTGCTGAGGAAGAACCATTAGAATTGCGTTTTTACTAGAAAAATAGAGGTTAATTTGGCAACCACACTGCTCAATGTATTAAAGCACACATGTTGCAAACATGATTCTTTGATAACAGAAATTCCAAAGCTACTGCAAGCTTATTGGCAAAACTTACAGTATTACTGAAGAAAAATACATATAAACCAAATCTGACATCATATTTTTTGTCATTTACAACAGCAGAATCCAAATTAAAAAACTACGTTTTAGAAAGTTCCTCCAATTCCACCACTTCAATTGCAACAACTTATGATAAATCCTCTGGGTCTGTATGTCTCTTGCAAAAAACAAAAATGCCAAATGACCTAACCTAAAAGGACCCCAAAGTAAATTCTATAACCATCACACATGGAGGTCATTTAGTGGTCGCCAGAGGTCATGAGTGCGACCCATGGCCTGGCCCTTGCTACCCTGGCACTGCCTTTACGACCACTCGCCTCTGAGTTGGCAAAATCAATTCCAGGAACAAAGTGGGAGCTAGTCCTTATGGACAACTGGTTGGGGCTCCACTCTCTTTGTTGTGTCTAACAAAAAAATTGTACACTATTAGTTAATAACGTATAATTATTCTAATGTTTCATTATTCGAATGTTTCACTATTCACTATTGTGTAATTAAAAATGGAGTACAATTACGTGAAAAATGACTTTCCCTGGCAGCTGAGGTAAGTAAAAAAAATGCTTTCAAATGTTTGTTGTGAACATGCTTGTGGGTTAGTGTGTTTACGTGAGAAAGAGTGTGTGTGAATGTGTGTGCATGTGTGTAAGGGAAATTGAAGGTCAAAGGTAATGTCACTTCTGCTACCCCAAGCATTTTGGTGAACTGACTTTAATGCCACCACATAAATACAAAAATTTAACAAGAGGGGGGAGAGAGAGAGTCAGTGGATTCGGCCTCCCTAGTTATATGCATAAACAAAGTAGAATCCACTCAGAGTGGTGGTGATCCCAAACAAGATGGGGAACACACAGTGTTGTATAAATGCCCCTCACACACCAACAGGCCCCTTGGTGTCATGCTTCATCATCGGGGCCTTCGCACCCCTCTACGGGATGCGGCGTGCTACGACTCGCGAATACGCAGGAGCACTTGTAAGTGAACTATGTGAGGGGGTGTGTGTCTACAAAAGTGTGAGTGAGGTGAGGTGAAAAAATGGTTAAAAAATACCTGGCGCGTGGGTGAAACAAAATTTATTAAATCCCCGGCTGGTATTATTAAAAAAGTGCAAGGCGTGGTTGATACAATACTAATTAAGGTATTACAACCACTGTGAAAAGTGTCAACATGTTTCGGAACTCAGAGGTTCCTTCTTCAGGACAAGGATAGCACTTACCCTCCCCTTACTCACATGTAAATGTAAAAGTGTAAAATTTAATTACAGCAATGTGTAATGTACCTAACCATGTTATATATATAGGTAGGTGTCGTTGCGCCCAATTGGCGATGAAAAACCTGTAAAGAGAAAGCATACATAAACACACTGGTTTTAAGATGCACAGGTACTAGGAGAAGAACTTCCCAAAATATAACTTCTCAAAATACAGCAGGGTAAATCCAAAAATGGTGGAGCCCTGAGAAAAATGCAAAAAATTTTTTTAAAGGAAAAATAAACTCACAAGGACATAGCACAGTATATACATGTTATAAACACAGAACATGAACTTAGTCTCTACTCTGATGGAAATAGAGCACAAAAACAGATAATTTCACAGCTTACTTTAGGTACTCAAAATTAAGACCTCATGAGCCTGTGCGTGTTATTGGGGGATCCTTCTTTTCTGTTCAGAAACTGACCTATAGAAACATTAGTATATGGGATTTAATTTGTAGTAGGTATCAATACACCAATGCGCCATACTCAAGCTCCTATTTCTAACCCAAAACTCACGGTTACTGCAATGGCTAGTTGCCTGCCTTCCCTCAACGCGGCTCCGATGAAGTGAGCGTTAATCGCGTCAGTACCCTTCTTTATATTCTGCCATTGGCTCATTATCGTCGGTTAATTGAATAATGAGACCCGGTAGATGCCCAAGTATGGACTTTGTGATCCAAGGGAGTCCGGTGTTGCGCGATCTGTCACCGCTATACATTGCGCATGCGCCTACCAAGCAGGAAGGGTGTTACCTGCGCATGCGCGGACAAATGTAGTCACCGCGCATGCGCAAAGGAGAGACACATTGCCGCTCATGTCAGAACGCTTGGAATAGAGACTTGGAGGTGTTTAAAGCATGCGCGCTCTCTTTCAAATGTGACAGGAAGAGAAAGGGCAACATACAAAAGAGACTTGGAGGTGTAGCGTGCATGCGTGCTTACTTTCCAATGTAACAGGAAAAGAAAACACTGCGTGGGGATTAACAAAGCGGTAATTCGCCATACATTCTAGAAGGGGTAATGGTTTTCTATGTCGGAACAGGAGACCTACAGGAAAGGGGTGTGTTTCCAAAACCCTGGTTGAGTTATAAATGGCCCCATTAGCTATCTAATGTTCATAATTCAAAGGGGTGAAGAGAAGTTAGGGATTATCCCATTGGTGATGATATAACTTGATATACCCATTATATGTAATTCGTTGACACCAACACTGTGTCAACGAATTACAGTGGACGATAATAGAACAACTGCCCTCTGATGTGGGCCTTCTGGAAAAAGAACAGAGATGGGTGTTCCGTCTTGGCACTGATGTCACTGGGCTTAATGATTCCATTCCTTGGAATCTCTTGAGATGAACTGCATTTAGACCTTCTATTCAAACATTGTCAAAATGGCCTCTGCGAACCCGTGTGTGTGGGTATATCAAGTTATATCATCACCAATGGGATAATCCCTAACTTCTCTTCACCCCTTTGAATTATGAACATTAGATAGCTAATGGGGCCATTTATAACTCAACCAGGGTTTTGGAAACACACCCCTTTCCTGTAGGTCTCCTGTTCCGACATAGAAAACCATTACCCCTTCTAGAATGTATGGCGAATTACCGCTTTGTTAATCCCCACGCAGTGTTTTCTTTTCCTGTTACATTGGAAAGTAAGCACGCATGCACGCTACACCTCCAAGTCTCTTTTGTATGTTGCCCTTTCTCTTCCTGTCACATTTGAAAGAGAGCGCGCATGCTTTAAACACCTCCAAGTCTCTATTCCAAGCGTTCTGACATGAGCGGCAATGTGTCTCTCCTTTGCGCATGCGCGGTGACTACATTTGTCCGCGCATGCGCAGGTAACACCCTTCCTGCTTGGTAGGCGCATGCGCAATGTATAGCGGTGACAGATCGCGCAACACCGGACTCCCTTGGATCACAAAGTCCATACTTGGGCATCTACCGGGTCTCATTATTCAATTAACCGACGATAATGAGCCAATGGCAGAATATAAAGAAGGGTACTGACGCGATTAACGCTCACTTCATCGGAGCCGCGTTGAGGGAAGGCAGGCAACTAGCCATTGCAGTAACCGTGAGTTTTGGGTTAGAAATAGGAGCTTGAGTATGGCGCATTGGTGTATTGATACCTACTACAAATTAAATCCCATATACTAATGTTTCTATAGGTCAGTTTCTGAACAGAAAAGAAGGATCCCCCAATAACACGCACAGGCTCATGAGGTCTTAATTTTGAGTACCTAAAGTAAGCTGTGAAATTATCTGTTTTTGTGCTCTATTTCCATCAGAGTAGAGACTAAGTTCATGTTCTGTGTTTATAACATGTATATACTGTGCTATGTCCTTGTGAGTTTATTTTTCCTTTTAAAAATTTTTTTGCATTTTTCTCAGGGCTCCACCATTTTTGGATTTACCCTGCTGTATTTTGAGAAGTTATATTTTGGGAAGTTCTTCTCCTAGTACCTGTGCATCTTAAAACCAGTGTGTTTATGTATGCTTTCTCTTTACAGGTTTTTCATCGCCAATTGGGCGCAACGACACCTACCTATATATATAACATGGTTAGGTACATTACACATTGCTGTAATTAAATTTTACACTTTTACATTTACATGTGAGTAAGGGGAGGGTAAGTGCTATCCTTGTCCTGAAGAAGGAACCTCTGAGTTCCGAAACATGTTGACACTTTTCACAGTGGTTGTAATACCTTAATTAGTATTGTATCAACCACGCCTTGCACTTTTTTAATAATACCAGCCGGGGATTTAATAAATTTTGTTTCACCCACGCGCCAGGTATTTTTTAACCATTTTTTCACCTCACCTCACTCACACTTTTGTAGACACACACCCCCTCACATAGTTCACTTACAAGTGCTCCTGCGTATTCGCGAGTCGTAGCACGCCGCATCCCGTAGAGGGGTGCGAAGGCCCCGATGATGAAGCATGACACCAAGGGGCCTGTTGGTGTGTGAGGGGCATTTATACAACACTGTGTGTTCCCCATCTTGTTTGGGATCACCACCACTCTGAGTGGATTCTACTTTGTCACCACATAAATACAGCCACATTTTATCAGGTAGGTAATGGGTTTTAAGAAGTACGTTTTTCCAGTAGATGCACATACTACGATAAATACTTTAGTTGCAATTACAACCCAGTCATCTAATAATCTTACAAACCTAAATACACTATGCAGCACACAGCTTCAATGCAAGAATCTGAGACTGGCTTCATTCAAGGAAAAATGGGAAAATTTGGTAACCAGCCGACTTTCGGTAAGTGCATAATGTTTTCTGGTAGCTTCTGGAAGGTAACCTGGGCATAAAGCAAATCTTTTTTGACAGCTACAAAAAAGATTGGTTCCCCGTCCCTACCACACCTCACTTCCGTCTTTGTATGCTCCTTCCCTGCATGTCCATTGCCCCTTCGATGCTGGCCTCTCTCTCGTCACTGCAAGCCCTTTGCCCACTCTGGCGCTAGTAGCCTCCCTCCTATCTCTATCACAGTTTGTTTTATATAGCACAAAGTGGACTGGAAGGACGCGGGGCGCTTTACATGAGCACCAGTTACATTACACAAGGATACAATCATTTTCACAGGCTCATGGAGATAAAGTGATTTGCCAAGAATCACAGGATGTTGAGCCCGCGCCAAGACTCGAACCCAGCTCCACAGCTACAAAGTCAGCAGCTTTGGCTATAAGGGTACAGCCTCTCCATGCTCAGTGTTCCAACTAACTACACTTTGACTAACCCTGGGGATATAGTTCGCGAAGTAGTGATACGCGTAGCTATGCAAAGTGTACTTCGCACTACGCGAGCTACGCAAACTGCGTAGTGCACTGTACAAAATGCTGTCCGCACTGATTGCACAGTGCCGGATGCTGGTCCGCACTGTGCTATCAGTGCAAACCGCATCTTGCACAGTGCAACCGGTCGTTATCTGCCGCTCGAGTAGATTTCTACTCGAGCTGCAGCTTTCTCAACACGGACTGGTAGTTTCTCATCGCGAGCGGTCTCGAGCATACGCGACCACCCGCAATGAGAAACCTGCCCTACCCACGTTGAGAATCTCGCCGGGAGGTTTATTTTAAACGCTCGTGATCGGCAACTTGATGTTGCTGATCGCGAACGAGGAAAAAGTCTTGCCGGGATGTCATTTTGCTCGTTCGCTGTCGCCAACTTGATGTGGAGTACCTTGAGCAAGCAAAACATTACCGCTACGCTATGCGCGTTTGCACTGTGCTACGTGCAATTCGCGTTGTGCGAAGTAGCGCAAGCTTCGCAAACTACGCGAGCGTAACGTAGTACTTTGCCCAGGGTTAACTTTGACACGCTGGTAACTGCAATGGGCATCTATTCAAGAATATCAACTGCATATTAACAATAGGAAAATAACCATTTTAACTTGTTTGTATCTGCGATTTTGTTTTTCTTGCCAATGCATTCTGTTTGTTGACCGTCCCTACAACCACCTCAATTCCGTTGTTGCATGCCCTTTGCTTGTTCGTTGATGGCCTGTCTCTCCACCACCTCACTCCCTTCAGTGCATACCCAGTCCTCACCCCGCATAGCTTCGTTCAAATAGTGTGAAGTCGTCCGGAAGGACATGGTGGGCTTTACATGAGGTCCAGTTACATTACACAAGGACACATAGATTTTTATAGGCATGGGGAGATTAAGTGATTTGCCCAGAATCACAAGATTTTGAGTTGGCGCCGAGACTCAATACTGGTTCCCTAGCTCCAAACGCAGCAGCTCGGGGTGCAACACCTCAGCCTCTCCATGCCCACTATTCCAGCTAGCTACACTTTCACACGCTGGTAACTGCAATGGACATTTGTTCAAGAATATAAACTGCATATGAAGTATAGAGAAAATAATTTTAACTCGTTTGTACATGCTTAGCTTAAAGTAATATAAAAAAAAGCACAATGACGCGCCTGGCCATGACATTTTTCTTTTTTTTCTTTTACTTTAAAAAAAAAAACATTGACAAAGCCTATAGATCTCACATAGGCGAACCTTATTTACTTTGCCAATGCTTGTTAAAAGTTGCCAACTTGACATGAGGAATTATGTGAACCATTTCAAGACTTTGCTTACCATCCCCATCATGGAAAGAATGCTAAGTACAGTCTTGTGTTCATTTGTATTAATACTGAAAGGAATAACAACAGGCATATGTCCCCATGTATAGCACACAGAGAGTAATTTTCAGCATGTGAAGAGTTGCTATTGCAAGCTGCATTCGGGGTGAAATCCAGACTAGGACTGAGTAGGCATTGAAATGTGGGACAGGAGATGCAATGAGATTGCATTTTCAATGTTTTCTCAATAAAAAGGATTGTGAAGACACCTTAATTTCAGGATGTCTCTGGCATCTAGATTCCATTTGTTCAAGTAGGAGTATTATATGACCAGATTTTACTAAAGAAGGGAACATACATTTTCTTGGGAGGAGTGGATGTTTCTGAGGATTACTTGGGCTATGTCCTGCGTACAATATTATATTATGTGTGCTGAGACGGGGTCTCAGTATGAGGAAGGATTGCTGGGGATACAAATTGTAGTAAGACGTGGGTGTCTAGCTGCTAAAAGGACAACAGTCTGAGTATATTTCTGTTGATATATTCAGAGGGGGTGGGTGGTGTCCTAGGAGTAATTTTAGTTCCTTATATATTTTCAATATGTTCTCCCAGAAGAAATTGATGTTGGTTGCAACAGGGGACAAAGTAGGGATTATACATTGTTGAGCTAGGTTAATACAACGCTTAATAATTTGGAAGGGTTCTTTGTGATTTGAGTTCTCCTTTTAAAAATAGTTCGCCTTAATGCGGACAACGGAGTCCTTGTGAATTTTTCTTTGTTGTTTCAGTGCTGGTAATGTTTAAGGGGTTCATCGTTTTCTCCCACTTTTTACAGATTTATTGTGTCCTTTTGATGGTGTTGGTACTTTGTTATACCATGTGGCGGAAGATTTCTCTGAAACTTTTTCTTTTGAGAGGAGTCATCTTGTCAATAATTTTTATAGAAGGGAGTTTATACTATTTAGCAAGATCTACAAGAGGATGGAGGAATGTGCTGTGGCTCTACGTTCGCAAGCGGGTTGATGGATAGAATTGACTCTCAGTGATCATTATCTTCATTGGTGTTGAGAAGCCCTTCATTATGAAATCCGAACAGAGTAGTGAAGAATGAAAGTATACGCAGACGTGTGTGCAAGTCTTAAACTTGATTAGATACCACTAAGTACCAATACTTTTTTTTCACATTTTGACAGTGGGTAAAAAGCGGAGTTTTGTACTTTAATGATTTGTGCACAGAAGAATTTATTTGTTTGGATGACTCAGGCCTGATGGGGGAGGAGTCAAGATGGCGGGCTGACTCCGCCGAGTGAAGGTTGCTGCATGGAGCTGCTCTGCCTAAGGACCGCTACGTATAGATGAAATAATTACTCGCATCTAAACGGCTGATTTGGAGAAGCCAGTAAAGTAAAAGATAGCAGAAAACATAGCGGGAAAAACTCACTCACGCTAAAACCTGCAGTCTACAGTTTCGGATTGCGGACTTCGCTTTTTGGCTCCACACTGCTACCCTGCTTTCTTTTGGTGGAGTGCTTGTCTGCCGGGATCCAAAACCGAGCCAATGATACGGGTTTTGCTCCGGCACTGCAGCGGGAGTCTGCTACGCTCCTGGAGATACGTGGCGGTCAGCCTTACTCGTACGCCTGCCGGGGTAGTCAGCTGGGCGTCCTTATTGCAGCTGGGCGCTCACCTGGCTCTACGCCCGGCCACGCTGAGAACGCCGAGGAGACCAGAAGATACGGAGGCAACGAAGGAGCTGATGTCCACGCGGCAGACAAGGGCTACACGGAGCCGGAAGACCTGCCAGTCAGGGAGACAAGCAAACACAGGTACGATGGCGGCAGCAGTAACAGCGATAGCGGTAGCGGCAGCAATGGCGCCAGGCACTAACAACGAGGTCCCACAGGCGCATACTACAAATTTAAATACTATCAGTGGAAAAACTAAAGCTAATAATACTAAGACTGACGATACAAGTAAAGCAAGCTTGCGTTATGATGCGAAATGTGCTCCAGATATCAGGGGAGGCGGCTGTATCGAGCCCAAACCTGGATCAGACCTAACAGTTGAGTCCAAAACAAAAAAGAAAACGAACGACAAAGATGAAGTTATTAATGGGAGCACAATTACTACTCTACCTGCTATGAATTTAACCTTGGCAGAAAAGACTATTGGGAGAGTAGTAGGGGACAAAGCAGAGGTTAAGAACGGAAAGAATGGAAGGAATGGAAGTAAAGGCTCGGATAAACTGCCTAGCGTCGACGGAAATTCAGGCTCAGATACAAATACACAAGCTCTGGAGACTCATTTGGAGACTAGTGAGGATATACCGAGTGGAGGTAACAAGGCCACTCAGAGCACAGAAGAAGCAGAGGAATTACAACCAATGGTCCAAAACCAAAAGGCGGAAGTTGATATTCATATTAATACCAATGCCCAACCACAGACCGACCAAAATCAAATAAAGGAGAAGAAAAGTGGAGTTGGCCAGTCTCATGAATCTATGGTCATATCAGATGAAGATTCTAATTTAGAATACGAGGAATTAACCGAAGAAGAGGGATCAGACGGAACTCCTAAAGTTTTAATTAACAAAAAAATTGCATCAAGGAAAATTAAGATGAAGGTTAAAACCAAGCAAAAAAATCTGCTACTAAAGACAGTTAGTAAAGAGCTGCCAGGAAACAGGAAAAGTCGCCTAATCGACGATAGTCCTCTGAGAAGATGGATAGAGGCAAATGGAGGCGTCAAGAATATGGCTTTAAGACTATCAGGCGCCAGCCCGGACGACGTGCACAGCACTTCGGGGGTCAATATAATTAACCCTATAGATCCCACAACTGACTCTAGTCTAGGTAAAATACCTATAAACCAAGAGTCATCAAGGTACATGACCATAACTAACACGCAAGCGACTAGCGGGGTCAGAGCGGGGGTCTCCCCAATAATCTCAACAACTTCCCCTATTCCCACTCTCAATAACTCTTCTATTCCTCTTACTTACAATGTAGCGGCTAGCGAATCTGAAGACCGAGATCTCGAAATAATAGCTCACGACTCTGATCAGCTAAATGAGGACACGGAATCTATAGTTTCAAGTCTGACAAAAACTCAAACCTTGTCAGCTGGGAATTCTGTTGTAAACTCAGGAGAAAATCTGGAACGAGAACCTGTTGAGATGATGACGGATGACTCAAATATTAAACCTCAAAAAACACTAGCAGGTCCCATATCCTTATCTGTACAAAAACTTCCTCAAATGGTCTCACATGACTCCTCTAACTCCTCAGACTCAACGAAGATATCAATGGAATCAATTATGCAGACCCTCTTAGAGCAAAGAGACTCAACAACAATATCTGCAGCTAAGAGAAGATAATACCAAGCTGCAAGAATCTATGAAAGATATCTGCCAAGGTTTGGGCGGTGTGACAAAGGACATAGAGGACATAAAACAACGAATCGTCGAAGTGGAAGAAGATGTTCATAAGAATACGTCAGCAGCTAAACAGAATACATCTAGAGTTTCCAAGCTAGAAGCTAAAGTGGAGGATTTGGAAAATCGGGCACGAAGACAAAACCTCAGATTATTTGGTATACCAGAAGGGATGGAGGGGTCCGACCCGAGGGCGTTCATGGTGAAACTTTTTCAAAGAGCCTTTACGGACCTCGCTGATTGGGACTGGGATTCTCAGTTACAGAGAGTACACAGACTGCCTCTGATCCAAAGAAACTCAAACAGTAAATTTCCTAGACCATTTTTGATTTATTTTGGCAATTTTCTTTTGCGGCAAGCTGTATCATTCAAGGCCAGGCCCAATAATCCTGTTACTGTTGACAACCTTACTTTCTTTGTGAAATCTGACCTAAGTAAGGGCACAATGGACAAACGTTGGGAGCTTCGGAAGATGATAGATGCTTTTAAAAACCTAGGTTGTATGGCCTACCTTCAAGAGCCAGCTCGCCTCAAGGTTATACGTAACGGCCAAGTGGTTTTTTTTACTGACCTTTCAGCCGCTGAACAAACTCTGGAGAAATTCTCTTGGGAAAATGAAAAAGAAAAACAAAAAGAAAAAGAAAACTAATGTGACACTATTTAGCTTCTCGTTTTTCTTGAGCCAAATACACTGAACTTATATTCAATGAGCAGATTGCTAAATTTTGGTTTGTGCACGACCTTACCCCAGTTTTCTATTTTTAACTTTTTCAGAGGCTGGGCTCAATTTGTTTCTACTTTCATTCTGTAGGTGTGAGTAAATTTTGAGAAATTTAAGATGTGGCATGAGCGTCTATCATGTAAGCACCTTCACTTCGCTGCCCCTTCAGCGGCAGCATAAGATAGAGGGGTGCTCCCCCTTAAGGGACGGGAGGTTGCGAGGGTGGGGGTGGGTTTCTTGCAGGGGAGGGTGCGACCCTGTGTGTCGGAGGTGGGGGGTGGAAAAAATGTGGAAAAAATTGATTGCAAGATTCGACTTTTTCGTAAAGATCAGTAGGAAAAATTTAAATTATCACGAAAAGGGTACAGATAGAGGGGAGACATATGTACAAGAGAAACACCACAATATTTAAATGCTTAAACTAAGAATACTATGTTGGAATGTAGATGGCCTAAATAGCAAAATCAAAAGGAATTTAGTACAAGAAGAGATCAAAATGTACAACCCTAATATAGTTTTGCTTTCTGAGACCCATATCAAATACCAAGATCGAAAGCTACTATCTCAATTAGGATACGAGCTGGTTGTATGCTCTACTCTAAATGAGACCATTAGGGGGGTAGCTATTTTAAAACAAAGAGGATCTCGATTAGAAACAATTAAAACCGCCTCAGATGCTCGGGGAAGGTGGGCAATTGCACAGATGCATGGTGATCATGTGAAACTCGTTTTATGTGTAGTATATGGACCAAATATTGATGATCCCAAAATCTTCGAAGAGCTAAGCTTAGAACTACTTGAATGGGAGGGAGAAACTATCATTGCTGGGGATTTTAACTGTGTTATTGACTATAAAGTAGACTCCACTGGTCAAAGCAACTATAAAAGAATGCACAAAGTTAGAGCAGCAATCTTAGAATTAGCAAGATTGAACAATGTCAGAGATGTATGGCGATCAAAACATCCTAAGTTGGCTGGTTTTACTCATTACTCTGCACCGCACAGATCCTGCTCTAGAATCGATTTGATATGGGCCTCTGATCAAACTATAGACAATAGTGAGATTGAAATGTGCCCAAAAGTTACTTCTGACCACAACCCCCTGCTAATTGAAGTCTTAATTAAAGATCAAAAAAAAGAACCACGCAAATTCACCTTCCCTAGATACTTACTCGTGGATATAAATTTCATTACATTAGTCAAAAAACATATACAAGAGTTTATTTCAATAAATATTAATTCGGCGAATATAAACATAATATGGGATACATGTAAATGTAGCATTAGGGGGTTCGCCCAACAATATATATTTAGGCTAACTGCGGAGAGCCGTAAAAACAATAAAAAAATGACCTCTAATATACTGGACATGGAAGTACAACTTGCTGAGGCAACACGGCACTCAAAAAACAATATAGATGAGATTAGAGTAAAGTTGGCGGAACTACAAGCAGGACTAAAAAAAACTCTGAGAGAAAGATATATATCAAAATTACAAAAGTACAAACTTGATCAATACGAAGGCGGCGACCGCATTGGGAAAATATTAGCTTTCAAAACTGCGGATAGAAAAGCCAAAACTAAAATCAAAGAAATAATAGGATCAGACTCTAACTCTTATGAACGATCAGACCAAATATTGAACCAATTTGTTAAATTTTACCAACAACTTTATACACCAGAGGCTACACCCCCTCAAGCCGATATCATACAATATCTTGACAAATATTTAACTTCACCTCGGGCGTTAAATACAGATGTACTTCAACAACTTAATTCAAAAATAACATTAGATGAAATAAAACGAGCAATCGATAATTTACCCTTAGGGAAGGCGGTTGGAGAAGATTGTTTACCTGTGGAACTTTACAAACTCTGTGCCCAAGAATTGCAGCCGTTATTAGAAAAGGTGATAAACTCAATTATTGTTTCCAAGCAAGCACCTTCATCATGGAAAATTGCTAAAATAATCTTTTTTTTGAAAAAGGGAAAACCTGAAAAAGAATGTGGATCATACCGGCCGATCTCTTTACTTAATTCTGATGTTAAAATCTTTGCTAAAATCCTTGCCAATCGCCTAGCTCCTATTATGCCAGATATTGTTAACCTTCAATAACATGGTTTTGTAACGGGCAGAGATACCACTACGCATGTGAACACATCAATTACAGCTTTTGATGTAGCAGAAGCTACCCACACCCCGCTCGGTATGATTATGTTAGATGCGGAAAAAGCATTTGACCGAGTGGGGTGGGAATATCTGTGGGCGGTACTAAAGAAATTGGGATTATCTGGGTCCTATTTAGATTGGGTAAGGTCACTTTACGATGAACCATTGGCTATGATTAGCTACGGAGGTAAAGACTCAGTCAACTTTAAGATTGCAAGAGGTACAAGACAAGGTTGCCCCCTCTCCCCATTACTTTTTGCTCTTTCTTTAGAACCCTTTTTAAATGCACTAAATGAGCAAATCAATATTATCCCAGTTAATCATGGGGGCATAGCTCTTAAACTAACTGCTTTTGCTGATGACATCGCAATCTATACAACAGACATCAATAAAGCTATGCCAGAAATAATTAATGAAGCGCAAAAATATGGTAGAATTTCCGGATATAAATTGAATGTGAGCAAAACTCAAATTATCGTCAATTATACCCCGGATACACATATCTACGATAATTGTAGAGAGGCTGTCTATTTAGGTATTAAACTAGCTGCCAAAGTGGGGAAAATTTTGGAAATGAATTATGAGACATTTTTAAAAGAAACTACCATAAGCTTCAAAAAATGGCACAAAATCCCTCTCAGTTTATTAGGTCGACTCAATCTGATTAAGATGAAAATACTACCAAAACTACTTTATTTGTTTAGAGCTATACCATTACAACCGAATAAACTTTTCTTTAAAAGGCTTGACGGTATCTGTAGCAGCTTTATATGGGGGTACAAAAAAACACGAAGGGCTATAAAATTCTTGGCATTGCCGATATCTAAATGGGGACTAGTTTTCCCGGATTTTAATTTGTATTTCTTAGCTACCTTTTTTTTCCGAATAAGGAGCTTATTAAACAAGCATTTGCAATGCAATAGGTTTCGCATTTACACTAGTTTATGCTATTGGAATTGTAAATGACAATGCTTTTATTTATGTTTTGGTTTTAAAACATAAAAGGCATTGTCATTTACAATGCCAATGGCTTAAACTTGCGTAAACGCGAGAACTATTGCTTTGCAAATGCTTGTTTTATCATCAACTAGCATATACAAAACAATATAGGAACCACAATTACTTAATCTCCCACTAGTGCAAAAACTGAATTATATAAATTATATATAAAACTTGCGCAAGCAGACAATGCAGTTCTCTCTAATGCAAAAAGCTAATTTGATGTGTGAGACCAACATATATATATATATATATATACACACACATATACATATATATATATATACATATACACATAGTATTGGTCTCAGACATCAAATTAGCTTTTAGCATTATGGAGAAACTATTACACTGGCTGCTCATATAAGTTCCAGAGTCCATTTTTGTAAACTTTAAACTCGTTCCACTTAAACACGAATCTAAGAAGAGCATTGCTATGCACATGCAATGGCTGGTTTTACCACAGTTACATCAATTTAGGTCAAGGCGACGGTAGCTTTGTGACAACAATGTAATGCAAACCTTTGGGGGAGCCAAGCTCGCTGGTGCAGGCATTACTATGTTCTATACTAAGAACTGCATTACTGTAATCCATTTGAGTACATGTAAGAATATGCTGCGGTGGTGCGATTCCTGAGCTCAGAATACGGATAAAAAATCAAGTAATTAAAATAATCTAGCAAGCAGTAGAAATTAACATAGGCTATGCTCTTTTTCGCTTGGCATTTCGTACCTAATCTTGCTACATTTCTATAATACACCTACACTGCCCACATGTGTTCTGTAAATATTATCAGACTAATTTGATAACATTTCCTAATGTGTGCCATATTTCCACATTCATGCTGGTTTCTGGGTAACTAGCCAAAACTACTGTCTAGCAGCTAAAACAATTGTTGTTAATAAAAATAATTGTGATATACGTTTTAAGCTAGTGCTTGCTGTTTCACAACCCAAAGGTGCCCATGTTATCGACCCCGAAAAAAGGTTACATACAGATGGGCATGAAATGCTGTCTGCCCATGTACAAACATGGCATTCTCAAGTTACACCCGGAACTTGCAGAGCTATCATATTAAGGTATCTTTTATAAAAAATAAACTTCGGGCATGACAGAGAAAGCGTTTATTTGAAACTTAAAGATAATAATTCTTACTATATCAACAATAAAAAACAGAAACCACTGCCCAGCCATGGGAAGCCATCCACAAAGAAAAACAACAACTAGGAGCATGTTAACTAAGTATACACAGAAAAGATACCAGTGAATATTTAAAAGTCCAAACATGTTTATAGAGGCCCATGTTACATTAGAGTAGCTTACTTAGTTTAGTTTGCTACTTTCTTATTTAAGTGCGCAGAGACCAACACAGTAGCCGATACTCTCTCTACTCTACGAATACCACCTAACCCAGCATATATCCTAACATTAAAGAAATAACGTATTTATTATAGTGGGGGGGGGGAAGCAACAAACAAAAAAAAATAGGGCGTGCGAACTTTACAAACTTGAAATACCAGTGATTAAGTACAGTTTCGTTTTTTTGAGAATATAAATGAATTTTAAACCACACTATATGTTAGATTTTTAAGTGACCATCGCATGACAGGCTCAAATCCACTAGCACAAGTGTAATCTGTATTGTACGGATGTTTCCAAACATGAATTGCACTGACAACGTGTGGGTAACAAGCACTGCCACCGAAGTACCAGCTCCTTCCTGCATGAGGACCTGTGCCCCTGATCCGACCAGGCACATCTGAGGGCACAATAACCCGCTGCTGCTGCCTCCCTGCTTCCTGTCTCTCACACACCAGCTTCCTTCGTATGGGGAGGAGGTGGAACGTGGAAGACGGAAGGGGGAGGAACACAGAGTACAGCAGAAAAAGCCTACATCAAAACCATGTAACTGAACTTAGGGAAACGGATCTAAACACCCACCGCGGCCCTGTAATGAACACAACCCTATCCTACGGCCCACCGGACCCAGGAAACTACACGTTTATGCGATCATCACATGCACACTGCCCTAGTATATAGCCCTGAGCTATTCCTCAAAAACAGTCTGCTCTACAAAAACATTTCCATCTAGCGCCGAATGTGTAATCCACAGCACACTGCGGAGGGGTGGGGGAGTGGGAACACCCTTGGATGCTCCCCTCCACCGCCAGCCGCCTGCCTCTCCCTGCGAGCAGCGCCAACACTCCCCGATCTCCTATCGCCTCCCTTTAAATTATAATCCGGAATCATGTCAGCCCTGTAACCTTCCAGAGTCACGTGCCCCCAGAACTGTATCCTATGCTAAAATCGGAAGAATAGGCGACATTCAGACAGCAAGCAGGCATAAAAAGAGGAGCAAAGTTTCTCTTACCCACAGGGATCGGAGCACTTTGTGCACAGCCTCCCCAGTCCAGATCTCAGGCTCCCTGCACCAGTTAATCTGGGAGAAAGGAAAGGCAAACGGAGGGAGGGAGAGGGGGGTGGTGCCCACTGTACGAGATAAGCATCTCAGCTGCTCGCAGCTCTTCGGGGCGGATAGCACACTGAGGACAGTGACCCAAATGAGAAGGAAAGGGGCGGGGCGAGCCAGGGAGTGGCTAAGATGTACCCCACCATGAATACTTTCTTTCACTTGCTGATGGTCTGTAGCTTTGTGACGGAGCAGTGGCACAGACTGACAAATACCACTGCAGGAGGGAGGTGGGGGTATTATTCTTCCGTGGCCAGAGGTGGGAGCGAACATAACATAACAGGAGCGAAGATACAAGTGACAGCCCGACGGCTTCACAACTGCCCATGGGGATATAATTTCTTCTCAGATCAGCAGCGATCTCTCCCCCGATCCGCAGTGGAAAATGAACCATTGATTTATTCCTGGAATCATCTCGGTCTGTGGGGTGTAGGGGGAAAGGGTGGGGGCTGGTAATTTGCTCTCCCCCTACCACATCCCCCCGTTTCTGTTCTGTCTTTGTTCTGTAATCCCAGTAATATTGAAAACCATTCGCCCCGTCTCTAATCCCAGCCCCGCTCAACAACAACATCTATTGGCTGTAATTTACATACAGGATTAACAAAGCAGTTTCAGGGAAGGGCAAAAAAAATGAAGAAATAGGGGTGTTATTTTTTATAAACTGGCAAATTATATGCATTTAAAAATTATGCATACACATAATCTGGTTTTGAAGACCGAGAGCACGACAGGGATTCTGAAGGCTCGTTTGGGTTTCCGTTTTTTTAATCTATATTTTTAGTTTGACTCGAATGCTGACTCATGTGAGCAAGCGAAATAGTTACTGTAAGGAAGCTACTACAGGGGAACCCCTTAACAAATGAAACAGAACAAACGGACCTTCAAAACACGGCTCTGTCCGCAATCTACTGGTGACAAGCAAAAACAAGTCAGGTCCCGGGCCGGCCAGCCAATCACAGCGCGGCCCGGGGAATGACATCACGGGGGTGTCCCGGGCCGGCAGCCAATGACAGCGCGGCCCGGGACAAAGGGGCGGGACTTAAAAAGTCCCAGAAACGCCCCCGAATCGCGTTTTCACGAGAAAGCGTGATTGGCAGCCTCTGTCTCCCAATGGCTAGCCTCCATTTATGGAGCTAGCCAATGGTAGACAGAGGCTGAACCAAAGTACATATGTAGAATCATGAGGTTTCGCCGTGGGCGGGGCAACTGCTACGCAGTTGCCAACGCCCAGGGCGAAACCTAAAAACGAACCATCTTTATTTTTCCATCAATATATGTTAGGCGCCGACTCTAACCAATTCCTACTTCGCACTCACGACCCAAATTACTTCAAGCGGGTCAAATTTAAGACCGCAAAACACGCTAAAAGAATTTGGGACAAAATCTTGCATATTAGCAAAAGCTCATTTTATAATGCTGAGCTTAGATTATGGAACAACCCAGGTCTCCCGGGTATCTTTTCTGATGGGACAGGGACTCGCTGGATTAGACACGAAATCAATACACTAGGAGATATATATGGAATCAATGGTCTGATAGATTTTGAAAACCTGAAAATAACAAATGGTCTAGCGAATGACATGCACTTCAAATATCGACAACTGAGAGACTTCTTCCATAACAAAATGAAAATAACGGAAGTTCTACAGTCAGATATTTTGGAGTGTATCTACTCTGATAAAACCAAATCACTAATAAAACTGGGATACCAATTTTTAATTAAAGACAAATGTGAAAATACTACCAAAATTGCAGCTAAATGGTCTCGTAAACTAAATCTAGACATAAACAACGCAGATAGGAAATGCCTTAACACATTTAAGTGATATAGTACACTCCTCTAACCTCAGAATGCAACTATATAGGACAATTACTGAGCTGTATTACACGCCACAAAGAATATCCTTATGGACGCAAGGGAATTCACTATCAGATAAATCTAAATGCGCAAAATGTAATATACATGCTGCTGGAATAGAGCACATGCTATTTTCCTGTCCCGCACTCTCTACCTATTGGAATGGAATAACAGACCATCTAAAAATTAATCAGATAACGATACCCGAACTTTCTCCACAGTTGGTCTTATTAGACATTCAAGAGATTAACTGTCTTAACAGGGATCTTATAACGATTCTGCTTGCATGTGCAAGATTAATTATAGCTAGGGCATGGATCTCTAAGGAACCTCCAAATGTAACTGAGTGGCTAGAATTGGTTAGGGAAATCAGAATCATGGAAATCACACTAGCTAAATACAGAGGCCCAAAAGCCCTTGCTAGAAAGGAAAGGATTTGGAAACAATTTTTTGAAATAAAAGAAGTGGGGAGTGTCTGCTAACGCTTTTTCTTGTGAGAAACACTCTGTTGTTTAACAGCCTTTTTTTACTAATTTTTTTTTTTTTAGTTTTTTTTTTCTTTTGAGCACCAAAGTGTTTCTTTACCTCTCCTCTATTTCTCTCTTCTAACTTTTATTCTTTACTATTAAAAATATACCAATGTTAATTCTATGTTAATTCAGACTTATGGAACTTGTATATCTGTACTACTTTGGTTTGTCGTATCTTGCAATAATAAAAACTATCAAAATAAAAAAAAAAAAGGAGAAAAAAAAAGAAAAAAGGATGACTCATTTTATGTAGATGATGATTACTTATTTAACTACTTTTCTGCCGGCTGGCGATAAGGTGTCCTTCTTGCATTGATCACTTCAACATACTGGTCATGAAATATTAGGGTCCCATTGTTTCCAGTCTCTCTGCAGTGCTTACATATACGCCAGCCCAAAGTAGTACAATCTTGATGGAAGGGTATTAAATTGGCCACGGACGTCGCTGGCGCAAAAAGAAATCCTAAAAGGAAACCTACAGACCTTCCTGCTCGTCCTTCTCTTGCTGGTTTCTACTGTTTCAACTGACAGAAGGCAAGGAAGGTTTACACGTATGATGATGTCACTGACTGGTCAGACTGCGAAGAGCACGTGGCCAGTTTCTCAAAATTCTAACTTGAAAGTGTGCACGAAGGCTGCAAATACAATAAGTTCCATAGGCCATAGATAATTCAGCACCCCCAAAATTCTTCAGGGAAATGCTTTTAAATAAAGCTGGATATTTCTTGAAAACTGCAGAAAGTGTCTTACAGAAACTTTGGATGGAATGTTCTACTTTGGAAAGACGAGAAACAACCGCTGACCTGAAATGCAGCCCTGAAGACGTTCACTCGTTCTTGCTGTCAAACCCTTGACAGAATGCCAAGTTTGACTTTATAAATGTTTCGAGAGAACACGTTCCGCAAACTCTTCCAGACAGATTCATCTTCCTAAATTTCTCCCGGCGGAAAAAAAATGCTATATTTGATGATGGATCGTCCCATTATGTTATGAAGCAGAAAGGCAAAAAATACTAATGCTGGCGCTGCCAGGCGCGGGATAATACAGACACGATACAGAACACGCTCTACTGAACCAAACACTCCAACACGTAAACATGTTATTAGCTACATTTGAAAAAGTGAACGAATGGGAAATCCAAAGTTGAAGCAATTAGAGGGTCTGAGCACGACTGCTTCAGCATCAACTCCTTTCACAAATGAAGCTTCAAGGGCGAGCAGCAGGCACAGAATATGGAACTGAAGAGGAGATTGATTGCCACCGTGTGAAGCAGGCGAGCAGGTGGCTAACGTAAAGCATGACAATTAATGGCACTTTCCTATATTTAACGTAAGGATGATTTGTAGAATGACCTTTTTCCGCCTCACTAATGAAAGCCATTAAAGTTAATGCAGATTGAAGAGAGCACGGGGCACAGCCGTACATCAGACACATTAAAATGCTCTGAACAGGCCAATGTACCAGTGTGTGACTGCAGGGGCTCCTGGAATCCCAGGAAACGGCCAGGTGTCACATCCAGCTACACAACACAGGATTGCATTGTGGCTTATGCATGCGACAATTACACCCAGGCATACTGATGTGAGGGACTCGGCACATGATGAGGAAAGAAGAATGAGGGAAGTGGGCACTGATGATAAGGTGGAGGAAGACTTACAAATGTGGGGAGAGGTATGCTAGAGCAGCTTATGAAACCTGAGGAAGAGGTGGATGCTGGGCAGACTGAGCCACAGGAGGGGTCGAACCACGGGGAATGATGACTGTGGTGGAAACTGGGTTTGTTTCGGAGCCGTCTGAGGGATTGAACCATGGGGAACGATGGCTGTGGTGGGGAGTGGGTATGTTTTGGAGCCGCCGGAGGGTTCGAACCACGGGGAATGATGGCTGTGGTGGAAACTGGGTATGTTTCGGAGGCGTCGGAGGGATCGAACCATGGGGAACAATGGCTGTGGTGGGGCGTGGGTATGTTTCGGAGCCACCGGAGGGCTCGAACCACGGGGAACGAGGGCTGTGGTGGGGAGTGGGTACGTTTCGGAGTCGCCACAGGGATAAAGCCACGGGGAACGACGGCTGTGGTGGGGCGTGGGTATGTTTTACCGAAAGAGAGGAGAACACTAGAACAGCTGCTATACCCCTGACATCGATAACTGTGAAAGAGATGATCCAAACTGCAGAATACTGACTCTCTTATGTCACATGTGTATTACTGTGCCAATGGTGGGGGAGGTCCGGGGGAAGCGTTGAATTTACTTTACGTAATGTTTACAGTTGAAACTGATTACTGCCATCTGCATTGGGCATACAAACTCAATAAAGATATATTACAAAATCCCCCAAAAAACATATGCAACAACTACTTACTGGTCATCTTCATTATTCTGTGGCAAGTTCTTCCTCTGCGTGGTCATCCTGGATTTTTCACCTTTTGCTGGACTCTATATTTTTGCTGGCCTTAGAACAATGTGAACTTTACCCCTGCTAACCAGTAGTAATGTGCCTTTGCTCCCCGTCAACCATGATTAAATTGGCTTATTGCTAATTTAACTTACCTGTAAGTCCATAATGTATGGTGTACAAAGTGCACTCAGGGCCTGGAAGTTAACTGCCACTTGTGGACGCCAGCCCCTATTATGCCATCCAATATAGTGGCTGTGCAAACATGGATTCAGGCCTACCATGTGTAGCCTGACTATTGCAGTGTAAACGTACACTGTGACCTGTCAAAATAAACCCTTTTTGATAGGTAAAAACCTCCCTTTTAAATATTAATATGCTACCTCAATGCAAGCGCAGTAGCTCAGAAGGTAAGGTCAATGATATTTAAGAGTGGGGCATCCTGTAACAAACAATCCTTAGGTGAGAGGCAACTGGTCCTTTCTATAGAATGTATGTACTTAGATATAAGGATTGTGACATCGAATATTGTACTGTTGTGTACAATAGAAAATTCAATAAAGAACATTTTGACAAAGTAAAGTGGGAAATGTAGAAAGCTAATGGTACCATGTCCCTTCAATGATAAGTCCCTGAAAGCTATTTTCACTATGGCCGGCACAGTAGTCTTATGTAGAAAATCAGAGTACAGATTAAAATACTAATACTCTGCCTCAGGAATGGGACCAAATAGAAAATTAAACCCCTTTTTCAATAGTTATTAAAATCCAACTTAATGGTGTCACTGCATTTTTAATAAATATGAAGGAAAAGTAACTGTTACCTGCATGAATTGTAAAAAGACTAATTAGCATCAGCGTCTGCCAGCTCTCAGCCTGTGCGTAGCATCAAATAGATGCAAAAAGAAGTGAATGTCTCCGAACAGCAGACAATAAGCTGACCTGACTGGACAGAGACAACTCTGAACGCCAAAGAATATTAAGGGCCGTGGCCATCCTTTTTTTACACTACAGTATTGAATCCTGCATGACAGATCTGTGAGCCACATGTAACATTTAGGGCACACTCGAGAGGGAGAGAACAGAATGCAAAGATAATTCTTGCACACCCACTGTATGATTGCAGGAAGATCCTGCTTCTGTCCTACCAGACTTCTATCTCTAGGTTTGCTGTGGGTACAGTGCCAGGCTCAAATTAGATGTCAGTGTTATATGTGGGAGGACACTAGGATTACTATAGTACAATTCCCATACATATCCCCAGCTCCCAGAGCCCAATTTTAGTATGGTTGAAGACTTTTGCCATCTTGAAAATGTCTTTAGACATGGCATTTTGGGCTTGTATGCTATAAGGCAAACAGGAGCTACTGCAAATGTGTGTAGAATTAACCCTAGGAACGTTTACCCCATTGGTCGGGGCGTGTTCAGAAATAATTCTCACCAACTAGCTAGTGCCAGGCATAAAAGTGGCACCTCCAGGCACCCACATCAGAAAACTTTCTGAACCTGCAGAAGATCAGAGGCAGTCTGGCCCTGCTGTTTGTGAGCTGAGAGGCCCCCTGAATGACTGGTCCTGCACCGTAAAAGGTGGACTCCAAGTTTCAGTCCACTGACGTTCTGTGAGGCTACAGGAAGACAACAAGCTAGAATAGGCCTTTTCTTGGCCATCTTATAGTGGCAAGTGGACCTGGACAGGATCATATTGTTGCCCTCTGCCTAACCCCCAGGGGAACTCTAAGTGCCACCCTGAAGTCCTGTGGAGTTTAGAAGTGTACTCCTGTTGTGGATTGGGGCTTGAACAACCAAGTCAGAAGGTAAAGTATTTGACCAGGATGAACTTGGTTGGTGTATCCGACACAGAATCCATCATGTTCAGCCTCAAATTGTACCAATGTCCCGGTCTACTGCAACAATTGACTAATATTGGTGCTTTGTGCTTTCTGGCAATATTTCTAGACCAGACCAACAATATGGAGGTGTTCATTCAGAATGGCAATTGATAGCGGAACTCAATCACCTACAGGACCCATTGATCTTATATGCGAGTCTTCCAGTGAGCAACAGAACCATGCAACCTAGCCCCCTCTGGTCATGCAGGCAGACCAGCATAGTTAGGACCTATGGGGATATTGCTTAAAGAGAGCAGGAGGTAATCAGGATTTGACAATCACAGTAGGACATGACCACCGGCTCATCCACAAAGAGCCATCTGCCATAACCTGCCTGTTGGAGCTGTTGTTGCCTTGCCAAAAAACAAGAATGACCTCTGACAGGCAGCAACGCTTGTCTTGGGTCACTTGCTTCATTAAATCATCCAGCTGTGGTCCAAACAACTTAGGCCCAAAAAGGGTACGTGAGAAATGAGAGGCGTCTAAGATGTGCCCAGTTTCCAATTCGCCATTCAGCTTATGCCTGCGATCAGAGATGACAGCCCATAATAACGTAGCATCATAACTGTACGCTGAAGGGACGCGGTCGAAGATAGGTTTGGGAAGTGGACAGGTTGGCACCGGTCTTCCGTGGGGCCAATAAAAGAAACCCAAAGGAAAGGCTTCAATCTCACTTTGGGGCGTCCCAATTGTTTAAGTCCTATTAATGTATTATTTGCCACCATCTTGTTTCTGAAATGCACGACGACGCAGTCATTTTTATACACTTTGGGAGTAGTGCCTACCCAGGCAACTCTATGGACATGGATTAGATGTTCATGAGAGATCCCTGAGCCACCTAAGCTCTTTTTTACCCAATGCACTGCTTTATTTTTTTAGTCGCGTATGGTCTTCTTTTGAGTCATTCTTTAGTGGGGTACACCTTTCAGAACCAAAACAAGGGGAGCAGCTTGAGGGGGTAATTGTAGAACTGTGTGGTTTATTCATCCCTGGAAGGACTCCTGGGAGGTTCTTGGATTAACATCCTGATTAGCCTTTTTTGCCAAATTACCAGCCCCGTTTTTGTTTTTTGAAGCTGTGGTGCTATTAAACCTTCCTTGACTAACCCCTCCCCATGACATACTATTTTCCCCCTGTTTAATGTCATAGAAGGAATATCTATGAGGCAAGTTTCTTTCGCTTGTAATTGATTTTGTACTGCAATAGGCGGTCCAGGCAACGAATGCCCTTTCTTGATAATACAATTGAAATTGAAAAGCTGTTTTACTATTTTTACTAGACAGCCCATTATGTGTTTTAAAACACTTGTTAAAAGGTTTGCAATGCACGAACCAATCACCTCCAATAAGGGAGACTCAATATCTCCATCGATGGTGAAATTCGCACTGTCTGTATCATTCCTGAGGGCATGTAGGCAAGTCTGGGCAGCAAGGCACTGTTGTTTTTAAATTTAGAACCACCCTCTATTCTTTTCCTCTATCCTCCCTTATGCTTTCGACTTCCCGCAATATCCAAGGTTTGGTTGGGGAGTTGAGTGTGAATTGTGGGACTACCGGGCACTGCTGGACAGCGGAATTACATTTTCTAACTGGTCATGGCAATTTAGACCTATAGGTCAATGAGAATAAAAACTAAGACAATCTGTTGCTATAACAGTAAAAAAAGCTTTGATTACACAGATATAGATATTCATTGTGTATGAATATACGTGAAGTTGCCACATTGCTTGGTTAGACAAATAGGCAAGTGTTTAAAACAAGCATTTTCAATGCAATAGGTCTCGCAGTTGTGAGAGTTTGCGCTATTGGCATTGCCTTTTATTCACTTGTTGGTTTTTAAAACATAAATAAAAGGCATTGCCGTTTACAATGCCAATAGCGCATACTCTCACCACTGCGAGACCTATTGCATTGCAAATGCTTGTTTTCAACTGCTACAGCATAAAATATAAATATATATATTTATAGATGCACACAATAAAGTGAGTTTCCTGGAAGCTGCATGCAGACGGACTATTAACATTTTAACAACCATCGAAAACCCTATGATGCAAAGCAGCAGGAATGAGCCACAGAAGAAATGCGAGCAGAGCTGAGAGTCAACAGACAACAGACACAGGAAAACAACGATTATGGGAGCCAGTTCATACGATGCAACCCTTACTTTGACTTGGATGTGCAGCAGAAGGGTCCCGGAGCACGCTCAGTCTGAAACTGCACAGGTTCGCAGGTTCAGCTAAAAAAGGTGCGGTTGAAAATGATTTTCAGAATGTGGTGAAAGCAACAAGCTGTCTGCCAGGTTCACAGGCCTGAAGAAGAGAACTGGCATAATCTTAGCTACCATCTGCTCCAGGTGGGGTCACAAGATATTGCTAATTAGAACTGGACCTAAAAGCTGGGGAAGATGCAGACAGAAGCAAGCACCCCCTTGTACACTGATGCCAACCCTCTGACAGCCCTGTAGCATGAACAGGGAGAGTTTGGTAACCCAGGGAAAGGATCCTGGTATGAGAATCGGATATTTACATTAAAAGATTGCTTTGAGGAGGGGATTGATTGATACTCTATGAGAAGAATGTGGACTGCAGGTCAATCAGTTTCTGATCTCTGCAGGAATCACCAGAACCAAACATGAGAAATGAGGGAGACACAACAGGGAACCTCAGACACACGAGGTCAAATGAGGGCAGGCGTAGAAAGGTCACCTGGATACAGAGTCCTCCTCTTGATGAGCAGCAATAAATGCCAAGCGCTAAGAGTGGACTGGGTGGGCTTTCTGGATGGACACACTGGGCCAGGAACTGAACAACGCTGAAGGGAAGGCGACTCTGGTAACAAGCAAACAAAAAACAGCTCCACATCCGGGCCGTGCAGGAGACCTGGGAGGGCGAGGGCTGCCCGCGCATGCGCGGTACCTGGAACTTTCGCGTGTCCTGCAGCTCGTGCCCAGTGGCGGCGCGTGCGGCCGGTGCAGGCAGCGCCTGTCCCCTTCCGGGGCTCCCGTGGTGAAGAGGGAGCCCTGGCGCCAGAGAGGAAGTGCGGGAGCTCAAGTCCCGGGTTCCAGGAGGGAGCCCGGGTGAAGAGCGGCAGATAGCAGTGTGGGGCTCCCATGACTGAGGAGAGAGCCTTGCGTCGTGCTGGCAGAACTACAGAGGAGCTGGAGTGCTCCAGAAGCGCGCCGCAGCCAACCGCCGTTTAGGAGGATGGCACCAGAAGAGGAGTTCCCCCCGCAGACCGGGTGAGTGGGGGATTTTCCGTTTGTCCAGTGGTTGTACCGATGAAGGCACAGTGTCCAGGTTTATTTCCTGAGCGGACCCGCCGTTGCGGACCGCTCCAACGATGGGCCGAGTTTATTTAAAAGCCCCTTTTGGGGGCCAGCAGGCAATTATGTTAAACTGAGCGCGTGTGCGCATGAAAAAAAAGTGAAAGTGAAACTGCATGAGGCTTGCGAGGACAGAAGGGGGACAGGAGTTGTGCACACTGCGTGGCTGTACGTGCGCCTTCAATGCCTGCATTCACCCTGCGCGTGCCCATCTCATGTCTCCCTTCCGAGGCAAGTCAGCAACAATAGATCTAGCTGGCGTCAGCGCCTTCGCACTGCGTCGCCAGGCGAGACCTAAAAAATAAAAACAAATCCAATTTAATTTGATAGCAGCAAAAAAAAAAAACATCAGGTTATGTACTGTTCATAACCTTGACAATAGTATTAAAAAGAAAAGGTTTAGGGACTCAATCAGCCTTTTAGATCTATTGGGGAAATGAAGCTGCCTACTTGTGAAGCCCTCTCGATGCGACACAAGAGACAGAGCGAAGTGCCATAAGAAAGGAAGGCAGGCAAGCCTAAACTCGCGCAGAGCACACTCTGACGCACACTAGAACTGAGATGGCCATGAAGCGCACTGTACAAAGATCACAAGTGCACAGAATCTGAGTAGCATTTTGATTCAGCTCCCTTAGTAGCCCTGAAGCAGAGTTACTAAAAGGGAACTAAGATTACATATTTTCCTTGTGCAAAATGTACGCTGTGTTCTGCAACTTAATGTTGTTGTTAAATCCATAGCCATCACACATAAAATAAGTTTGCACACCCGTTATCAGATGCAGTGATGCTTTGCAGCGTTTCTATTGTTGTTCTAAGTCAAAGGATACCTACAACCTGCATGCTTCTCAGGTGCTTAAGGGGAGCCTGAAGGATCATACTGTCTCAGGGCACGCACCCTTGTTTGACTCCCTCTGATTTTATGAAATGGGAAATAACTAAAACATAGATGACAAATGCATGCATTCAAAGTAGCAATTCTGATGGTTATGGTGGCCTTTTATCCACATTGAAAAGATCCTTAAAACAGAGGAATCGAAGGCAGAAATCCCAAAGATGGAACTATACTGCACAATAATCAGTATATTCAAGCTAGGTATAACCAAGGCCACAGACCCCTTGCCAAAGGCTCATAGGACATAAACACTTCTTTCTTGTTCATTCAGCGGAAGGAATCTAGACACGCTCTCCCCTGGCAACTGCAGCTAGGAGGACCATCAGGTCACATCAACTTTCCTTCAACACAGTGGGCTGGTAGAACCTCAACTAGACTCATGATCTGGAAATAAATCCTCCCCAAAAGTCTCGAAGATCACACAAAGCAACGGAGACCCCTTGTACCCCAGTACTGTGCCTAAAAAGGACACAATGTGCCTCTGTGACAAAAGACACGCAGCATTTCAACCTTCTAACCTCTAAAATGGAGGGAAGCTCGAGAGGTTGGTGGTGAAGTAGATCCATGCATTAACTTTAAGCAAAGGAAAAACCTTGAATTCTAAGATCCCAAGGGATTTTCAACCAAGACATTTAATTCTAATGGAATGACAATTTCACTGTCAAGGTTAGCAATCCTTTTTAAAGTAGGATTATTTACGTAATCTTCCTCATCAGGCGCTTTCTGCAGCAAGAACATAATACTGACAAGAAGGAAAGAGTCACAAGGGGGTAAGGTGCTTTTTTCTACAGCTTCAAAGACATTAAACGTCTATTCCACCAGAAAAGGCGCGCAGCTCCTGCTATAAGAATTATTTCGAGCTCGCGGTCTATTCCCGGGCGCCTCATATGTCAGACAGATTGCATTTCTTTGCGTCAAACCACTCGCTTCCTGAGTTCACAAAAATCAATGGCATCTGTATCTGTCAGACTTTTTCCTCACATACGCAATCAGAATAAATATGTTGCAGAGCTGTTTGAAACAAGTTTTTCCTCGCGATCACAATCTTTTATGTCATCTTTTTATCCTGCTGCCTTGGTATTCACTTCACATCAATCGACAGAGCTCAATTCTGACTTCCGCAGCCACTTCCAAAATTAACTTTAACATGCATACTCCATTTTGAAATGACCCATGCAAGTTAAAATGCTTCGAGGCCACAGATTAACGTTTTAGTACATTAAACAGAATTTAGCAGTCATTCAGCAATTATAAACGGGAGACTACCTCTTCGCCATCAAAACCGCCTCGTTCGCTCTAAAAGCATATTTCCGGAAGGCCACTGATCGTAGATTCTGACGCGAAATTAAATTTAGGATGAGCTAAAATAAATCTGCTGCAGAGTGAAGTCTCAGGATGCTTGTTTCCGGTCCAGGGAAGACATGGCTTGGCAGTTCGGGCTGGACTGTTCCCATGAGGCACAGGGTCAGACTGATTTGCATATAGCCATGTCTGAACTGGGGTGGCCGAGTGAGCTAAAGAATGGTGATGGATTAAACCCAGATCAGTTGACTGGGGGTGAGTGCTTGATTTGCTCAAACGCTCTGTCCATCATCCCCTTTTGTATCGCTTTGTTCGCCCTAAGTGTGGCAGGGTATGCTCAGACGTGAGTCCCTTGCTCACTTGGTCACTGGATTCAAGATAGCCTGGCGGATGAGGATTATGAATCCGAAACCGGTCCCAGGATGCTTGTTTCCGGTCCAGGGAAGACATGGCTTGGCAGTTCGGGCTGGACTGTTCCCATGAGGCACAGGGTCAGACTGATTTGCATATAGCCATGTCTGAACTGGGGTGGCCGAGTGAGTTAAAGAATGGTGATGGATTAAACCCAGATCAGTTGACTGGGGTGCGTGTTTGATTTGCTCAAACGCTCCATCCATCATCCCCTTTTGTATAGCTTTGTTCGCCCTAAGTGTGGCAGGGTATGCTCAGACGCGAGTCCCTTGCTCACTTGGCCACTGGATTCAAGATAGCCTGGCTGATGAGGATTATGAATCCGAAACCGGTCCCAGGATGCTTGTTTCCGGTCCAGGGAAGACATGGCTTGGCAGTACGGGCTGGACTGTTCCCATGAGGCACAGGGTCAGACTGATTTGCATATAGCCATGTCTGAACTGGGGTGGCCGAGTGAGCTAAAGAATGGTGATGGATTAAACCCAGATCAGTTGACTGGGGGTGAGTGTTTGATTTGCTCAAACGCTCCATCCATCATCCCCTTTTGTATCGCAGAGTGAAGTCTGGGCAGAGCAATGAAAACCCTAACTACTTTTCTGAGGTGGAAATATGCGGCTAGGAGACAGGGTCATAAGGCGATGGAAACGAATTCTTACATTCGACTCTTGGTGGGGATACTTTCACTGGAGTAAGGTGCATTTGAGTATTTGACAATACAAATGGCGCGTATCTACTTCAACTGACAACAAGTTAACTTCTGTAGGGGAATTATGCAGTAGGCCATCGTGCAGTGGCTAGCAGGGAGGGGGGCTAGATCTGCCCCCGGCGGCACGAGTTTTGGGGGCGGGGCGTGGCCGATGTAATTAAGGGCGTGGCTTAAAAACACATAAGCTAAAAATCTATGCTTGGCATAGTGTGCCGCTAGACTGGTGTGTTACTGCTTCCGTCAGAAATCTATAATACAACCAGAGCTTTAAGTGGGATGAATAAACTGGGGGGTCTCTCAAAGAGGCGTGGCCAGTGTAATTAAGGGCGTGGCTTACAAAAACGTACACAAAAAATCTGTGCTTAGGGTAGTGTGCCTCCGAATTGTATTTTGCGGTTTCAGTCATTGCATCCAAATATATGATACAACTAACATCATACCTACAACAAGTCAGGAGCATTGGCTTTGTCAATGGTTGTTAGTTGCATAAGATAAATAAGTAGCAACTATGGCTTGTATATAATATTGAAAAAGCTTCCAGTCCAGTTAAAGCCTTGGTGTCACCACCACAATGTTGCTACTCCCGAGTTTTAAATAGAGAAGGGAAATCTAGAGAGAAAATTACTCTTTAAAGAATTTCCCTTCCCCATCAATGCTCACCTGGCATGACGTCATGCCGTAACTTCTCCACTAGTGAGAAGTGAGCAGTGTACATCATGTGCCTGCTGTCAATGCAGTCCGGAAAAAAAGGACCGCCTATGCCAGGGCTCAAAACAGAGCTCGATAGAGACCCGTTTCGAGGCCTACTTTAAAAAACTGCCGGTGCTCAGCACCAGTGAGAACCGGACCACTTAAAGCCCTGATTACAAAAAGTATCATTACACGTACAATAAACCAGGACTATTGACTTTGTCAATGGTTGTTAGTTGCATAAGCTAAATAGGCAATAACTATGGCTTCCTTGTATATAATATTGAAAATGCTTCAGTTGTGAAAGAACTATAATGATTCTCTCTGACCTTGCAACAAAGGAAATGTGGGGTCGTACCACTGCAGAGTTAAAAAAAAAAAAAAAAAAAAAATGCCACCCTTGGGATTAAGGCAAAAATGGAGAGCCACATAGGGACCCATCTCTGCACCCGCTTTTTAGGTCTTGCCTACGCAGCGCGCATGCGCTGCATAGGAGACCTTTAGCTGTCGTTCAGCTCTTTTTCGAAGCACATACTCGTGCTTGTGGCGGCATACAGCTTACGGGAGTGCGCAGAGGCGCGCCACAAGCACAAGTATGTGCTGTGAAAAACAGCAGCCTGTGCGCAGAAATACTTGTTAATTAACTTTTTCTTGTGTTTCAGCGCTTGTTTGTTTTGCTTTCTGCGCAAATTGTGCATGCTTGTTTCATACACTCACGAAAGAAAATGTTTTGCTGTACTCACATTCTGCCACTAGCATAGCCTTGCAGTTTAAAAATACGAGCAGTTAAGCTCCATCTACATGCTGACGAGCCGCACCAAATAAAACATTTTCATGGTCTCCACAGGAGGAGCATAAACACGGAGGGCGTTTGTGTTGTGAGAAATAAAATGTCCGTCTAACCACACACACATTATTTATTACAACTTGACCGGTCCCACAATAAGAAGAAATGCTACTCCTAGACCCTGCTACAATACAATTCCAAGAGTGCAGAAATTAGGTTCAATGTAAAATGTATCCTTTTAAAAGGAAGCTTAACGCAATATAACGCCATTCTTTCCACGGTGAGTTTCACTTTTTCAGCCAGCCGTCGTTGAGTAACGCGTCTCAATCTCCCGCCCCCTGGCAGCATGCAAGCCACTTTGTACCCCACTTGTTTGTTGACTGACGGTCTGTTGCAACATCACCGAAGCCGCAGGCATGTCTTGAAAGGGGCCCTTCCACTTTATCATTGAGTTAAAAATACCGATCATATCTGGCAGTGTGCACGCAGAATTCCCCCGCAAATGTAATGCAGGGGTTGTGATGATGTTTTCAGAGCAAATTAGACCGGCAAAACTTGGCCCCCTCTTTTACGCGTCAATACAAGGAAAAAGCGCCGCTACTAGATGAATGCTGCCAGTGCATGGTCGATTAAGATTTCATTAGACCATTGGCATTATGCGGCAACGTTGAACCAACTTATATGACACGAATAGCTGAGCAATGTATTATTTTAATTAACATTCATACAAAAGGTGCCTCACTATAAACAATCAAAAGGTGTCTTAAAAAATCTTAAATATTCATTAGTTATTATTGAAAACCTTATTCAGTAACAAATCATTTTGTCTTGCATGAAAGCACAGAAAGTCAATTTTACTATCAACAGCCCATATAAGTCTCAAAGTGAAATACGGAAGTTCATTCATTGCTGCACAAGGGGTGTTACTACCATTTGTGCAGCAGGTGCAATGGCACCAGGGCCCAGAGCCTTAAAGGGTCCATTGTATCCTGATAATTGCTGTATTTTACAACTCCAACAGCACTCACAGGGGTCATTTTCTATGGCCTCCTTGCTACACTACTGTTCGGCACTTGACAGAAACAAGCCTACTTCTGTACATCTTTTGAGAACAAGCAATGGCATAGCCAATAGGTTTCGCCTTTGGGACCTTATAAGTATTTAGTTATGCAGCACAATATCCTTGGTGCAACAACATTAACTGTTGCATGGCTAAGCACTTATAGGGTCCCAAAGGCGAGACCTATTGGCTATGCCAATGCTTGTTAGAACTGCTGGTGCTTAGCAAGGGCAGGACCCGGCCCACTTAAAGTCCTGACCCTGCCGCTTCCATGGCAGGCAGTGGATAGGCAGGAGCAGAAGGGGACAGGAACGAGAATACAAGGGACTATCAGTGGGCAAACCGTAGCAGTCACAGGCCAGCAGAGTACGAACAAACAGACAATCAGAGGACAGGCAGCTGAGGCGACCAGAGGCCAGGCAGGGTATGAGCCATGGAGGGGGGGCGAGGGGGTGAGGAACAGTCAAGAGAGGCAAAATAGTTAGGGACAGACAGGTTGGACAGGCAGAGCACCTATACAGAGCAGAAAGATTACAAGGCAGTGCTGGGGCATGGCAGGCCCTGCAGTCAGAGGGCAGGAACGGACAGAAAGTGACCCCCTGGGGTCTGGCAGGGGATGGGGCACAAAAGAGGGCAGGCTAGGAGGGAAATGGCAGGGTCATCAGAAAGCAGTCAGGGAATGTGTTAGGGACAGGGTTAGCAAAGCAGATGGACAGTAATAGATGTGGGCAGTGCTTTAAATGGGCCGGTACTCACCAGTACTAAGTACCGGCACTTCTGCATTTTCTACCTGAACTTTTCCATGTCCAAAGAGAGTACCGGTACTCATGGGGTAGCATGCCAAGCTCAGTGAAATTTGGCATGTACAAAAAGAAGCGCGACAGACCTGACGAGTCAGTCCGTTTTCGTGAAGCACTCTGATAATCAAGTGCGAATCTGCCCTCAGTGTGCTAACTGCAGGGCAACCCTATGCATTTATTCAGAGCTGGCAGGAGGTTTGGGAGGGGCCCGAGTCACAATGTGATATCGGACACTTAGGCTCTGTGGAGTCAATAGCGCTGTAGGTGTGTGAGCAGGGCCTGCTAATAGGCATATTGTCACTGTGGGAAATCTAATAAAGGATTCCTGCTGGCATAGCAGAGTATGGCTGCACTTGTTTGAAGTCAGATTGAGGAGGAGGAGGACGGTGCTGATAATGAAACTGTAGCACAGTCGATGGGAATCAAGGTCACTCATGTGGGCAGCAGCCACGGATGGATTGGCTAAGCGCATGGACCCTACCTGAGTGTCACCTGTGGGCTGGTTTAATAGAGGACAACCACTCACAATATCCTACTGGCCACCAAGCCCCCACTATGGCACCTGACTAGGCCACTATGGAATGTGTAGGAGGGCCACAGCACAAAACGATGTGTTTAGAATTAATGAAATGGCATTTATATAGCGCATGGCTACCCGGGAGCATCCCAGCGCTGAACAGTATCTAGAGCAGACAGACACCCTAAGGAAAAAGCCAGGTCTTTCGCTGTTTTCGGAAAGCAAGATGGTTGGATTCTTTGTGAAGATACAGCGGTAGGGTGTTCCAGAGCTTGGCGGCATTATACGAAAAGAGCCGGCCTCCAATTCTGGCTTTCTTGATTCTGGGGACCACTACTAGGTGGAGCTCATCAGAGCGCAATTTTCTGTATGCCTTATAGGGGTGAATCATGGCTGTGTTGATCAGTGGCACGCTCCCTTGCAGAGACTTTTGGACAACGCAAAGGGCCTTAAAGCTGATTCTCTCCTGCACTGGAAGCCAATGGAGAGAGTGTAGCGCGGGCCTTGTTGAATAACGACTGGGGACCCCCATCCGGAAATCTTGCTGCACAGTTTTGTACAGTTTGAAGTTTCGCGACCACTGAGTTTGGGGCACCTAAATATAGAGTGTTGTCATAGTCTATCCTTGAGAGACTTAGTGCTTGAATTAGCAGTTTTTTTGCCTGAAAGGGAAGGAGGGGAAACACTTTGCGGGACATTCTAAGCAAGCCATAGCATGAAGCAGCAGTCTTCCTGGCCTGAGCTTTGAAGGTGAGGTCCTGGTCCAGCCAGATGCCCAGGCTTTTTATCTCAGTTTTTGGGCCTGGCGCCAGGCCCATGCATGCTGGCCACATAGTGCATGATTTGAAGCTTAAAGGGTTGCTGAGAATCATGAGCTCCGGTTTCTCACGTTAACATTTAAATGTGACAGACTCATCCACTTGGCAACTTCCTCGCGACAGGAGTGGAGGCCATTAGACATCTGGTCTGCATGGTTCAACGCTACAACCAGCTGTGTGTCATCAACGTATGTCAGTATGTGGATCCTGAAGGGGGCTGAAATATCTGCCAACGGGGACATAAAGACATCAAAAAGAGTACGGACTCAGTGATGAGCCCTGGGGAACTCCACACCGTAGGGAAATTGGTTTTGAGGTGGTATCGCCTTCAAATACTTGGAAGAATCTTTCTTCTAGAAAAGATTGCAGCCATAATAAAGCTGTACCAGTTACTCCAGCGCTCCTGAGATGGTGAACCAGAATGCGATGGTTCACCGTATCGAAGGCCGCGCTAAGGTCGAGGAGGATTACGGCTGAAGACCTCCTGAATTAAGAATCTTTCTAGATTCTTCCACCACAGCCAACAAGGCAGTTTCAGTGCCCTGGCGAGGGCGGTACCCCGTTTGAGAGGGGTGGAGCGGATCATGGGACTCAAGGAAGGCGGAGAGCGTGTGGTTGACATATTTCTCCAGGATCTTACTGATTCGAGGGAGGAGAGAGATGGGGCGATAATTGCCCAAGTCGGCAGGATCGAAATTGTTTTTTTTAGCTACGCTTTCACCATTGCCCTTTTCCACTTAAGAGTAGCTTTTTTACAATAAGGAAGGTTTCTATAGGGAAATTAGCAGCTAATGAGATCTTTTCCTCGTAGTAGGAAGCCTGGGCTTTTTTTTTTATTTCTGCCTTATATGTACCAATGGCCACCCTATATTCCAGCTTCTTATAGAGTAAGAAATCTCTCCTCCAAATCCTTTCCATTTTTTTGCAATGCTGTTTTAAGGTCAGTAATTTGGGGGAGAACCAGGAGGACTTGTTAGCTCCACCTTTATTTTGGATCGATTTTTTAGGGAGAACCACATTCAGTGATCCCTCAATCCAGTTGCAGAATCTATCATTGGCTACGACTGGGTTAGAGCCAAAATTCAGCCTGGTCTTTCCAAGCTCTTGGGCCCACTAGTCTAGAGGGAGTTTAAGCCAAGGACGAGTTATGGTACGTAGAGGCTGGGTTTGTGATATGGTGATTATTGGGGACCAGTGAAAGGAGATCAGAAAATGATCTGACCACGGGAGGGGAATGGGATCTTTCCCTTTTAAATCCCCTACATTAGAGAAAATGGGGTCAAGGAGGTGCCCTTAACATGAGTCGCTTGCAGAATCTTCTGTAGCACCCTTAGAGGTGGGGAGCAGAGACGAGTGAGAGGACAGTTTTGTGGCTGTAGTTTTGGGCCGTCTCCCCCTTACCAGACCTCACAAGCAGTGCTATTCCGCATTCCTCAATGCCATTCTGTCACACTGTGCCTTAATAGATGTGGTTGGGTGGAGCAGGTGTTCCTCTGGTCATTAGGCCATTCAGAACTAGGCTCCTGTGGGACAGGGGCTCGGTAGATGGAACAGCTAAACACAAAAGCAGTGTATTTGCAGTACTCCTTTGCCAAGCACACCTCGCACCGAGGCCATGGCAGGCGGGAGAGAAGAGAGTGTGAGGAGACTGAGAAGCCACACAGGGAGGCCAGGCCAGGTGTAGTGGCCCTAGGGCCGCTCAGCAGCCTAATTTTGTGTTTTTCCCAGGCTCCCTCCCAGGCAGGAGCCTAACATTCATCCCGTGGTAGGCGGGGAGTACAGGTACTATTCCAGAGGCCTTCGGAGAGGCCAGGCTTGGCTCTACCTTTGGGGCCGTTCACACGTCAGCACTAATGGGATAGCCCAGTGAGAAGCAATTTGTTTCAGCTGACCTCTCTGCCAGGCCATCGCATTCAAGCCAAGGTGGGTGTGAGAGTGTGCAAAGGCTCAGAGACCTCACTGGGAGACCAGGTGAGGTGTTGGCGCCATTGGAACATTTTAAGCTCGACCTCAATTTCAAGAATTAGGTTACCTGTTCCGTTTTTCAAACTCCAACAAAAGTACTTGCCGAAAAGATCTGTGCTTTATCTAATATCAGTTTTGACTCCTCATTAGCACAAAGGGTTCATGTGCTTGCTGCAAAACACAACATACTGATCGCAGATTTGTATTTTATGTACATAGGCATGTGTGTTACTAGTTTTGTACACTAATTAAATCTCAATCAAATTAAATGAGTGCCCCTGGCCGGGTCCCTTAGCACTTCCCGTAGCCCCACCCCCTAACAACCCTCGCCTAAGCCCCACCCCCTTATCCACATCTAAATATAGTGAGTACCTGCACTTATTTTTTCCATTTAAAGCACTGGATGTGGGGGAGTATAGGATGATAAGGGGGAGGTAGGCAACAGGCATGGATAGAAAAGGCAGTATAAGGGTACGATGGGAGCAGGCATGGAAGGAGAGGACAGTCAGAGCACCAAGGGAACAGACATGGAAAGAAAGGGCAGTCTTAGGGCATGAAAGGAGCAAGCATGGAGAGAAGGGGCAGTCAATGGGTTCGTACAGAGCAGACATGGACTGAAGGGGCAGTTTGAGGGCACAAAGGGGACAGGCATGATCCGAAAGGGCACTCTTCATGCAGGGCCAGTCACAAGACAAACAAGGGAGAGATGGGTGTACAAGAGATGCCGTTAGAGGCGGCTCAGGTTGCAGTGGTACAGCTCCCTGGAGGAAGGAGCGAACAATGGTTGCAATGGCGGCAGCGGCTCCTGTATGAGGGCGCTGGGGGCTGCCCTCCCCACTCCTTTTATGTCTTCGTATTTTAAACGTATTCAAATAAACAGCAGTAAAACGATTGAGATCCAAAAAGTAGGAATTTAATAATTTGGCATTTTTTGAGGGCCTTCTGCGCCTGCCTGAGAATGTGCCTGATTGAGCACTGCTAGGGCTTACCCACGCACAGCCCTTGTATTTTCTCGAAGCGCTGTGACATTAGTCTTAGTTCTCCACCTTCCCCCAGAGTGCAGCTTAAAAACAGCCTTGGGCGTTTTGCTTGCAAGCCCGGGCTGTACAAGTCTGCATGCCACTCAGCAGTAACTCCACCCTTTCCCATCTCCCCACAGGGTGAGGTGTGGCACAAGCTTCACTGACCACACCCACCCTGTGAGGTGATGGGAAAGGGGGGACTTAGGAAGCATGCGAAAGACGCCACAAACATATTTCATGAGTCTGTGGTGTCAGGTGACCTTTTATGCAGTGTATGGAGCCCCTTTTAATAATCGGTACGACTACGAGCACGCACATGAATCCTAGATTCGATCCTAGATTCGATCGTGCTGTGGTGACGTGGGTTGACCTTTCCCAGCAACATGACCAGGGCTCAAGTCAGGGTACCACGCGGGTGGACGGCGTCCCCCCACTTATTTTACCGGGGGGACGCGATTCCCCCCTGCCAAACAGCTGGACTTCACTCTTTGGCCTCTCTGGGATGAGGAGCTCGGCACCTTTCATGACGTCACTACCTGTCGTGACGTCACTTCCGGTGACAGCGTCCCCACCCACTTCTTTTTTTACGACTTGTGCCCTGAACATGACCAGATCAGCAGCTGATTCTAAAACAACTACATTGGGAGAATAAGGTAACAAAAAACTGGCCCTGCTCGTCTCTTTTCATTCCCTTCCTAACTGCTGCTCTCGGTTCTATGAAGCAACAATGGGATCAGCGCTAAAATGTTAACTGCCACAACTACATGTGGTTGTTTTTATCTCCAGTGCACGTTATATATGTTTATTGTTTGGACAGTGGGACATCTAGAGGGAAACTGCTGGGAGAATAAAACCAGCACTAGCAAAGCCACGAAGTGTACTTGGTTACTCAATGAGTAATGTGTTTCGCGTGTTTCTGTAAATGGGTGAGTTATTGAATGTGCAGGATTGACTGAGTGGGTAGGTAAATCTCGTGAATGGCTATATGAATTGGGTGAATGATTAGTGAAGCTCGATGTGCATGGGTGAATGTGTGTGGGTAAGTTATTGTTCTAAGATGGGTGAAAGTGAATGATTTGTTGAATGTGTATAAGTTAGTGTGTTAAATGTGTAGGTTAGTGAATGATCTGGAGTAGTTGAGTAAGTAACCAAGCGGATGACTAGGCATGAAAGGGTGGGTAGACGAAAGGTCATTAAAAAAACATGAATTGACTGATATACAACGTGCTGCCTACAATAATATATTTTTATGAATGAAAGTACAACAGTGAGTGGGTGAAGCAGAGTGAATTAGGGAAATTAGTGGTGTGATAGATGAAAATGCTTGATTGAGTGTGTGAATGTGTACAAGTACGAGGGTGAATGGCAGAATGGGTGAGTGTGGGGATGGGAGTGGATGGTTCTGTGAGGGAATGAGTGTATGGGTGGAGGGATGAATGTGAGTTGATGAGAAATTCTGCGAAGCATAAGCTGGTAATACTGGTGAAGGTTTGAAGGGAATCTAATCAGTCACAAGAATCTTGCCTCCTAGCTGAGTCTGAAGGCTCATCTGACTTCTGTATTCACTAAGACTTCTGACAAGGCTGATGATCTGTATTGGACCCTATTGTTTGAACTTCAGCTCTCTATTCAGTCTTTCATCCTTTTAAGGTCAATAAAAAGAATATTATCGAGGGGGTAAACATGAATATCTGTGTTTACCTTCCTGGCTCACCACTCTTTGCAGTCACCAGCCGCACTGGGTTGCGCAGTGCTAAAGACAACTGCAAGACCACCGCTTGCCAGCTATGGTAATCCTGGACCCACCTGTTGATACTGGCCAAGGCCTCGAGCTCTGCGGCCGTTAGGCTGGGGCAGTCCTCCTCCTCAGGCTAGCTGGCTTTTCCTGTCACCATTTTCTATTTTTTCATCACAGTGAGTGTGAGTGGTCGGGGCGGCGAACGCAGTGCAAAGCGATACCCCGCAAAACTTAATGGGAGCGCATCTGCATGGGGCAGCGATGGAGGACGCGAGTGCGTGGCAGCCTCCAGGGAAAGGAGCGGATGCATTGAGGACTCACCCCGTAGCTGATTCCCGGGATACTGGAGCCCGCTACAAACATGATGAGCAGACGCGGGGATAGAAGCTGATAAGGCACTCCCAAGGGTAAATCAATAGCAGTTTAGAAACAAAAGTCAAATATGAGAGAGATGTAAGGCATTATATGTGAATGGAAATTACTCTAAAAACAGTACCATGTCTAATTATCATCTGATCTTCCAATAAATATTCAAGAAACTAAAGCAGAAAGGCAAATTACTTGGGACCAAGGGACTTGAAATGAGCCCTCTGGCCTGAGTGCAACGCCTCGAGTGAGAAACTAAGCTGAGCTGCTTTAACTGAGGGGATCGACAGGGTAATGCCCACTCCTTCCAACCAGACGTACTTGGTGATCGTTCTATTACTACAATATAATTCAGCTCAACGAAGCCCTATGAAGAGGCTATTAGCAAAGTGTGGTCCTAAACTAAACTCTCTTTAAATAATTTTGGTTGTAGAACTAGGGACCTGTGGTATACTGATGATAGTGTAAGCCAATTAGACTCTCAGAGGGTTTTAATACTGTGCATTTTTTGTTTTTGATACAAGACCATCCAATCAATCCCAGTTCTTCCTGAGCTAGCCCAATTTGAAGCATAAAGACACGTCCGAGTAGTAAGAGCTTCTTCCGATTAAGACGCACCTCTTATAGAAATTAACACTCTTTGAAGTTGCTTAATGTTTGCTATGCTGTTATAGATGTTAAATATGTTTCTGTTATCTCTAAAATGGTTCAAGTCCCTCTGATTTTGAATCAAAAAGGCTTTTTACCATATCAGGTCACCCGCACCAGAGTTATTTAGAACTGGGCATTTAGAAAATCCTGTGAGAGAATCCAGAGCATGAAAAACTTGCCAAATTCAAGAATTATTACTCGCACAAGAAGCTGGATTTTCAAGCTCCGCATGAATAATAAAATAACAGCCTGCTAGCGTTACATAAGATAAAGTTGAGAGTTGCAGCGCCCCGGTCTGAGATAGCAATGCGCTCTCAAATAAACAAGCTCTGGTCACAACATTAAGGCTTTTCAAAAACCTGTACATAGGGTTAATCTGTGAGAGCTTTCAGATTCTGGATCCTCCTCCAACAGTTGCAGCTTGTATTCCCCCATTTGTACTGCTAGCCACACCCAACGGATGTATGACATTACAACGCATGCTTTTACATCGCATGCTTTTACAACGCGAGTTTTACAACGCATACCATTACAACGCATAGTGCTTTGGGGCGCTGGATAGTGAATAGTTTAATTTACTATTCCAACTCCAGTCCCCGTGGATAGTAAGGAAGGTGTTGGATAGTAAATTAAATCTATTCCCTATCCTAGAGCGCCCCCCAGCGCAATGCGTTGTAATGGTTTGCGTTGTAAATACCGTGTTGTAAAAGCACTACGTTGTAAAAGTTGCGTTGTAAGTGTTGTTCACCACACCTAACACAGAGGTAATCTCCAGAAATGTCAACTCTTCCCACTAAGATACAACTGCATTTCATACAACAGCATTAGCCTCTCCTGAGGCAGAGTGACTGGCAGAGTTTCTTATCTCTTAAAAGGAAGATGCTGGTGCTTGGGCTACTCCTTTCAGAAAGGGGAAATGTCAGCACAAATGGCATGGATTTCGGCCTGCATTAATCAGTAATTTCAGTTGCTTTGTTAATCAGCCGCTAGCTTTATAATAAGGCGCCCAGAACATTGTAACTTACTTTGCTCGTTTCAACTGGTTAGCGGTTACAGCAGCTTGGACTAAAGAAAGAAGACCACATACTGTATGGTATTTTATGGAATCAGTTCGAAATGTATCCTCACCAGAGTTAAAGCACAACTCCCATCGACTTAGGCAGTGCTCATTGATATATTAAGACTATCACTGACTGACATAAAAGAGAGCCAAAAAAAGAGATACTAGTACAGTCACGGTATCCATGGGGAGCGACTAAGAGACAATCCAAAGGTTCACAATCCTGCATCACGATCTCAGCCTATGAAGGAAGATTAGAAAATAAAACACCACACAAAACATCAGAGTCGTCTAGGTGGTGGACAACTTTTTACAGCTAAAACCCTTGAAAGGAACTCCGCCCAGCTCACACTGATTAAGTTGAGGTGGATTGTTTCACCCTAACATCCTCAATATTAGCAAGATATTTAGCTTTAACACTCATTGCCAGTTTTCATCTGAATTGTCTCTAAAGAGCAAATACATTCGCTCACCTGCCCACCTAAAAACCACAGCTTATCCGGTAATCATCTTCAGACTAGGTTTCGGTAAAGCAATGGCATAGGTGGGGTGGGAGGGCGATCCCCAGGCGGCACGAGATTTGGGGGAGGGGGCCTCCCCCACTCTTACCTGCCGTCTCGGGGCAGCAATAGCAAGTACCCCCGCTCTGCAATGCATGTGCCGCGGACCGGCAAATGGAGAAAACTTGGCAGCACCCCCGCTCTTCACTGCGACCGCCACAGGGACCGTTACGGGCGGCCAGAGGACTAGCTACGCCACTGTGGTAAAGCTATCTTTGCTGGGCTCCTCAAACCCCCTGTTGGTCCCCTCAAGGTAATTTTCTTTTCAAAGGCCAGACTTCTGTCATCCACCAGAAAATACAACCACATTGCGCCTATTTTGAGGGAACTACACTGGCTGCCACTTAAGCAAGGATTGCATTCAAGATAGTTTGCCTTGCTTACACAGCTATTATTTTGAAAACAACCTCCTCAGGTGTTTAAAGAGGACTCAGGAGCTAATATTTTTACACCTGGGCCCGTATTATACATAGGGCTTGCTTTCCCTATTTGAGGTACAGAGCATGTTTCAAAAGGTGCACCTGGAGCAGACTGGGTAGGCGCACCCTATTACGATTAATTTGAACCCTCATGCCAGCTGCGAAGTTGCACTGCCCGGAAGGCAGCACATTCAGATGGAGAGGCTGTTTTCAAGATGCTTTGTGTTTCTCTGTGTAGGCGGCAACCCAGCTGCATTTCAAAGAGGACATTGAGATCCCCCTGCTGATGGAACCAGTGAGTGACTGCACCAGCCTGCAGAAAAATGTCTGGGGAGTCCATGGGATCGTCTTTCCCCCATTCAGGGGACTGCCCTCCAGGGGAGCATTACCAGTACATCACCTTTTTAGCTGTTTCATGGATCTGTAAGTGGAGGTGTCATTGCCTCCACGCCAGTGTCCATAATAGAGCACGGGCGGTTCACAAACTCCTTACAACAAGTATTAAAACAAGTATTAAAAGCCTATCTCATCAGCATGTTTGTACCAATGAATGTTCCAATCTTTAAACAACAAAATATGTTATATTACAGTAATGTCTTTATTGCTATTACTTTTTTAGGCTTTGACGCTCATGCCAGTAAGGGGCTTCACTGTATGACTCGTTTGTTTGTGTATACTCTGATGACTCGTTTGTTGCTACCCTTTGGCAGCAGGTGTCAGTTGTGGAACATGCTCAAATAACCTGCTGACTCTGATGACTCACTCATCTGTTTGTGCTGACTTTGTTTGTGTATACTCTGATGACTCGTTTGTTGCTACCCTTTGGCAGCAGGTGTAAGTTCTGGAACATGCTTGAGGGCACTGCCTTCTGAGACGGCATCTCTATTTAAAAAGGTTGTGTCCTTTCAGCTGCGCTTGATATTCATGCTTGGTTTTGAAAGGAGCTGCCACATCGAGGAGCCAAACAATAAAGAGGTTTTTTCAATTTCAGAGAGATGTTCCGATCTTCCTACAGACGAAGGCTGCAGGTGTTTCCTGACACCGTGCTCTCTAACTGCATGCTCCCAGTCCCCACTCACCTTCTTCAGACGCTCAGTTGGGGTATCCGCCTTCTGTTGCTCGAGCAGAAAATCTTCTGGTGAATTGGGGGAAAAATAGCAGTCCAGTAAGGTGGTGATTGGGGAGGGCATGTGTAGTTCTTCACTAGTGGTTGGTGAATTGAGATCAACCAAACATAGCATGAGACACACACTGGGCACTAACTCCTAGTTTCCCCTCAGTAGAGATTTGTCTTCGGATATATGTGCTTGGTTTGGGAACTTGCAATAATCCTTAAAAAGAACTGTCACAGCTTTTAGTTCAGGAATATCAAGAGCTCTGTGTAATTTTATAAAAGGAACTGAAATTCTGGACTTAACTCTCAGAGTGGAAACAACCAGCATTTTCTTGTTTGAAATGTAAAAACAATTCTTTGTGAAAGTGACTAATCTTTTTCCTTCCAGGTCTCCTTCCCTGTAGCACCCACCCTAACTTCCCTTCCCCCATTTGGCCACATTGATACACTGGTGGACTATAAAATTCAGAGTCGGTGCTGCCAGAAGGAGGGCATCTTCAGAGCATCAATTCCGGAAAACCAGGCATGACAAAGGGATTCCCTCATTTGCATGGAGTCACGCCCTAAATGCAAATGAGGGACTGCTCTGTCACAATAACGCTGGCGCTACATATTTGCCAGAGCTATCAGTATTACAGAAGGAGCCCAGAAGCATCTATGGGTGCCTCACTTAATACCAAAGTGCCCAGAGGGTGCACAAAGTGGACGCGCACACCCGCTGCACCTCTGGGGCACTTTGCCTAATATGGCCCCTGGAAGCACTTAAGCTCAAAACCATCCAGGCACAGAATCAAGCTTTCGAAGGGTCACTCTAGAACTCACTTTCATGACACCAGACCTAATAATCGAGCAAATGCTCCAGTCATTCAGGCTACGACAAAAAATTCACTTCTTCTGTATATCTGAATAACTACACGAACAACTGAACCTGAGAATAACCCACATAGACACTATCCTAACTTTGCCTCTGCAGTTTGTTGTAAGGCACACTAATACCCATGGAGCAGAGGCACAATATAAAACACGGAATAAATAAAAGCTATGTGTGTGCACATTCTTTTCAGTGTAGCTTAGATTTCCAATAAGAAAGTCAGAGACACCTCGGAGCCATGTGAGGTTTACAAATACAGTTGCACAACAAACTGATCATGTATTCTCCCACGGAAAGACACATAATAGGCCCACAACACACCTACTTTTTTTTAATAAACAGTCACCATGTATAGCAAACATAAGACTAGATAAATGTAAGCCCCCACCCCCAGTGCTGCGCGTTTTTTGGATATTTAGGGTAGTTCGCGCTTGGAGCTCTGTAATTGTGACGCAAGGTATCCACGCCAAATTTGCATCCTTTATTTTCCAACATGCTGGGGATTCTAAAGGTACTCAGAATTTGTGGGTATGAGAACATGGCCAAAATATAGCTAAACTTTGAGCTTTGGGGGAAAAATAGGGAAAAAATACTTTGCAAAAAAGTCTGTGTTTTTCCTAAAAATGGCATCAACAAAAGGTTTGCTGTGCTATAGTCACCCTCTGCACAACTTTTAGGAACATGCTAAACTGAATCAAAAAAACTATTTTTTTACCACAGTTTTGAATTTTTCAAAGAGATAGCTAATTTTTCCTACTTTTGGGGTTTTCAACCTACTTCCAGTTTGGGGTAGAAACCGGTGTAAATCCCATGGGTGATCCAGGAAAGATAAAGATTTCTGAAAAGTAGACAACATTCTGAATTCAGCAAGGGAGAGAAATATTTTAAAGGAGGAGGAAAAATGGCCATTTGTGAGAAAGTTTTTATCTGTAACATTTTATCAGGGTGGCTGATTTACAAAAGCAATATACCATTATGTCCAGTAGACTCCTATGGTTGCAGGGGTTTATAATGGGTTTGTAGGTTGTCCAAGATCCTGAGCCAACAACTGAACTACACCATACAACAGTTATCATTGTGCACCGGGTGTAGACTAATTCATATGAGGAAATATGTAGAGTGAAAATAAATCTCTGAATTTGTGGGTACCCATACTAGCATGTGATTCAGAGGGAATTTTTCTAAATAACGTCTTTCTTACACACTGGCTCACATTTATTTGGAAGTCACAAATGCAACGAAATCCAATTGATGATGATAAATGTTTTACTATTTTATGGTCCCACATGTCGACCGATAAAAATCGTACCTCACTTGTGTGGGCAAGCCTAGTGCCTGTGACAGGAAACGGCTCAAAATGCAACATGGACACTTCACATTTTTTCCACTTAAAACTAGATCTTTTTTGCAAGGTGAGTAGCTGTTGAATTTCAGCCCGAGTTCAGTCGGCACCTAGGTAAACCTAGCAAACCTTTAAATTTTTGTATACTAGATACCGAGGGGGAATCCAGGGAGGGATGACTTGCATGGCTCTCACCAGGATTTCTTATTAAAAGCCTTAGCAAAGCTCAAACCCAGACTGAAAACACACATTTCCCTCATATTTCTGTGAGGGTAAATTGCTGGGATCTGTGGGGAGTCAATAATTTTCTACCACCCAGCAATCCACCAAGTCACCTGATAAAAATGATACCTTGCTTGTGTGGGTCTGCCACATACCCTCAACAGGAAAGGGCCCAAAACGCAACACAGACACATCACATTTTTCCACTCAAACCGGATCCTTTTTTGCAATGTCAGTAGCTGTGTATTTTGGGTCCTTGCTCAGCCGGTACCTAGGGAAACTTAGCAAACCTGAACTTTTTTGTAAACTAGACCCCCAGGGGAATACAGGGTGGGGTAATATGGGTGGCTCTCCCAAAGTTTTCTTACTCATAATCTATTGGAAACCTAAATCTTTGACTAAACACACGCCACATTTCTATGAGTAAAAACTTCTGGAATCTGTGGGGAGCCTCATGGTACCTCACCTATGTGGTTAAGCCTAGTTCCTGTTATCACATTTTTCCACTCAAAACTAACCCTTTTCATGCAAAGTGTGTAGCTGTGAATTTTGGGCCCCAGCTAGGCCGGCACCTAAGGAAACCTATCAAACCTGTACATTTTGGATAACTAGACATTTAGGGGAATCCATGGTGGGGGTGACTTGAATGGCTCTCGTCCGGTTTTCTTACCTAGAAGCCTTTGCAAACCTCAAATGTGGACTAAAAAAACTTTTTTCTTACATTTTTATGCAGGAAAGTTCAGGAATCTGAGGGGATCCATAAATTTCGCACCACCCAGAGTTCCCACAAGTCTTCCAATACCAAGGTTATCCCATTTGTGTGAGTGGGCTAAGACCAAGAGAATTTTGCAGATCCCTGTGGCTTCCGGAAGATTATGTCACAAAAATGCAAGGAAAATCAACCTTTGAGGTTTGCATAGCATTGAAGGTAAGAAAAGGTCATGGATCCACGCAAGGCATACCACCCTGAAGTCCCCTCCATGTCTAGTTTTCTAAAACGTTATTAAAAAAAAATAGTCCGGTCATCCAGCAAGCTTTCTACTTTTGCCCAGGGGGCATATTGGGGCCAAACTCCCTCTCTGCCCTCTGGGGAGCCCAATATGCTGGTTTGTCTCCCTTGGGGTGCGAGTAAGGCCTAATGTCAGAGTGCAATGCCCGTGCCACTTTCTTTTGCCCCAAATGAAACATTTCTGGTGACACTTGGGCTTTCTAACCCCCTAAGGGGCAAATTAGGGGCAATTGCTCCAATTGGGACAAGCTTCCTATCTGTCCCGGGGGGTTGGGGGGGGGGGGAGAAAGACACTATTGCTCCTTCTGGGGCGCGGTTATGGCTAGATACCAGGGTAGGCCGCGACATCCTTTTGTTCATTTTGTGTCCTTTTTTAAATCCTTGTTGTCTAGTGGGCTTTCTGCCACCTCCAGGAGCAAATTTGGGGCAAACCCTCTGCCTGCCTATGGAGGCGGAGAGGGCGGAGTGGACAGAAAAACTGGTTTGTCTCCTTTGGGGTAGGGATATGGCCAATGCCGGAGTACAACGCTTGCACCCCATACTTTTCCTCAAATGCAAAATCCCTGGTGACTAGGGGCTTTCTATCCCCCAATGGGGCAGATCAGGGGTAACCTCCCCAATTGGGCTATTGCCCCCACTGGGGCACAGGTATGGATCGGTGCCAAGCAGACCCCTCCTTTTGTTTGTTTTGGCACCATTTTAAAATCCCTGGTATCCACTGGGTTTTCTGCCCACCGGGGCCTGACTGTCTGAATACCCCTTTCTACCTGATAGAGAGGTCAGACAGTCAATGGGGAAGGCGAAGGACACATTCCCCCATTTGGCCCCAAGGTGGGCAGAAGGACTGTCAGCGCATTTATTTTTGGTTGGGGCATGACCATGCACATGTGGGCAGCCCCTACAACTATATATATATAATTTTTACTTCCCTGGTTTTTACTGAGCTTTCTGCCTCCCTGTAGGGCAGATTAAGGGTAAAAACCCCAATACGCCCCTCAGGTGGGAACAGAAACACTGTCTGCTTTGTTTTTGGGTTGGGGGCAAGGCCACGCATGGTGGGCAGTCCCACCCTAAATTAAAATTTTAAAAACCGATTTATCTTCTAGAGAGTATGTAGGTCATTTGGTTACAGTTCATACTGCTCAAGTTGTTTTTTTGTGCTGTACTTCCTGTTTTCCTGTATTGAATAGTCTTGACAAAATGGCTGCTGATATTATAAATGTAATACATGATGTGTCCGGTTCTACCAACACAATGGGATAAACCGGACGGTATTTGGCTGTTGACACAATAAAATGTGTTCTTTAAAAAAAACAGTTTATCCGGTGTCTAACGAGCTTTCTGCCCATCCGGGGGTAAGATAGAGCTAATTTCTCCAATCAGTCCCCCAAGGGAGACAGAAAGATCGTTGCCACGCTTATTTCGGGTATGGGCATGGCCATGCCCATGGAGGAAAGTACCCACCTCTAAAATTTTATACAAAATGGCTTTTCCGGGTGCCTAGTGAGCTTTCTGCTCCCCCACGATAATTGCCCCGGTGAAACGCTTGGGCAGAAAGACACATTTTAAAGGCGGTGGGGGAGCACAAGCCCTTGCTTAAGGGGAGTATCCCATGTCCCATGTCCCGCGGGCCTAGTGGGGGGGATCCCTGTTTGGGGATCACTTTCTAGACTCTGCCCATGCGAAATATGTGTAAAAACAGCGTTAAAAAGAAAAGAAATGTGATAAGCTCCTGGTAGCAATGGCAAAAGCAGCAGACATTTTCTAAAGAAAAATGTGTTAAGTATGAAAACTGCATCAACACAATATTATAGTATGAAAACAAAACAAAAATCTCAAAGTTTGTCAAAAGATAAAAGACTAAATTAGGCAAATTCTCTATAGACCATAGGAGACCTACATTTTTTAAAGATTTTTTTTTTAAAAAACCTAGTACACAGGGATCACAAAAGCAGTTAGCAGCACTGCTCTCTCTCACCAATGCTCAGAGGTGATGGGAAAAGTCAGTCACCTTTCAGGCTGGTTCAATCAAATGCTTAAAAACTTCTAAGATTTCTTCTGGGGTAACTCATCCTACATATCCATGTCCTTTATAACCCTGTGTCCTTAACACCACAGCTAAAATCCAGTTCCTTTGAATAACTGAATCCTTCTTCAAGTGTGCCCTCTTTCCCCCAGAGGAAGTAGATTTGTCTTCCACTTCCTTCCTTAGAGCTTCAGCCAAGAGTCCCAATTTATTCAGAGCAATACCCAAAGAAAGCTTCCACAGTCAGCCAAGCCCTCTTCTGAAGTACCTTCCTGTTGCTTCATGGCAAATGACATCAATTCAGTACAGAAAGACCAATGTTTCAATGTGCAGAGCTCTAAATTTCTACCAACGGGCTTCCTACTAAAAAGAAAAAAAGTCAGCTAAAAACAACCCAAGGTGGTTTTCATCCCATGTCCTCTCGTGTGGTGAGTAGAGACAGCTTGGCTAAGAACAGATCACTATCAAAGGCCTTCCTAACACTAGAGAGCAATTTATCATCAAGATGCCAACTATCTGAGTCCCAGTCGGTTCTTTGTAATGTCCTTCTGCCATCTGAAGGATGTTCCTTTCAAGGGTGTTGGTGAATGAGAAAGAAGGCCAGATATAAAGTACCTCCTATTGTAGAAGGGGACAATAACATTTGTTGAGGCATCCTTCTGGTGAATCACTTTCATGTGGTAAAATTACTGCTGGCAATAAGCACAGTATTAGTAGCTTTCCAATTACAAGAAGTCAAACTGTCTAAAAATGCCAGTATTTATCAATAAAATAGCATCTGCATTTGGCCTGTTCTTTTGAAACATCAAAAACATAACTCAGAGTCACTATCTGAAAAACATACCAGTTATTGCAATGTCCCGCCCCTGGTGGTACAAGAGTTCCACATTCCCCTGTACCCAGAATGAGGAATTTTGGGTTTTGCTTAGGCAGTACTTGCGATGTCTCCTCGAGACATGCTGTATTCAGGGGTATGGGCATGAAGCGCCGCCCACTTTCCACCCATCTTTTTAATTGACTCCTGTTACTGTCTTTTGTACGTTTTGGCTTGTCATTGGTCAATTGGCTTAGTAGTCCCTCCTTAGCATTGTCCTATCTCTTGTTGTAACCTCCCATGAGGACTGTCCCCGTTACATGTGTTGTTACTCTAGATGTTTTAACCACAGCCTCAGAACACTATTTTGTTAAATCACTTACTCGTGCCTGCTGTTCCTGGCAGGACACCCTCACCCACAGCGTTTTGTTTTTTCAACTTAACCAGTGCGGAACACCTCAGTTGTAGTAATAGTGGCTGCACTTTTCTTTTGTTATTTGTGGCTTCCCAAACTCGGCTGCATGCCTTTTTTTCTTTTCTTTTGAAGCAACTGTGGCAACCGCGCTTTTAGCTTAAGTGTTAAAAGCTAAAGTGAGGGTGCCGCCACTGTAACTAAAGAAAATAAATAGGAAAAAAGCGTGTGTGCCATTTCTTTTCTATTTGTTTACTTTTTTAGCAATCGCAGCACCTGCACTTGAGTTTAAGATGTTTAAAGCTAAATCCACTGTAACAAAAGTAAATACACTTTTTTTTAAATTGCAGCAGTAAGCTTTTTTTCTATTTCTTTACTTTTCTTACATTTGTGGCACCCGCGCTTTAGCTTTCAACATCCTAAGGTAAAGCATGGGTGCTGAGATTGCTTAAAAAATGAATAAATAGACAAAAAAAACATTTACAATGCAATAGCTCTGAAAGCATTATTATTAGCAACGCCAATAGCTCAAACTTTCAGTAATGCGACACCTATTTCATTGCAAATGCTTGTTTGGTTTGCACTGCATTGAGATCGGGATGTGTAATCCCAAGATGGGTGCATACTGTAATGACGAAAAGGCCTACAGTTCTGCATCCACTTACTGCAGATTAAAAAATTGCATCTTCGCCCACCCTTACATAAGCGCCAAGAAGCTTTTGGGCGTATGCGCGCTATACAAATTTTAAATAACATAACATAACATAACAATTAACACTGACATTACCATCTGCCAGAGCAGTAAGCTCCGAAATCTACCACCAGCGGTATTTCATCTAAAAATAGACCACTTTTGCATATACATATTTTAAACATAGTCACTATCCTTCTGTTAGAACAATGATACTCAAAGTATAGCCCGCGGGCCGTATGCAGTGCTCCTGACCTTTACATGCGACCCCCTCATCAACAGCAGCAATGAACAGCTGTTTACTTGACTCTGCACTAACATTAAAAAGATGTTAAACAGGCTGCCAAGCATTTATTTAAAGGCTAATTTAAGTTACATAACCGCTTAACTTTAGAAATACCTTCATTTTTAAAGAGATCTTGCAGCAAAAGTGAAAAAGTATGCTAAAGTCTGTACAAATTACAAATAGTGTATTTCATTCACGTGCAGAACTGTTTCACCTTAGTACATCAGATTATATCAGTGCACTGTGAAGTAGTTTTTTTTAAAATAACAGTTTTCAAACATGAGAATATAAAACTTTCATTCTTCACAACAGCCGGACAAAAATACTAATAATGAACTAATAGGCAAGTCGGTTTTTATGTGCTCGCTTTGGGTTGCATGGGTTTCTATTAGATATTAACAGCATTATAGTTTATTAAACCATACACAGGAGGTGTTTTTGTACAGCACACATCCTCAAGTCATGTATTTCAAGGTCCTCGTGTGATAATGAAGAAAAACGAGGGAAAGTAAAATAAAACAATTCACTAGGATCACGCATTTTGGTTAAATGGAGAAGCCTATATTATTCCGAAAGATTCTGGTTTCACATTGTGCAATTCAGACACTAGAAGCATATGCTTCACTTCCCCTACACCCCAACTTACTGCTAACCCTCCTGCCCGAACCTGACTGCCACACTGCTGGCACCAATTTGGCCCTCAATCACATCACAGACCAACGTTGTGGCCCCTGGGAAAATGTTTGCGAGTACCCATGAGTAAGATTTAAGTATTTCCTGCGTGCACAGGACACCCCTTCCATGTGTTCTGTTGTCACACAGCTGTCAAACAACCTACCCTCCTGACTCAAGTTTGTGCGGACAGCACCCGTCAGTTTGGTTGCCAGTTCTCTCTTGCAAACGGTCTCGAGAGCACGTCTTACTTCAGCAAGAAACGCACCAGGAGCACATATTCATTTTTTATATGGATGTTTGTCTCCAAGGGGTCGGGTAAACTAAGAATAAAGGATTGAGAAGAGAAGTAATAAAACAACTTTCTGCCATAAAACCTCAGCAATGATTCCTTTCCCATTTACAGACAAAATCTGGAAAGTAAAATCATGTACTTTAAGACACTTGGCAAAACCTCCTCCCTGCCACCAGGCAGTGTATTGTGTTCAATGGCTCTGACTAGTCTGGGAGAGAGACTCGCTGGTGCCAGTTAGGGTGTCTTAGCACCAGCATCATTAGGTCTGATGTCTGCTTTTGCTGCATAAGGGCTCCGTACCTAGTTTGTTCTTTAACAATAAGGCACAGCTTACAGTGGCACAAATATACTTGACTTTGCCAGTTGAGAGATTTTTTAGAGAGCTGTTCACTGTGAAACTTCATTTAAATAGGCTGAGAACAGCTCTGGAATTAAACTTCAGGTACGGATCAGACTACAGCTAGTGGACTACTGCAAGAACACTTGAGGTCTGGAGCACAGATGGTTAAATGGGCCCCACCAATACAAATTAACCCTGAATCCACCCCGACTCTGACTGCTATACAATGCAGAGCTTGTGGTTAATAGCAGTATGGGAGCAGACGAAATATTTCCAAATAGTCAACAGATACATTGTACTTGGAGATTTTTACATCCGATAGACAAGATAGGGACCAAAAGAGATGAGACAAGCTTCAAAATAATTTTACAACAGTACAAAGGTTCTAAACTCGTGGTTATCTAGCCATATAAGCTGTTTATTTTGAGCCAGTGATTTACAGCACACTATTCGCAACAACAGCAGTAACGATAGACCACCGCATGGTGGAGCTGTATGTGAACTTTAAGATGAGCACAACAAAAGTGTTAATATTTCAATATACATAAAACATGGAAAAAAAATACCGCCACCCATGCCTTTGGGTGGCCTGGATTAGCCCAAATGGTCACACTTGTAGGAGTGTTATGGTTGGTAGGTGGGTACTCTCACTGGCAGAGTTGGCAGCAGCCATGGGTGTTGCCAGCTGCAGTGGCCTACTGAGAAGGGCCCTGGCACTGACGTTTTTAAAATTGAGCTCTGCATATAAGGTCTTTACATAACATGGGAGAACTTCGTTCCAAAAAACAACCAAAACAAAGCGAAACGGTACGGAGCTAGAGTAGGTGGGAAACACACTGAAATGACAGTACACCAAAATGGTACTTTATAGGTGCGTAAAACAGCGGATAATACCCACCCTCAACATGATTACCCGTACAGAGCGATTATCACACACACTACTGGAAGAACATTAAACTGTAGGCCATCAGAAAAAAACGGAACCACTGATAAACGTGTCCTGAGCACACGAATCACTCAAGTTAGGGGCCCTGGATGCTCTTCACAGCAACACCCATCAACCTACGTGTGGGCAGGATAGGTACAGCACTGGCCTGCCAAAGACGTCCACCCTAGTGACCATAACTAGGAGCTGAGCTGAGGTGTGTAAAGAACCATGAGTCTACCGTTCTGAGTTGAAATGGAGTGTTGGCCTGATGTGAAATATCGTAAAATATCATAAGAACAAACAGTTTGCCCCAAAATCGAAAGCCCATTACGTATATACAGAACCAAACCAGGCTGAGAACTCCGGCTAATGGAGCAGAGGAGTGGAAAAAGTAGATGTCAAGTGCAAATTGTAAACAGTGGTTTCTAATGTTTATCTCACATATTTTTCCTGCTAAAATGTAAGTAAAGCCTTAAACAAACAGGGCTTCAAGGAACAAGCATTTGCAATGCAATAGGTCTCGCATTAGGAAAGTTTGAGCTATTGGTATTGTAAATGGCAAAGTTTTTATTTATGTTTCTTTTTTTTAAATAGCTAAATTAATAGCTTCGTCATTTACAATGCCAATAGTTTAATAACTTTCGCAAATGTGATACCTATAGCATTTGTAATGCAATATGTTTTGTATTTACAAACCGCGAGAGGACAAAAAAAAGCTCCGGACCACCGCCTCCTCCCAGGCCTTCAAAAGGGACCTCAAAGTTCTCCTCCTCCAGAGACACCTCCAAAAGTAATTCACGTCCTCTTGCTATTTGTGAGGAAGACTTCCCACTACTGATAATTTCTACTTTCCATGACCATGGAAGTGCCTTCCCAGTGTATGCCTGTGATTGGAGGGTCTGCCTTTTTGCAGTATTTTCCATGTACTGGTGTTCGGTGCCCTTTTGTAACATGCACACACCACTCTGCCCTTGCAACACACGGCTGCTACCTCTCACATGTCTTTGCCTTTGATACTTGCACAAGTGCCACCTTGCCCATGTAACGCTTGTTCCTGAGCCTGAGTGTCTAGCACTTATTGCAGGACTATACCTCTAATCATACTCTGTTTTCTCTTATAACTGCACACTTGTCACTTTCATTTCCTCTTGTGCACTTTTGACTACCTCATGTATTTTGGTTGCTCACAATTTTTACTCAAGTATTTTGTTTGCTCACGATTGTCACTATTACCTTTACTACCCATGTATTCTGGTTGCTCACAATTTTTACTCAAGTATTTTGTTTGCTCACGATTGTCACTATTACCTTTACTACCTCATGTATTTTTGGTTGCTCATAGATTTTACTACCTCATGTATTTTGTTTGCTCACAATTGTCACTATTACCTTATGTAAGTAACGTATGTTTTTGCAACCTGTTCTTTTGTAATGTTTCTCATTATGCTTCATTTCTGTTCCTAATGTGAAGCGCTCTGACGCCTTCGGGTAAAGTCCGCGCTATATAAAAATGCATAAATACATAAATAAATGAATACCGCCTTCGGGTAAAGTCCGCGCTATATAAAAATGCATAAATACATAAATAAATAAATACCACCTTCGGGTAAAGTCCGCGCTATATAAAAATGCATAAATAAATAAATACCGCAAATCAAACATCCTCGTCACTCTGCCGGCCTGCGACCAGGAAGTCAGGCAGGCCGGCACGACAACCGGAAACAGGAAGTAGGAGGGCGGGAGCCTACCCCGCCTCCCACGGAAGAGCCGCGATTGTTTGGAGCACCGGAGCAGGCAGGAGCCTACCCTGCACCCCGGTGCCGAAGGAGGGAAGAAGAGTCCTGCTGCCGGGCCCTGCAGCTGAGGAGAGCCGCCGCACGAAGGAAGCCGGTGAGTGGGTTGCTGACCTGCGGGGGGAGCATGTGTGTGCGCGCGCGCGCGTGCGGGGGGGGGGGGAACGGGCTGTGTATGTGTGTGTGCGTGCGTGTGTGTGTGTGTGTGTATGTGTCTTGGAGTGCGTGTGTATGACTGTGGGGGAGGGTGTGTGTGTGTGAGCGAGTGTCTGTCTGCGCGCGCATGTGTACGGCGCGGGACGCGACGTGCGCGTTCGCGCACACGAATCCAGGAGAAAAAGCTCGTACACCCTCTTGTCCTCCTTCCCCCCAGACTGATCGCTATACGTCTCCAGCTGGACACATGCATCCTTGCAGGATGCATTGCCAGCGAGACCCAAAAAGTAAGGATGCGCAGTTTCTATGTACTGTGTATTACAGAGACAAAGTTGCATTACACCAGTAATGAGCAGCAGACATCTGTCACACTGCATGGCTAAAGCCACCACAGCACCCTTTATGCACGGCCATCGACCATGCTCGCGCCCCACTGCGCCACACCCAGGCTACAGGCACTCAAAATCGGAAATCGTTTGCTTCGACCTCCCTCCTACAAACAACTTTGCTCTCTTTTAACTAATCTTCACAAATTCTGCTGGAGAACCTCAGCTGAATAAATGCCTTTCACATTCTGTGGAGATTTTTCAAACAGTACCACGGAATTGTGGAATCCACAGGCATTTATAAAATGAACCCTCTGAAGCCGCCCAGCACATTTTCGAATCAGAAACACCTACAAAGCTAAATAACTATTTACATAAGGCTATAAAAAGGGCATCTGAGTAAAGTTCTATCTTCCTTGTAAATGTGGTCTGGTTTAGTTTGACTTTTTTTTTGCTGGGACAGAACGACCCTTATGAGGCTTAAAATGGGGAATGCTATTTCTGCATCGCCTTGACTAATATACACGAAATGTGAAACACACCGCATTTTGACTGTTCGATCAAAGAGTTAAGCAGACTCTACGGTCAGGAATGATGGAAGGATTCTCACTGCTCTAGCTGGGGCTTCAGGAGCGGTCCTCGCAAACAGTAAAAGTATCATTTTGAATTGTGTGGGACCTGCAAGGTCGATTCACAGCAGAGTTGACTGCTTTTCATCCTACCAATGTTATTAAAATGAGTACCAGCACCATCTGATAAGTAGAAATAATAACATTTTGAAATGTTATTTAGTATGAGGTGCTGCACTTCTTGCTGTTTTGCCATTCTGTAATAGGTGTCCCAGAGCTGTTGAGCTCAATGATCGTGAAAGTTGGTGTGAATGAATGAATGCTGGCTCGCACAACAGCTGACGTGCAGCTAAACCTATGGAAAGGGTTTGATCCATGAACAGTGTTTTAAGTACTGGGCGTGCCGCGTGCACAGCGTTCGACGTTTACTGCAGTTTTCCAGAACAATGGTTGTAGTATGCACTTGTAATTCGTTATTTCACATTCCTTTACTTCTTTGTAATGGCCATGTATTCTTTATTTGCTTCGTTGTGTAATCCTGCATTCTTTGGAACAGATGGGGGTCTAGAATCCTAGGGTCACAGCAGTTGCCTTGGGATTGCTAGGCCTACACCAGGTGGTTTTGAGTTTGTGGAAATTGTGGGTCTGTATATTGATTAAAATACGTATTCATCGAGTTCCTGGTGTTTTGTGAGGAGTCTATAGTTTCCACCTCTTCTGTCATACAACATTTGGTACCAGGAGTGGGGGAGCTTCCCACCCTCACAGACCAGAACAGACCGAGGGCGGGTCCCCGAACTTCAATTTTGAATGGAGGACTTTTTCTACTGGCAGGTCAGTTGAGAGATTGCGGTCACTGGTTTTTGGATCCAAGGCCAGTAGGAGTCAGTATACATGATTTATATGTGGCTCCTGGAGTCACCTGGTGAATAACCCCTCCTGTCTGTCCAGCACTGGGAAAAAGATGCATTTTGTGTAGAACGGATGGACGTTTTAAACCATGTGTAAGAATCGAAGTAGTAATGACAAGGTAAAAATCAGCAGTGCAAACATTTGTGAAGATGATAGTGGTGTGCAAGAGAGTGTAGATAAATTCACAAATGTTTTGTTAACAATTGATGTACCCGAATCTTCAAGGAAGGCAAAAAAAATTAAAGGGACTTTGTGTCAGGCAAACATTGATGGCAAGTTAGTAACAAGTGATGGCAGATTCAGAAGTGCTGGTTACAATTTTGTCTGACACTACTTTCTATGATCTATGGTCTGAACACATGAGTTTATTTAAGCCAGATATTAACCCCAAAGCATTTGTGGAGCAGGAAATTGAATTGTTAGGTTATTATCAAGCTGTCTTGGAAGGTGCATGCACAGCCTCTTCAGTCTGCAATGGCAGCTGAAAGTCGTGTTTTCACGTTGTCAAGCACAGAGTGGTATAACCAGGGCAGCACCTCATATGTGGACAGCCAGCCTTACATGCCCTGGGTACCATATGGTAGGGACTTATAAGTAGAGTCAGCACATGCCAATTGGGCTTATCCAATTAAACATACCATTTTGAATAGGAAAGAACACTGTCTCTGAGGTCTGGACAGCAGGACTCAGTGCACTCTCTAAGTCGAAAACCAGCAGCTGATAGTCAAAAATGGGGCAAACATTCGGGGGAAACTTGCAAAGTTTATGTAGTAGTATAGGGACGTAACATTGTGAGTTGGATGGATCTAAATAAATCAGGCATTCATTAATTTGTGACCGGGACATGATCCCCCATATAGGTTTACTTGGGATGCCTTTTTTTGTCCCTAACCTCTGATGATGGTGAAGTACTGCAAACTATGATGGACAAGTTTACTAATGTGTTTAAGAAAGAGATCGGAACTGTTAAAGAGTTTGAGCAGGGGCGTAGATTAGGAGGGATGTTTGTGGTGTTAAATGTCCCTAATAAATACATTTTCTGATAAATATTTGGGTACAGGTGCTTTCAGTCAGGTATGGTGAGCTGTCTGTCAGATTTCACCAGGAATTTTTACATACACAGACAAAAAGCTCATACACATTCTCCCGCTCTCTGTTTTGAATGTTCTGAAAAAATGTGGTTTATTTTACAAAATATTGTGTTTTCTTTCACTTACTATTCCTACCAATCTGCATTCCTCTCATTTCCACTGCCTCATGAGACACCTTCATGCACCCTGCTTGTCGTATAATGCCAGCGTGATTGTTGGAACATTTAAAGCTCATTCCCTTCTAGTCTTATTGACCAAGCTATGCCCCTCAGTTTGAGAACAAAATCAAACTTAAGAAAGATGCTGCACTGATTTTGCACAAAGTTTGTCCAATACCACTGAGTGTGAGGAGTGATTTGAACACCGGATTAGATAAGTTATGCTCTGAGGTGGTAATTCAACATACTGACTCATCGGAATGGGTCTCACCATTTGTTTTAACCAAAAAACGGTCTGGAGACCTGAGACTTTGTGTGGATTTGAGGTCACTTAACCAGAATATTCTTGTGGATTGCCATCCTTCGCCTCATATCCAATAAATAATAGCCAACGTTAGAGAGTCATAGTATTTTTCAATGATAGATTTACACTTAGCATGAAATCAGATCACTCTTATTCAGGATTCATAAGCCTTCAACACATTTGTCACACCGCATAGGGCATATAAGTATTTGCAGCTGCCTTTTAGTCTTGCGTCAGCAGCCAGCATATTCCAGAAAATGATGGATGCATTGTTTGGAAAGATGCCTAAATTATAGGCTTTCCAGGATGGCATTCTCATTTTCACCAAGAGCAAGGAACATAATTTGGAAATTTTACACCAGGATCCGAGGATTTAAGAAGACAGGGGGATTACCGTAGAGCCTGAGCGTCAACTCATGGTGCATGAGGTTGGCTATCTAGGACATACCATATCTGGGGAAGGTATAAAGCCCAAGTTTTGCAAAGTAAGGGCTATACTAAAGGCACCTCCACTCATTGACATGGATTCTTTACAATCGTTCTTAGTCTTGTGCAAATATTGTGTCTGATTCATTCCAGGATATGCCCAGTAGTACAGCCTTTGAGATCCTTACTTAAAAAGGGGTCAACATTTGAATGGTCTGCTCAAGTAAAGGAGGCATTTGACAAAGTTAGAAAACTTGTTGTTAGTGCCCCTGTACGGAATGTGTATGTGCCTGTATGTGCCTAGTGGTAAGTCCTTCAACACAGTGAATGCCAGTCTTAAGGGCATTGGTGCTGTTTTTGGTCAGTGGGTTGTGGGAAACAAAAAACACTGTAGCGTGTACATCAAGGATGCTCAAGGAAGCTGAAATACATCACAGTACCACTGAATGAGAGGTCCTCGCATATGTTTGGGCAGTACAAACATTTAAGACATATATCTGGAGAATATCTTTTGACATTTTTACAGATCATAAACCTTCCGTATTCTAATTGAGTGGCAATAAGTTAGGCACAGCTTCGTCCTGTCTAGTGAGGCTTCTATCCAAACTGCAAGAGTACGATATAACAGCGAAGTACATTCAAGAGGTCAATAACTTCAGGGTTCCATCTCTGAGAGTGAGTGAATGTCAGCCACAGAGAGTGATCAGGTTTTGTGCAATGTGTTTGATATTATTAAAAAAAGGAACGCCTAATGAAAGGAGGCTATCGGCGGAAATGAAAACTTTCTTTCAGGTATCATCAGAACTATCATGCGAGAACCGAATATGTTTGAGAAATGGATTGTTTGTGCCTCCCTCGATGTTACGTGACAGTACAGTCAAAATTGCCCATGAAGGGCATTTGGGTATATCTGCCACTTGCAAAAAACTTTGCCAGAATTACTGGTGGCCAGGGATGGTCAAAAAGTTAGCTGGTCACATTAATGAATGTCCTCAGTGTGTAGTGCCGGACAAACACTGGAAATCAAACACAATGCCTCTTTGTCCTGTATCTCTACCTTCCAATGCATGGGACAAGGTAGCCTAGATTTTGCTGGTCCTTTCCATCTTCTATCTTCAAGCCATGACATTTGTGATAGTGTTAGTAGATTGCTTTTCAAAGTGAATCTATTTTTTTTGCAGATTCTCCTAATACTAAAAATGCCCTACAATTTCTGAGCAAAACTTTTAATATTGAAGGAGCACCCAAATGCAGTTACAGACAACGGATTACTTTTCGTATGCAAGGAAATTAAACAGGTTTTAGCAGATTTCGATATTCAACATTTGCGGGTTGCATTGTATAGTCCCTTGTCAAATGGTTTGGTAGAAAGGACTAATCGTTTGTTAAAAGAAGGGGTGCAAACTGCTCTTTCTTAATGTCTCAATGTGTCTGAGTTCCTGGAAGAAAAAGTGTGGGAGTATCAAACAACTCTGCAATGTACAACAGAAATTTCACCTTTTACCCTTTTGAGAGGTAGGGAAGCCAGGTCTCATTTAGTTCTGATGTGGTTACAAAATGCTGTTACAATCGGCAAAGAAGAGGTTGGACATGAATGGTTAAATTCTATGAGAGAGAGAGAGAGTGTTAAAGAAACAGGAGGTTTAGAAAAGGAAGGCGGATGGACAATTATTAAAATAAGTTCATAATTATGGAAAGGGAATTGTTATGTTGCTCACATTTATATTGTAAGTTTACTTTAAGGCTCGTGGGAGTTCGAGCCTAGAATAGTAGTGTGTAAGTATGTTCCAGGGAGATGGACAGTTATTGACTGGCTGCAGACTCTTTCGGTTGTGTTCCTGGCACTACCTGTTCTTTTACTTGTAATGCTCGAATAAAGATACTTAAGTAATCCAGCTGTTTGGTTACTTAACTAGTGGCGACGAGGGAAAACACGGAAGAAGAAGGAAGTTAATGTATGGATTTTTACAATTTGACGGAACATAGAAACAAAAAGGAAAACGGAACTTGGAAAACAATTCCTGAAACTGATTTCGCTATAACCTCAATTTGCACGCTGTTCATAGCACTCACAAGGTAGGAAATAGATATCCTTGTCACCTGCGCTAACTTATGATGATCGGTTGAAACTGACCTGACCTGCATCATTTGAAATTGCTGCGGTGAGCGCGAGTGTTGTCAGCCATCGAGCGCGAGTGTTGCCAGCCATCGCATCGTCAATACAGAGGACGTCGACGTCCGTGATGATGTCATTGCGCGGGGTCATTTAGCGTGACCTTTGCGTGGCAGCCATTTTGCGGGGGGAAATCAGTAATAGTAACATCGGCAATTGAGAAAACACGATCTTCGGCGAACTCAAGTGTATTTAAGAAGGAATATACGCAATAAACAAAAAAAGAACAGGTAAGGAAGTCGGGACACTTTATAAAAAAAAAATATTAATAACATTTTTTTTTTTTTTAACGTTGTGAATTTAATAAGAAGGTTCAAAGACTTGGTTTTTGTTGGAAGCACATTTTATGGACAGAGGGGATCAAACGAGGGCTGAAGTAGAAGAGGATATGGCTCAACAGAATTTTACCATAAGTCCTCCACAGCCTTTCTGGTCCACAGGATCGCAGCCAGAGATCAAATGGGTAGAATGGAAGGAATATTTTACTAATTATATTTGTGCTATCGACGAATGAGGGAAGATGAAGGCTGAACAAAAGAAAAGAATATTGTTGCATTCACTAGGTCCCAAAGGTTTAAAAACATTTTCACGTATGCAAAAAGTTGTGAATGCAGAATTGAGTGACTTTGAAAATGCCTTGAATGACATGGACAGATACTTTGCACCTAAGGTGTGTATTGGTGTAGTGAGGCATACATTTTTCCAAAGGAAGCAAAAGAAGGAAGAATTAATAGATGAATGGGTGGATGACTTGAAGAAGTTGGCAATTGACTGCAAATTTGGCAACCTACATGATGATCTTATCCGGGACCAACTGGTCATGCACAATGATAATTCACCTATACAAGATCGGTTATGGGTGAATGGGGACGCGCCTTTGGATGATGTACTTGCTATCATGAAGAAGTCTGAAATGTCGGGTAGATGTGCCAATGTGGTTAAGGATGTGGAAAAGGATTCTGGAAAGACATCATCTGCAGTATTTAAGATCCAGGGTGCATCAAAGAACACAAACAGACAATTCCAAAGGAAAGGAACTAGCTTACCATTTAAGAGTCAAGGAAGAGAAAGGAATGCAGAGGAGAGGAGGTGTTATCGTTGCGACAGCCGGGAACATTTGGCTTTCAGCAAGATGTGTCCTGCTTTGAGGAAGAAGTGTGGCATATGTGGATTGGTTGGACATTTTAGCAAGATGTGTCGCAGACGTAGTAATGTGAAATGTATTTGGAGTGAGGAATTGAATGCAGATGAGAGTGATGATGATGATGAGGTGTGTGTAAAGAATGTAAGAGGGAACTACATGCTTAATATCAGCGATGAGGCAATGGAAGGGAAACCAATTTGTGATTTGTCATTAGGTGGTGTAATGGTTAAAGTATATGCAGATTCTGGATCCCCATATACTATTTTAAATGAAGAAGTGTGGAGAAAGAAATTCGTACACAAAATAGGGGATCATCTGAATGCATCTGATGTGAACCCAGTGGGTTACACGGGTGAGAGGATAAATTTGTTAGGATTTAGAAGGCTCTCTTTTCTTTTTAAAGGAAGAATGACATGAGGAAAATTATATATAGCAAAAAAGGGGCCATCTGTGCTAGGATGGCATGACCAGAAAAACCTTCACATCATCCTAGATCCAAACAGTAAAGAGAAAGTGCTGGTACTGGATGAGTGCAGCAAAATAGAGGATGTTTTGAAAGATAAATTTGCCAATGTTGTGAGTCAAAAGTTGGGGAAATTGGAAGGGTTTGAGCACAGGATTATACTGAAAGGGGACGCTCAGCCGAGGGTGCACAAGGTCAGACCTATCCCCATGTTAATAAGGGAGGAAGTGAGGAAAGAAATTCAGGGTCTTTTGTCTAAGGGGGTCATTGAGGATGTGGACACGTCTGAATGGATTTCTCCAATTGTTGTCGAGAGGAAGCCCAACGGTGTAAGTTTACTTTAAGGCTTGTGGGAGTTCGAGCCTATAATAGTAGTGTGTAAGTATGTTCCAGGGAGACGGACAATTATTGACTGGCTGCAGACTCTTTTGGTTGTGTTCCTGGCACTACCTGTTCTTTTACTTGTAATGCTCGAATAAAGATACTTAAGTAATCCAGCTGTTTGGTTACTTAACAGGAATCCAAGTCGTCTGAGCCGGTCAAGGTTGTCAAAGTAAAGAAAAGCTCAGCACTGTTGTACGGGAAAGGGTGGTGGAAGAGGAGCAGTGTGATACCCATCACTGACAGGTGGAAAATAATTTTGGTACCTGTTCTCGCCAAGGTGGATCCGACTCAATACTCAATTTGACTACTGATGTGTCAAAGCAAGTTACTAAAGTTCAACCTACACATGCTTCACATTCGTTGACTTCTTGTAATGTGATTTATTCTCTATTTTCTTTGCTGTGTAATCCTGCATTCTTTGGATTTGAAGGGGGCTCTTGAATCCTAGGGTTATGGCAGTTGCCTGGGGATTGCTGAGCCTGCCAGACGGCTTCAATGTTGTGGTTCTATTTATTGATTAAATTACTTATTCATCTAACCAACGAGTTCCTGGTGGGCTTGGTGAGGAGTCTACGGTTTCCACCTTTTCTGCCTTACTACACTGGTGCTCATAACAGTGGTAATGAAAGGTGATCCTGCAGACCAGGGCCTCAATGTCAGTAATTCATATAAATGAACCTTTCAGTATGGATTGTTATTTACAATCGATGCTGACTGTCGCAATATTAGACAAACACGCTGATAGGTGGCTCTTAGCTGAAAGGATGTAGTGAATGCATCAGACCTGCAGAGGTAACGATGTTTACAAGTGGTAACACATTTACCGCTTGTAACACAGATGAACTTGTAAGCACTGCTCAATATCATAGTCAGAAAGTACAAGGGATCTCTCATCAAAACACATTATACTTGGTGAATAAAGCAAGATTCCAGGCCATTTCACATATTTACACTTTTGTTATGGACAGTGATAGAAAGGTGAGAGACTCTGCCTGTGTTAGCCTCCTTACACAAGTCCAACTAGGCTAACAGTAGAAAATATTTTTTTTAAAACTTTGAGGCTGATTCTAAGCTCCAGTGAAAGTATTCTTCAACTAGTACAGAATAAAGGCTCCGACATGAACTCTTTTCTTCTTGAGGTCGTATTACACAAGTGCCTTGCCGAGTCGCATAAGGGTTTTTGGGGCCCCGGGCAGGACATGTTTTGGGGGCCCCCGCTCATAATTTTACAGACCATTTTCTACTAATTGAAGCCGATATGATGCCAAATAAACCTTCAAAAACGAGGATCACACTTTCCAGGATCTCCCAAATCCTAAGATCCACTTGGCATAGAGAGAGAGAGAGTCTCAAGGGAGGCCCTTGGAAGGTGGGGGCTCTCTAGGCAATTGCCCACTTTACTCATGCCTTAGATGGTCTCTGGTCCTTGAGGATGCAATGGTTGTGTGCGCCCGCTTTGTAAGCCCCGTGCCACATTGGTATTATATAAGGGGCCACATGCACTTGTGCAGCCCTTATGCAATACTGATAGCGCTGGCACACCTGTAGCGCCAATGCTACCTCAACAAGACACTCCCTCATTTGCATGGGGGTGTGGCCGCATGCAAATAAGGGAGTCTCTTTGGCTTTGCGTCTGTGCCTTATTATGGACGAGGGTGCAAAGGCAACGAAGCTGTCAGGAAGCTCACTGACAATGCACAACAAAAAGATTGCGCCCTCTGGAGGGGACAAAGGGGGGTCCCATGGATGCCCCCATTCATCCTCCTGTAAGCAGGGGAAGTCACTGAACATGCAAAGGTATCTCTGATGCTCTCTCAAGTGCAGGCAGGTAACGGCTACATAGAGCAGCTAATTAAAGCAGCTGCTCTGTATTTCACTGAATGCAATGCCACAAGGGCAGCACCGAATTCATGGCTTCCCTGAGAACAGTACATTCATTGTAATCGAGCGCACTGTTCATGTTTGCACCTAGCACACCTGTTACTAAAGGTGCGCTGTGGTTCGGACATGAGCAGTGCACCTGATATATTATAAAGAACCTGGTGTGTGCCCTTATGCATGGCAGTGGATAGGGAGTGGAGATCTGGCCAGAGGTCAAACAGCTTTTCATCCGTCCAGCGGTGATGAAAATAAGTACAACTAAGTGGATCAATAAACACATCTGATTATAAAAGAGTTGATAATGCATGCAACATGAATGGGGAATGTACAGACTGCCTGCACCTACTGAGGGACCTGGGACGTTGGGAAGAGCCAGCTGAGCAGGCAAGTATCAGTCTCTGTGATCCTCACCTGAAGTGACAAAAACGGTGAGCACTGGCTAGGTTACTACTTAAGTAGAAGTGCATACTGCCAATATTTTCGGTGCCTAGGCACAACTCACCATCTGGCTCTACTGCTAAATGCCACAAACAACAATATTTTTTATAGATTACACAATGGTGCGGCTCAGGTTGCCTGAGTCAAGCCACCACTTAAAAACAAGCATTGGCATAGCCAATAGGTCTCGCCTTTGGGAATCTTATATGTGTTTAGCCATGCAACAGTTGATGTTGTTGCAAAGGATATTGTACTGCACAACTAAATACTTTTACGGTCCCAAAGGTCCCAATACTTGTTTCATTTGTGGTCACCCTGATTTCCTCTTTTATGCACTGATTACGCTTAGGCCTCATTCCTTGAGGCTAAGTTGTACAATGCATTGAAAAGTGAGGCTATTTAGAAGTTGGGGGAGATGCCATTGCCACCAGAGTGGGTACTACAAGGGTACCTGTTGGGTGCTGCTGGTTACGAAGACGCGGGACGGTGCTGACCCATACCATGCCCGAGAGTGAAGTAGTGGATACAGAGAGCCTGGGTTTCCACTCTGTGAACTTGTTCTTACAGCTCAAAGGAAGATCATTAACTTTTAGTTGCCCCGTTTTGGTGATAGAGCCCTCTAAAGCATCACCCTCCACTGGACACTGATGTACTCTGTCTCTGGCATACTCATAATGTTAGGGCCAGGCAGCATCAGGTGGCTTTCAAAGACACATTCACATTAAGGTGATATGCAAAGCGTCCATTTGGGTTACACTGCATGCTTTCTGCAAGCACTACGCATTGGGTGTGTGCCCTGGAGCTGAAGCAGTTTGGCCAATCCAGGCTCAAGAACATGTTAGACTCAGTTTTACTGTACCTTTTGCATTTAGCACTTCATTATTTTGTCATCTTTACATATGTTAACACTGAGAGCATGTTTCACCTTATTAATACCAATTTAACACCCAAACACAGCAATAAGCAATTGAAAGGGGAAACCTTCTTTACCACGAAGTAAATACATTATTGTGCAGAAAGTCTCAGGGCAGAATTGCATAATTACAGTGCCCATGGTTATGCTCCCACAAAGCCAGCAAATTTGAAACCGTGGCTTTGGTGCACTTAGAAGTTCCCTCCGAGAGTTTTTGGATGCTGAAAATATACTTCGAGTTAATGTAGCTACTAAAAACTAATATAAATAAATATAAAATAAATAAATAAAAAATAATAATAATAAAAAAAAATAATAATAAAAACAACTACACCAGCCCCCATATAATGTTTCAAACAAGAGCAAAACAGGTTAGAAATCAATAGGTGTTCTGAAAAGACAGTGAAACAGTTTGTAATAGCAGTGGGATATGAGTAAGACACACAAAACATTTAAACGGCGGAAAAACAAAATTCAACATGGAATTTAGACTATGTTTTTTGGGGGAAAATAGAAGGTTAAAGTGCACGATCACCGTTCTCTATAAATATTTGTTTGCATGCTCAAAGGGTTTACAGGGATTCGGAGACGGAACACAAGATTGTATGGTGAAAAACACTTGTCACCTTGGAGACAATGCAAAGCAACACTTCTAATGACAGGACAGAGTTCCACTTGTCTGCTGCCTTCCTCATCGCCACAAGCAATCCCCCCAGGGCGGCTATAGCGTCACCCCTATGCAAACGATCAGCTGACAGAACCAGTGTGTGTAAGGAGAAACCAATCTGGGGAGGAATTCCACGGAGAGCCGGGGGACGAGGGACACAAATACAAACAGAGCACCCTCCAGTTACCCAAGCCTGTAGGTTTCTTGGTAAATTACTGCCCGGGTCACTTTTTACAAAGTAGACCAGAACGGACACTGGCAGACACATACAACTTAGATGCCAGTGTTTCTCTCTCCCGGTCTTCTGTAATAAGCAGCCATCACCCCAGTGCGTTTGGCACATATATACGTTATAAATATGCAGCCAGATAGGTTCCAATGGGGTCCGAAATTCCTCAGCCAGAGGAGAAAACGCTCGGATGTCGGGGCATCGTGGGTCCCGCAAACACCAGCTCATGTCATTCTAAATAAAAGACAGAGGCCCACTGCACGACTCTGGCTGGGGTATTTTTGCAACCCTGGCTGCTTTCTACACACAACATGACAGAAGCAGTGATAGAAACAACCGCAGCCGGCAGTAATGCGGCAGGCAGGCGCTGAATGTACTTACGACAAAGTGGCAAAAAATACCCCTCGCGGACTTTGCCCCTATGCTTTTTCACTCGCAAGCTTCATGGTTTGTAGCCACGCTGTCCCCAAAGCAAGCTTCTACGCGGTCTCCTAAACCTTTCCAGCCATCAACCCCACGAGAAAGAATACATCTCTCCTCGCTGTAAACACTGGCAGGCAGCTCGCACATTTCATAGGCTGAGCCTTCCTAATGAATTTTGCAAGTCCCAAAGCCACCCCCACAGGAACCTCAGCTGTTCTGCGCTGTTTACAGAAAGCAGTGCCCGGCCGCACGAACGCGGCCGCGAAAGTGAAAGTGTGGGGAAGCCTTTGAAATACGATAACGGTCAGCGCGACTGCCATCTGTTTCCAATTAAGATAATTGGTAACAGATGGTGCTGCTGCTCGCTCCCGAGCTGCCTAGGCCAAGGCAGAGAGAAGGCAGGCCATGCACCCGCCTTTGGCCAATTGCGCTCTGTCTTTCTTAGAAAAACACACGCAAAGGCCAATAGGTGTGAAGAAAAAAAAAGCACACGCATGAGCATGTGGGGAGAGTTGAAAAGCCCGTACTAGAAGCCTCGCCTCGCAGCGCATGTGCGCTGGCTCGGGTGAGACCTAACAAGTTTGCAACTTAGCACAGGCAGTTCAGCCATTAAAGTATGGAAACGTCTGAAGCTAGATCTTCTGGTTAAAAGGGCAAAAAAACAGAAGCACCAGAACGCAGTCAGTGCTCGCCGAGTCATAGAACTTTTCGTTTATTGTGGGCTGGGAGGGAGTGTTGGAGGTGACACTGAGGAAGGAGGCAGGGGATTGGGGGCGGGAGTTGACACGGACAATGGAGTTGGTAGGGAGGGACTGGGGACATGCTGACAACAACGGAGGGTGGGGCTGGGGGCTAACTGACGACAAAGCTGCAGCAATAAAAAAAACAAGCAAGAACGCAGCAGGGCACCACAGGGAGAGACAGTAGCACCAACGAGAGGGAGGGCGCAACTACAGGGGAACAGGGATGGCAAACAAAGCAACATGAAAGAAAAGTTGTAGTAGTACCTCAATCAGATTGCGAGCAGCAGGACACTAATAAAGCAATCAGAACTTGGCCCATGCTCCATCAAAGGGACAAAGGCACGAAGAAGAAGAAGCTCTGACCAATGATAAGCAAAGAAATGAGAGGGAAGATTGAGCGAATCGTTGGTAAGTAATGGGCAGGCCAAAGCCCTATTTCTTTATTTTTGTATTTATTTAGAAATAATAGATTGTCGCAGCGCATGCACTGTCTCAGGCAATACCTAAAAAACACTCATAATCCAGCATAAAATGTAAAATCCTGGTTAATAATGCATTAGGGCATGTTACTTGTCTCATGGTGGACTGGTGATTATTCAGCATCAAGTAAGGTCTTTGTATAGCATATGATGTAATTTCTTTAAAGAAACGTATCTATATATATATATATATATATATATATATATATATGTATGTGTGTGTGCATGATACATATATATGTATATATATATATATATATATATATATATATATATATATGTGTGTGTGTGTGTGTGTGTGATGCACTTTTGTGAGGTTGCACTTATTGTAACATGCTCTCCTGCCTCATATGCAAACGGAATATGAATACCATCTCATCTTATCCAACATGGGCTGTGTAGGACGTAAATATGGACTTCCAAAAACACTGCAATCAATTCTTCACCCAAATATACCCAAAGCGACAGTCATGAGCTGCCTCCTGACACACAGTGAACTTGACACGCAACAATGGTATGGTTTGAAGATTGTCTTTTTAAAGTAATTTTGTTGCTGGTATTTTTGGAAACTTAACTCCCATTAACCTGTTTAGGTGCGGCGGGTTTAATGAGTGGGCGGGGCCGCGTCAGCCAACTGACGTACACAGCACTACAAAGGTAGTGCGCGCGACGGCCGTTGGCCAACAGAAGCACGCAAGGGGTTAAACACAAACACACTTCTATTGAAATTACACTAGTACATCAAACTGCTCCTGAAAAAAGAGCCCAGAACCTACTGTACCGAAAAACTACTGACCATTTAACACACTTCATGAGATGCTGATTGAGAATGAAGCTTTGGAGCAACTATCATAATTCTTCACATATAAAACATCCCATCTGATGCCCAGAATGCTTCCTCTCTGGAGGGGGGCAGGGAATCATCGATGATCTGCACGTTATATCACAAGTGGACACAGAACAGGGTGGCAGAACTCTTCCACTTCCTCTCGGCAGTATGTGAAACAGTCCAACACCCATCCCTTCTAGACAGGCTAATGGAGCTAGGAATAGAGGAGGCGAAGCTAGAGCGGGTTTTCATATTTATGTGTCTCCGAATGATCACTTTTCCACAATTCTAATTATTGCCAATCATTATCAATGCAAGTGTGTCTCTAGGCTCCAGGATCATGCTTTTGTTCTTTAGCAACTACACCAGCCCCCAAGACACGAGTAAGGCCTTCAACTTTGCCTGCCACAAGATGATTCACAGATTCGCCAGAAAACAAGTGTTTGGCACTTGCCTGCAAGAAGCCAAGAACTGAATGAAACCGGAAACTCAATGCATCAAAAACTGAAATACTAGCTTGTGGAAAGTGGCTTGTGGAACAAGAAACCTGGAACATCCGCCACCACAGCCAGCAAGGTCAGGAACTTTGGATTCATCATGGACATAGTACTCTACCAGACATCTCAGATAAATCAGACGAAAAATCCCTCGTTCCCGACAATCTGGGAATAGAGATGCACCCTTCACTGCCTGGGGTTATTTAACTGGTCCAGGTTTTCAACGGTACTTGCTCAGCTAGATTATACCAAAAGCATATACCTGTGAAATCGTATCTGCCTTCAATGCAGGCCGCAGCCAGTCCAGATCCCCTATCTCGCCCCCTAAAGATTCCTCATGCACCTGTGGCCACTGGACCACAGCACTATTACCCTATAAACCATTTACTTGTGCCTTACGGTCTTGCCAATCAACTGAAAGGCTCCGTGTGTCTTGCTTTGGGCACTCCACTCTGTAGGCCCCATCTTTTTCAATACAAGCTTCAAACCAATCAACCACACAAGAACAAAGACGCCACTTCTACTTAGCACTCCCAAGTACCCTCATTTCTGCATGAAAAATGCAAGATGTCGGATACAGGCGACCAAGTCTAGAACACCATTCTAGCCCAAAACAGAAATCACACAGACTACCTCGGCTTCCTAAGAGCAATATGGTTGATCCATTGACGTAATATGAATATAAGCGCACTATTACTTAAACCAGGCAGATGCGGCCCGAATATAAGAGGGTATAATAAAGACCACAATTTTGACACAACCATGATTCGTATGCACGGTATGTACAAGAAGGTTTTAGCTTCCAGTGAAGGACCTGATGGAGATATGCATGAATAAAACATCTCCCTTCACACTTAGGGACAACATCACAGCAGGTGTCAGATCCTAAAACATAGCCTGTATATTGTCTAGTCTAGATACTGTATGCATGCCCATTTATTTCAGCATTCTATTTATTTATTATGACTAAATACATGTTTTTTTATTTACATGATGGTCAAATATATTGTACCTAGCTCAATTTGGAAGATCATACACGAAATCCCTAAACACTGGCTATGGAAACGTGATAAATGATATAAAGACAAACGACAAAATAACCGGCATCATAATACGATTTACGCAATGCATTCTAGGTGACGTATGAAGTTGTGGAAATGTGGGTAAGGAAGAGTGGGAAATGAAGTCTAAATATAGTTGACAAATAGCCTGAAGACTTCATGTTAATGTTAAACAGGCTTAAAAGCTTATGAAAAGGGTATCTCCTCAGAACCAGATGGAGTGCACGCCTGCTATGTGAGCAGATGGAACAGATTCAAGCTGGGCACCAGGGGCTGAGGCACTGAGTAAAAGTGAAGCTGGGCAGAGTTTATGGCGTGAGAGAGAGGGTGAACCCAGCGAAGATCGCAGCCATACAGCACTTAATTTGAGCCGGTGGCTCTCATTTTTAGCGTGGCATATATTTTTTCCCAATCAAACTTTTAACGCTAGAAAGGGAGGGGAAAAAAGGAAAGAAGAAGTAAGAGAAAGACGGAAAAAACATCACAAAGGTAAAATAAGAAAGAACCTGCAAGAGTGAGAGAAAAGGGCGAGAAGGACTGAGATGGATTCAAGACTAGCAGACTTGGTACTCGGCATGCTGTTATTTCATAGCGCTGCCTCTGAGCAGAGCTTTGGGCACCATTCTTTTACGAATGAAACTGCACTGCAGCCATTCAATCAATAGCAACTTAGCTATCAGATAGGCAAGCGGCCTATATACAGTGAATATATGTGTGTGGAGAGACGAGAGAAGAATACTAGTGCAGCAAATATGATAAACGTGTTTATGGGTCTATGTAGACTCCACACTGTCCCCGTGAACTGTTGTGCGTGTATGAGTAGTATTTTAACATGCGTGCGGAATGGTTTCATTAAACACCGCCCATTGGATGTTGATCAGATTCTTCTGCGATATAACCTTGCTCGTTCTGCCCTCACGCCAGAATAATCGATAATTACATCACTTTTTAAACACTTCTTGAAAACCTCTAATCATTTCCCCACATTTCCTCAGTAAGCAGGTAGTCCAAATGGTTTCACATGCATTCCGAATTTGGTAAAATCGAGAGCAGCCAGGAGTAGCTATTTCAGGCTTTATGTATTGTACTAGAGCCCAATTTCAACAAGCACTGGCAACGCCACTATATCTGCCCTTTCTAAACCTGCCTTTTTTCAATTCCTTTTTTGCAATTATATGCAATAGACATAAAAGTAAAAATACTGCAATTTATAGATGGTGCAAAAAGAACAGATGATGGACGGAATACTGAACAATTGAAACATTTACCCCGAGTCAAAGATCTGGGTTAAATCCATGGCTTTTTTGCTCACTATGCCATCCCAATTTGGACCCAGCAATATGCAATTCAGTCTTTATACTGATCCCCATGAGAACAATCCAGCCCGTACTGCCAAGCCAGGTCCTCGCTGGACCGGAAACAAGCATCCCGAGTCCGGTTTCCAAATATCACCCCTCATCAGTCAGGATAGCCCGAATCCAGTGACACAGTGAGGGACGGGGCCAACGTCTGGGCGTACCCTTCCCACTTAGAGCGACAAATGCAAAAAGAACAGATGATGGACGGAATGATAAACAAATCAAACATTTATCCCCAGTCAAAGATCTGGGTTAAATCCATCGTTTTCAGGGGGGACCTGGCCTGACAGTACGGCTGGACTGTTCCCATGACCAGCAGGGTCAAGACTGATTTGCATATGGCTGAGTCTAAGATGGAATGGCATGGTGAGCAAAAATAACTGATTTAGGCCAAAATCTCTGTGCTGGGGGGGGGGGGGTGAATGTTTGACATTGTTCAACATTTCGTCCATCAATTGTTCTTTTTGCATTTGTCACCCTGAGTGGGACGGATATGCCTAGACGTGGGCCCCGTGCTCTCCATGCCACTGGTGTGAAGCTACCCTGCCTGATATGGGGTGACACACCGAAACCAGTCCCAGGATGCTTGTTTACGGTCGTGTATGCCCAGATGTGGGTCCTCTGCTCGCCATACTACTGAAGTCAAGCTAGCCTGCATAATGAAGGGTGACACATCGAACCCGGTCCCAGGATGCTTGTTTACCTGGCCTAGCAGTTCAGACAGGACTGTTCCCATGGGGAGCAGGGTTAAGACTGATTTGCATATGGCTGGGTCCAAACTGGAAAGGCATGGTGAACAAAAAAACTATGGATTTAGGCCCAGATCTCTGTACTGGGGGTGAATGTTTGACATTGTTCAGCATTTCGTCCATCAATTGTTCTTTTTGCATATATAGAAGGTGAGCATACATGCCACAGTGCAAAATAGAAACATGTAAAAACCATGAAATTAAAGCAAAAGTGAAAGCAGATATTGGCATTTCAGTCCTGGCACTATCGTCTTTCTTTCTAAGTGAATGTTAACATGCACAAGAGAGAAATGCTGTCACTCACCGTGAAGAAAATTAGAGGCTTAACTAGGCTGAACTTCTGCCCCATGCCATAGACTATGGTGGGGGAAATTGATACCTACCTACCTACCTACCGACTGCACATTGCTTGTAGTCAAAGAGTCGTTTCACACTTAGCAAAATTTTGTTCGCTTTTTTAAACTTTCATATAAATATGACTGTTTTTTATTTATAAAACGTAAGGCTGAATAGACCGCTCTGGCCAGACTAACTGAAGTAGGCACGCTTTGATCAAAAACTGCCAAAGCTGCAATGCAAACGTGAAACTTTAGATCCTACGGAAAAGGCAATGTAATTTTCACTATAATGGCAATATCGTGACAATTAGATGCATGTGCGTTTACATCAATCACCAAGGTAAAAGTTAAACTATACAAATCAAACTATGTGGCATAGTGTAGAGGACTTACTGACATTTAATGGAAAGTGAGGAAATAGTAAAGCATTTAAATCAGGCGAGTAACAGCTTCGAGGCACAGGAAGATATCCATTACATTGCCTCTTCTAGGACCAAACACTACAAAAAGTGCCTGGTAAAGGTGGACTTCATAATCACGGGGTCCTCCAAGTACCGCATAGGTGTGCACAGTGATATACGCCAACCGTTCTGTACAAATAACAGGATTTTCAATGGCATCGTTGCAGGGAATAAAACTGTTCAGAAATAGAAATAGTTCAGCATAAACATAGCGAGTATAATGAAGGATCGAAGCATGATATAGTTTAAACTGATGAACAGGAGTAGAGCATTGTTTTTAAAATATTAATATTCCTTTATTCCTTTCGGCTAATACAAAGAGATGCTTAATTTATACAGCACCTCCAGGGGCAGATAATCTTATCTAATCACAAAGAGACAAAGCAATCAGTAGAAATGGTTTAAGGCAAGTAAGGACTCATATCCTCACAGTTTCTTTCCTTGCTTGCAATTGACAGGATGGATATTTATGAATCCGAATACCAATCGATGTGAAAATAACAGATTAAATCCTTCCTAAAGATCTAAATGACTCTCAGTACCTGCACACAGAACTAACCTATTGAAGGTGGCCTCGAGTGGTGACCCTGGTGTATAGGCCCAGGCCTCTGTAAATCTCCATAATTAATCAAATCAAATGGCGCTCTCTATTTCAGATGCTAATCTTCGAGCATTCTCACTGACATATGCATGGAAAAATTAAATTCTACATAACATGAGGGTCAACAAACCGACCCAAACTCGATTGCATGGGTTAAGAAACATGTGCCACACTCTTCTTTCTGTGCGATCATTTGCCTCGAGGTGCTTTCTGCAGTGAGTGGGGGTGCAGCAATCTTAAAACATGGAGGGGTAAAAATGGACAATATGATTTTAATAGGAATTCGAGGTTTTCGGTGCAGCCTGCAGATGTTTTTCGACCAGATGTTATTGAAGTGAATATGTAAGGGGTGCATTGTCCTGCTTGTGGATGTTCGTGGTATTTCTTTTCGAGGTTTTTGTGGGTGGAGATGCTTGTCTGTAGATCTTAAGGCTTATTACATTTTGTGTCTTACTGATAAGACAGTGGTTAGTTAAGCATAGCATTTGGATTTTGATGATTGGTTTGAAAAAGCTGTGAGTAGGCCCTGAATACAAATGCAGCCCTGGCAAATTTGATCAGACCAACACCCATACTACATGAAAAGAGTGAGCACAGCAAGCAAGTCTAACCGCTACAAAGGAAGAATGGTCTCTCATCAAGATGTTTTAACCGCATGCGTGCGGTGCAGATTTCCGCGCTGCGCTGAGTTTTTAAAAAACCTGCGGTTCATGACCAGCTCAGCTCGTCATGAGCGTACGAGAGGCGTAACTCATGACAAGCTGAGCTCGTCATGAGCGTCGAAGGGGTTAATATTTTTAAATTGCAAATATGGTGCATTTCACGACACTTTATTCATTATCAAATTTTATTGAACGGATGGATGGAGTTTGGAGACAAGGCTGCATTATTAAATAAATGAATAGTTGGGTGGGGAGGAATGGGAGGATGAATGAATTCAAGAATGGATGACAATGAATTAGAATCTTAAGCTACGTGGAGCAAATAGTCGCAATACACTGACAAAAGGTGGGTGCTCTGGATTTAATTTTAGCTTCAGCATAAAAAAAAACACCCTCCCCAAACATAACCATCACCAATCCCTAAGAAACATGCATAGCCTGGATGTATTTAACACAATGCACTGATTTAGCACTTCAAAGAATTAAGCCTTGGTCTTAAATGGTAGCGAAAATTAAACAACCATCTAGTAGCAGAACTGCACAAAAACCTTGCATCAATCCCAGTTCCATTTAACCACATTGTGTGATCCTAGGCAATCACTTTTTTCACAGTTTCTCTTTTTTCCTTCGTTATCACATGACAACAACCTTGAAATACATCAGTTTGGGTGTGCGCTGCACAAAAGAGTATAGCGTTACAACATCGATAGTAACACCCAAGGCCATGTACAGGGGCAGAGGACAGGTTTCCTCTTGGTTACCTAACAGCATCATTGTTAGGGAGTAGTGGAAGGGAATGAATGTTTCTAAGTTCATGATTAGAATCTGTCACTTCCAACAACTGCAACTTAATGCAATGGTATAAATTAACATACTAAACAGCCATGTGTTGATCATATTATAAAGAAATATGTTGCTTTCAATTTTGAAGAGACTTTATCATTTAATACTAGGGTGTCTGAGCCAAGCAACCGCAGATCCCTCCTCCGCCTCACCCACCTCCAAGGCCATCAAGGTGAGCGCTTCTCGTGGTGGACCATGCAGGCGGCCGGAACCACCCAAAATCAAAAACAAAAAGGTTTTGAACCATTTGTTTTGCATTGTTTATATACAAATGCTGAAACACTGCAGACTAGAAAGGCAACCAGACCCTCCCCAACAACAAAACAGGGCGACACCCTGCCAGCCCAGGGGAAAGCACCTGGGCACAGTAGTCAGCCCAGGCCTGTCTCGGAGAAGTTTGTGGACATGGTAGTAAGGTGTTTTGTTTTCTTTGTTGAACAGAGCACCATGGTGAGACTTCTTTTAAAGTTGATGAACATTGGTTTTGTTGAGGTTACCCTTGAGATATCGTTCCCCCACAATGTTTCTGACTTCATTTCATGACCTTACAGTATGCAATTTGGTGTGCAGCCCTGTGTGCCTGCTGCATATTACTGACGTAGCCACAGACTGAACAATGATATGTGTAGAAAATACATGCATCGCCATTGCATTATTGTGTAAGTCAGGTTGTGACAACTATACCCCATGACTAGATACCCCATCTTGTTTAGCAGGACATAAATAGAATGGCTCAACGAATGAAGGATTATTTTACATAGCAGCAAGGAAAATTTGGATATCCAGACATCAACAAGCCTTTGCACTGGTACTCATCTTTTCACAGGTCTGCCATAATTTGAGCGATAATGGGAATAAGGCACTGTAAATCAAGTGATTTGAACTGGACTTTATGCTTGGATCTAGTGGACGAGCTAGGATTATAACTTTTGACTCCTCATTCCAAATGATGGAAACTTAGTCCCTCCTCCAAACATCCTCCCAAATTCAGGTCTCTTAAATGGGAAGTTTTAACCAACATGTTTTTGGGGACTCATTGGCACAAAATACAACATCCAGTGATCACTAAGGTGCTTATTAAAAGTCTGACAGTGCACGGACCGCCAGACTTGCAGGAGTGAGGTGGTGGCGGTCTTCTTATCACCTAATTAGGACCAGGGCAGTCAGGCTGCTCTGGGACCACTGCAAACGCCAGGGGTCAGTGATCCTGGCGGTGGGACTGTGGTTTTGAGGCTGCAATGAAAAGTGTGGCAGTGAGGAAACTCATAATATGCTTGGCGGAGACTGCAGTAGTCCATTCCGTGCAGGTACTGCCTTTGACGTTCCCATTGTGGTGCCTATTTCACAGGCACTGTCCTGGGAACATGAAAGAACCGTCTGCCAGAACAGGATAAAACTCCTGGTCTAGCGGGGGGTTCCTACACAGGTTTGGCAGTACGGGACCGCCAAGCTCATAATAAGGCCCCCCAAGTAATTTTATGCTTTTTCTATTGTAACTTGTCACTTTTTACCAACTTTGTCAGCTGAAAGTTAACGCATGGCAACTGCAATCATTCTCCCTGTCTGAAACATATCAAGGGCAAAAAAGGGCACATTTTACTTTGATACTTTATGTGGCACACTCATGCCAATGCACACAGCGCAAAGTAATTTATTTATTTATTGGATTTGTAAGGCGGCTACCCAAAAAGGGTTTTCCTGCGCCATAGCGGACAGAGAGCAAGAAACCAGGACAGTGAGCTGGAGTTATTGATCAAAAAGCCAATTAATTAAGTAACTGTTTCCTAAAGGAAAGGTAATGGCGTTGGAGGAAGATGTGGCTGGAAAATGCTATCTATCATCTGTTATAAAAGGTGACAAAATGTACACAGGAAAAACTGTGTTGATTGGAAACTCCTTTTAATTTTCAAGAGACGATGTCATGAAAGTCTAAGAGCTATGACTGAATACTGCATTATTATTATCATAACAGTTCACCAGCACTTAACACTTAGAGAGGCATCCATCACCCCTTCTTTGGTAAATCGAACAATGACAGTATCTTGCAAATTATTCTATGGGAAGTCTAGTTCATGTGAATTCTTACACTTATTAACCATTACTCCGCTCTTAATTTCATAATGTTATGGAGCTCTGTGCTGCTTTCCTGCAGAGAATATCAACAACAAACACTTCCTATTAAAGCCAGAAATGTCATTTATATTGTGCCGGGATTGTTGGTCGAATTGAGGATCTTGTGTTAATGATTTTCGATCATGCTGCTGAGTCAGCGCTCTTACTGTTGAAATGGGAAAAGTAAATTGATAAAATCTCGTATCTACGGTTGTTATGGCAACTGATGGAAACCCCAAATGAAAATACCGGATAATATGAGTTGAGACAGTATGGAAACTGAACTAGAATATAAATGGCATTGGCAGAAGAAAATGAAAGAACGTGCAGCTCTGCCCTTTATGGACCAAATAAAAGTTATCCTAACTGAGATTAGTACCACACGGGAATCATGCAGAAAAAAAAGCCGGACATCGACAATCGGAACAACAGATTGTGGAATTTAGATTGTGATATACGCTATTCTTGTACAGTGAAAACTTATAAAAGAGAAGGCTCTGCAATCTTGAATTCAAATGGTGGATGCAGAAATAAATACAGGACTGAATGGCACAAAAAGGTGAATACACTTTATCTTTCAGCTTCCTGGGTATCAATCGGCTCGTTTCTTCTACTAGTTTATCATCAGTGACGTAATCAGCGATATCAGAGAACAATGTCATGAGTGATGTATATATACGAAGTGCATGGCAAGTATGTAAGTTATAGTTACTTCCTTTAACTATAACTGGTGAATGTCAGTGTTTTTTTAGTTTAAAATGGTATTTTTAACTAACCTTTTCCCCTAACTAAACAGTTACTTTAACTTTTTTCCAGTGAATTTATAAGGTTTTTTAATGAAAAGTATTACCATGCCTAACTATAACGTAACTTTGACCTTTTTTTAAAGTTATATACAGGAGTTTTCTTTTAGTGAGCTTGAGAGAGAAGTGATGCATAACAGGTAACCATGTAATATAGTCCAAGAGTGACATCAGGGAATCAGGTGAAATTATTACCCACGAGGCCACAGGCCGAATGGCTTGTAAATATTACCCAAACCCCAAGATAGCAATTTAGGACTATATTACACATGTAACCTATTATATATTTTTTATAATTCATGTTTGTTTTGGGGTACTTAGCTTTAAAAAAAAATCTTTCATCAAAGGGCACCTAACAATGGGTACTTACTGAAATTAGAATGTTTAAGTTTAACTTTCACAAATAAATATTGCTTAAGCCATGTGTAGCGTGCGATGCGGATCTCTAAGCCCCATTGATGGACAGCAAGTAAACAACTGGGGAGAGGAGTTGGCCTAACGGCTAGGGCGGTTGACCTCGAATCTGGGGAACTGGGTTTGAGTCTCGGCAACAACGCTGAACATCCTGTGATTCTGGGCAAATCACTTTATCTCCCCGTGCCTAACAAAAATGAATGTGTTCTCATGTAACGCAACTGGTGCTATGTAAAGCGCTCTGATACCCAATACCTTCGGGTCAAGTTTGCGCTCTATAAAACTCAGTAAAAAAATGTATTACAAAAACTGATGCTGGGGTTTACACATACAGTGTCTTGTAATGCCCGGTTGAATTCATCCAGTATAACTTTCTTCACAGGACTTATGTGACCCCAAAAAAAATACACTCAGAACTGAAAAATGCCCACGGTGTAATTTCAATAGTGCTGGCTTTATACTCTTAGCATGGTGGTGCCCCACGATCCGAGATTACTGGACGCAAGTGGTGTCGGAACTGCATAGGATCACGCACATCTATATCAGTGACACTTCACTGGGTCGTCTATTGGGCCATGTTAAGAGGCCAAAGAAGCATAAAATGGCCTATAAGTTCTTACACCAGGTCTCAGTGTTAGCTAAACAACGGGTAGCCATTACCTGGATGGGAGAGCATTCAACCACAGTGAACTATTGGCAATGAGACGTTCTGGAATAGGCCCTGGTGGAAGAGTCACATAAGAACTTGAATAGGAGGAATATCAAACTGATAGGCAATCATCACACCAGTGACAAGCACCGAGTCGGCAGAAGACCATAGCCTTGGGGTGAGTGTGGATGGGGATGAGAGCGAATGAACAGGGCTGATCCGTTTGGAAGACAATGCATATGTTCGCAGTAATGAATAGAACAGAAAGCGCTCTAAAGCGCCCCTTGCTGGGAGAAAAATTGGGATAATAATTCCTAAAACGAATCTTACGCCCTGTGTATGCTACCGGACCATTGTTATCTCATCATTACATATCGCAGCCAACTTTTTCATTTATTTTTTGAAAATGATATAATAAAAGTAAAAGAAAAGAACTTCCATGAATAAATACACCAATGAACAAAGGTCAGGGGCTGTGGATTTATGAGATTCTGAGGCCGCATTGTTTACCAATTAATTGGGTATTTTCCTTACATGTCACCTAATTTGCCACTTTTTTTCAAGATTCCACAAAAAAGTGTTTTTAGCTCAAGTGGATTAGAATAATACTACCAGAGAATGTGCCACAAAATTAGCCTTCCTTGCTCATAATTTAGATAATCTTGTCACATAATCCTAGTGACCCCGGCAGTAAAAGCTCTGAACAGTGATTTGGGTGATGTCATAATGATGAAATCTATATTTAACGCACAGAACCATGAATTATTTCCCATAATTCATGGCTGTATGTTAAATATGGGGTTATATACTGTTTTATTTTTTACAATGAAAGCACCAAACACAATTATAGATTTATTACTTGAAATAAACACCTTTAAAGTGAAGTGAGAACTACAAATTAGAAATGAAAAGCCACTGAAATGTACGAGCTATGGTTAGGAGTGCAATTCATAACTCGCATAACTGCCATTCAAATCATAATTCACACACAAAATGCAATGATTATAACCTCAAACTTAATGTGACAGATGCAATTACAAGTGTCATAAATAATCTTACACGCGAGATTACATACTAATTCACCCGTAGCATGGTGAAAGAGATGATTATGAATGGATTATTATTTATTGGTTTGGGTATCTATTGTTATTTCATTACATTGGTCTTTTAGATGATATTTCTCTGTATAAAAATTGTTACATCGTAAACACTGCTTTTCTAGTACATGTTAGGGTTTTGTGGTTACTGTGTGAGTTATTGAGTGAGTTCTTACCCAGAACTTACACATTTCATTATTTTCTGTTTTAATTTGTAACCACAACCACACTTTAACAGAGCTTTATTGGGCGAAATCCTGAGGTTTTTTTTATACCAAATTGTAGGTGCCCCAACTAAAGCTAACCATAACTTGGTGTCAAGTGAGGAGTGGAAACAAAATGGATTTACCAGTGTGAACATAGCTGACGCAAGAAAGCAGGAAAAAAACATGGGTGAGATTATAAAAGAGAATGGAACGTACAAAGCTTTGTTTAGAAAATTAAATTAAAGAATCGTGGAGGTGGGTTTAAATCTGAAAACATGTTTTGTAACGTGAACTATCAACAATTGTAAGTAGATTAGATTCAGTAATATGTAATCATTTGAAAACGTGTAGTTTATTTTCATGTAGCATGTCTTGTACTAGGGAAGTCTCACCAGACTCTAATAATGACCTTCTATATTGTTATCATTAATAATTTCAATTAGCCAAGCCTTATGTTTCCAATTAAACTATTAAGTCATATGCTATGGTGTAGTTGCACAAGTCACAACATAATTTAAACAAAGGACGACCTTGGACTTAATCCATCATAACAACAGTAATTTGTTTTCTGTTACAAAAATACCATGGCAGACATTAGTGATTTTCCCTAGTATGACCTTATGCTTTTATAGCAACAGGTTTATTACATTATAAAACATCTGTCTACAGATTTAAAATCTTGATAGAAGATTGTTCAATTGATGAAAACAAAGGATTACGGCTAAACATGAAAAAGATCTGTAAAAAAACAAGGCATGTCATTAATGTTAATATGTCAAGTGATTTGAAAATAATACTTAGACTCAGTGTTCTCGACATGCTCTACTTTGATCTACTCAATTACATATTAAACAAGCACTGGCAAAGCGAATAAGTCTTGGTTACATTTTGAGTGCTCACTAAAACATTTATAAAGACTACAAAAGTGAAAACACAAAACTCAATTGCTTTCCGTATATTCTGCCTCTATGAGATAAAGGTGGTTAATGTAGGATAATTCGGTAAACTTTTGCGATATAAAATAGTCCCAAATGCATGGCAAAGTAAGCTAGGTAGGAGGTGGAATAATACTTTAAATCAGTCAATAGCATGTGGGTAGAGTTTAACACTCCTCTAGGTAGAGCCAAAGTCCACTCAATGTATATCTTAAAGGATTTGTAGCAATAGCTAATTCAGACAGCAGCACTGTCAAGCCAGGCATACAAATACCAACAGCTATAAGCATACTATGGAGCCACTCCATAGACAGAAGTGTGCTACACCAGTACCAAATGACTTGCCCCACTTCTGTCGAACAGGAAGGAGGGGATTGAGGTTCCAGCTCACCAGTCTGTTCCATTAAGTGTCCTCAACTATCAACCTGGCAATCTGCATGATTCAACAGGTTATGAAAATGCGTCATCCTCCACATTTAACCGCATGCGTGCTAGCGGTTTTCCCGCTGTGCGCTGTTTTTTTTAAAAAGCCGCGTTACACGACGAGCTCAGCTCGCCATGAGTGTACGAGCGTCGTAACTCATGACGAGCTGAGCTCGTCATGAGCGTGGAAGGGGTTAAAGCAAAGTACTGGAAACTGTAGAATATTGATGCTTCGAGCCAGTTAGGTTAGCAGGATAGGCAGACATTCCCCAGGGCACAGGCGGTGTAAGGGACTCCGTTCAGGGCCTTGTGGGTTGCCAATATGACCCTAAAAGCTGCATCGGACTGCAGTTCCTTTCAGGTATCGATCAGCAGCCACTGGCTGTAATTTTCTACTGTCTTACTGCTGCTGTGGGTGGCAGAGCTCTATAGCTCTAGTGTATAATGTGTGCATGCACTCTATAAGGCTTCTGCTGCAGCAGACAGAGAGGCGTGGAAGTTGTTGCTATCAACCACCACTGGCACTGAGCTTGCTGATTGTCTTCCCTTTCTTGGGTCTGCCCCTAGCACACCTTCTCCTTCACTTGAGGGGAGAGACCCAGGGAAGAATGGGATCACCAGTGCAACCAGCAGACATTAAGCGACCTGATATATAAATAACACATGCTGTCTAGTGCTTCAGGTAGTTAAATGTAATGAATGGGCAGAGTTTGAGAAGGGTTACGGCTGAATTATACCACATCCCTGCCCCAATACACTTGGTTTCAATTCGCTATTCGAAACTGCTTCTGAAACATATGCCACACCCTACCTCCTGGATATGCAAGGGAAATAATAGGCTTAATAAATCAACACCAAACAATATACAGTGGGATTGGCTAGATAATTATACCAGATATGATCATTTATAAAAAATGGCAATTCAAACTGATTTTTTTTTAAAAGAGTGTTACTTTGATCCAACTCCAAGGTCCTCTATTATTATCATGAAAAATGAAAGCTTCAGCTAGCCAATAAGGTTGACTCACATCTACACCTTGCACATCACATGAACGTGCATAATCCACTGAAATTGGAAACCCTAATCTCCAGCTTATACCTGGATCTCTGCAAAAAATGCATGCACTCTTGAACTTTCGTACTATGAGCCAAAGCTGTCATCTGTAGGTTACACACAGTGTCCTACAGCAGACATAGTAGCCTGAGATACCCTACATTTACTGAAAGCCAACATTGTCTAGATACACTCAGATCTCTGCGCTGGTCAGCTTAATACACGGAGAAGCAACTAAAACATTTTGCTGATCACATAGCTTAGGTACTTAATATTCTGACTTGGGAAACCTTTAGGCAACCTAAGTATCACAGGATCAAATCTCACAATGTCCAATTTAGTATTCATAATACTGTAATTGATAAATGTAGAACCACTTAGTTTGACAGTAATACAAATAAGTGCTAACCAAAGAAAAGATGTGTGTGTGCCCATATTCACTAATAGGCGTATTTACTGCCGGTTAGAAAAGTGGTGTATAGGGGTATGCTACTTTCCCTCTAGAGCAGGGCCAATGTCCTGAATTTTGCTATAAATAAAGGTGTTGACCCCACCAATAGGCAGTCACACGCAGCCAGCGCCCACTACTAAATGAGTGTAGTCTTAGCCCTGGCTCCTGGTGAAGAAAGGTAGATAGTGGAAGAGGATGCAACACTATATATTGGTCTGCTGAGTCATTCTGCACGCGGTGAAGCAGTGCCCTCTCATTTGAATCCTTCATTAGGTTCACTTGAGAAAGGAGTGTAAATCCAAAGGCTTTTTAGTCAACATCTTTACAGGAAATACACAGTCTAACCATAGTTTATGCAAAATTCCTCGGCTGAAGAATTCTCCAAGTCTCTCTGAAAAGTCAGGAGTGTGCACTGCTCTTCAACACCCTGTGCAAAATGGGCTGGTATAAAACTCATTATACACAACCCACCTGTGACAGAATGGGTGCGCTTCCTACAGATGATTAAGAAACATAATCTAATGCATGTGATGTTACTACTTGATCCATGTCACATGGAAAATACGTTCCACTTGTGGGCTTTGATCTGACAACCTGTTTTGTTCAGAGGTTGAGGTTTTTGTTCTCAGCAACTGCACTAACCAACTTAAAAATGGAATGCAAATAAAACAGTCCCAGGGCTGAAAACATGGTCCCTCTGTGGTATGAAGCAAGTGGTAATTGTAACTTCAGCCGATGTGATTATATGGGTAGCACATGAGAACGTCCTGACAAAGTGAACAGGTTCCTGCAGACCTCAGCACATGCACATATGCACCTCTTGCTCTTTCGGAATTACTTGGATTTGTTTTACCTATTCTCATAAGCCAAGAAAACAGGTAGAATAACCGAGGTGACTGCAAAACAGCCTATTCTGCATTGCAATTGTCCTCAGTCACCAATCCAATCCTAATTCTGCAAAATCACCTAAGACAAATTGGGGCGAGCCAAGGAAAAGTATTACATTCTCATCTGTTCAATTGCCAAACTTTATCTGTAGGTGTATTCTTTTTCATGACACTACTGTGCACTACTATCGAAATCTTTTGCTACCACAAAAGTTGTAAATCCATTAAGTCACATCCTCAGTGTTTCAATATACTATGTGGTGTTCAAGTGTGAGTATATAGGCACACATATACACATACATACATTTCCCAAGGTAAAAAGCAAAAATGTTTTACATTCCTGTAGGAAAACTGTGATTTCCTCCCTGACGCAAAGCTACCCTCTGTGTAGAAAGGGGCTGTGGTGGTGAACATTAGGACCACTCAACCGGTGGAGGGATGGGGTTATGGTGGGTTATGTGCATCTACAGAGAGTTCTCATTGGGAGAATCGTTGATACTGACTAAGAATTTGGTCTCTCTATAGACCCACACTGAATTACAATATAAAGCAGTTTCTAAGAAGAGGGAGGAACTAGAAAAAAAATCACCAAAGAAAAGGACTCTACACCAATCAAATTAGGCCGAATATTAACTATGCATTTCGAGCGCCAAGGGTTCAAACAAAGTAGGCAGGCTAAATTAGGCCAAATCTCTGCAGATCCCTAGACTAGATGGTAAGCAACTTGATAAATAGGACAACAAGAATAATACCTCCTTTGGCTGACAATCTGTACAGCCTTCCTCACATACATTTCGATAAAGGACAGTCAATTGTGTAAAAGTAAAGGCGGATGTTTCCTCCCAAGGGTAATACCTATTACCTTTCTACCACTGCAAGAGGGAGAATGTACAATAAAGGAAAATTTCAAGCAAGGTTACCAGCACTGACTGATTAAATACGCCCGTATGGAATGCTGAAAAGGGGGGGGGGGGGACGGTCCGAGCACTGTACCAGGAGGCAACTGAAAGAAATGAAAAATAAATGAACGAGGCTTCTAGGCCAGTGCTTCTCCCACGTTTCAGAAATACAACACAATTTTTGAACACCAAACTTTTGCCACTAAAAGACTGGGTGAGCAATGTAACTAAAGTAGCATGTGGTAGGTTACTGTCATTTACAGATAGCACATTTTCTTTTGAAATGGGCATTACATTTGCACAGACATACAGTTTTATGGTTTAAACTATACTGCAATCAAATCCTGTGTGGAAATTGGGTTTCAGTTCATATTTATCATTTGTGCATCACCAAGTAAAGTGACTTGATTTGTTTTGATCCTATTAAAATCTTTGTTTCCATCATACTAACAAAATTACATAAGAAAAGTGCTTCATTTTTGCTTTCCTAAGTGCTGAATGTGTACAGTCCATTTACAAATATTTGCAATATGTTCTGTGTTGCAAAAAATGACATCCTTACAAGCCTTTCATTTCACACTCCCAGCAACCCAGCAACCTAGTCATATAATTCTCTACACTTTTCTTTCTATGACTGCAAAGTGAGAGGAGCGTGTAAACACCAATCACCTTGTTAAAAAAAGTAAGCAGCAATTTGTCAAAAGACATAGCCTGACATTTGACCTTTGTCTTTGAAGCGCAGCAAATGTAATAAGATAAATACAGAACATAAAGGCATCTTTCTTTAGTGCTTGGGCTTTTGTGGCCCACTCAGCTATGAAGCAGGCTTGCAAAATAGTAGTTTAATAAGTAACCATCCTGTGCGCCACTTCTTATCTGAATCCAAGATGTTGAAGGACCATATTTCTATTTTTGTGGCGTGATTAATAGGATGTGTACTGGGAAACAAGAGATGTGAACTGTGAAAGTTACTTATGTCCCCACGTGCAATCATACTATGTAAGATTTCTAACCTTACTAACAATAAATGAAGCATGTATCAAGGGACAAATGGGAAAACTATACGATTTTGAAAAATCAGATTAGCCTTAAAAAACTGTTCACCTAGACCGGAAGTTGAACGGGTGTGCTGCTGTTACACTGTGGGAGATACATTAGGAGTAATAACATGATGGCTTTTACATCAGGAGTCATTACATTCCAGGCAAATATTTTACTTCGCACGACTTTACTTCACAAGTACGTTAGTTTTAAGTGTCCTAACTTGAAAACTGTGTGCGCGTGCGCATATATGTACCAACATACACATACAATGTTGGGGTTAGAACAGTTACAATTACAAGAGTAACTTAGACTTAATTAATATTAAATATATTTAAGTAAAATTAAATTAGGATGAAGTAATTAAATGTAAACATTAAAAAATAACAAGTCATTCTTTTTTATAAGATTAAAATATTTACATTTGAGTAATTATTTAGTAAATTAATTATAATTTAATTTGCTTAATGTAAATAATTATTAAATAATGAGTGTTGTATTTCGGAAATTTAGAATAAAATACAAACTAATGGTTTTATTGTTATTAAATATGGAAAGAAGAAGTAATTTTACGGGTGGGTAGTGAATATAAGTAGTAAGAAGTTTTTAAGGGTTAGAGATGTGTAATGTATAAATACTGTACTGGAGTTTTTAGGGCTCATGGATGGCTAGTGTTTAGGGGTAGTAATGTGTATTTTAAGGTCTAAGGCATGGATATTTTATAAAATTAAATTAAATTATAAAGATGACTTAAAATGATATATTAATATTAGATTAAATGTGAAAATAAAATAATTTATTTTCAATGATTAAAAAATAAATTATATACACATACATATTTTGAATATATGCACATATAAATATGCATGCATATACGTGTAAAAATAGAAAGACACAAATAAAACCATATATAAATTGAAAAAATATATACCTACCATCTTGCATACAATGTAATGACCACAATGTAATGACTACTGAAACAATAACTAGCGATGTAACAACTGACATTTGTTGACTGACAACTGGTGGGCCAATTTGCCACCAACAATTTCAGCAAACGTTAATTCTATTCTCCATGTCTCCACTGTAACGCACATACAATTGGATTATGGACTGACTTTGTACAGAAAAGAGCCAATGGACCCTTAGTTGCACAGTGGAAACATTAATGCGTGTGTTTAAGTCAGAGCATAAAACGTTAACGATCACTGGTGACCTGTGCTGCATTAATATTTCAAAGGGAGCTGTCCTGTCTAAACAGCACTCCAGCAGAATGCCTGTGCCACAAGAGAGCAGCCTGATGTACCCACCCCTTTAAGATAGAAGTTGCCTTGATGGAAAAACGACCTTTCAGTCACAATGAAATATATGATTAGTTGCCACCTTCAAAGAGTCATCCCTAAGAAACAGAACGTGATTTGCAAATGAATGGTTTTATTACTAGTCAATAGTATTTGAGTCTCATTTTAGACCCGTAAGAGAAATAATAAAGTGCCTGATCTGACCAGTGATCCTTACACAGACACAGTTAATCCATTTTATAATGTCAGATACTATATCATAACATAATTCGAATATATATATATATATATATACACACACACACATTCACACACATACATACATATATTCACTGAAAAAAACAAAGGTTACAGGGACGTTATCGTTAGGTTCACACTTTATACATGCAAAAGCATAGAAATGTAGCAGTTAAAATTACCTGAGCTAACTATTACTCCCCCGCAAAGCACTCGTAACGACCGCAAATATTACTATACTCATGACATATTCAGTGACATCACTGATTACATCACTTTAAGGTTCTCAGAGAAAGCACTCCATTGGGATGCCGAGTTGCCCAATCTGTCTTTCTGAGCATCCCACAACAGGCTATAGTCTTCTGTTAATAATATACCTCCTTTGCAAATCCACCTAGCCGGTGAGAAAAGCAGCTAGGAAATTGTTCTGTTAAGTGGCTAGGGGAGTATAGAGTGGCTGTTGTGACTCGCCTATTCTGGATCCATCCTGCAACCCTGACATATCTCACCTCTTTGGTTTTTTTTTCACTTCTCGCACGAGTAAAGGCTAGACTTTTATTGAAAAGAGAGCCAGACCATTATGTTTTGATGAAGCCGATGACCAGTAGACCATTGGATAATGTTTATGCTTGTTGTGAAGTTCAGCATGCCACCTTAGGGGAGTCTCTTACAGGGCTATAATGTCACATCATTCCTCACACATGGAGGGCCAAACCTTGATTCTCTTGTTGAGTGAGTTTTGTCCTTTCATGTTCAATGATACATTTTCAACCATCATGTAAAATCAGGGGGCGTTCCTTTAGGGTGTGAAATGGACCTTTCGCTAAAGCCAATCCTCTGCTTCTTTTCCAACAATAGCCTAATTCAAATGTGGATCCACTCGGGTACCTCTGGTGAAATAAATAATCTACCCCCCTTCCAAGATAACCTCATAATAGCTACATTTACTAACACTTATGAGAAAAAAAGAAAGTTAATAAGGACCCGAAACCAGAGCTTTAAATGGGTTCCCAAATGAAGAACAGAGGCGGGTCAGAATATAGCAGGCCACTTGTGTGGGGGAGATGTGTGGCTATACCCGACAGGCTCATAGAGAAATTCACCCTCAACTTCAGCCCCAAGTACGATTGCAAAGAGAATGAAAAAAAAGGTGCAATAAAAAAAGAACATTTTAAAAAGGCATGTAGGTGTCCATCCTACATTCCTGCCAATGTTGGTTCAGGGATGGAGAGCACAGGACATACTTTACCGTAGGTTGGGGGAGGTCTCCATTTGAAGGCACCCTCTACGTTGTATTAGAGGTCCGTGCTAACATAGTAGTAAGAGCTGGTATACATCACCAGACAGGAGGTTTGTAGTTTTTGTGTGGCTGGTTGAGTTGAGCTCCTGTCTGAATTCACTATAGTTTGGCCCCTCATGCGACGTCTAAATTGACCTTTAAAAGTCGTCCATTATCCCTGTAGGCTACCCCCTTCAGTGGTCCCCTCTGCCACTCTGATTCTGTCTGTGGAGATACTTAAGTAGTACATTGATCAATATCAGAGGTGGGAAATGTTGCAATCTCAGAAGTATTGTTGGACGTATGTCTTGATACAGGGTGCACTCATTATTCTGAAACAAGATTAATTCTGTATTCCAGTTCTCAGTGGGCAACATAGTGGACTCTCTCCACTTGGATCGCAGGGTGGTCTCTCACAAGGCTGGAGAGAATAGCCAGAAGAGAAAAAATTCTAAGTTGGTTTCCTTAGCTCCCTCCAGCAACCCCTGTACAAGAATATTGTCTCATTGTGCGCAGTTCATGAGTTTTTTAGCACTTCAAGGCAATGACTTCCCTTTGCGTTTGCAGATGAGTTGTTATTGTTTCAAGAGAGACTCCAGCTAACTCGAGACGCTCAAATGTTGTCTCCATGTCTAGTACTCTTGCATCCTCTGAATCAATATAGGAGCAAAGGGTGGCTATTTTGACTAGATCTGCATTTATTCTGAGATGCCCTGGGTGAGATCAGTCAAGATTTCTGTTCTTAATTCAACTTTGGAAGGATGCAAGCAGACAAGGACTGCTTTAGTTAGTTCCATGTTGTCAACGAGTGGATGTTTGAAGTAAGGAACTTAAGCAAAATGAAGAGTCTGACAGTTGTCGGGGTATGGGCAGCCAGTGTTTATCCCAATTTGTTGATCAGCTGGGTAGATTGGCAGAGCCCCAGTCATCGTCCACTCTAGGGGTGTGTCCCTCAACAATCTATGGGCTCCATTGTGTTTTAGAGGCCAAGGGACTCTGAACTGCCTCAATTAATGTGCAAGTCCAGTTTGACACAGGGAACCGGTTCTCAGGGGTAAGCACCTTTTCTTGCGTATATACCCTGCTGGGGTCCCAGGGATTTACTGACCTCTATATTTCACAACGGGGGAAACAGAGGGCCCACTGGGGCACAGCATATGTCCCCAAGGACGCCATCAGGACAGCAAGGTGCAGTGAGGCACATAGGCCCAGAACGAGCTGAAAGCTTAAAAGGTGCTTGAGAGTGCCTTGCTCCAAGTGCAGCATATTCAGCTGTCCCCACATGAATCCAGAGCAAGTCTATGCCTGGCCATTACAGAGCACCTGGGTGACAATATACAGGACGCCGAGGGATGGCATGGGAGATGGCTGTTGCTCTCCTTACACTGGTCTTCACCAGCAGTCTCAGTCCTCATACCCTTGCCCCATCATGACTCATAGCAGCTGCTTACTGGGTGCATCGCCAAGCTTCAGTCTTTCCAACAACTGCCCACCACGAGGAGTGTTTAACCTCACCGATTTCATTTTAAGCTGCCGATGTGTCAGCCCTGGTTCCAGGGCACAGGGTGACCATCATCAGTGAGGACTTTAGCGCCATTCTGAACATACTCTTTTTTTAAAAAACCTTTATTGAAAGACACGTATAAGTACAAGCGCTGGCCTACAACCACAGGGGCCGGCCGCAAAGTCAGGAGAATCAAAATAACAAAGCAATGTATACGATAGGGTAAATACAGGATGGATGCAAATAAAGTCGTTACATCGCCAGCGCCAGGATAAAAGAGGTTTCATTTTACATTATATAAAGGAGGCAGCAACCATATCTACCAGCGCGTCATGCAACATATACAGGAAAGAAGGGGGGGGGGCGGGAGGGAAATAGCCCCCCACGCAAGCAGACGACCACAATAGGGCAAAGCCCAAAGACCTCACACGCCCATACCAGGTGCAGAATAGAGGAAGAATAGCAGCAAACAAATAAAGTGGACGCCACACGTACAGCCCACCGGCCCCGAAAAAGGAGAAAGTGCAGACGCTAGCGAAACAGAGGAGTAAACACCAAGGGACATAGCCCACCCCCTGGAAAAGGCAAAAAAGGGACCATAGAATAAAACAAACTAAAATAACAAACACCCCCCCCACCCTACATCACTGTAATGGCTACGGCCTACCCCACTAAACAGCGTGCCTGTCGCCCAGAGTCACCCGAAATATAGAAAAAGAGAAAGGGAATTATAACGAAGAAAGAGAGGGGAATAAGAAAAGGAAGGAGAGGAAAAGGAAGAAAGAGAGAGGAGAGGAGCCAGCGACCGAGACATAAAACACTACCCCCCCGCAACAATAATGCACTAATCGAGGTCGAAAAGGAGAGTCAAGAAAAGCCTACACCAGGATGTAAACAGGAACCATCCAGAATAACGAGGCCCGGAGATGCCATGTAAAAAGGGTCCCACAGACATCCGGGCACGATCACCCCTGTCCACTTTTATGAAGAGTCGAGCCTCCCAACCCCGCCACAGCCAAAAAACAGCAGAACACAGTGGGTCCATACCAGTCAGGAAAAGCCGGTGGGATCTCCGCAAAACAACGTCCCGGCAAACTAGAAGCAACCAGGAGAACTCGGCAACAGTCAGAATACAAAAGTTCCTCAAAGATCCACGTGGTCAAGCACAGTATCTGGGCCGTCCAGCACGAAGCAAAGAAAACAGGATGTAGTAAGTACTGCAGCATCGGCACCGGGTCCGCTAGATCCCATAGAATCGAGCACCCAGCCGGAGATCCCAGCACAGCCGCCGGCGAAGTTTCAGGCAGTACAATTCGGGGAGACGACACTTCGTCACAAAATGGCGGAGCCACCATGGCAGCTATCCGCAACTCCAAGGCTCGACATTTCAAGGACAGGTCGATCCGCAGAGCAGACAGGGCAAACCAGATAGCACTCCGAGTAGGGGCCGCCCAAACCAAACGAGGGCTGGAGAAAGCAAATGCGGCAACCTCCCTGTCTCCAGGAGAAAGACACCCCGAGGGGCCATCCGCCATCTTAAGTACAGCACCCTCCGCCATCGCCGCAGGTTCTTCCAAGTCCATCAGGAGCACCGGCGGCCCCAGGGCTCACCGCCAAATCGCGGCGGATGGCGCTCGGCGGAGAAAGGAGAGTCACCAGAAGAACGGGCGTGCTCCCCACAGCACTCGGGGGGAGCCCAGCACCGGATCCCGGGCGGGACTAACAACAGGAGTGAGTTTCTCACTTGAGGGGTGCCGGACAGCGCGGCTTCTCTTCTTCGGGCCGGTAGGCGAACGGACATGCGGGGTGGCCCACCAGCGGGGGCGGGTCTGCCCCGGGGGTCCCGGCCCGCGGCTCTCAGGCTCCCACCATCGGGTCTCTCCACCGGTTCCGGACCGCCGGCACTCCGATCATCTCCGGGCAGGCACAGCACTCGAGGCCCCGGCGTCAGGGTCGGGAAGGCCAACAAAGTGACCAGGGCAGAACGCCGGAATCACTGCACGCCAGAGCCCCGGAAAAGGATGGTAAGTGACGGCTCTTCCTCAGTGACCAAATTCGGAACACCCCGAGCAGGATAAAATACAGGATAGGTGGCGGGGAGGAAGAGATCACGGAGCGAGGCGGTTATGCGACCGTTCCGATCGCCATCTTGGCTCCTCCCCCCTGAACATACTCTTGATCTAATGCAGGCGAGGCTCATCACCTTCCAAAGTGGTGCAGAGCCATAGCACAGCCCTAGCAAGCCTTCTCTCATTCTGCTGACCACTCTTCTGTAACCATTATCAAAAATGGGGTGGCCCAAAATGTCAAAGACCTGGGCAATTAACGCTATTCAAATACAATGGTCTTCAACCACTACTTTCACTAGAGGCGAGTATATCAGTACATACTAGAAAATTCACTTAGTTATGGGATATGTCTCACAGATCAACCCTGTACATTCAATGTATTGTAGTGTATACAAAATCAAGAAAGAGCAACAGCAATCATTACAAATTCAGGAGCAATTTTAATTCATTGCATTCATCACTATCTCTATCCAAGAGAATTTTCAGATTACCCAAAAAGAGCGTGCATAAGATAAGAAAATTAAAGTGCTTAGTAGAAAGGAAGAAGGAAAAAAGATATACAGATCTATTTACAAATTTATATTCAAGATTGACACAATGCAGTGTTTTTTGTGTAACCTGGCCTGTGATATAGGTTCTATACACAATTTTCATTAAATGGAGACATTGCTTCCAAAATTATATTGCACCAGAAAATGTGTTACACAATCCAGGTAGTCAAATGAGCGCCGACGTTTCGACTCGTCTTAGAGCCTAAAAGTAAGTTGGACCGTGGCCATGCGAGTCTTCATCAGGACTGAAACTATGGGCAACCAAAGAAGTAGTGTGAGCCCTGAAATGGAGTAAATATATACATCAGGCTGTTGCAATAAACTTGCGACTAAAAGTAATGTCGCAATGAACTAGGGCAAGGAAAGACTGCTTACCCAGTAGAAATGGAGGACCAAGCAGAATTCTTCACTCTATGTCCTACGGTTACTGAATAACACCTAAAAACATAATAGGGTGGTCATTTGACTCACTCTCTATTAATTCATAAATAATGCTACAACCAAAGATTAACTGGACGTGTCATTACCTTTGTCCAGCGGACGGAGATGTAGAACTAAGTTATCTTGATGTAGCAGGCTTACAGTCTCCGCATATTCAATATCCAAAAGGTTTTGGTGGGTGGTCCTATAATCAAATAAAGGACTCTTCTGTGGCTCCTCGGGAATAAGATTTCCTGAATTTTTAAGGATCCCACCAATCAGTGGAGGCTGATGGAAGAGGCCTCATGTCACCCTTTGTCAACCCTTGCCACCAATCGAGCTATTGCCTTTTACTGGACTATTGGATGTTTCATGAATAAAAGTTTGCATTTTTTTATAACGTAATAGCACTGACTGGACTCTGAAATCGTTGCATGATGTGCCTGAGTTAAATGTATATGAGTTTTTAAACCTACATCACCCTCCTAAATTATGCCTTAAATATAACATCAGATAGTCAAACCCAAATAAAAGATAGTTCTTGGCGTTTCAGGGAGGGGGGGCAGTGCCCATCTCCTAGGGGTCCACACTGGTCACATGAAGCCCAGATTATTTGAGCCCCCAGAACCTAAGACTGCTTAGATATTTCCCTACACTCTCAAATACTCTGTTGGCTGACATGTAAATAATGGATGGTAAAGAAAGTGATTACAAAGCTCAAGAAGCAAAACACGATTTTGCATTGCGATGTCAAGTAGGCACACACAACTACCCGGAACCTTCCAGGGCAGACAAAAGATACACACCATTGGGGAAGAATACCAATACGCCTTTAGAAAACCACTGCTGGAAGGTTTCGTGTCCCAGGAACTTAGCACATTCAAAGACCACAAATATATTGGTGACCTGGCATTCAAAGACACACAGAGAGCGCGCATGTATAATTTCTTTTCATCAAGGTCACCTGACACAGGTGGAAAGGACATTCAGACTGAACCCCGAGGTTAAAGACTGAGGGAACCGAGAAGTCTCCACAGAAAGTAAGTTCTACTCTCTTTCAAGCACCTAGGTAGAAGATCTGCTCTAATGAATACAGTGTGCCGGTGGCTAAACAACCGATCAGTATAGCTGGAGAAAGAGCACCGCATGCTGGCTGCTGCTCCTGTGAGTCAATCAATGCAGCAACAATTGATTCTGTCAATACTGTGGAAAGTCTGAAACATTCTTTCGAGTTAATGTACACACACTGGCGTCCAGAGCTTATCCACCGATACCAGGTCCAAAGGGGCTCTTTTAAGTCTTCTGCCATCGCACTCGAACAAGGGGTGCCGCAGGGCTCTGCGTTGAGCCCTAGTTTGTTCAATCTTTATATGGCCCCCTTGGCAGAAGTGGTATTAGCGTTTGGAGTGGAGTTAGTCTCTTACGCTGACGACACTCAACTGCTGATCTCTCTGTCCCAAGCCCCCGACATAGCAGCATCCAACTTCAAGTCCTGTATGCAGGCCTTAGCAGGCTGGATGAATGCTCACTGTTTAAAGTTGAATGGCTCTAAAACGGAGGTTGTGGTGATTGGTGGTAACCACTCCAGCTGGACGGGGGACTGGTGGCCAACATGCTTGGGCCCTACCCCCAAGCCCAGCAAAGAGGCAAAGAATCTGGGAATTTGGGTTGATCCCAAACTGTCCTATGAGGGCCATGTGAATCGCCTGATGGGAAAATGTTTTGGGATACTAAAAACCCTCAATCGCACATTGGATTTACTCCCTCTGGAGGCCCGACGAACCATGGCCCAAGCCTTAGTGACATCCCGCATGGACTATGGCAATGTGCTGCTCTTAGGTACTACGGAAAAAAACCTAAGACGAATGCAAGTCCTCCAGAACACTGCTGCTCGGTTAGTGTTGAGACTCCCCAAAAGAGCAGCATCCAGGCCTGCGCTGGAGGCATTACACTGGCTTCCAGTCAGAAAGAGAGTGCTCTATAAAGCACTCCTAATCTGCCACAGGATTGTTTGGCATAAAGCACCGTCCTATCTCTCTGACTTGGTTCAGATCTATGAACCTACTAGAGCACTACGCTCAGCCGGAGCAGGGCTACTTAAAATTCCCCATGTCAAAAAAGCAAAAATGGGTGGACGCTCCTTCAGACGGCTGGCAGCCAGCAACTGGAATAAACTCCCGGTCAGCTTAAGGCTAGAAGGATCTGAAATGCAGTTCAGGAAACTCCTGAAGACCTACCTGTATAAAAACTAATCCTTTCTGGCCAGCCCGCTATCCGCTTCTTTCTCTCTCCGTAGCGCGGGGACACGCCGTGAAGGCGTCACCAGGCGCTTTATAAATTCCTTTATTATTTATTATTATTATTATTACCTGGAGGAACAATGATAAGTTAATTATCATTTGTTAACTGTGTTTCAAGTCTACTTTTAAATTAAAGTGATATTATGACCCAGCTTATTGAATTTTAAATGAAAACCACAGTAATACAAATAAGGTTGCTGCGTGGAGCTTCCCTTCACATATGACCCAAGGAAAACACAACTTTGATACAATGATGTCCGGCTTCTGGTTCCTGGGTCACTTTAGCTCACAGGAAGATCACTTGCCTTGAGAACCAATGAACATTCGTACAGGGAGGATGGCTGCTAAGTAAACTGCCTCAAGGTGCTTTTTTGTGGATGAAGATTAAATGTACAGATAATACAGATTTGCAGCGCTTGCAACAGCCCTGCGTAATTCTTACTGTTTGTAGACAATCAGGTGTGTAGACGGGGTTCTTTGTGAAAACACTGGCCAGTACACAATAGCCTCCAGTCCTGATCAGTGGTGTAGTATTAGCCCATTCTGCCCCTGTGGTGCGGGCGAGGGGAGGCAACCTCCATGGCCCCCTCGGGCATTGTGTATGGGCAGCGGGCCGGTGCACTGAGAGCTCCTGACTGGGTCGAGAGCATGGGGGTGCCCTCCATGTATGATGCAACGGGGGGGGGGATTCTCACGTTTTGTTACGCCACTGGTCCTGAGGCATACGAGTTGACCCATTGAAGACAGCTAAAATAGCTCTGGAAAACTAAGGATGTTAATAAATAGGCACGATCATTTCACTGCATACGCAAGTGGCCAAAAACCCTCATGAAACACAAACGTAAAGCAGAACTATTACATTTCCTTTAATATCAGTCGATGTTGTAACTGACATCATATGTAAGGGAGAGCCTATATCAAGTCCTATTCGAAAGGAATTGAGGGTTTTTTCTATATGTGACACATGTGACCAGTCATTCCACGACATAGCAGTACATAATATGTCACATCTCGGCACAAACTATTTCAATACAAATCAGTAAATCATCAAGACTAAACATTCACTATTCGCTTAGACTTACTACTAACCTACTCACTGAATAACCGAATCCCATCCAAACCAGCATCCACTGAGTGAACTGAAAAAACAATGTGTCAGATGAAATTTTCATACTCCTTGAAAGGTATCTACACTGCCTCAGAAAGAAATTTAATACCAAAACGTTGGTCCTGCAAATCAAAATAACTGTCACTCTTCCTCACCCCATCAAAAACTCTGGTAATTTTCATCCTCAAACAATCTATACCAGACTCAGCAGAACCGTCCTACTATAAACCAATTTCAAGTATTAGAGGGCTGAGAAATTAGAAAACCAGATAACCTCCACTTAGAGGTGAACTAAACACAGTGGGATCCTAAAGAATTATCCATTTGGTCAAACAATCTAAATATTTCGTTAATACCGCCTTCACTCTATGCAACAGAGCTGCCACAAAACGGCCCTTTAATCGGCACTGTCTATGCTTGCCATTTCACTGAGAGCCACAATTCTTCCTTACTTCAAAAAGCTCCTTCCAACCAGTTTTCCATGAAATCTCTATGTAGTGCCTACATGGGTTGGTAATGGTATCCCTTTGATGTGCTTCAACCAGATAGAATGGGCATCAACATATTGCAATACTGTAGCGGATCTTTAACCCTTTTGTCACTCTCCTACTAGGGCCTATTAGGGTTAAAGATCCGTCGTTGAGTCTTGAGCGTGTAGCAAAGGTGGAGGGCGTTATGTTTTACTTTCTACCCACCCCCCTCCCGTTGTTCGTACCTCTGGCCTGTGTGTGTTTTTCAGTGTTTCTTGTGTCAGTTACGGTGTGTGTCAGTGATCTTCTGGTCCCCTGATTTCTTTGCCTGCGGATTGTAGGCGTTCCCTCCTGTTACAACTTTGCAGCAAGTGCATCAGGCTTTATTATTTTCCAGAGGACCGCTTGCGTTGTGTTTAAGTTACAATGTGCATGAGATGGTCGCACGTCGCTTGGTGCGCACGGCTGTCTTCTATTTTACAGAAGGCGTATTGCTCGTGGATTTCTACCAGATGCACCTAAAAGTGAGTGTATCTGTGTGTGAAAGCCTCCCTCTGCAATTAGAGTGTCTTGTGGTTATTGACTGTGCCTTAGAACCATTCACTGAAACAGACCGAGTGCAGTATGTGAGTATTGTGTTTCAGTCCAGTGGTCGGGTTTCCCTGCCACAGTATCAGTGTGTCTCGGTCTCCTGTGCCCCTGGCTCGTTGACCACCTGACTCTGTTCATGTGTCCCTGCCAGTGTGCCGCAGACTCGCCCTTCGGTGGGTGAGTCAATATCCGGGTCTCCTGTGTGAATCTGTGTCTCACTCTGAAGTGAGTCTTTCTTCAGTCCCAGCCCTGAATCCTTGTGCTCCTGTCACCCCTGAGTCCTTGTGTTATGAAGTGCAGTGTTCTGCATGTCATAAAGTTGCGTTATGCTGCATCACTGTGCTATTTTGTCATAATAATACATTACGTTACATCATTGTGTTGTGTTATGCAATGGTCATATATTACTATGTGATGTAAAAGTTCTTGCACAGTGCCACGAAATGCAACTTCATGGCGCTGTTCACTGTTGTGCACAAGAGGATAGGCGCCGCGCTCAACTAACGAAAACCCAAGCGAATACCATGGAACAGTATTCAAACTTGCCAGTGCTTGCTTGATGGTACCAGTGCGTTTTTGCAACTGCTGAGAGGAAGGCCAAGCTTCACACATGCCCTCTAATTAATACGGGCTTTGGTAGTCAGCTTCGCTGAGAAATCGCTTTAACTGGAGCTGAGAGAAGAGAAACAAACATTTGCAAAGCAATAGTTCTCGCATTTAAGCGAGTTTGAGCTATTGACATTGCAAAAAATAATGTCTTTTATTTTTGTTTGTTTTAAAAACATAAATAAAAGGCATTGTTATTTACAATGCCAAGAGCTGAAACTCTTGTAACTGCGAGACCTATTGCATTGCAAATGCTTGTCTTTATTGCTTGATGTTGCTTGCGCGAGAAAGTCTCGATCATAGTTGTTGAAGGTCACTCATAATTACTCTGAAATTATGAAAATGTCACACATAAGCAATCTCAAACCTTGGCAGCTATGAATACATACTAATTTAAAGGCCTTCAGGCTTTATGTCTGTCAGCATGGCATCACACGTGATAGCAGATAACCCAATAACCGATATTCCTACACTTGAACAGCTTTGATACTGTTTACAAATGTGACCCTCACGGCTACCGTACCCAGGTAAATCTTTAGAGACGGTGCAGTAATAGAAAGCTTAACCCCGAGGTGAGCAAGATGCGACATCTCCGGTTTAGCACCTGATTGTATAAATGTGACTTAATAATGCAATAAACCGTTTACATAGATAGGAGGCTGGTGTAATCATGAACCACACACAATTTTCCACATGGCGATAAAAGCTCAATATAAACATGAAACAGTTATCACTAATAACAATGGCAAATGCGTACCCGAGTGATAAGTGCTGACTGACCCGTGGTGACCTGAGCCATGACGCAGAGGCGCGCGCAGCCAGCGGGAGCCGCGGAGCTGAACATTCCGCCCAGAAAGGCGCCAACTCCCGAGGGAGCATTACCCGCGCTGGGAATCTGGGTATCTGCCGCACCACACAAGAGGATAATCACTCATCATCGGTGGCGGGACATTAAAATTACGGCACTCCTTTTTTATTTTATGTTTCCCAAGGCTGACGAGTCGCTAACAAATAAAAAGGCAGCAATCCGTTTCCATTTACTAAGAAAGAAACTGAACATAAAACATTCAGACCGAACAACCGAAGACGAATATCGATCAAGGAAGGTCTTTAGCTCCTTCCGGCTCCGTCTTGTGGCCAATGGACACAGAGCACAGAGAGAGGCCTAAGGCAGGGTCCTCACACAGATACATCTGGCATCCTAGCCTTTCATTGATTTATATGGGAGTGTCTGTTCAAATTCGTGGGTGTGACAGAAATTTAATGACACGATGCAAAGGCACATAGAAATTAAAAATAAGAATAAAACAGTGCACTCATAGCTGCCAAGGTTTCAGATTGCCATGTGTGACATTTTAAAAATTTGAGTGAAATTATGAGTGACATTTCAACGACTATGAGTGACACTTTCTCGCGAGCAGAAATCATGCAATTAAGACAATGGAAACTTCTAAATATCAGAAATTACAGCCAATTGAGCAACAAGAAACTCCAAGAACTTCTTGAAACTGTTGCAGAGCACCAGAAATGGGAGACTAACCCTATTGCCCCCGCCTGTGATGCTCCCGCCGGCCTAATCTTGGCGGGATTTAGGGTTTATGATTGTGACGTGCTCTCTTAATCTGCCCGAGGCTCCTCCTTCGTCACCGACTAATGCATGTGCACATACAGAAGGCAACTATTACTGCCTTACACCGACTACACAGGACTGGGCCTCCTATGAACAATAATATGAAACACCAGACCGCTCTGTTTAAAATGCAGGAAGTTCTGCGTATTTGTCTAACAGTTACTTTATTTTGCTGTTCACTTTCCCGCTTTTAACAAAAGTCCTCAGTAGAAGAAAGGTACAGTTTATGCATGCGTGCCTGTGTTAGGGCGATTATGTTTTCAGTGGACAAAATTATGATTTTTCGCATCTAATAAGCGTAATTCTTGCGAGAATGACTGCTATTATGTGACTTTAGCTAGAGCATTGTGCAGTCACTGTGTAAACACTGTAATTTACGTTTGACCGATCTGTACACAAAGCATTCAAGGTGTCAGCCCAATGCATTGTTTCAATTTTAAAAGTCGTGTGAAGAACTTTGCTAGTATAGTGCGTGTGGCCAATGACATTACATGAAATAAGTAAACCCGATAACCAACAAAGTACACGCAATTACACTTGCATATTAAAAATATGCACGACGTGCGCACTGCTGAACATTAATAAAAATAAACTACAGTGCGGACATCAGATCATCACCCGGCGTCGCTCGTATGCGCAGCCAGCGCTGCGTGGGGGCTGACACTTACTTGTTGACTAGAGAACACCTGCTGCTGCCCAGCCCTGATGTGCAGCAGTGGCTGCCACTACTGCCAGGGCACTGCTGTCTTCATCCGGGCAGAGCTGCTTGCTGCTGCCTCTACTCGTCGTCGGACACTCCTCGCCTCGGCGCCCCCGCCGCGGCGCTCGTTCTCCCTCGTCCTCCAGTGGTCAAACAGCCCATTGCTGACTTTTCGCCGGCTGGTCGGCTGCTGCAGCCTCAGGTTTGCGGGGCGCATGTGGCCGCGCCGCAATCGATTTGTGGCCCGCGGAGGGCGGCTTGCCATCATGGCACGAGAGAGGCTGTGGCAGGCTGCAGTCTCATTTCCCCCGCCGCCGACTTTAAATTCCGGGCCGGACATGACTGCAGTACCGCCGTCGCACACATCCGGATTAATAATTCCCGCCCGGCCCCCCTGGTGACACGGTCGTCAGTGATTGGCTGAAGCCGATCGGACTGAGAGCCCAGCCCCTGTGTCAGAGCCGCGCCCGCGCACTATTAAAAATTCAGGTAGAAGCATTCTGTTTCCAGGGCAACAGGCTGAGGAAGCTCCTGGTGGCAGAGTCGATACTAGTTGTAGCGCTATCAGAGCTGAGAGCTGCAGGTGTGTGAGTCTGGTTAACAGTCAGAGACGGGCGCCGCTGGTATGCGTGACAATGCATTTCAGTGCGGTGATACGGATCACCGTGCTGAAATGCGTGAGTGTCACACCAGTTGCGTGACGCTTGGCAGGACTGTGCACTGACGTCTTACTGGGGATTACAAAGGGAACGCTACAAAGAAAATGCGATTTTTTAGAACAAGACAGAAACTGGAGAGGGTAGGAGCTCATGAGATGAAGAGAAGCATTCCCGAGTTCAGCTGCCTTTGGTGAGCTTCTACCGAAGTGCACAAGAGACGATTTAACATCTAAAAAGTTTGCACAATTTTCCTGCTTTTTTCCACATTCAATTGTTTATCTCGTATACATTTCCTACAGAAAGCAATCATGTTTTGCCACATTTTACTTTACCACTAGCAAAATAAATAGGGCAGGCTTCAATGTGATAAACCGCACTGTGCATGCAACATGCGAGAACAGCATTTGAGAACGCGTGTTTTAAGAGAACCGATGGACTAGAGCCAAACCCATGTGCTTTGCCAATACCCGTTACTTTATGTGCACACAAAAATAAGGAGGTACTCTTCGTGGCTTTCCATCAGAATAATGCACTGTACAACATACTCTGCAGTACTTAAACACAGTGGCGGCTCCTCTGCTGAGGCGGAGCAGCGCCGCCCCACTGCTTCAAACCAGAGAAAGAAAGAACAAAGACAATGATAATAACTTGAGTGTATTATCATTGTATTTGTTCTTGCTGCACAGCTTTGTGGGGCGAGCAGAGCTGCTCTGCTCTCAGAGCGGGGAGGAGTGGCTGGCCCACTCCTAAGTGCACAAGACTGTTTGGCCGGCCATCTCAGACAGGTCAAACAGTCATGCGCACGTTGCATGTCCTCCCTGCAGGCTGTATTACAGCCTGCGTGGAAAGCATGCCCAGGCCCCCATTCCCTGGCTGAGGGCCGAACCACAGCGCTCAGATCAATCACAATGCTGCATTGCGACTGGCTTGGGGAAGGGAGCCTGGCTGCTTCCTGTTCTGCCCTGCAAAGACTGAGACAACGTTGGGGATAGCAGCGTGAAGGTACGTTGTTTTTTAGGTCTCGTGACCTACAATGCGAGCAAGCGCATTGAGGGAGCGAGAATTCAAGTGCTCGAAATCCTCGTCAAACCAAGGGCTTCTTGCGCTGCGGTTTTCTTAGAGATCACGTGAATCACGTGACAAAACAAGTACGCGCATTCACGGCCGCACAGCACATCAAAGGGCTTCGCCCAGCGTGCGCTCTGCGGCTTCTCCTCCCCTAATTGAATCATGGCCGGCCGTAGGCCGGCCGTACTTTCAGTTTCCCACACGCTCTATTTATTCTCTCACCCATCGTCTCACGTTCTCTCTTTGCTTCCCGTTGTCCCATCTATCATTTGTTCGTTCTATCACTTCCTCGCGTAGGCCGGCCGTACTTTCAGTTTCCCACACGTTCTATTTATTCTCTCACCCATCGTCTCACGTCCTCTCTTTGCTTCCCATTGTCCCATCTATCATTTGTTCGTTCTATCACTTCCTCGCGTTTTCTTTTCTCTTTCTCATCTTTTCTCTACTCCCCCTTCATCGTCCCCTTATTCATTGTCTCACTGTCCTTTGTGTCTTTGCCTCCAGCTCCTGTGTTCCTTGGCCCCTCTTTTACATCAGCCCCTCAGTCCTTTCTCCTTAATTTACCCCACACGTTCTATTTATTCTCTCACCCATCGTCATTCTCTTCTCACAGTGAACCCGTGAGCCTTTCCTCCGGTTTGTTCTCGCGCCCGCGCCAAGAGACACCACGTTCAGAATACAGGAAGAGAGCAAACACCCCTGCCAGGTCCTAGTTGTTTATTCTCACTCTCATACCACAGCACTCCCCCCCACGCCCCCCCCCGCCTCCGACACTGGTCCCAGCCACCATGAGCCAAATCTGAGACTTACCACGCTGTGTCAGGCCTAGAGGAACAGAAGGCCCACGGGCTTCCGGGAAACTACGACGCAGCGGCGCCATCCGCCTCCTTTCTCCCTTCCCTCAATTGAATCATGGCCGGCCACAGGCCGGCCGTACTTTCAGTTTCCCGGCCGGCCGCTCTTAACGCTTGTTTCTCTTCATACCCATTGTCCTCTCTTTTGCCTCCTCTGCCCGTTTATCCTTTCTCTCAGCTTCCCTTCGTGCGTCCTCTCTTTGCTTCCCGTTGTCCCATCTATCATTTGTTCGTTCTCTTGCTTATTGCTTTTCATTCCTGTTTTCTCAATGTTTTACTTTTTTCCAGTTGTCTCTTTCTTCTGTCTCTCTTTGCTGCTTCTACCTCTCTCAGTCCAGGTTAAAGACTGACGATTATAATAAAATATAGTAGCTCCTAATGCAGTGACTCAATATGTTCAGACGGCACTGTCGTCAACGAGAGGATGGAACTGCTAGAAGACACTCTCTCTGTGTCCTAGTTATTTGATACTAGCATGGCACTGTTCGCCAGAGCCTCGCACTGCAGGGAAAAGTTGACCCTGGGCCCTGCGCAAAACTGAAATTGCTGGAATTGTCTGAGCAGTTGGCATATGTGACATTGCCAAAGTCTTAGCGATCTGAAAGGGCACTGCTAAAAGGAGTTAACGCTGCTGTAACCAGGCGCGGCATGGTGCACTGCCAGGGAAGCAGCTGACACGCCAGGGGAGGGTGATTAGAGAGGGGTTGTTGGGCCATAACACCCGGCTGCCATACACTCAACACTAGCAGAAGGTCACAACACTTCACAGTGAGTCACTGGCAGGGGCCTGCAGAAAAAGAGCGGAGAAGTAACGAGAATGCGCTGCGATGCGCGAATCCAGTATGACTATTAAACAATGGAAATGATACTTGCAAAGTGTGCACCTCTCGACCTCCAAGTCGCTACTGATGGGCTGTGTCAGAAAATAGGCCTAGAGCAAAAGTTGCCCTCATTAGTTAATCAGAGAGCGGAAAAAGTGGCCCATGTTGGCAAATTGTGACAGTTTCAACTTTTAAAGAAACCGAGTATAATAGTTTTGCAAGGTATGAGAACGCATTAATTTGGGCTGGCTCCAGACAATGCTAGCTGAAATATCAGGGAAACCAAGAGTAACAAGCACTGGCGTTGCCAATAGGTCTCGCAGTAGGAAAGTTGGAGGTATTACAATTGCAAATAACAATGCCTTTTATTTTTGTTTTCTTTTTTAAAAATTAAAGGGCTTTGTCATTTACAAAACCAACAGCTCCAACTTTCCTACTGCAAAACCTATTGGCAACGCCAGTGCTTGTTTTTTTAAGCACCCCGCCACTCCCAATCAGTGCCGGCCGCTACTGCCTAAACAAAAGAATGCAGGCCCAAAGCAGTACTGTTTGACATTAAAGTATCTTACTTGGATGTTAGCAGTGACAGCAGAAATGTCAATTTTGCAGTACGAAGCTGTGCAAGGATCACATACATCAGCAGCACGGCTCTTTTGGATGAGAGGAAAGCGAGAAAAGGCCTGCATGTGAATGATATACCCATGCTGCTCAGGCTTCTGCTGAGCACGCTGCTATTTTTGAGTCTGTCCTAGATAATGATGCCCTTCTGCTGCTACTTTTAATGTTTTTGCCTTGCATGGGCAGCCACGCTCACTACTGGCATGCTCACGTCACACTGACAAGCAGGGCCTCGCAAAAGATGCACACAATAGATGTTCACAATCTATTTTTAAGGAGCAACGATCAATGAGAATTTGTAGGCAAGAAAGCAGTTCTCCACATGTAATTGTCTTTATTTCAGATTTCGCCACAGGATCTAATACAACGCAATGATTAAGTCATATTAAAATAGTAAAGTTTTCTATCCCTGACAAATATTAAGCATATTTAAAACGCCTGCATGAAGACAGTGGACGTTTACTGGTAGTTAGAAACTACTGCAATTACAGCATGCTCCTTTTCTCGAGCAGATGTGTCATAAACATGCAAACCCCGGATTCAGTAGGCATAATAAATGAATAACAAGCACTGAAAAAGCTAGGTCTAGTTTTTTTTATCATTGTCAGTGCTTGTTTTCTTTTTTAATGGATTTTGCAAAACTTAATGAGAAAGCTCCAGGGTCTTCATTGATTAAAAAAAAAAAAAAAGCTAACAGCAAAAATATTTTGGGGTTTTAAATAGAGCACATTGCCATTGAGGTCCTGGGACCTCAGAGAACTACTTTATGTGTAGGTGTGTTCCTTGTAAAGGGACAAAATCAGCAGCGGCTCCAACGCTAAGGCGGCGGAGCGCCGCCCCACTGCTCTTTGAGCAGTGCAAAAAGGAAAAATAAAATGATAACACAATGCTATTATCATGTAATTTTTACTTACTGTGGCAGTTTTGCAGGGCAAGCGGTGCTGGGCTGTCGTCACTGCCAGCAGAGGGGAGAGTGGCTGGCACTTAAGTGCATATGATGCTTTGGGCAATCGTCTTGGGCCAGCCAAACAGTCATGCGCATTTAGCATGTTCTCCACCTGGCTGTATTGCACAACCAGGGGAAGAACATGCACAGACTCCAACTCTCTGTTTGAACGCCGAACCAAGGCGCTGAGACCAACCACGACGCTGCTGTCATGCTGATGACCACAGTGGCGTGATTGGCTTAAGGGAGTTTTGGAGCCTGTGTGTTTTGACAGAAGAACAGAAGAGGGCAAAGGAGAGGTGGCGGCTGGCAGCCAGGTAAGTGAAATATTATTTTTCAAACCTCACCCGCCCCACCCGTACCATTCGGTGGCAGCAGACACGGGACAGAATGTTGTCACTCATAGAGAAGTTAGCCAATGGTTGAAATGAACTGAAACACTGCCCCATGCTGCCTGCTGTATGTTGTAATGGGTGGAAAAAATGTGAATGATACAATAACAGATCAGTGGTAGAAGAGGGCTGGCTGAAATGCCCTAAAAGTGTTATTTGTATAATTTTAATAAAATCAAAAAGTCTTGGCTAACACCAGACCTAAAAATGTATAGATATGTGGTGACTGAAAACACACACAACAAATGAGCCAACAGTCTCCTACTGAAATCAACACAAATAATTTTCAGGCGAATTGTCTTCATTTGAAAACATTCAATTAAAGTATCTCACCAGAAAAAAAAACATTGTGCAAAATCTTACTAGATTGAAAACCCTCAGAAGCGCCTCAATGCATTCTGGTCTTCCGCGAGCTACACGATTCACTGCTGACCGAACTCTCAAAACTGTGACACGATTAATCACCTCCCTCCACTCTTCACCCACTTCTAAGAAGCCTTCCTTCCCTTAAGTAACCTCTGCTCAAACATTCCCTGACAAGACCACGACCTCTGCATAGCTACACTGTCACCAAACTAAAATTAGATTTATAAAAGTCATCAAACTAAAATTAGATTTATAAAAGTCATCAAACTAAAATTAGATTTATAAAACCCACTTATTTGCTCATAATGTCTTTTATTGGGAATTTCAACCTTCTTTGAAATAACGATGGGTTGGTAAATATAGAAGTATGTAAAGATTTGAACTCACAAATATTTTTTGGTCCAATTTTATGTTAGCATAGTTCCTGCAAAAAAAAAACATACTAGCAGGCTTATTACTGGCTGAGTGTTTTTTGGGTATTGTAGTTCTTAAATTATGCTTTTGTAGTTCTTACATTGTGGATTGCATGTGGAATCTATGCATGCCATAACGTGTATTCTACAATTGATCTATGTAACCTGGACTCTTTGAAGGTTGCAGTGTTGACGGGTAGTTGTGGGTCCCTTACAGGAATAAACTTGTGATTTTAAAATGTTGCTGAAGCATCCAGCTTATTTATCCGGCCTTGCGACATAATTTTGGAGAGTGAAATAGGTAAATACATGACTAGAAACTTATAATGAGATTCCGCTTCGGAAGCCTAAGAAGGCACCTGTTGACATAGAAGATTCTACCCCATAATATTCTTGAGCTCCTCTGGAAAACTGGAACACACCTCCCACTGTCTGGATGAGGTAGCCCTAACCTGGGCTAGGGCTGAAGGGTGAAGGGGGTTTGGACAACCTGTATGCTCTAATCAGGGCTATAGAGGAGTGAAGAGCAGTGGAAGTCTTTGCAAGCAATTAAATTATAACCATACCTTAAAGTCAAAATGTTAAAAGGAATGCATTGCTTTCTTGAGTACACTTTCCCAACCTTTGGGGGGGGGGGGGCGTGATCACGTTGTTGAGCAAACATAATCAACTAATACATTTACATTTCTCATCCTGACCACAGTCACTTGCAAATTAGCACATTTAAATCTTAGATATAATAATACTCGCAAACGGACCCCTGCCAATAATGCTGCTACTGGTCTGACTAAATCGGGCCACATTTGGTCTAGGCTGGTCAGAAGTTCATCGCAGGAATCGTGCTACAATGAACTAAATTAATTTCATGATCTGGTCATGTTGCATTCTGGTAAAAGTCAGTAGTTGGCTTCACGGGCCTTTTATGTTTTGAATTCTGCACAGGTCAGGAACGGGTGCACATTTCAAAATTTTGTGGGTTACAATTCAACCTAATGGTATAAGTATGTCTTTTTATATAGGCAACCTAATGTTACCTTTAAAGGGCAATGCGTATCACCTGGCTCCAGTTCTGTGAAGTGATACTGTTCAAGAGATACTCTGACCTCATGATAAATTGGTCTAAATCTGAACTATTTCCACTTTCAACCCAACTCCAGGGTGGAAAGTCAAACTGCAATTTTAGCAGTCTTCTGAGGGCATTAAATATCTTGAGGTGATAGTTAAAAAAGGATGTGGAATTTTGACTCTAGTTAACGTAGGAGTCGCTGCAGATTCCTATAAGCCACAATCACTCTCACGACATGCCTTCCGTTACCGATAACCAATTTTTGGCTGTGTTTCAATAAGCATGATGATAGCATTGTCAACATTTCTGTTCGCTTTATTAAAAAGCAAGCAGAACTCATTAGTAACTTCTTTTCTAAGCTAAGACGCTATTGATCAAACTACCACAGCCTACTGTAAGTGTGGACTGCCATGTGAAAGGAGGAGGGCATGCTGTGCCCACCTGGAGAGAAGCAATCTGATGAGGCAGGCCAACTATGTTGACCATAGATATAGTGCAGGCTCATGTCTCTGAAAGCTCTTTGAGCCCAAGGTGAAATTAGGAACTAAAAGTTATACAGCTTGAAGTACAGCATATGCCTGAAACAGCTGGTCTCTGCTAAGTAATGGTCCATTCCATATTCCCATTCTGATTTTGGTAAAACATAGTAGGTATTTCACTGACTTTTGAAAATGCTGTTGAAGCATCTTTGCCTCTGCTAAGAGATTAAGTGAAATCTCCCCGAGCAAGATGATTTATGTTACGCGGAGACACAGTCTCACTCCATATCCTCATACTTCCGATGGGGGGAAAATTTCAAGAAACATTTTGGTAATATCCCAGCCACATGCTCTCGTATGTATCAGTGCTACATTTATGCCGGTGTTTTGCGGTGCTCGGCACCGGCACTTATTTGTAAACCCCAGCACCTATTAATAGGAATCCACCACATGGTGGCCCTGTGTGTTTAATTAAAAAATAAAGTGTATTGGTTGAGCATTAAATTGTTCAATGTATCTTAAAAAAATTATAAAATTCGGACTGGAACCTGACGTTTAAAGTGGCATGTGGTTTGCACCAACTGCAGCTAATACTTGAGAAATACCTTGGCCCCTGGCACTTCATTTTTTCCAAATTAAACATTGGTGTTTAGGCCTCTGGAGCTTAATATGAACAAGAAGGTGTGCAACTGCATAGTCTCTTGCACTTCTACTGATCACAACTCCTCTACTGAACAAACGTCCTCACCTTCCCTGGTGGAACATGCATAAAAAAGGGATACAGATCATGTGCCCTAGAGGATCAGTCGGCTAACTACTGTATAGAGAGAGTAATGGAACTATTAGCCTCAACAAGTGCTCAGAATTCCAAAGGAGTACACACTTAAAATGAAAGACTTCCAATGCCTGCATTGTAAAACTTCACCACTAAGGATCATGATGAAATAAACCACATTTAATGCAGTCTGTGGCAGGTACTGCTCTCATGAGGCTGTTATCCCCACACAGCCTGGGGATGAGTTATCACTGGACTTATTTGGAGCAAATGACTAACTTAGAAGAAACAGCACACAGTAGGCTTCCTAGAGACTGCACTCGAGGCCAAACTAAAGAAAATCATAAGATTTATCACATTTTTCCTATAAAAGGCTGCATGTTTCCCAATGTTTTCAAAGCTACAGATATGCCTATCTGGGCCTTTTTCTGTAGCACGTGGGTATACACAATTCGTCCTGGGCAGCTTTATTCACTTTCCCCAAATGCATTTCGGCTGAATAGCCCATCTTCAGGGGTAGCTAGAGATTTAAATTAAAACCACTATTAATATTTGTGACATTCAGACAAAATTGGAAAACGTGCAGCCTTTTATATGACCTGAGAAAGCAATGAGAAATTGATGAAACACAATAAATTATGGATTAAAACGGATTATTGGATGATCAAACTGATAATGGAGTTTTTTCGAATACTTCTTGAATTGGCTGTGCAACAGGTGGATGGAGCGAAATGTTGCACCTCATGCATCGAACCATAATCAAGGTGGTGGCAGCTCCTTGTGTGTTTTTTGCTGTAAGAGCTCGTGCAGATTGCGAGGGGCTCCTCCTCTGCACGCTGTTTAAAGCCCATTTACAACGCTGTTTTTATAATGTTCCTTGCACTACCTGCATTTTAGTTTTGACGCAATTGATTTACTAATTGTTTTCGTAAAATTTTAAAATTACCATCATCACTGTTCCTGTACCCTAGCCCCGTTCCATCGCGGCTTCGTGCCGTTTGTGTGGAGGGCAGGGTGAGCTGCATTGTTTTAGAGCCGGCTCCCCGACCAGAACGGAGTTAGCGTTCCAGCTGGGGGCGGGGCTCACAATATAAAATGGCCACCCGGAAGCGCAGCGGTCGAGCGCAGCGGGAGCGCCGTCACCGCGCCAAAGGGGTGCCAGTCTGCGCCAGTCCGCGCTGGGACCGCGCTGCGCGCCACATCCCCTGGCCTATGTAACTCCCACCATACGTCGAAGGTAATTACGTATTCCAGATCACAGCTTCTGAGCATAGGAAACATACTTAATTACAAACGATGCTCTCATTTCTATGCGGACTCCTTGCGTAACTTACCGACTAACCCATGTCCAAACTGCGCCTTTAAGACAACTTCACCTCATTCACAATTAGGAGCCCTTACGATCACTGGAATCACTGGAATCACAGGAAAATACATAAATTGTGCTCTTATAAATGCTCGCTCTCTCATAAAACATAGGGAAGATGTGGCTGAACTAATAGCCAATCAAAACTTAGATATTATGTTTATAACCGAAACCTGGGCAGACCTAGCATCTGGCCCGGATTTCAGTATAGCCACCCCGGATGGCTATTACGTGACTCGATTAGATAGATCCTCAGGAAAAAAGGGAGGAGGCCTAGCTATAATACACTGAGCTCGCTTAGCGTTAAAAACTGAACCCTTGAACCATGACTTCGTAGAAGCTTTGGGTTTCACTATTACCCTTTCTCCTATACAAACTTTTAAAGGAACTCTACTGTACCGACCACCCACCTCACGCACATCTTTTTTGAAATCCCTTAATCTTCTACTAGAACCAGTAGCCGCTAACATAGAATACACAATACTGGGAGATTTTCACTTCCATTTAGAAAATCATGCGGATAAAGATACAACTAGGATTATCTCTGATTTTCTGGCTGCTGGCTTGGAACAACGGGTCTCTTCAGTCACTCATCTAGCTGGTCATACCTTGGACGGTCTATTTACAAACAATTTATTTATAAGTCAACCCACTGTGATCCCGCTTACATGGACAGATCACTCAGCAGTAAAATTTTCTATATTAGTTAAGAGCCATAAAAACTTCACATCTACCATACGATCTCAAATTAAATGTCGTGATTGGAAAAATATTGATCATATTTTCTTCAATAGTTTCCTTGAATCTACGATACCCAAATACACAGATGATCCACACGAAGCATCTAGTAATTATGGATACTGGCTGAATAATGCATTGGATCATGTAGCACCTGTGAAAAATTTGCAGCCTAACCGCAATAAACCCTCTGCTCTTTGGTTTTCGGAACCATTAAGGCTCGAGAGACAACGATGCCGAAATCTAGAGAGGCGTTGGCGCAGGAATTATGACAACAACAACAAAGAGATATATAAGAAAGCCCTGCTTAGCTATAAAAAACTTATCATTGAGGAAAAATGCAATCTTTTCAGTACACAAATAGAATCAGCCCGAAACTCGAGTAAACAGCTATTTCAGGTGGTTAAAAAATTAGCTAACCCCCCGGTCCCTGACTCTATAGAACCATCTCAAACTTTTTGTAATGCAATTGCAGAATTTTTCAAGGATAAGGTTAAAGATATTTTCAATAACTTTACTAAAAAAAATATTGCTGCTTCAGCTTGTCCGGTTAACCCTCATACATCAGTAAAGCCAATTTTTGAGGCTTTCTCCTTACTTTCTCAGGCGTCCATGGAAGAAATTATGAATACTGTTAAATCAGGATCACCTATGGACCCATGCCCCCCGCTTATTCTTAAACCAATCTCTAATCTGATAGCTCCGGTGCTTAATAATATTTGTAACGCCATGTTCCTGACAGGTGACTATCCTACAATCTGGAAGAAAGTTATTTGAAACCCCTATTAAAAAAACGACGCTAAACCCAACAGAGTTAAAAAGTTATCGACCTATTGCCTCGCTTCCCTATCCATCAAAAATTTTTGAAAAGGCAATGAATTTACAACTGTCGAGCTTTATTGACAAGAATGAGCTGCTAGATGATACCCAATTTGGGTTCAGGAAGGGCCATGGGACCGAGACCGCTCTGATAAAAGCAGCAGAGGAGGTCAGGATAATCATGGACCAGGGCGGTGCAGCAGTCTTAATACTTTTAGATCTGTCTGCAGCTTTCGACACGGTCGATCATAACATCTTGATCGACCGTGTCGCTCTTTAGGCATTCAGGGCAAAGCCAAGGATCTCCTGTCATCTTTTTTATCGGACAGAGTACAGTCTGTGAAAATGGGGAGTTATTACTCGCCTAATTTCACTTTGCCTTGTGGAGTTCCCCAGGGCTCCTCGCTAAGTCTGACGCTTTTTAACATCTATGTGTCGGACTTGGCGAGGGTGATTAAGTCATTTGGCATTGGATTAACATCATATGCCGATGACACCCAGTTAGTCCTGGCAATCCACAAAAATGGAGCAGCAGTGGCCGCTAACTTCCAGGAGGGTATGAGAGCAATTAGCACCTGGATGGATCAGAACTGTTTAAAACTAAATTCTGATAAGACGGAGGTCATGCTATTTGGTGAGCTGACCCCGTCTTGGTCCCCAGTCTGGTGGCCATCAGAGAGGGGAGCTCCACCTCTACCGGTATCAAAAGTCAGAAATCTGGGAGTCCGATTTGACAACAGGTTAACCTTTGTCAATCATGCTAACGCAGTGGTCTCAGCGTCCTTCTATACCTTAAGAATGGTAAAGAAATTACTCCCCTTCCTACCGCCTAATGCAGGCAAAACCTTAATGTCCACCCTGGTTTTATCCAAAGTGGATTACTGCAATGGCTTACTGTTGAATGCACAGGAACAAGTTATGAACAAATTACAGCTTGTGCAAAACGCTGCTGCAAGGATCTTGACCAGCACACCCACATTTTCATCTATCTCTCCCATCATTCGCCAACTTCACTGGTTGCCGATTAAATGTCGCACAAAGTTAAAGGCCTTGTGCATTATTTACAAAGCTTTGAACAATACTGGACCAGATTTAAAAAAAAAAATCTATCAGTGTTTACAAACCCAGCCGATCCTTACGTTCATCGGCATTTCAATTGCTGAACATCCCACGCACCATGAAAGCAACTTGGGGAGACAAACGTTTTGTGGTTGCTGCCTCGAAATTATGGAACGTGCTTCCTCCTCATATCAAACTCAGTTCTAACATTTCGGAAGCATCTAAAAACTTGGCTCTTTGACCAGTAAAAATTAGCAGGAACCCCTTGCAATTCCATGAACTCCAGCGCCGAGACACCGGAAGGTATTTGTGCGCTATAGAAATTTTATAAATAAATAAAATAAAATAAATTGCATTCGTGTTGTTGGGGCAGGGCACAACACCAGTCTGCACGCATACAGTATCGCCTTTGAGCATTTTTGTGAAAACTGATTTGTTAAATACAAAGGTGTGCATCCTGTCACTATCACATTGACAAGTAAATGAGGACTCCACATAAGTAAGGATTTTCGATGTGAATTTATTCGGGTCAAGACACCCATGACCGAGAGCTCCTGATGCGTACGAAGGACTCTGGCAACTGATCAAACAGTCAGTGAGTCTTCGGACCCATCGTTCCAGCCTCGATGGTGGAACACCATTTAAGACATAACAAGGACACATAACACAGAGCAACCACACGCCACAGTGGCACGCGGGGATGCTCTCATATTACACAATGCTATGCTAGGCATTTGTAAAGCACATGGCTACCCATCGGGCTTCCCAGTGCTGAAGTCATATCCTTCCTCTAGCTAGTGCAGTAGGATATTCATTCAAAATAGGTGACTTTTGAGAAGGTTCCTAAATATGGTTTCTCTATTGGTCAATCTTAAGGATAGAGGAAAGGAGTTCCAAAGTTTAGCTGCCAGTTAGGCAAAAGACCGTCCCCCATTTCTCGCTTTCTTAGTTATAGATAATAAGAAAAGCCTCTGGTCAACAGAGCGCAGTGATTTTTTGGGAATCTGAAGGGTTAGCAACTTCTGAATTAAGGGAGGACTTTTGTTGTACATCATTTTGTGGGGCAGAGAGAGGGGCTTGAATGTGATTATTTTGCATACAGGTAACCAATAAGGGGTTGCAAGGGAGAAAGAGACCGAGTGATGCTTCGAAATCTTCAACAAGGTGTGATCTGCAGCATTCTGGATTGTCTGTAGACACATGACCACGTACTGAGGACTCCCTAAAGAGACTGAATTGGCGTAGTCAAGGTGGAACATGGTAAGACTTTGGACCACAGCCCTTCAAGTGGCAGTGAGAAGCCAAGTCTAAATTCTCCTTAGGGCCCAGATTGTATGTAAATTGTGTATGAATTGTTTGTAAAACAATATTCTGGTGAAACAACTAAAGCAGTCCCAAAGGCCAGACAAAAAAATTCGCTAAAACCAGAAGGAAAAATAATAAAATTTAAATCTCTGTATTTAAGATAACAAATGTTTTCAGGTGCGGCCTGATCGGCCTAAAAATGACATGTAGACCACCAGAGATTCCATATAAATGAAAGCACTCTTCCAGACTAAGTAACACGGCCAGAGAGTATCCCTCTACTAGGCACACTGTCTGAAACTATATCTTCCTGAAAGTAAGACAAGATCTCAACACGGCTACATTTCTTTAAATTAATGCATAAACAGCTTTGCAGGTCTTCAACCCATCACCCTGTCATTAAGTAGTTCATATTTTTTCAAGGAAATGTTTTTGTAGCGAGCATCTGAATGCTCTTACTGGGCCACCACGCAATGTGTTCCACACTCACACAATCGATGTATCTTCCTAGTTGAGAATTTGTATCCTGCCAACCTTCATATATTTTTCCTATCTACACATGGTAACATCTTCTACAGCAGACAAAACTGAGGATACCGGAATTATGAACAATTAAAATTTACAAAACAGACACTGAAATAATTTTGGATGTTTTTACAGAGCAAGCCAGGAAGTGAAGTGCTTTACACAGGATAAGGAATAGAAGTCATCCCACTTGCACAAGTGGTCGTTACATGCAGTATTTAATTTGTGCCTGTGGTTGCCGCTGGGACCCATCAGCACTTTCTGAGAATGGACTACAATTGGAGTTGAACACACAGACTTGTATCAGAGTCTCGGGAATTTATCTTTGTGCTTCACTGTGTTTAAACCAGAAATGCACGTGTACTGTGAACAGAATGTGTTTTGTTTTGCCTGAAAAATAAACTGCAATCTTATATTTATTTGCCATGATATTATTGCAAGCAACACTGTAAGTGTTCAAATGGCGCCATGGAATCGCCTCCGCTTTAGCCTCTCCCGGGGACCAGCAAGAAAGAGAAATCCTCCAGTTGGTTCTCTGGCACCTACCATTGGTTCATTTGAGCCAGCATGATGGTTGGCCATAACATTTGAAATTTTTTTGTGGAGGTGGTGGTGGTGGGAGGTTGGGGTAATACCGACCAAACGGTCATACACACTTAGTAGTGCCCTCAACTTCTCCTGAAGTTCAGAAGGATGGCCCAGCCCCGCCTGCAGCTTGGCTATCCACCAGAGGCAACAGTGAGAAAGAAATTAATAATACTATTATTTTATTATCATTTTCTTTTTCACTGTTGCCTCAACTGGGTAGGAGCAGTGGGGCGGCGCTCCTCAGCCTTAGCAGAGGAGCCACCCTTAGCCCCTCATAAAAAGACACATTTTAGCTATGTTGAGGGTTAGTTTTAAAGAGTCAATGTAAAGAACAGTTTCTTCCAATACTTCTTTCACATTCAAACAAAAACAGAACTACAAGAGCGATACCTCAGGGACGAGCCTGCTCATTAACGCTTTCCATTTGTTACACAGCTGCCACATCTCACAAGGATCATCAGTAAAAGGGGAGGGCATGTTTTCCATTGTGCTGCTTGTACCTCTCAATGTACACTGGTTACTCAAACTGATTTTAAATGCAGGCATGTTCTGGAGGATCACGGTCTCTCAAATGATTTCCAACTTAGGATGCGTACGGGCTCATTGCGACTGCCTAGGACCCACACCCTGTAAACTCACACCCTCAGAGTTAAAGTTACCAGTGGCCCGTTATCTCCACGGGTGTCGATTCACTGGGTCTTCTGAGTGGAACCCTGCACGTCCACTGAGAAATGAGGAATTACTAGCTGAATTACTGGATGTATCGGTCATCCCAGGTCCGATTCACGTGGTAAATTCCCATTCCTCCCTGAAGCTTCCCCATGTTTTTCCCCAGTTTAGAACAGCCAAAAGCTCTGGGGAAACAAGTTGTGTGTGGTAGTTCATTGGTACTCCAATTGTAACCGGGCCCACTGAAATTAACAGGTCGCTTGTAATGAAATCCATAGTCTTTTTCCAAGAATATCTGTAAGTAAGAGAGCTGTACTGCTCTTCTGGATAATTATCCAAGGAGTTCTGGTAACCAGATTGTCAAGCCTTACACAAAGAAATGTGCACATTAAGGCTTTGCAGAAACCTTCCTGCTGGAATTAGATGAATTCTGCGTCCACGTAAGTTTCTGGAATATGAACAAAGTATAAAAACGCCATCTGTTTTCCAAAGACAGCGCTTCAGTGGTCTTAAAGCAGATCAAATGCATTTGTAACATAATCGCCGTGAAATTATGTTATTGTGAGCATGAGCTGAGATTTAAACTGTATAATGAAGCAGCTGAGCAAAAGACAGTAAAAAATAACCAATTTAAAAAAGCCCAAGACAGGCAAGCTCAAGTGCCTTTGAAGAAATAGGGCATGTCGAAAAAAATATTAAGAGCACCAGCCGCAAGAAAAAAAGAATTTTAACCAGGCTAAACTAAAAGGAACAGATGGAGAGCACATCCATGCCTGAATCAAATAGTTATAATCCAGCAACTGTGTTTTTGGCCACACAAGATCTGCATTCAATTATTTTTTAAATCTAGAGTCGCAAACAAACGTGACGGGTAGATTACGTCACCCAAAGGATATCGCGGTTAAACAGAAGCATGGGCAAGAGTATTCCACGCAGATGGAGTCGTTATGAGGTACAGGGTAAAGCAGTGCACATCGCAATCAACACGCACACTACTAGCGTACATAAAAAGTAATCGCTGAAGCAATAATGGATTACAAATGGTACAGGATCCCACACGAGCTCCCCGTATGTCAGGTTTTCAGATTATGCAGACGCTGCCTGCCCTTCAAACCAGTTTACCATCAACTGGGTTTCTGGACCCTGAAACTACCACCACAGGACTGTCAAATGTCAATGAATTGTAACCGTATTTATATAGCATGTCCTACCCCTGACGAGACGTTGAAGCGCTTGTTGGCGAGTAGCATGCTACTCTGGAACCCAAAAAGGATTATGGTGTATTAGAATAGGGAAATATGAGTTAATTTGAGCAAGCACATGCACTTCTGTTAGTTGGATAGAATAGGATTATGAAGGGCTAGAAGAGGGAAGAGTCGTGAAAGTGTTATTTGTTCATAATAGTAAGATGAGTTATCGGATGAGTAAGAGGAGAGATGGAGGAGGGAAGAGGCTCTAGAAATGGATTAGGGAGATCATAGAAGTCAAATGAGGTTTGGGATGAGTCAAAGGAGGGATACATGAGGGAAGAATTTAGAAAGGGTTGTTTGGAAAATCATAGTAGTAAAACAAAGTTTGGGGTGGGCCAAGGAGGGAGAGAAGAGGGAAGAGTCTAGAAATGATCATTTTGGAGATCATAGTAGTAGAAAGAGGTTTGGGATGAGTCAGTGAGTGGAGGTAGAAGATATATTGAGAGAGGTATAGGTAGAGACAGAGTAGTGCATTAGAGAGAGTCAAAGGTTATTATTTTTTTTTCTTCTATAGTAGGAATAATGGATTAAAAATAAAGATACATAACTACACAGAAAGTGTATACATGTTTAAGGAAGATAATATATCGAGATTTAAAGCTATATTGTATAAACCCAGACTTTCAAGTTAATTTATTTGTGTATGTTTTTTACTCATTTTATAAATTAATTTGTATTTTTTTCTCAATATTTCATGTGAGACAAAACAGAATTGGTAAACATCCCAAAATATGTAAATGAGAAGAAATGTTTAACTAACAGCCTGATGTACAAATACTTGAGTGCTGTTGAAATCCAAACATCATGATAAAAATGGTTCTGTGATGTAACATTTTATTAGAAGAAAAAGATGATGATGGTCGATGGATTTTAGCTAAGTTGCTTATTAATGCAATCCCTCTTACTGTGTTTAATGTTTACGGTCCTACTCTCCTTGATTCCTCCTTTTGCCCTTTAATCACCAGTAAATGTATCCAACATAAGGATGATTTTTTCCTTTTAGGAGGCGATTGCAACCAGATAGTTGACCCTTTTTTAGATCGTAAATCCTCTGTTCGTTTTACCCCTCACAAGCCCCATAAACAATTTTTAGATACTATCTCACAAGCACATCTTTCTGATTCTTGGAGACTCACTCATCCAGACACTTTAGATTTTTCCTTTTTCTCTCCTCCTCATGCTTCCTTTTCTCGCTTAGACTATATCTTTCTTTCCTCATCCCTATCTCAAAATTTATTGTCTTCCTCTATTGAACCTATTGTTATTTCGGATCATGCTCCTATTCTCACGGACTTTGACTTGCTTCCACCTTTTCCTAAGTCTTCTCGTTGGCGCTTTAATTGTTCACTTCTTACTCATCCTAATTTTTCTTCTTCTTTTCGCTCCTTTACTAATGAATTTTTCCAACTCAACTCTGATCCTCATATCTCTTCTCACGTCCTTTGGGACTCTTTTAAAGATACGGCGCATGGCTTCATCATTGACTTTGTCTCTAAGAAAAATAAATTATACACTCAGAAGCGAAAAGTTGCTTTAGCTCATAGCTTGGAACATCAATTCTATACTTCTTCTGCCAATCACATGTCACCTGAGCTTCTTCGTGCCAAGATCGCCTTCAATAAACTCACTACTGATAACGCTTCCTCTTTTCTTCTTCGCAGCAGTGCGCGTTATTACGGTGGCCGTAATAAATCCGGCAAACTATTGGCCAACTAACTTAAATCTCGCAAAGAACGTACCTCTATAGAATCCGTTTATTCCCCCTCTAATGTTCTTCTTCATACAGATAAAGACATTCTTGAGCAATTTCAATCGTTTTTTATCAAACTCTGTATACTCCGGAAGCCCCACCTACACCCTCTCTTCTTCAATCTTATTTTGACAATTTACCCAAATCTTCTATTCCCCAACTTAATTTCCCGGATCTTGAAGTGGACTTTTCTCTTCATGAACTCTCCACTGCTCTGTCTTCTCTTACCAAAGGTAAAACCCCGGGGCCTGACGGTTTTCCGGTCGAATTTTACCTACATTTTTCTGATCTTTTATTACCTAAACTCCTTTCCCTCTTCCAATCATTTTGTTGTTCTGGTGTGGCCGAAGGCTCTTTTCAAGATGCTACCATTTGTCTTATTCCTAAGGAAGGTCGTGATCCCAAATTTTGTAAAAATTATCGCCCAATTTATTAGTCAATGTGGATTATAAACTCTTCGCTAAGTTACTCGCACTGCGTTTAGACCCTTTCATGCCTCATCTCATTGGAAGGCTTTGTTAAGGGTCGTCTCACTTCTGATAATTCTAGACTCTTTTTAAATGTCTTAAATAAAGCTTCCTCTCTTTCTATTCTGTTGGCGGCTATTTCTGTGGACGCTGAGAAGGCTTTTGACAGAGTTGATTGGTCCTTTTTGTTTTCTTCCCTAAAATGGCATGGTTTTGGTCCTAAATTTATCTCCTTTATTTCCTTGCTATATTCTATGCCCAAAGCTTCGGTTCTTGTTGATGGTCAGCTTTCTTCTTCCTTTACTCTTCAACGTGGAGTTCATCAGGGTTGTCCTCTCTCCCCTCTTCTTTTTGTATTGGCCCTTGAACCCTTTCTTACCTCTATTCAAAATAATTCTTCTATTTCTGGCTTTCCCTACGGTGATAATCAATTAAAACTCTCAGCGTATGCTGATGACATTCTTTTACTTATTTAGAATCCAAAACTTTCTGTCCCTTCTTTATTAGCTGAATTTGAAGCGTTTTCTCTTGTTTCAAGTTATAAAATCAATTCTGATAAAACAGAAATTCTCCCTTTAACCAAATTTTGTCTTCCTCATTTCTTTTCTTCTACTGGTTTTACCTGGAATAGTAACAAAATTAAATATCTTGGTGTTTTGTTTTCTAACTCCATCTCATCATCTATTAAATTGAATATGTCTGCTGTTACTTCCCGGATAGATCAATTGTTTTCCTCTTGGAATCCCCTTTTTCTCTCTTGGTGGGGTCGTCCGGATTCTATTAAAATGATGATTGCCCCTATTCTTATCTATTTGCTTTCTATGCTTCCTGTTCATATTCCTGCTCTTTCTTTCTAACGTACTGATTCAGCTTTATCAAAATTTCTTTGGAAACATAAAAAAGCTAGGATTTCTTTATCAGCTCTCCGTAAGCCCAAGTCGAATGGGGGTGTCAACTTTCCTGACTTCCGCCTCTACCACAAATCCTTTTCTCTACGTCAAGCTTCTAGATGGCTCTCGTCAGAACATTCTCCTCTTTCCTCCCTCTGGCTTCACATTGAACAATCCTTATTGTTGCCCTTTTTATTTCAGGACGTCTCTCGTTTTACTACCAAATCCCCCTATACTATTCCTCCTTTATTTAAGCACACTTCTCCGTTCCTGAAATCTTTGCTTTCCCCATTATCTATTTCTCGTGAGTCTTTCCTACTCTCGCCCATTTGGTATAATTCGCTTATCTTGTTGAATAATAGACCTATTGCCTGGACTTCCTGGAGATCAAAGAATATCATTTGGGTTAATCAGCTTTTTGATGGTATTTCGCCCTGCTCCTTCCCCCAATTTCAAACACAATTCCTTTGCCCTCGTTCTTTTTCACAGAATTATAATATTATCATGGAAATTATTCTTGATCGTTATTTTTCACTTCCTTCTCTAACTTCGCCTTCCCCTCCTTCTCCTCTCCTCAGGATACTTGCCACTATCCCTAAAGCTTCTCTTATTTATCGATTCTTTTCTGCCCCTAATCCGGAACGTACCAAAACCAAAATAGAAATTTCTTGGGAAAATGATCTGGGATGCTCTTGGCCCGTTACTTTCTGGGATAAACTATGGTCTAAAATCCTGAAAATCTCTTGTTCCGCTTCCCTTACTCAATCTTTATTTTTTCTATATCATAGACTTTACCTTTCCCCTCTTTCTCTCTCACGCTTTACTTCCTCCTCCAATTCTAATGGCTGGACATGTGATACACCTGGTGCTGATCTTCTTCATCTCTTCTTTTTCTGTCCTTCTGTAGCTGCATTCTGGAAGCAAGTCTGGTCTAACATTTCTTGCATTTTTACTCTTTCTGTTCCATATTCCACTGCCATTGTATTCATGGGAGGTCTCTCGGACTCTTTACATCTCCCTTCACACTCACTTGGTCTTTTTGATCTTATGATTGCTCTCGTATTTCAACATATTACCTCTAATTAGAAGTCCCTCACCAAAGTTTCCTTACGTTGTTGGTGGAATTCCCTATGTCATTTCCATAGACTTGATGTTGCATTTGCCTCCTCCTGTAAGCCCTCTCGTAATGTGGAACTTTTTTGGTTGCCCCATACCACATATTTAGATCATTCAGCCCAACACAAGTACACTTCCCTCTCCTCAGATAATTTTAAGCCTCCCTGAAGGACTTTACTCTCTCCTCCTTGTTTTATTTAGTAACTGTTCACAGTTTTATTTCTAATATGATGTTACTCAGATTTTGTGTACTTTTTCATATTCATAGTGCAATTTTCTTCTCTGCCGATAATTTCATATAATATATTATTCTTCTCTAACACTGTTTTTATTCCCTCCTTCCCTCCCCCTCTTCCTTCCCTTTACATACCCCGAAAAATGCTTGGTTTCTTAGTGTTGACATCAGTATACTTTTGATTTTTCAACATGTTTTATCCTGCATTTTATTTCTCCCTGTTGATGTCATATTGTACCTTCATATCATTTCTTTCAATAAAGCTTTCAAACATAAAAAAAATGGTTCTGTGGAAATTTAATGGCTTTAAAAAATATTTAAAACGAAAACATGAGAAAAAAAGTTTTAGTCCAAGACTAAAATAGTACATGGTGATAGGTCGAGATACATGACAAGGAGCAGTGCTCAGGCACTGCATGCAATGCATGTGCTTCTTAAAACTGTTGTTTACAAAAACTGCTCTAGTGTGAGAGAACACTGCAAGTCTACCCGTCTCGCAATAGTCCGAATTTTTAAATGTTCCCATGTTTAGTTTGCAAAATATCCTGAACAGCAGGTGGGAGTCATGTTCAATAAAATATACTATTTCTACTCTATACATGTTTGTTCTAACATGTGTATTCCAGTGCCAACATGAATACAGCACATACATTAAAATAAAATGAAAGTATTAGCAAATCCAAGAGCTGAATATAATTCTTTCTTAGAACTCTGCGGTGGTTACACTAAAGCATTCTGCTGGTGCACTGTCAGTGAAGCAAGTGAGAGAAAGAATCATAGAGCCTTGTTGTCTCCTGATGCAGTGCGGACTGCGGACATCAGTGTTCCAGCAGTGGATGGTAAAGGGCTGTACATTTCAACAATGGGTAATTAATTGTGTTACACTTGCAGTCACAAACTCTTTTAGCAAAGATCGATGCTACCCCTCTGTAGTATGCCTGGTAATCCTACAGATTTCAGTGGGAGGCTACGAATTCTCCTGATGCAGTATTGCTTTCATATTTAACCCATAAACACTTGTTTATGAGGCTAGAATCCGTTTTGGCAATTCCTGCACTGAAGCAGATAAAAAAAGTACTGCCAAAGCCGATATGTCGTGCATTTGTGACCTATTGGCTTTGAAAATGTTTTAAGGCATGTGCACCCATCCCTAAGCATGGCTAGTAAACAGGAATAAAAAGCCTATATTGCCAGCTGCTTTATTTTGTAGGTTCAGGCACTGAGATGGATCGATAAACAAAATGGGAAGCAATATGAGGACAGTGAAGTGAACAACAAAAGAATGCAAGGAGGAGCTAAAGCGCACAGAAGAGCGGTTTGAAGTTGCATAAAAATGAACACGTACTTAAGAGCTGATCAAACAACAAAATTGAGGAAAATTATATTTTTTTGTATAATGAGAAGAAATGTACTAAGAGACTGGGGAAAACACAGAGAATGGTGAAACACAGACACTCTCATGGAATGAAAAGCAGACACCAGTGGAAGGATAAAAGAAACCAGTCAGAGAGATGGTAAACAGGCTGTGCTCCGCAGGAGGGACAAAGACCAGATGGACTGGCTGAAACAAGTAAAACCATCATATAGAAAGAAAATAAATATGAGTGTCGTTTTGACTGATGGTTAGCCATGAAAATGAGCTGAAAGGCAGTCCACTGACTTTTACTTGTTTTACGGGTCAACTGGCATCTTGCAATAAACGGGATTAAAGGATCTTACAAATGCATGAAGTTACAAATGGAGGATTGCAATGATCAATGAACAGAAACGTCATGGCACTTTTCCCCTCAGGCTGCCAATGCGATTTGGAGTGTATATTTGGATGTAATACCAGGCCGGGGCTTTTGCCCTCACCGGTGGATGCAATCGGTAACCTGAAATGCCTGCGGAATATTGCCTTGCCAGGCAGTACATCCACAATGAAGTACTCACGCATCAAAGGCAAGCCAATAGCAAGGTCCTTTAAGGAGGTGCCAACCTTCTTTTAACACGTTGACCGCGGCACCAATTCCGCCACAGTGCGGGCGATTTAATCAATGGGCGGGGTTCTGGCGGCTACTGGCCGTCCTCCGCACACGTCCACCGCCGCGTGGGACAGCCAGGGGCCGTCCGCAGCACCGAACGGGTTAAAGGGAAAGAAAGATACATTTAAACATGTGCTCTGGATGCAAACAGGGAAAGTGTGCCATATTATAATGAAAGCGCTGCCCCTAGGGCACACATGAACTCATGAGTTGAGAGAGAATCCTAAAATTTAAAGGCACTTGTATCCACGTCAGGAAGTTATGCAGTTGGTAGCTACAAGTTTCACATCTCCAGTGAGATCAGTGAAAAGCCTAGAGTTTCCAAAGAACGTTGAAGATGATGGAGATTAATGCCAGTGGCCCTGGATTTGCTGTTACACGATTGTACATTGAGAATTTCCCTCAGGGAACTCAAGCAGCAGTGCATCTGTATTAATGGGGTGTCACTAACATTGTCTTCAGCAGGAATGTGAGATATTTAAACATGTTTACACAGGTTTTATTACAATGCTGAGTCTGGTGGCTCAGTGGACTGATGCATTCACTTTAGGGGCCTGTGTTCGACCTCATAGTCATTGATTTAAACCCTGGCGGGTCCATTCAGACTTTCATCCTTCTGATGTTGATAAAATGAGTACCATTGAGTTAAGTAACGATAAACATCTGTTAATCAACGCTAAGATACCCTTGTCTGAACGTGTGCTAAACAAATACACATAATGTTATGCATTCATAGTTAATAATTTAGATGAGGCTTACAATCTGGAAATTATGAAGAGTATACGTTTGTACTGTGCTATTCCCAGATCACAAAATAAAATTATAACCTACTGCCGAGGCCTATAAAAGTTGTTAGAAATGAATATTAGAGGCCTTGAATTTGACTTTTTGGCTCAACACACAGGTGCCTATAACGAAGGTGAGGGCTTTAACAACCAGTACAGCCTGAGGCTGAAGGGCTATAATGCTATTAGAATGTTCCACCCACTGAGAGTAGAGTGTTCTCAATTAAAAGAGAGAAAAAGAAAGAGACTTTGGATCAGAAGGTCTAGATCAGCCATTATTGGCAGTGAGCCTCTCCAATGTCAACTGAGCTCCCAAAATACCAGTGTTCTAATGAGCGCTATTATATAATTACTTTTGTTCCTCATCATAATCATTACCTAACAGGCTTCTGTATTAATGAGAACCAGTGTGGTAGTAAGTTGGCATATATCCTAAATTACACAAGCCGTAGTCGGGAAAATTGTTCTGAATGTCAGGAAAAGTATGCTGCAATTAAGCTCCATTCTCAATTTGCCACTTTCGGAGGGAAGCAATAGTTTGCGTGCATTTTTTTCAAAAATCTAATTTAAGTTTTCACTGGTTCAAGGAAACGCTTTTAGCCCAGTGTGAGCAATACCTTCTGGTAATGGGTTAGGTTTCCTGCAGGCACCTTGCATTAACTGATAAAATGACTGTTGCTGGCTAGGACTGAATTATTTGTAAAATGTCTGTAAGTATGACCGATTGCAAGTAATTGCCTTTTTCGTGTCTACTGCATGCGGTTGTGAAATACTTCAATAATAACGTTTACTGCTAGAACTACTATCATGGCAAGGGGCTGCTGGTGACAATTCCTTTAGAGCTAGTTTTTTCCTTACAATTCATATGCAGAAAACAGGTGCAGTCACTTGATGAAACAGTGAAGCTCTTCATTGTGGGTATATTAGCAGTGTTTTTACTAATGAAGAACAACCCAACAGCAAGGTTGACTCTGCAGATACAAATATCCCTATTATGCCGCAGCGCGGGAATGTCTGAATCTGGATCTTTTTTGACTGCCAGGGTGCCGCTCGTAGCTGTGGAACTATATTGACCGAGACCCTGTGATTTTTAACTTGGGGCATCTTTTTAATTCAACTTTGCTGAACCCTTGCCGACTTTGGGCAGAGAGACCGGAGGACCTGCTGATTGCCACGGGAGCGGGACTGCGAGGACCAGCAGTCTGTGCGGGAGCAAATCGGCCGCACCTGGTTCCTCTTCCCACCCCCTTCAACTCCTATTTAGTCACGCCTTGACCCGCGTACCGCGGGACGCAAGCGGAACGCGCGCCAGGCGAAGCCCGGGCCAAGGGCGGGCCCGTTGTAGCTCGTTAAAGACCGAGTAAGACCGGACCGGGCCCCCCCTCTAACGCCTTTACATCGGTGACCTTAACATCATCAACACAATATTGGACCCTGAAAAAACTGTGAGTGTTAATTGCAGTGACTTGTGTAATGTCAACACGCGAAAGTAGGAGCAGAGCAGCGGCGGGGTCACTATTATTGGGCACACTGGACAATTTCATCATAAGAACTAATTCCGTTATTGATGAAGGGATATCGCTAATGCAACGGAGGGTTTCGCAGGACTTGGCCATGGCTAAACGCTCGTCCATGGGCCATCTTGCCATTCCCCGTACGCCTGAACCTAATATTAGAGAAGGAATGATGGACACTAAGGCACTCATACATAGTCCCCCCAGTTCACAAGATTACTTCTCCAGATTGCCTGCGCCTATTACCCATTTATTAGTAGACGCAGACTTAGAGGCTATTCAGATAACAGTTCCAGATAGCCCCCCTAAAGAAACAAATACTAGAGAACTTCGGGGCAGACGGGAAGGTGCTATCTCCAAAAGGAAGCAACCCATGTCCGCTGCGATAGGAAAGAAAAAAATAAATCTTCCTAAAGGCAAATTAAATCAAGGCATATCAAACTCACAAAGGGTGGTGGACCAGCAGAAAACATTGAGTGAAGCAGCCCATTCTATCCTGGAGCCCGTAAAATTAGTCCAGGCCCATGGAGAGGATGTTAGTGCAATCACATCTGATTCCCCCTGTAGAACAGAGAAAGATTTGTCAAAGGAGGACCTTCTTGTTAGTAAGCTGAAGAGCTTGCTAACTATGAGTCTTGCCCCCCTCGTCACTAGACTTGCTGGAATTGAAAAACAGCTCTCTAACTTGGAGGCAGTGATGAGAAGTACTAAGAATAATGGGAATCCTAAGAACATCTCTATGGGCAAACCTCAGATTAATTCGGCTATAGATGCCCAGGTAGTTCTTCAATCGGCACTTATTACCGATAAAATTTGCCCAAAACGTATGGAGGCACAGGTGGCTGTTTGTCAGCCGGAGCTTCCAAATAAGTCAGGCAATGACCCACTAAAATTGCCCACTGCACAGAAAGAGGGCGCAGAAAGGGAGTTTGAGGAAACGCCAAGGAGGGCTCCTAGTGTAAATCTACCCCCACAATCAAGTCCTTTTGTGATTGTGTTAACGGGAGTCCCAGATTTAAAAAAGAATACTCAAGAGTCCTTTTTGTGCCTGAAAAATAAGGTGGTATTTTGGCTCAACAAAAACAGACCTTTACCCCCTCATATCAGGGCGGAAATTATGATGGTTCATCGCTTGCCCTGGTTGGGTCATAGGCCTAAACCCATCACAGGGGATTGTGTAGTTGTTAATTTTAAAGAGCCTCGGACAGTGGATTATATCTGCTCCTGGAACGACAGTCAAAATGAGTTTGGTTCCCTGATTGAGCCTAGGCCACTGTCTTTTTTCTATCCTCCACCGATCTATCTAGATAATGGAGGGCCCTGGACTAAGGTAGATTATAATCGTCATGGCAGGGCTGGCAATTATTTTCCTGGACTACCAAACATACAGTGCCCCTTATCTCTTCAAAATAGATTCAGTGCACTAGAGATGGTGGACTGACTGAATCTAGGTATAGACAGCAAGCAGCGTAGTCTAAAGGAGTACAACAAGAATGGGGAGATGAGAGACATGGTGAACCCCTCAAATAGAGATAATCAGGGCCCTCAAAAGTTAGGTATTCAGACACGTAGTACTACGCCAGGCATAGATAAACTAAATGCAACAGGGGACCTGCAACTCATGGGGAAAAATTAGGCAATGTAGAACAGCTCTGCTAAGATTACAAATGCTGGAGGACGAGCTGACTTTGTATGAAGTATCAATGTTCTTAAAACACATGCTGAGATTCAGATTATCAATGAACTGATTGATCTTATTACCTATTTTAATCGTGTTCTTTGTTCGTGTTTTTAATATCAGATGGTTTTGTTAATCCTTTTTATTTATCTTTTTTTGTGTCTTGGAATAATGTAAGCTGTGCTTTTATGGATTCTGAAATTTGAACCCGAATAAAGCTACGTTTGACTTGACTTGACTTGACATTTGACTGTTGGTGTAGCAGATGTACAGTTTCCCTCAAAGTTCAACCCGAAAGGTTCCATGGCCCTAACAGTGGCGGCTCCTCTGCAAACGCTTTAGCATCGTTTTATTTATCGTTTGCCAGCTTGTGCATGGAGGGGCGGGGCATGGGCGGGTGTTGGAGGAGCTTGTGCACTCCCCAAGTGCTCATGTGAGATGGCCGACCAAAACACGTATGCGCACTTAGGTTTCTCATTGAGCAGCCTGGCTGAATGAAAAACCCCACAGACACCGTGGTCTGAGCAGGTCGTCTTTTCAGCCTGCTCAGACCAATCCCTGTGCTGCCCTGCTGCACAGGCATTAGCTGGGAGTCTGTCCCAGGGGCTTCTGGGACCAAGGAAGAAGCCAGCAGGAGCGACACAGGAGGCTGCCGGCGGCGTCAAGTACGTTTTTTAATTTGTTATTCACTCGTCCCGTGTCTTCCCCACCCGCGCCCGCTCTCCCCCCCTGTGCTCTCCCACCCGCACCACCACCCTTTGTTAGTGGCAGCCACCACTGGGCCCCAAATCCACTGGAAGACAAGCTCAGTGACCCACCAACCCTCTACAACATGCCAGAAAGGCCCCTCTCAGCCTGACTGTTCTTGTACACTGTCCTGCTAACCAGACCTAAAACAGTAAAGTATGTTTTCTCTAACAGCCTCCTAACGCTCAGATAAAATTTTTATAATAGAGCCACAATGCTACTTTCCTATTGCACGTTAAACCTATATTGATCTCGCTAAGTGTTTGTGTTTCCTTTTAGTAGCACTATATTTTAGTGGCTTCTTGACAACACAAACTTATGTTTTAAACACTCCTTTTAGTCTGAACTCTTAGCCCGTTGAGTTGTAACTGTCTGGCTACAGGTGGGATTAGTGTCTGCCAGACATATTGTTACCCATACTTTCACGTGTTCAGAGATAATTCTTTGGCTCCGCCCCAAGAAATCCCTCTCACCTAATGATACTGGCTGTTTGTATTTATCCTTCCACCTTTTATTAGCATGCATTAAGGACTATTATACATCTTAAAAGTATACTTACTCATCAGAAATGTACTTCTTTATCGAATACATGCAAGTTATACACAAATATTTTTTTATTTTAACTTCAGTATGCATTTATTTTATCGTTTTTGTCAGCGCTTAAATGTAAGCCTGATCCTGCGATGGCCGTCTATTCTCTTTCACATCTGGGTGACCTAACCCAGTATGGCTATCCCGAAGTCTCGATCTCTCAAAACCAGGGGCGGCTCCTCCGTTATTGCAGAGGAGCGTCGCCTAACTGAAAAATAAAATGATGATAAAACCACTTTATTTTTCATTACTACCAGCCAAGGTTTGCGTGGGGGCGGGATCTTCCTGCCGAGCGTCACGCTACCGGAGGAGTGTTGTGCACTTTTAAGTGCGCATGTCAGTTTGGCCGGCCGTTTCAGGCCAGCCAAGCTGACATGCGCACTCATGTTTCTCCAACCCAGCAGTGTTGCAACAGGAGAAAAGTCCCAGACTCACTGGGCCTGAGTGAGCATCAAGCCAGCCTGCTCAGGCTAATCACGGTGCTGCTCTCATGCTGATATTACTAGCATGAGCAGCTCTCATGCTGAGAGCAATACCAGCATGATAGCAGCACCATGATTGTTTCCTGGAAGTCTGTACAGCATGATCAGCATCAAAAGAGGAGTTCTCTTGGTGCTACACTGAAAGGCGATATTGTTGCATCTGTTAAGAGCAAATCCTTCAAGATGCCTACAAAGTAAGGCCAATAAGCACTGTTTCATTACAATTACATTTGGGTTACCCTACAGAACGGTTTAATGGATTTTTCAGGATGAGGGTCCTGGACATAGAAATAACTACCGCTGCAGGTGTCCAAGATCATCATTTGTCAATGTCATGTTGTTGAAGGGGGATGTTTCATCCATTTGCAGCTTGTGAGAATTTGAGCTTTTCCCATATTTGGTTTGAGGTGGTTTGATATTATCCTTTGTTCGATTGCTTGGAAGCATGATTCAAGTTTGGATGAGTTTTCAAGCTTCAGTATGATTGGTATGTCATCTCCGTAACTGTAGTAGTTGAGGTGAGCAAAGGAATCAGGTAGATGTTGAAGAGGAGCAGTAGAAGGGTAAGGAAAATATGTGGCTCAGCTGCTAGAGAGGTCGGCCTTGGAACCAAGGTTTGAATGCCGGCCACGCTGCTTGACTCCATCATGTGATTCTGGGCAAATTACTTAATCCCCCTGTGCCTAGATGTGTGAAAAGTATTTGTGTGAAAAGTATTTGTGTAATACTCACTTGATTTACACAATCTTGTTGGTCGTATGCCAACCCCCATGTAATGTACAGCACTCTGTTGCATCCTATATAAGTTTGCTCTATATAAATATCGATACATACAATGGTAGAGCACGGCGAGAAACTAGCTAACAACTAAATATGATGCTGAAATAAACAGGGGAAGCAGGAGGATAAGGGATCATCATTCTGATAGTAATAATGTAATTGAGTTCAATTCTGTTCCTGGTGCTCTACTGTTATCAAGCCGCTGTAGAGGTGTAGGGTCATGAACACAGGTAGGGGAGAGAAAAAGTATTAAGACATTTTGGTAATCTGAGAGAAGGGTATTTTCAGTGATATTTGCCTGGAGGCAGATCTTTCAATAGTTTTGCTAGAAGCAGTCGATTGTATGTTGGGCAGTATTTGGAAAGTTTGCTTGGTTGAATGAGCTTTATATATGTCCTTTTGACTTCAGATGAGCCTACTGATGATTTTAGTGAGTAGTTCATGATGGTTCTGGCTGGGCACGCTGCAGAGCTACTGTTGAGAATATTCTTGTATACGTGAGCCGGACACAGGTTTGCTGGGACACAAGCTTTTGGTACATTTGTGCAGCTCTCTCCTGTAAAGAGCTTCAAGGTGAGAAGTTGTTTGGGTCATTGAGTTGGTTCATTATTAAGTGCTGTGCTTTAGTTGTTTGGATTAATTTTTGTTTTCCTCTCCTAAGTAGGATTCTGTTTTTCCGAAACAGTGGTTGAAAAAAGATCTTCCACTGCATGGCGTCGCTGATTTTTCACTTGTTGGAGAGGGTCAAGTCTTTAGCCCATGCAGGTTTGAGACCCAGTAGTTATTAAAGAGGGACATTGAAACAGGTGCTTATCAGGCCGTATTTTAATGTTCTTAACTTTACTGGCAAATATTCTTTATTTTTTTTATGTTTATTAGCTTCATTTCCAAAAGAATACAATAAGAGCAAACATGCACACACCCAAAGCATGAAGCCCCCATCACACACACAACCCCCTCCCCCCCCGAAGCGGGGACTCCCCCATCAATCTATACTAGATCATTGTACGTCAAATCATGTTATAAGATCCACTGCCCCCACACCGTACCAAATTTCCAAGGGCACCCTCCACTTTCATACACCACCAGTTCAGCCGCCATGAATCTAGTTATCCCCACTCTCCATTCTGTCATTGTGACGATCCGATCTCGTCCCATGCCTTGGCCACATCTCTCTTTGCCACCAGAAACCTCAACATGCAAAACAAGAACTGCTTCTGAGGGAGATCCATAACATTTGGTATACCTAGGACTATCACCTGGGGCGTTCTAGGGAGATCAACCGACAGCGCCAACTCAGACTCATTGACAACATCGCCACAATAGTAGAGCACCCTGGGCAAGTCACACACTGTATGCATAAAGGTACCCAATGCCACACCGCACCGCAGACACATGGAGCTTTCTGCCCTCCCCATTCTGTGAAGATGAAACCGATTATAGTAGTACCTATAAAGGATGTTGAGCTGCATTAGCTTCAACCAAGTGGGGATGGCAACCTCCCTTGGGTGCATAAATGCCGCCTCCCAGTCAACATCCTCTAGGGGTCCAACATCAGCCTCCAATCGGGTCCAAAGCTTCCCAAGAATATCCAGGGTATTTCCAGTAGAACCCAGTATAGCTGGGACACCACCTTCTGGATAATCTCATCTCCCACAACCCAGCATTCCAAGAGACTACAATAGTCTCCCCCAGGAGCCCCTCTGCTCTCAAAGTATGGGAGAGCTTCAGTTAACAGTACCGACGAGTAGTGCCAGAGCATACTCCTGTTGTAATGTTTCAAATGTTCTAAGCTCACCCCCAACAACAACACATCTCCCACTGTCTCTATCCCAATCTGCTCCCAGCATTGAAAGCCAGTAAGCTTGCCCACCTCAGGCAAGTGTGTGCCCCTCCACAAAGGAGTAGCCAACATATTTTTCCCTTGCCACCCGAGATCTCTTACAGCCTCACCCCATACACCCTGCATCACCCGGGAGATCCCGCGCAGAACCAGCCGGGCCTGTTCTCATAGACGTAATGAAGATAAGTCTTCCCTTCCATTGCATCCCTCTCCACGCGATATGCGGGCTTGTTTGTTGGAAGTGCCCTTATGCATTAATAATCTGTTGCTGCGCAGCCCTATGATACGCTCTCATATCGGGCAGCATCAATCCCCCATTGTAAACCGAGCAGTACAATGTCCGTAGCACCACTCTGGGGTCCCACCATTCCAGAGCAGGGACTGCAGCGTTTCATCAAGGCTAAAAAAATAGCTCTCTGGAGCCGGGAAATCTGTAGCACATAAAGCAGCTTGGGCTGGGTGATCATCTTATATAATGCTGCTCGGCCCATCAGGATCAGGGGAAGCAAACCCACTGCTCCGTGTCTGCCCAGAAACCTCCAAGACTCTCTTCAAAGTATGTTTTAGGAAGCGCTGCACCTCAGTTGATACTTCTATAACCAGGTAAGAGAAGCCTGACCTAGTCAGCCAGAGGGCACCTGGCAGGGCCCGGCGCCCCCCACTCCCAGTTTCCCAGCTGGAAAAGCACTGACTTGTCCCAGTTGATGCAGTACCTCGAACAGGACTCAAAAACACGTATTATAGATAGTACAGCTAGAAATGACCAGTCCAAATCAACCACATACACCAGCGCATCATCAACATAGATGGATAACTTCTTCAGGGTATCCGTCACCTGAGGGAACCCCACATTATCAGCTCAACATCGAATCTCATATCATCGGTTCCAGGTAAAGCGAAAAAAACTATAGTGACAATGGGCACCTCTGTGTAGTACCAGGCCTAAGTGTGATGGACACCGAAACAACTTCATTCACTCGCACCACCGCTGTACGCGCCTTGTACAGAAGGGTCAAGCAGCGACAGACTGAGGCCCAAAGCCTAACTACTTCAGCGTTCCCAGTAGGTACCGGCAATCAATGGTGTAGAACGCATTCTCTGCGTCCAAAGACAGTATTGCTCTGCATTCACTGTTGGGCTTAACTCTATCCAACCACAAACCCCATCGCCCCAGATTAGCCTTGTAGCCTGTCCCAGCATAAAGCCTGTCTGATTTGGGTGAACCAAGTCAGAGATCACACCCCAGGAGTCATGAGGCCGAAATTTTGGCCAGAATCGAACTCTCCCTATTTGGAAAAGAAATTGGCCGATAGGAAGAACATAAATCCACCGGTATCCACTCCTTAGGGATCACAATAATTGTATGATTAAGACTTGAAGGCAAGGCCCCTCTTTCATGCGCAGCCTCAAACAACTTGAGGAGGTGGGGTTAAATAAGGAGCCCTGGAACCCTTAGTCCCAGGTGTCTTTCCGGTCGACATTGCCGCCCCAATTTTCTCTACTGTGAAATCCTTCTCCAGTTCCCCATGGCTGACCATGTCCAAAACCATGACCGGTACCGCTCCCAGGAAAGCCTCAATATCTTCCACCGAGCGATCCCAATGGGGGCATACAATGCCTGATAGCAATCCGCAAATGACTGGGCTATCGCAATATCTGCCTGCGCCAAGTCTCCTTCCTCAGTCTGCACTTCAGCCATTCAGTGCACTGCTTCCTCTCTCCTCCTCAACCAGGTCAGGAGGCAGCCTGCCTTAACCACCGTATCGTGCAGTTTACGCTGAACTCCCAAATAGTGCTGGTGCGCCGGGGGGAGGGGGGGGAGTAATCTACTCATGCCCCAATGGGCACCCTTACCAGTGGCGGCTGGTGACATTTGAAATTGGTAGGGCGTAAAAGTTGCGGATGAGACGCGAAGCGAGCGTGAACGTCATAAGAGGGTGGGGAAAATTATCCCGAGAAAAAAGAGTGCAAATGGGGCATTTTAAAGACCATTTGACAAAGCAAAACGGTTTATAAAGCAATTGTGAAAGTGTAGACATACATACTATAGTTGACATCACCCGACAGGGCACAGGCCAATTGCTAAAACCGTAGTTAAACACTGCTCCATGCATTCCGTCAGTCCCTCATGAAAACTCGTTATTTTTAGAGCTGAACTAAGGCTACGATTTTTTTTTATTTTTTACTCATCATCTCAAACTACCTTTCAGCTGGGATATGCAAGTATCCAGTCTCTGAAAAATTAAAAGCTGGACAGACTAGAACAGAGACATTGCCAGGCATTCATTCTTTGCAAGGAAACTGATATTTTTGGACAACAAGGAAACTCTGAGATAAACGTTAACCTGTTAACCTCTTTGTGTGGCCATACCCTGGGGAGTACATGAAAAAGCCTCTAAACCCAAAAATAACTGGAAAGTAACACTAGTCTACAACCAAGTTAAAAAAAAACATGCAACACAATTGTGATTATTCAGTCTTCCTATGCACAGACAGACGCATTACATTAAGAGCGGTTGGAATTGTTTTCACACTAGGACACGACTGTAGGGGCACTTCAATAATTAATAACAAATAGTAAATGTTACACCTTGTAGCATGCGCTTTCATTGTGTGGTTTCTAGGCGCCGATGACAGGTGCTGCCGTGCATCTGTTCTGGGACCAGATCAGCAGTAGGACGCACCCACCCCCAGATTGCGCGGATGTGCACCTTCATTGCGTGAGTCAGGAACAGACCAGCGCAGCAGGGAGCACCAGCCCTCTCAGAAGTATAGATTTTGCAGGAACACCACAGCTGTGTTTTACACGGAGATTATTCCAGCTGCAAGCAAGCAAAGTCTTCAGGTGGAATAACCGGGGAAAAACATGCAAAATTAGCACTTAAGTCCGATTTCCGAATATTATGTCAGAAAAACTCTTAATTCATATTATTTCCCTGCACTAAGCATTAACGTGAACTCTGATAACAAGAATTATGAGGCAGGCAAATAGCAAAAAAAATTGTTACTGGCCACTCGTAATGAGGACCTACAAAACACACAGACCATAGTACCCTTTTCAAACCATTATTCATCGTGTGAGGAAGGGACGGTTACGGTATACTCTGTAAACATTCCTGCCCCTATAATGACTACAGTGTTTAACCTTTGATTACTTGTTTGTGCCGGCCGGGCTGTGCCATCATTTTGTAACTCGTGTAACGCAGTAAGCAATTTGTCAATTGTACATTTCATTTGTTTTTTAATTGGTGTCTGAAAAACTTCAGCGATCATGTCACACAATCCACCGTAGCTCACGTAAAAGCACATCATCACAATTAATTAAAATTCCCTCAAACAAGCTACAATAGTAATTATACGATAACGATGTTCATTTGCCATAATTTGCCACAACGTCACGCAGTCATCATCACTGTTGTGAGTCACAAAGCCTCGAAACCAATAATAATATTTATTCGTGCGTTGGCGTTAGCACGCAGACTGTGTCACTGAGTCAAAAGTGTTTTCTGAAAACGTGCACATAATCCAGGCAGTCATAGTTTTACCTCTTTTATTCTTGTTTTACACGGTCACGGTGGTATCTCTGTCTCTGGCCCCGACTGCAACTGCTGCCTTTCGGCCTGCAGGGTCAGCTCAGCAACACCATCCTCGTGCGCGCGGTAACTCAGCCAATCCTGGCGCAGATTAACATCGCCACTGCGCCAGGATTGGCTAAAGAGCAGGGCTAATATTGCCCATAATGAGACCCGGCTCCCCCGGGTCTCTGCCTGTGTGACGGCGACGGGAGGAGGAGGAGGGAAGGGGCTACTGCGTGTGTGCGCATGCGTGGGCAAGTCAAAAAAATGACTTGTCCTAAATGCGCACACTGCTGCTGCCCACCCTGCCACGCTGCACTGATAATAAATCAGTGAGTCACACGCTGCCAGCCTGCCACTCACTGCCGCAGGTCCGCCCCCCACACCTTCCGTGATCACGATAGGTATTCTTGTTGTGTGCTCTGCGCTCATAATTTTACTTTTCAATTCGCAGGCAGTGTAAGTGACACTTGCAGTGACGGTCGTCCATCTGGGTAGTGGGGCAACGCCCCAACGCCCCTAATGGACGAACCGCCACTTTACAGCCTGCTGCATCTGCCCCTCCAGACATGTGGAGCCACACCGCTCACTCATTCTAGCTCCCAGGAAGCCGCTATCCAGGGAAAGTCAGGCCCAACAAACGAGGAAAAGAAAGGAAAGGGCCCAATCCCCGGCTCATACAGTCCAGGGAGTAGTCGACCTCCCTCCCCTCTAGGGGCTCGCTCGCCGCTCAGCACACACAGCGGCTCCAGCTCCTCTCAGCTCCTGTCAGGGCGTACATGCTCTATTAGGCCCTCAAAGGGCTGGTCACTCACGTCCTGGCGCCCACATGCATGTCACTGCAGCACCACTCCGAGAGTCCGACTCTCAGCCCACCATCACTGGAAGGCCGTCCATCTGCTGCAGGTGCTCCACGCCAACCACAGGCTAAAGCGCCGAAGCCTTCACCCTGACTGTTGTTAACTTTGTTGAAAGCGACATTCGCGATATTTCCTCAACAGACTGAAGTAAACGGAACTTCTCCAGTTCTGCAGAAACACAATGTGCTTTGCCGCCCACTTGTGCCGCAGCCAGCACGTGTTCGGCGACTCCTTGAACCCTGTCAAGGAAGCGCAGCGTTTGACGCGAGGATTATCAACTTGGAAGCCCGGATAACGAACCTCTCAAATTGAGGCGCTTAGAATCAGAAACCTTCCTTGGGCGCTCATGCGCGGAGAATCACGGAGGTGAAGCGAAGCGCTGCGGAAGGGTCTATTCTTAGCTGCGCAGCCCCCGTGAAACACAATGCTGCGCGTCTTCACTTCACCACTCTTCAGGCTGAGGAACCCTTGAAAAGGTGAAAGAAGCAAAGCGGCGCGTGTACATGAGAGCTTCAAACCCAGACGGACCCCCTCCCGCTATCCCATCCTCCCCCCCCCCCACGGACCGGCTTTCAGATCACTTATATCCGTCCGCCAGGAAGCTCTTGGGGAACTAATGCAATATAGAATTCTTAACTACACCTGCATTTTCAAGATGGACGCAGACACGTGACTGTGGGTACGATAAAAGTCAGTACAAACCATGTTTAAAGCGTCAGACTGTTTTTCATCCACATTATTTTCATCTCAGTTATAAGTAAATATGTGACTGGGTGGCGGGAGATCAAAAATCCCAATACAAATATTTTAAAATAGAATGTGAGCCCCATCTGACAGTGTAAAGGATTAATTCCAGAAACATTTCTTTTCAAAATATCACAAAATGCGTATGGACTGACAAGGCAGTCTAGAGCGCTGCGTTCCTCCTTTCTTCAAGGAAAGGGCAAAATGCCTCGAGATAAGTTCATGCCACTTGACAGATCTCATCTCATATCACAAAACACATTTCTAGCAGCATCCGGCTCTTGGGAATGTTTACGCCTAAACGCACTGAGGCAGATCAAGCAATGCAAAAGAAAAGAGCGGCAGACTGGCGCAAATTACACTGGCATTTCATTTAAAAATTACGTTGCTGGAGCAACTGTGATAGGATTCAATCTATTCTCACATACTAATTTTATTTTTCTGCTTTTCCCCAGGAGGTGATTCCTTTTGTACACATGAGAGCAGGACCACACTTTATTGGAGATTGAGGACAAGTCAACTTAGTTCTCCAAACTTTTTATAAAAATACTTTGAAACCTAAATCACGGAGTCATAACTCCAACCCCATGAATAAGATGATGTATTAAACAGAGTAAAACCGGAAACCGATGGCAGAAAGGAGCGAGGCAAAAGTCCCAGAATGTCAAGGTACCACAACTATCCTGAAGGTCCCACTGCAGTACAGAACAGTAAATAATCAGCGCTGCAGACATAGATTATTCAGAAGGTACCCTGCACTTAGTAATAAAAAATCAGTTGTGGACTTGGCAGGACATGAAGAACAGAAGAGGGATTGCACAGTACTACTTCCATGCTATTTATGAGAGCTTCAGGGGAGCAGAAAGAGACCCCAGTTACTTCGAGGTAAACTTCATTACTCTAATTCGGGTGTTCCTCACAACAGTCGAACTGGGTGAGACCCTTCATCTCTCACAGAAATATATTAAAGCGCTAAAGTAACTACCCACAATCAGGCCGACTTCCCCTTCCTGTGACATAAACATAATAGAAGTTGGTTCCTGGAAATACTAAAGCCAAAATAAACTTCCAAGATTACTCTGATTGTCTCTCCTCCCCAGGGTCGGAGGGACCCAGGACTGTAATGAGGAACACTTGAACCTGGAGTAATTAAGTTTACCAGTAAGTCATCGGGGCATTACCTCCAAGTTAGTCTTCCCAGTCCTAACTGGCTGAGATGGTACCCAAGTGAGAGACCAAGCAGAGTCAGAACTCAAAAATATGAGGCTATGACCAATGGAGATTTTACAGTGAGATAATTAAGACATTATGTTGTGATTCGCTGCCTGAAACATTCTTTCCCCAGAAACAGACAACACTCCCTCACCCACTAACAAATTGTAATGTGACATGTGGGTGACATACAAATATCTCTCATGGAGGTTCCTTTAAGCAATGCCCAAGATGCCAATACACCTCTGGGAGACCTCACTTGAAAAGGACCTGAAAGAGTTCTCAGAATGTTCTTAAGACAAGATGCTAAAATGTTCCAACCATCTACTTCCAGTCGCCAGCTGTAAGCCTCAGCCAGATTAGCCAAAAGTCCAAATCAAGATTGCACCTTTCTAAAAGATGCTCTTCTTGTCATATGAACAAATACTTCTCTTTGCAAATCGAGAGAATGCAAGTCTCTCGCCTCAAAAGTAGTTAGTATTAAAAAAAGACTGGTAGGATTTAGGTCTCACCTCCATCTTATCTGAAGAGGGTCAAAAGATAGTAATGTCCCTAATTTGCCTAGTCTTTTGTCCTAAACTAAATGGCAAAATAAATTAGACTGTATGATAAAAGTTTAAGATCCACTGCCTAAAGAAGCTCAAATGGGGGACCCTGTAAAGATCTAAAAAAAAAAACCCAAAGGGAAGATACCAGGAGGGAACTACCAGGTGCCTAAGAGAAAACTATTTTAGTAATCTGGATACCAACGATTATAGAGCTTCCAGTTCTGAGTTCCAAAACGCCCCAATAGCTGCCCATTGTCTCCTCATTGTAATCTGCCAGACCTAAAGTGAATTCATCCTCAATGAAATCCAGAATTCTGATCGATTCACATTTTTTCGGGGGAAAAAATTTCATCAGACACCAACTTGAAAAAGATTTCCAATGTCTGGCATAAACCTTAAGGGTTGCAGACACCTAGATTGTTAAATTGTCTCTGCCACTTCTTCAGAACAACCCATTGCTTGAAGGATTACCCTCTCGAGCTTCAGGCCGTCATCTGCAATCTCTCTAGAGATGCCCTGCTCAGCTCTAGGGAGTTGGAGAGGAAATGAAACATGAAAAGCCTGATCTGATATCACCTTCTGAATTACCCTGAGGAATGAGCAGAAATGCTTAAAGGAGATCCCCTGGACATTTTACTGAGAAGGCATCCACCCCCCAAACTTCAGAACCTGGAAACAGGCTGCAAAAGCAGGGGACCTGACAATTCTTTGAGGTAGCGAAAAGATCAATCTTTGAAACACAGAATCTTCGCACCAATTGCCGAGTTATCCTCAGATATAGAACCACTGAGACAGAGGATGCAAATACTCTGCTCAGACGATCTGCCAGCACAGTCTCTATCAGGAGGTACACTGTCTGGAGAGAACAAAGAGGTTGTTCTCCCCACAGACAAATGAGCTGGGTCAGATCTGCTAAAGAGGCTGGACCGGTACTGCCCTGGTGGTGGAGGTAACTCCTTGCAACCTGATTGTCCGATTGAATAAACACAGGAAGACCTTGAATCAGTGAAGCAAACTGTAACAATGCTAGATGAAGAGCTTTTAATTCTTTCCAATTTGAGTACCTCTGAACCTGGCTTAGGGATTATTTTAACTGGAATTGATGGGAGTGCAGAACTGCACCCTAGCCCCTTCCCTCTAGCATCTGTTGTTATGACTGTGGGAGTGGGAATGACAGGGAGAAACAGAAAACCTCTATTCAATGACCCTCCAGAAGCCACCCTCGCAGGCCCCAGACCACCTTCTTGAGAACAGGAATCTGACAACAAATTCTGAGACTCTGCAGAACAAAATCTGCGGACATGACATACCAAAGGATAGTAGGGCAGTCGAGCCCAATGCTCAATTACAACTATAGATGCCATATCCCCCTGCACCATTAGCCACTTTCAGGCCGTGCCCTGGGATTTTATTACAACAGATGACAAGAGAGTCTGCAATTTGATCTTCCTGTCAGAAGGTGGGTAGAGCCCCCACCCCCCTGCTTCCTCCGTGCTGAAGTTGACTCTGATGAGCTTAGAAAAAGAACAAGAAGCATCCAGATACAGGAACAACCGGATACCTTTCAAATTAATAATACGTACCATGTTTGTACATGTCCCTGGTGCCGATGCCAGACAAAATGTCAGAACTTGGGCCTGAAAATGTCTTTGCCCCACATAAAAGGAAAGATATTTTTGATGATCTTTGTAGATGAGCACATGTGTAAAAAGCACGAGTCACATCACCTGAAGTCAAGAAATCGTCTTTTCTTAGCAAAGGAAGAACTGAATCCAAGGTCATCTTTTTGAGATTTTGAAGTGAAACGAACCCGTTCACATTTATGAAATCATACAATGGTCTGACGAACCCGGACACCTTTTGGACCAGAAAAATAACTGAATAGCACCATTTTTCTCCTCTGGCTGTGAATCTAGAACTATGCTCCTTTTATCAAAATGCCTTAGGCGAGCTGTCCAATACAAACAAAGCTGAACTGAGAATACATAAAGTGAGTGAGTCGTGACTGGTGACTGAGTGTTCCAGGTGATTAAACATATATACAGTAAATCGTAATATAGACAAAACAATACATCAAAAATATCCATTGTAGATCTCAATATTCTCAGAAAGATAAATTATTTCTTTAGTTCGTTGGGACTCTGTGCAGACGGCTATATAAAAGAACATCGACGTTTCGACCCAAGGTGGGATGCGCTGATTTATGTGCATCTATAGCGGGTCTTCATCAGGACTGGAATATGCTAGGACAGCCTTATTAAAGGTAGGTGTATCATTCGTCAGTTCTTCAACTTGGGAAGGAGCTTGTCAGCCGACAAGCATATGCGGTGTGATTGACGCAATCTTTCTTAAAACTTTAATTGTAACTTCTACACCAGCCGGTGGGAAGACCGTGTGGGGCGGGGCCGCCTTGGCTATCGCTCGAGCGGCAAGCCGGGACGTCTGATTCCGTCGTATCGATTTTCAGAACGTCATTACAAATTGACCATGTAAATCTTCCTCCTCATTTTCAACCCCTGCCTTCACAGGAACTGACTAAGGTATCTTAGGAGGAGGAGACAAAGAAGCAGCACTTGCATCAAAAGCTGCCTCAACCACACATTGAATTATACCTTGAATGAACAGCAAAGTGAGAGGCACAGATCCAGCAGGCTGCTCCTCATCATGCTCCATTTCCATGAGCTTTCTTTTCTTTTTTGTTTTGCCTGACTTCAAAATGGCAGCAGATCTTCTTTGATACAAAGTGTGGTCTTTTTGACTCTCCCTCTGCTGACACATATATTCTGACTCTTTCTGCCTTATCTGCGCCATTGAGAGCCTGGTTCTCTCTTCCACTGCACTTCATTGCACCTCTATGGGGAAACTGCGGAACCTTAAAACTCTCTACTACTACTAAACCTCCTACTTGTTCGGACTCAGATTCGACTCTTCACAACATGGAGGAGGTTCCTTCGCAGAAATCCGACTCTTCGTCTGGCACAATTCCTAAACTGCCCTCCTCCAGTAAGCTCCCAACAATAGTGTCTACCAAATGCCTAAAGAAGGACCCTCCTTCAGCAGGAACATCTTAGGCTTCTGCTTCCATGGATTTGATCCTTGAGGAGATTCGTGCCCTCAAACCATTCATGGAGGAGACCACTAAGACTTTACAATTTTGCACGATAAATGGTCCACATTGGAATCCCGTGTGCTTATTGTGGAACAATCAACGGATTCCCTTCAGGCCTCATGTTCCCGGATTACTTCTATGGAGGCGGATATATCCTATCTCAAAAGGCAGGCAGAGGATTTGGAAAATCGAAATCGAAGGAATAACCTTCAACTTTATGTTCTTCCGAAGCATATTGAAGGATCAAATACCACTGTTTTCTTTCAATCCTTTCCTCCAAAAATCTTGGACTTACTTGCCTCAGTTACCCTCAATATTCAAAGGGCACATAGATTATGTAACAAACCTCGAGGTGTCATTATGCTGTTTCTACAATACACTGACCTTCTACAAGTTCTGTCAGCCGATAAATCTAAAAAGCAAATCATGTGGGAAGGTCATCGCTTATTCCTCTCGCAGGATGTGGCTAAAGCAACAGCTGATCGCCGGAAAAAGTTTTTAGATATGCATCCACAGCTACGTGCGCTGAATGCTAGATTTGGATTGCTTCATCCCTGCCTCTTCAAAGTTACTTATAAGGACAAGACTGCAACATTTGAGGATCCAGTGGCTCTACAAGAGTTCCTTCGTCATCATGGACCTGATGTCATGGACACCTCAAGAATTGTTTCATTTGTTATCTATGTCTTTTGTTTTGTAGTTATTTCTCATCATGTTTCTCACCTTGCTTCTTCCATTAGGTGTTCCTTAATACTCTTCCTGTATAATCTTATGAATCTTTTTCTCTTTCTCTACAGGTATTGCTCTCTTTAAACTCACCCCGATGTGTCACTTTTGTCATGTTACGTTCTGATGTAATACAACGGGTGCCCGGTGATGTCTGCTCTCGCTGTTGTCGTCGTCTTCTGGCGTCGTCACCCTCGCTTGTTGTTTGCATTTGTAGGTATGTTTTTCAGTCGTCTGTTTTTGACTTGGAATGCGGACTCCCTCAAATGCGATTAGTTTAGAGCTAGGGCACCATTATCTACTTATTGTATGTGTACTGATAAATTGTTTTCTTTTTTAACATATACAATTTTTTTTTGTTTGAAATTTATAATGTTTGAATGACTATTGCATGTATATCCTTTTAAATTTATGTTATACTTTTATGATTCTGTTTTTATGAATCGAAATAAAGTTTTCAATTCGAAATCGACTTGTACTGTCTTATTTTTCTCTATCTTCTTCTCTTTTGCTCTTTGTTTTCTTCCTCTTTTTGCTTTTCTTTGCCCTTTTCTTCTCTTCTCTTACATACTACTTCTTTGTCTTCTGATTTTTTCCCTTTTCTTTTTATTCTCTTCTCTACTAGTTTCTCTTATTTTTTAACTTCTTTTCTATTTTTTCTTCTCAAATTTCTTTCTGTTTCTAGTAAGCATAATATTTGCTCATACTTTCTTAATGAATCACATTCCGGGTTACCACCTGGAATGTTAAGGGTTTAAATAACCCTATTAAAAGGCAAAGCGTGTTATCCCACCTTGCCAAACTTAAAACTGATATTGCCCTACTCCAGGAATCCCACCTTTCCGAGTCTGAAGCCTCAAAACTCAAACGATGTTGGGTGGGTCATGTTTTCAGTTCCACTGCTGTGGGTAAGAAAAAATGGTGTAGTGATTTTGTGTCATAAAAAATTAAGTGTTTCTACTGTTTCTCATGAATGTGATGTTGATGGTCGTTGGACAATTGTTAAACTACTTATAGATAAGATTCATATTGTTATTTTTAATGTTTACGCTCCTACCGGTGTTGATAAATCTTTTTGGCCCACTATCTCTGAAAAGCTATTTTCACTTAATGATGATTACATTATTTTTGGTGATGATTATAACCAAATTATTGACCCTATATTAGACAGACATCTCTGCCTCTAAAATGCCCTCTCAATTCACTGCTTCTATTCATCACAAAACTTTAGTAGATATTTGGAGATCATGCCACCCGATCTCAGAGAATACAATTTTTACTCTACGTCCCACCCTTCTCAATCCCGTATTGATTATCTTTTTCTAAGTAAATCTTTAGCTCAACATGCCATTCAGACTGACATTGGCTCTATTTTAATTTCAGATCACGCGCCCGTTCCTGTTGACATTGACCTCATTCCCTTTTCTCCTCACCCAGGAAGATGGAGATTTAATAATTCTTTACTCCTTGGTCCCAATTTTTGTTCAAAATTCACCGCCTTTGCCACTGAGTTTTTTATGATAAATCATACCTCCATCTCCCCTTTTGTTATGGTGTGGGACTCTTTTAAAGCGGCTGCTAGGGGTTTTATCATCAATTTTGTCTCACAGAAGAAAAAACATATGGAAGTCCAATCTGCTCAACTTCTTGCTAAAATCAAACAGCATGAATATGCGTATTATCAATCCAATACTGAATCCTCTCTTAAGGACCTTATTGATGCCAAATTTACTTTCAATAAATTAACCACTGAAGCTGCCTCAAACTTTTTATTAAAATGTAACTCCTGTTATTATGGTGGTCAGAATAAAATGGGGAAAATATTAGCCAACTATTTAAAAGTACGAAAGGAACGAACGAAAATTGAATCCATACAAGGACCTACCGGTGTATCTTTATTTCAAGACAAAGATATTCTAAATGAATTTGTCGCTTTCTACAAAAATCTATATACTCCTGAAACTATTCCGGATTCGGCCGATCTTCTTTCCTACTTTCAATCTATACCCTCACCTCCATCCAATCACGTTGATTTTAGATCCTTAGAAACTGACATCTCGCTCGCACAAATTTCTCATGCTGTTTCGGTTCCACGACGCGGGAAAGCTCCTGGCCCTGATGGGTTTACCATTGAATTTTACAATCACTTCGCTTCACTTCACTTCTCTTACCAAATCTTCTACTACTATTTCACTCTTTTCTTGATTCAGGCTCTTCACGTGGTACATTTCAAGAAGCCTTGATTTGTTTAATCCCTAAGGAAGAAAAAGATCATTCTTTACGCAAGAACTATCGTCCTATTTCTTTGGTAAATACTGATTATAAGATCTTTGCCAAGATTCTAGCTCTTAAGATGGATCCTCTTTTACATGATTTAATTGGTCCAGAACAATCAGGCTTTGTTAAAGGAAGGCTTTCCTCTGATAACTCAAAAGTCTTTTTTAATGTTCTAAGTAAAGCCTCTTCACTAAATCATCCTCTGGCTGCTATCTCATTGGATGCTGAGAAAGCATTCGATAGGATTGGATGGGACTTTATGTTCAATGCTCTAAAATGGGCTGGTTTTCCGCCTAAATTCCTAACCTTTATCTCCTTACTTTACTCTGGTCCTCAGGCGTCAATTTTTGTTAACGGTATGACTTCAGATTATTTTTCACTGCATAGAGGTGTCAGACAAGGTTGTCTGCTGTCCCCTTTATTATTTGTTTTAGCTTTAGAACCCTTTCTCACTAAGATTCGACAAGATGATAATATTTCTGGTTTTTATTTTGGCTCCCAACAAGTTAAGCTTTCTGTTTACGCTGACGATATTCTTTTATACTGTTCTGATCCTCAATCCTCGCTTCCTTTCTTCCTTCAACAGGTGTCTTCCTTTTCTAAAGTTTCTGGGTATCGTCTTAACGTTGACAAGTGTGAAATTTTACCTTTGAATTCCCTATGCCAAAAACACCTTTTTGAACATTCTGGTTTCTCTTGGCAACCGTCTAAGATCAAATACTTGGGAATTTGGTTCGCTCCTCTCTTGTCTGATACTCTTAAAATAAACTTTGATTATATAACCAAAAAATAGAGCGCTGCCATTGCTCGATGGAACCCTCTCTTTTTATCTTGGTGGGGCCGTCTCGACTCAATTAAAATTATATTATCGCCACTTATATTATATACTATCTCTATGATTCCTATCCATATACCTGCCTATTATTTTAAGAGGATGGATTCTACTCTACTTAAATTCTTGTGGCAAGGTAAACGTTCTCATATAGCTCTCGCTGCCTTGGAGAAGGATAAATCTAATGGTGGACTTCGATTCCCGGATTTTAAAACTTATCGCGCTTTCTCCTTGAAACAGGCAGTCTGTTGGATTAATAATGATTTTACTTTTTATCCTCCTCTTTGGCTCAAAATAGAATCTTCATTTCTTACTCCCTTTGAGTTCCGAGAAATCCTATCCTTTACATCCAATATGACTTCTCTTCGCAATCCTGTTATTTCCCACTCTCGTAATCTCCTTCTTCCTTTTATGTCCTTCTCTTACCTTTCTATCAATTCCACTCATCTACAGCCTATTTGGCACAATAAGCTTCTCCAGATCCATAATCGCTCCATATACTGGAAGTCTTGGTATTCCAAAGGCCTGCGATGGATTTCTCAACTTCTTTCTAATAATCAACCTCTTTCCTTTTCTGATCTTCAAACTCAATTCTCCTTACCTTCGTCTTTTTGCTCACTGTAAAATTTGCTTTGTCCCATTCTTGTTTAATATCTGCAATCCTTACCCCTTACTAATGATATGTCTACTATATCTCAAACGGTGTCGTCTGCATTAGAGCACTCTCCCTCTGCTTCTTTTCTCTATAAATCCTTTCAACTTTCCTTAGATAGATCCAAAACTAAGGTTGAGATAGCATGGGAAACTGGTTTTTCGCAAGATTGGCCTGTTCCTCTTTGGGACAAGATTTGGTCAAAGATACATAAGACCTCTAGAACCGCTAATACCATGCAAACCCTTTTTTTTCATTTATAATTGGATGTTATTTACACCTTTGATTCTATCGACTTTTGCACCAGACACTTCCTCTTCTTGCTGGTCTTGCTCGTGCTCTACTGCTGATTTAAAACATATGCTATTTGAATGCCCTCCTATACACCAGTTTTGGAAACTTGTTTGGTCCCAAATTCAGAAAATATTTAAAGTCCAAATTCCTTTTTCCTTTATTCACATCTTCCTGGGTACTCTCTCTCCTCACTGGACTCAATCTTCACAGCAATATAAGCTCCTGGACCTTTTGATAGCTATTGCCTTTCACCTCATAACTTCCAATTGGAAACAGGCTAACAATGTCACTTTTCGCTCTTGGTGGAATGCGGTTTGTTTCCACCATCGGCTTGACACTAAGTATGTGTCTCCCATTTCCCTGGCAATTAAAAGGGATCTCCTTTGGCTCCCCATGGCCAATTACTTATCTTTAGTTGCTTCCTCAACCACTACCTCTAAGACTAGATCAGATGAAGTACAGAAACCACCTTGAATCCCCCATTGCCTTTTCCCATTTCTCTAACTGATTACCAATTGTCTTTTGATTAATGTATTGTATAACTTTTTTCAATTCATTAAGTATTGTTATGCTTCCGATGTTGTTTCTATTGCATAATCTGATTGTATTCTTCCCTTATTTTCTTCATTATTCTACAATTCTTTCACCATTTTATATTTTATCATATAACTTGTACGGTTTTATCATTTTAACTGTTTCTTCACTTCTCATCTGTTTTGTTTTTTCAATAAACTCAAACTTAAAAAAAATAAAATATCAAAATACAATTCAAATATTAAACAAATGTTCACCTGAAGTAAGATTAAGAAAAATATCTACATGCAGTATCATACGAAGTAATTTTTAAATAAGATCATTTGGTTTGTATTTTTCATAGACCTTTGTTTTTTACATGTAAACTATATTTTTGTTAAAAACAGGCCTTGACAAATATAATAGCTCATTTCCATACATATGTAGCCCACACTACAAGTATACTTTTGCTAGAAATATATGTGATGCTTTTAGTGTGGGGAGCCTTCTGACTTCATTAAAAAGCCCCTGCAAGCTTCCGAAAATGCACTTCATCCAAAGCAATAGTAGCAATCACTAGATGGTGAAACGACACACCAAACAGGAAGCAGCATTAGGTGAGGGATGTTTACTTCTCTGAAGCTCAGACCCAAAAACGTGACACGACTACATAGATCTAAAAATTACGATTCAAATGTGTGCTATATAATATTTTTAAGTCTTATGTTGAGGGACCTCAAGTCAAAAACAGGGTTTCTGTTTCATCTCAACACAATTTTATTTGCCGTAATTAATGCCCTGGCAGTACTCAGAGACTGCAACACAGTTACAGACCCACTGTTAGACAACACACGCCTATCAAACCTAACCCATGTGGCCCAGTTGACGGAAAGGAAATGAGACGCCTTGCTACATCAGAAGACTTAGGCACCTGTTGATACAGAGTCAAAAGCAGCTTTTTCCTTCGCTTGTAGGATAGCTCAGTGAGTTGAGGGCCTAGTGTAGAGATCAGCATGGATCCTTCAGGTTATAAGTTTGATATGTTGGAACTACAGGACTATATATTACTGGGTTAATGAGCTCAGTCGACATGGGTTTGAATTCGGCATGGAATTACTCCACCTTTCATCCTTGGTAACAAGTGGAAGACAAGAAATGGAAATTCATTGGTACAATATAGGGTTTCATTGTGTCAGCAGATTTCCTCTCCACTTCCACAATTATGGCTGGGAATCTTCCTTCTCTAGTATGTGGGCTAGTGGGATGCCTGAAATGCTTACCCTGGGGGTGGCAAGGGTAAACAGTAGTTCTATGCTTTACTTTGTGACTCCATTCCTGACATGATACAAACTGTATCAGATCGATCAACGTATAACATTCCAAATCTTTTTAGGTTACTGTACATCCGTCATGTCACTACAAAGAACGAGTAATATGGCACAAAAGTCTGCGTCTAATGTGTCCTTTTTTGCCAGTTTCTGTTTCGCACTGTCAGGCATTCACTTCTTCGTTTCCCACCTAGTTGAGATTCTAGCCACATAACTTTTTCCCCAAACTTCTCAGTCTGGTTGGTTGGACAACTCCCATTTCTACTCAGACGATGTATCGCTACATCCACCCTTTTATGAAATAATACAGATCGAATACACCCACAGTTCAAATTTTTGTGAATTGTTTTTGGGTCTAGCCGGGAAAGAAACATGGCACATGCTATAAGAAAGAACACTGGAGACAGCGCATATTGCTCCATCCTGCTGTGCTTGATCTACACAGACTCCTTAAGTGCTCTACAGTGCAACCTCGTTGAGGGGTGGTGTATGAGGGTGGGATGGATTATGTGTGTAGAAATTAAAGATGAAATGTAAAGGTGCATGTCAGGAAGTACTTCAGTGAATACTGGACTGCTGACTGCCCTTTTAACTACGCCGCTATCCATCTCCAGCAACTCACTCTGCATTTTTAAACAGTGTCATGACAAAAACTTATGAATGACTAGGAAGCAGAGTCCTTCAGGAGACTGTTGAACATAGATGAGAGACTTCCAACAAACATAGGGTGGACTGTGGAGTGGATTACTTTCAGCATGGAGGTTGCTACGATAAAAACAGAGTAATTTATTCATGACTGAGTACTACCCTGTCATGTGAAGATGCATGCGGGATTACATGTGGTGGTGTTCACAAGTGGGCGTGAGTAGTATCCGGTCACATGGGATTACTTGGGGGAGTACCCAGTGGTGTGTAAAAGTGGGGAACACTAGTTTCCTGTACGAAGAGGAAACGTGGAATTGCAGTACTCTATGTGCTGTGGCCTGAAGCCACACGTTATGTTTAAGAGTGCTCTGGGACCAGATGTTACTGTGTATGAATGGGACATTATGACAGGTGCCTGGTACTAGAGGCAGAGTACATAAGCCTGAGTCTTAGGGTGTCTTTATTTTCTATTATGTTTGTTTTACCTACGTGTGCCCTGGGCCAATCATCATTTTGTACAAATGGGAAAGTTTGACAAGTGCATGGAAATGGAGGGAGAGTACACTAGGGATTGTCTTGTTTGTGTGTACGATTGAGGGCACTTGAGCCTAACCAGTGTTCATAACTTTAAGTCTACACATACTGGAGGCTGTCATCATTGTTTACGGGAGATGTTCCAACTGATGTTTTATGCTGTTTCGAGAGGACACAGTGCTGGGTGCATATTTAGGTGTTTTCCTCCATCTGGCGTGTGCACATATTGGTATGGCCAGCTAGTGTGACTGGGTGCTGGGTGATTGGATTGCTGGGTTGCATTTATGTGTAGAATGGACTAATATGTACATTCCTTTTGGACGATGCAGCATGGTGAGAGTTATGAAACAACAGTTTTTGTTCTGGAGTCTGGTCAAGGGAGTTTTGAGTTGAAAAATGTATGATTAAACTTTCTGTGTTGTGCTGTTTGCACATTGAATGTGAGGAATTGAGGATAACAGAAAACAAGTTTGTTGAAAGAAGCCAGTGGGTTTCGTGCCCTTACTGCCATGGACCTGGGATTCCCCAACTATATGTTCTGCATGAATAAATAGTATATGGTGTCATTGTGAGTGTGCAAACTTGTGGTGATATGGCCTCCTGTCTGAGGACGTTGCAAGACAAACGTCTTGGACCATTGTGCAATGGCAGTCACAACCTACTCGTTGTCTTGCTTCTTTGACATTCGCTATGGGGAAGCAGGTCAAAGAGTTTCTGTGACTGCTGTCTGTTGTCTTTGTGTGTAAGTATGGATACTGGCAAGTTGAATAGGTTGTTGTTGGATGAATGTGTAAACTAGACATGTTGGACAGTGACCAATTGTGAATGATTGTTCCTGAACTTTGTATTGCAGGCAATGGCTGTTTATTGTGTGCCTTGTTAGAAAGGGAGGTGTGTATATCTGAGCTATTTATTTGAATGTTGAGAGTGAATGATGTAATAGAATGTTGGTCTGTGGGCTGCAGCTTTAAGTAGGCGACAGGGACAGCTGGAGGCAGGATGGAGTCCTGATAGGACCTTCCTGCTGTTGTCTAAGGGGCTAATATGAAATAAAGAGCTTACCTCCTATCTGAATCACTACAAACTCTTGGATGAAGACCCTGCCCTCTAACTATAACACAGATCCAAGGACTGCTTTTATCTGTTTGAAAGTTTTACTTTTATCTCACCTCTCTTCAGCAGTTAAGAGCTATAACTGTGGGATGTCATTACAAATGTGCAACTTATCACAGCAGCTGTCCATAATAAGCTAAATACCATAATTAGTAACAATGACGGGATGATGCAAAGTCAATTACAACATTCTTATGTCTAATCTCCTGACTCGTTTTACTACTACTTCTTAGAGAAAAGTGGAGTGGAAAGGTCATCAATTATCCCTATTAACCCCTTTGCTGTGGCGGCAATTCTGCCGCAGTGCTAGGGGGGGGCGCAGTGCTCCCATGCTCGTGACAGAACCACTCCGTCACGAGCCTCTGGCGCGCTGTGCTTGTGACGGAGCGGTTCCGTCACAGCCATGCCCGCTTAATAGAACGCGCCGCGCAGGCCAGGCCATGACGGAACCGCTCCGTCACCAGCACAACGCGACCGAGGCTGGTGACGGAGCGGTTCCGTCACCAGCATGGGAGGGGTTAAGGAGCTACGTGAAAATTATTTTGTATATAAAACTATCAAGTGTACTCAACTAGAATATCAGATATCACAGAGAAGTTACTTGAACATAAGGTCAGAGAACTCTGAGTTAACTTGCAATATTATTTCTGCGTACATTTGGGGGCATGTAATTCAATATAATGTATGTGGCAGCCTATATCCCTAAACAACGAAATCGTGTACATCTGGATTTCCCTGTTAGAATTAAAACATTTCTTGACAGAACATGCAGAACACACATTTTAGAAACATTACTAAACATGCACATACCCTAGGGCGTTCTCCTCAATCCCTAACAGTCCTTGTTCAAAATATTGGTTTTAAAATTACAACAATGATTTCTTAACGGCCTGAAAAATATGAAGAGATATATTATCGTTTTGCTTCCTAGTTCACGAATTGGCAAGTTTTTGGAAGATGTTCGAAAGAGCTGGGCCGGCTGAGATCGACTATCGGTAAAGGCATAAACCAAAATCTCAGGAAGAGGCTTTTCATCCTGCTGGGCAAGTTAGTGATTGAGGATCGGGAAGTGTAACTTAATCTTGAATTCACAAATCCTTTCATACAGAAGCAAGCAACCTTATATCCTTTTCATAGGAAAACATTTTTATTGCTTCTCAAAATCTTTTTCGGTGCGTAAGTGTGAATAAAGTGGCCTCACTATATTTTGCTAGCTTGAATTTGTTCAGACTCTAGGCTAATACATTATTCTATGTATTTAAATGTTAAGATACTCTGATCACCTACATGTTATGCTACTCTGATCACCTTCAAGTTCTCAAACTCTGATCACCTATAGGTAGGTTCTGATACTCTGATAACAATTTGCCACATTGCACCATGTTCTAAAACCCAAATACTTTTTCATTTCAATGTTCTGGCTAGCGCTGGGTTGTCTCATTATTACAGAGAGGGCTTGTGCGCTTCCCAAAGGTGAGGTTAAGTAGTGCCAAGTTACAACAAAAGGCGTATGAGGGAATGTCACCAGGCAAAATTTTACTTTCCCTGGAGAACAGAAAATATTTTCACATTTCTAATTACAAGTATGCTCTGAGGACAGAACTCGTCTGTAATTTAAAACAAGCATTTGCAAAGCAATCAGTCTCACTTTTGGGACTTTATATGTCTTTAGCTATGCAGCACATTAGCCTGGGTGCTGAAACATCTACTGTTCTTTAACATGTAGGGAAAGGAAGCACCAAACTGCGTGACATACCAGGTATGGGAACACGTGGAGAGAAATCTTGCCTTTCAGAGGGAAATGGTACAGTCCAAAATTTTTTAATATAAAATCAGGGCCTTCTGTGGTCATATCACTGAAAATACAAGATTTGAAAAAATTATTATTGTCTACGGGTGCTCGTGGAAGACTTTTTCCTATGGACTGGAATCTAGAGAATGCTAAAGTGATTCTGGTATTTTACTGACCTCTGCTGGTCGTTTTCTATCACAACAGTTAAAATAGAGGCAGTTGCCAGAAAAAAAAAAAAATTAAAGTCCCTCAGCAGAAAGCAATTCTGGTACTTTACTAACCCCTACTGGTCGTTTTCTAGCAATACAGTTAAATAGAGGCAGTTGAACAAGCAGAAAGTAATTCTGGCAGGTGAACAGAAAAAAAGTCCCTAAGCGGAAGTAGACAAGCCGTAGGGCTGATCTCCAGAGCCCACAAAGTATATACAAAAGATATTCAATGCTCGACCTAAAAAACTAGTATTTTACAGGGAGTTAACAACTCTCATATATTTTATATCATTTAACCCCTTCGACGCTCATGACGAGCTGGGCTCGTCATGAGGTAGCCTCCTGCTACGCTCATGACGAGCCCAGCTCGTCATGAAACATGGGAATGAGTAAATCCCAGCGTACGGGCGGAATTCCGCCCGCACGCATGCGGTTAAAAATAAAGCTCAGACTGCAGTTTTACTTGGTCACATTTCCAGTCTTAATCACACACCTCAATCAGCAGCAGAGTGAGCTGTGCGTGGGAAAATAAGCGGAGGTGGCATGAAAGCCATGAGTCACCCACACACATGAAATCTGAATGTTTCATTTGCAATGATTTTTGTCATGCACAGCTACCAAGTATATTCTTCCTGAGTTAAAAGAGACTTCTTCACTTGGGTTCCATTATTTATATAACTCATGAATGATTTAGCAACTGTATGAAATCCCTTTGAAAAATTGATGTCTTTTTTTAACAGTCAACAATTTATTATGCAAAGCCTTCTTACTAAGTGCAAATGATTTACACTTAACGAAGACAGTTCAAAGGTATTAGCCGTAAACCCAGTTTCTATTTACAGTCCTTTCCAATTGCTAAAAAAGTAACAAAACAGTTAAAGATGCCTCAACAAATCTTCCATTTAAAGTGTGTTCTAGATATAAAAAATGTCATCTCTTCCATATCTATCACATTATTATAATCCTTGCAGCTCAAACGGTTTACAAAAAATAACAAAAGACGCATCCTTTTCAATGAAGAATACATTAGAAATTTCATTTTGTGCCTCTGAAGTAAATGGCATGCGTTCTTTGAGTCAAAATGAATAAAATAAGCTTTCTTGCCTTACCAGCAACGAATAATTATATGACTGCCTGAAGATGACAATAAGGCAGCTTTTGAAGAGTAACTCACCCAGCTGTCAGTGGCTGACTAGGAGATGTGAATGCTGGAGAGCACAGAAACATTCAGCAGGGAAGGCCACCACACCAGTAGAATGCAGTTCAAAAACTCAAAAGCAATTATATAGCGCTGATTGCACAACTGCGACTCCTGGTGCTTGTTTTAATAAACCAATTAATAAGACGACAACATGAAATCATGCAGTAATGCCATGTCCTTATGCTACCAGATGGATACCGAAGCTATTTTCCAGACTGTCACTTACCTCTTTTTATCTAGATTAATTTGATAACTGGATGAATTAACCCTAAGTGTATTACTGAATCTTAATGCTTTTAATTGATTCGTATCATCTTTTAATAATTGGATGAATCAAGTTTGAGCTATCAACTGTATTTTAATTAGGCCTGGGCAGAGTTTACACAAGGTGCAGAAAAAACTCCACCACACTCCGCAGAGTTCCACGAGCGGCAGAGTGTGGTAAGTCGCACTGATTTTTAGCGCCGGGAGTTTATCCCACACTGTAAAATCACCGCGAACTGCACTACGCATCGAGCCAGAATGCGCTGCTTCTTTCTGCCGCCTTGAGTAGGAATTTTACTTGAGCGGCAGCTTCCTCAACACGAGAGGCAGATTTAGCAACGCGAGCAGTTGCGACCTGCCATGACTGCCCGCGTTGAGACTTCTCGTGCAATTTTTCTACTCTCCAACTTCACGTTGGCCAGCTGTGCGCGAGAAACAACTCTGCTTCGTGTTATTTCACGGAGTTCTGCAGAACTCTGCGCTCTGTGTGGAGTGGGCAAAACTCTGTGAATTCCGACAGCAGGGTGAAATACTTCACCCACCTCTAGTTTTAATGTATTTAACTGTTCGTTTATGTGGATTGACTAAAGACTTAAAGAGCCTTTTCCATAGTTGCCCCGTGTCTTTGGAATGTACTTCCATTGGAACTTAAGTCCCTATCCTCTCTGCCTCTTTTTAAAAAGGCTCTAAAAACTTGGTGTTTCAAGAAAGCCTACCAGTAATTCAACTCTTGGGACATGGAAATATTTTTGGTTAGGCGCCTTGATGCCCGACGGGCTGAGTCTGCGTGTTATAAATTTGCTTTCATTTCATTTCATTTAATTTCATTAATTTCATATATGGCTTTCAGCCGAAACAATAAACAACTGTTTGTTGTTGGTATACATAAAACGATTAATATTCAGTTTCTTCCTGAACTGGATAGCAAGTGAGGGCGGCAACAGTGCCTTCCAAACCACGGGCCGGTAAGATGGGATGGGCGGAATGACCAAACTACGGGGTTAAAGGTAGGACCACACTCTACGGATTACAAGGGTGGGCCTGGTTGGTAAGGCATTTTAAGGCCATGCAGACTATTTTAAAATGAATACAGGTGACCACTGCCTGCCAGTACATCAATGTGCAAGCGGTGGAGGCACGTCCCCTCATACTCAAATGTGCAATGGCTGTAAGAGTTACATTCTGCACTCTCTGCAACTGTTTAACAAGCTGTGGTAAACCAGCATACAAGCCAAGGCATCTCCGCAATCAATCCAAAAGTGAATTATGGAGCCGACCACTAAGTCACAATTTATTTCTAGGAGCAAAGGTAAGATATATATTATTTTTTTGGGTGGCTATAGCAGCTGCTCGCCATTGGTCTGACAAGTGGTGGTCGGAAAGCAATAATAGGCAGAAAAGTAAAATAAAAAATTTCACTAGGTGAATAACAAAAGTTTCTGCTCCCTCTTCAAATAAGAACAGCTCCATCTCTTATTAGACTTCGAAAGTCTCTAAAAACAGAGCCTTTTCGGCAATAGGAGCTGTGGCCGCACTTCCAGCCTTGTTACTTACCGCCAAGACGCCGGCGGGTATTTGACTGCGCTTTACAAAAATCCAAATCAAAATCAAATCTCTATATTGTTAATCCAGAGATAATTCGATTGCATCTAGGGAAGAAAATCATCTAAGAGATATTCAAGGAAAAAAGTCTGGGCAGTGGTCAGTAGAAATTTGATGTAGACCGCGTGTCATGTGTGCGATTGTACCCCCACCTCTCTTTTAGTGAAGAGGTGGAAAGAGAGCACAGGTATACATTGCAATCTAGAGGAGACCAGGGCTAACTCGACAGGCCTCCAAATTCCAGCTTGCTGGGTTCAGAGGTGAAAAGGTCCAGCTTATCCTACCCTAACTGTTCAGAAATAATGAAACCAACTTGTCATCTTAGCTAAGGCTCCAACCAACGAGGACGACTGCTCTACTAGAATATGGGGTCCACAGTGTCAAAAGCTGCAGTCAGCCCTAAAAGCAGCAACAGTGATGCTGCCAACTTGTTGATAAAGCCAAAGGTGTCGCCCCAGAAGCCTAATAGCTTTTTCGCTGTGGCATGGTTAGGTATAAATCAAAACCCCATTGGAGAGGAGATGGACTATGACCACAGTCTAAAAAGGTTTACAATTGCTAGATGGAAGATTTTTCTAATAGTATGGCTAGAAGAGGAAGCTACGTGATTGGTCAAAAGTCTGATGAATCAGAGGTGGAACTATTGTCTTTCTTCTTGAGTGAGGTTACGAAGCCCTCTTTCAGCTGGCTAGGTAAAATGGAATCCCCAATAGATGAGATTCTCATATAGATTAATGATGTGGTTAATAACAGGGCAAACACTGCAATAGTAAGTTTGGCCATGGTTAATAACAGGGGCAAACATTGCAATAGCAGGTTTGGCCAGTGTGTACATGATGCACACTGGTCAAACTTACTATTGCATTTACCATGAAAGACTATTTCAAATAAAGTTCATTAGGGTTTTCATTTTCTAAGCACAACTACTTGAAAACAGACTGCTGTTAAAAGCACAACAAAAGAACGGGCCATTCAATTAAATACAACCAATTCCATTCAGTTGTAAAACTTGTGCACATGGTCCTTTTGTAACCGTTCTTCTATATTCAAGGGACATGTTTCCTTTCCCCAAGAGTGACAGCTCCAGGAAAGTTTACACCACAAAGTAAAAAGACAGTCTGGAATTTCACGCACATTCAGAACCTTGAAGCACCAGGTCCCTGCCAACCACAATCAGTGACATAGCGAAACTTGAGAGCCCCCCCCCCCCCTGCAAAGTACATGGAGGACCCGTTACCCAACTCACTCAGGAGCGCTCAGGCCACGGTATTGTGCTATGGGGGGCCCCCTGGAGCTCGGTACCCCCCTCCCGCACTGCAGGGGTAGCGGGGGCCTTTGTTAGACCACTGACCGCAATATTCACTTCTGTTTCCTCAAAGACAGGTTCCATCTAAATCAATGTCATTGCTACAGATGGCGACAGTAAGTATAGCAAGTCTACACAAAGTCAGTACAACTGAGGTTGTAATGAGATTCTACGACTCACCCCCCACTTTAAATCTTTAATTTGAACAGATTCCCTCAACACTGACTGACCAATCTGTGCACCGGCCCTAAAGCGGACATCCAGCTCACAAGTGTTTACTGAAAGCGCATATCTTCACCCGAAGTGACCTGCACACTCCATAGGCTTCAGGACTGTCTAGGATTATTTTGCTATTGTAAAGGGATTAAAAGAAAGAAGCATTGGTAAAGCCAGGAGTCTCGCCTATGACAGCTGCTGGCTCTAGCAATGTTTTGTAGCCATACTATACAACAGCGTGGATGCTTTGCAGTGTGGCTAAAACTAATTTAAGAAAGGGCTATTAAGTACCCAGTGCTAATGCACTTTAACAAAAAGGCGCATTAGCCCTGTATGCATTATAGGTTTTTTATTGTTATTTTTAGCCATGTTGCATAGCAGTCATAGTGCTGTACAGCATGGCAACAAATCACTGCCAAAGTCGGCAATGCCCAAGCTGTACAGTATGAACAAAAGGCAATTTCAAAGCTAATATTCTCAAAGGCAAGATCTACTGACTTTGCCAATGCTTGTTAGGTCACGCACAGCACTTCTGTGATTCTAAGCAAATCAGTTAATTTCCCTATTAGTGAAAAAGAAAAGAAATATGACAATTGGCAAAAATTCTATCACATAAAGAAAGCAATTGCGCCCAAGTCCGTGTCTTAGTGAAACTACATTTGGAACAGGTAACACCGGTTGTTACAATAAAAGCAGCTAACATCGGTTGTCACAATAAACATCTATTTCAAAGGATAAAAGGACTTCTCGAAGTGTGTGCGGCACAGTAAAACATAGCTACAAATGGCAATAGATTCAGGAAGAATGACAGGGAACAAGAACAAATAAAATGAGTACCTCAATCCCAGCATCATCAGTGAAAAGACAGCTATCAAGCTAAAGTGATCAGTAATTGCTCCAGCACACGATGGCCAATTAGAAGGCAGCAAATAAGAGTGACAATGAAGCCAACAAATGTTACAATGGGTGGGCTGCAAGCCCTTTGTTGCATACAGTATCTCTTACAAGGGAGAGCGCATGCAGTGCATGTACTATCGCAGGCGAGACCTAAACAGTAATGGCAATTGACAAGGGCAAGAAGCCTGGCCTGCATTTTGAGGCTCGATTAAATACTTTAAAGATGCCTGATGCAACAAAAACCGCTTTTTGTATAACATAGCATCTATGAAATAAAGACTTTAACGTGTTATAATTAAGAGTACTTTTGGTAAGGAGAACAGTCCTTCGTGCAATGCAATGAAAGTACTCCACAGGAGGTGGAATCATGCCAACAGAATGAGGTGAGTGAGAAATGCCCCCGCGGGCAGAGCCAAAGTCCACTCAAGATAGAGTTCAAAGAATTGGTTACAATGGATCTTTGAATATCTGGCTGCCAACAGACCCAAGAATGAGAGATGAATCCTGAAGACTTTCAACCTACCAACCAAATGCTGAAGACACAAATAGCCTTCTAGCTTAGGCAACAGCCACGAAAAGAGCTCTTCCACGTGTCACCATTTTAACACCTATAAATGCCAAAGATTCGGAAACTTTCTGCGCCAAAACTGATAAAACATAATTAAAATATCATATACGACCGCATCCAAAAAAGAGGATGAAAGTACAGGAGCCCACAACCAGTCTTGATGATTGCCTAGAAACAACCAGATTTCTTATGGGAGCCATTTTCTCACAAAACAAATCTAGAGAAGTTCATCCAAATCTCAGTTCTGAAGAGGAAGGCCTCAAATAACAGCAAACAATGAACGGGGCTGCACTCAATCACCTAATCTCATTTTCTAGAGCGCAATAAAGAATTCTAGTTCATTTTATATTTAATTGCGTCCAAATAACAAACACGCATCTGAGGTTGGCCTGCGATAGACCCAGGGCCAGGGGACTGGAATGATGGGATCCGAGAGGTCTCCGAATGTGAGATTTAGTACATTATTTGGTGTGCCCTCACAAGGGGTTGGAAATGAGAGTTCTGAATGGAGTAGGTGCGTGGTGATATTTGGGCTGTCGTGTAAACTATAAACAAAGGAACCCCAATGTACTGTAGCAAAGGACTTTCTTGGTGGCGTTAGCAAGTGTAAACCTACTGCGTGGTGATGGTGAGGCTGTACGTTCAGTGATTCTCTAGTCCCGGTGGTAATGGATGCACTGTTGTATGAAAGACTGGGCGAAAGCCTACTTTTGGGATTTCTTACAATAACGCGTTGTGCTATTTTCCGCTATCTGTTGGTGTCCCAAACGTATTTGCGCAGACAATACGTAAGCGCTACCTGCAGTGAGCTATAAGGCGCTGGGTCAGTGCCAAGGCGCTGGGCGCCAAGGCGCTGGGACACGTCACTTTTTCCTCCTGTAATGCACCGTTTGCTACCTCTTGTATTTTGTTGGTTCACGATTGTCACTTTTGTAATGCACCGTTTAATACCTCTTGTATTTTGTTGGCTCACGATTGTCATTATTGCTTCATTTAATGTAACGTTTGCTTTTGTATTTTGTTCACTTGTAATGTTCTCATGTATCAGTTCTGTTCCTATTGTGAAGCGCTCTGACACCTTCGGGTAAAGTCCGCGCTATATAAAAACGCACAAATAAATAAATAAATAAATAAGTAAGATACTGCAGGAAGGGGATCCCTGAGTACTGATCCACACACTAGATCCCAAAGGAAGGGGATCCCTGAGGACGGATCCACACACTAGATCCCAGAGGAAGGGGATCCCGGAGGACGGATCCACACACTACATGCCAGAGGTATCTGTAAAGGCAGGAGCAGCCCTCAAGGCACGGCCAATAGATTAAACAGCTTTTCTACCGCTATGGTGTGGCAGATTGGGTATTTACCCCTATATGACCACCCCAAGGGGCAGAGAGCACCGATAAGCACCAGGGATACACTATTTTCTCAAAAAGGGGGCGATGTTAATCCATCCTGGCATCAGGCCAATACACCATCCACATGCCCTAAACAGGGTTTATGCCCCCTTGAGGGTCATGGAGGTTTTTAGCCGCAATCTGCTCATCCAAGAGGGGTAGAAAATCTAATACACAGTAGAGAAAATATTGTAAAAACATTAATGAGTTGAGGGGGGCCGCCCGTCTTGCCACTGGACTACACTCGCCACCCTTGTGCTTGCCCTGCTTGAGGGTCCGATTGTGGGCTTACCCCAATGTAGGTCCTCCTAGGGGGCAGAAAGTCAATAGAGATTGGAGCCCAGAAAACGAAATTTGGAGTGGGAGGTGGAGAGCAGAACAAGTGGCTTGGAAAGGAACAGATGGAGAAATCCGTCAGGTAAAAGAAAAGAAAATAATGGCTGTTTGCCACAACATTTGGTAAATAAAAGGAAAAAAACACACCCCACCTCCAGAACCCCCTCCCACCAATCCCTGCTGCAGACTGCAGACTAATGAAGTCTCTGCCCACCCTCAGAGGGTTCCATGTTGGGCCTGGGCCTACTGCGCGTTGCCTTTTATAGTGTATCACAAAAAAAACTAGAAATTCAAAGATGAAATAAAACAGAAATGTGCCAGTTATGTTATGCATCGTACACAATGCATGCCATACCACATGTATCGCGCAATGCACTGAAAAAAGTTAGTCTAGCAGGCGTAAAACATGGGAGATGATATGATTTACAAAACCTTGCATACCTTAACTCATAAATGTCAGTGTTTTTTTGTGCATAAGCCAACTCCGTTTATAACAGTTTGTTCTTTGAATATATATTAGATAGATCTATATAGCTATATGCATAGCATATGTGTTAGTATATATGGTCAGTACATTGGGACACTATTTACAACCATTTAGTGCCTAAAACTCGCATTGGGGTGTACGTATGTTATAACAGGCAATAGGGATTCAAACTGAGAAAGCAGAAATGGTAAATTAAACAAATAAGCGTAAAGTAGAAGAAGTGCTGTGCAGTGCCTCGTTTGTAAAAGTATAAATGCCAAGGCATACATTTTTCTAAGACCGCAGACACCGCTTCCGAATATCAGTGTTGCTGAATCTCAAAGTTTTCTAGCCTTCATCTCACCTCGTATGTCTCTTTCATCCACCACTATACCCTCCATGCCCTTACATTTCACTCTTGGGAGGTCTTTTTCATCCGTTCTTTCTCCCTTTAGCACTGTTTTAAAATGTCTTTCTTTTTTCCTCATTCGTTTCCTTGTTTGCTGCTTTTCTCTCTCTTTTTCTGGACTAAAGGCTAATGATTAAATATATGGGCCAGTTCACAAAAAAGAGCGCTGGTGGGCCCCACCTGAAAACACCGGCTCAAGTGAGGCACCGGTGGTGCGTTACTATGCGCGGAAGGCAGCTACTGAATTAACGGCGGGGATCAGGAGTTGCAGGTTTCATAGAAGCCTCTTTTCACAATGTACAGTTGTACCAATGTACAGCAACCTCCGCTCCGCCAATCTCCATCTCCTTGCCACACCCTCCTTCAAGTTACATCGCCAGGGCGGACGCCGGTTTGCGACTCTTGCCCCCAGACTTTGGAACTTCCTTCCTTTGGAGATACGGTCTTGCAACAATCTCCTAAATTTCAGAGGGCTGCTCAAAACGTGGTTATTCACACAGGGCCTTGTATAATCCTTGCTGGCCTGGTACACGCTAGATTTAGCGCCATGAAACCTCTGGGTGTACGTGCGCTCTATAAGATTTTAATAACGTAACAAAACATAACCGACAGGTAATGGACACCTCTTATTACCCACATAAAGAATCTTCTATTTGCTGTGGCCATTTTTGAAGGAGGAGCAGGGAAACAGGTCTTCTGGTCCTCTTGTGGGCCTAACAGGATCACTGGTGGTACCCCAACTATAAACCCTTTATGTGCAAAAAGGATTAGGGATTAAGGCCAAAGTGCCTGCATCGATACTGAAATACCAACCAGATGACCACACTGTGACGGACGACGCTTACTTGCGGCTTTACACTTCGCCTGAAAGACCATATTTGAATAATTTCTTTTCCTTGGAATTTTTTCATCACAAATTCTAAAATTGATTGACGATTACCAGTATCGAAAGAATTTGAATCATGACTGTTATGATGCCAATACAGCCCTGAAGAAGTTCGGTAACGGACGAAACGCGTTGGCTATCCGATTTTAAAAAGAAAACTGAATAAAGAATTGATCAGAAATGAAGAGCCTATTTTCACTTTTTCTTGGGAAAACTGACAACTATTGATGTATTGAATATAGTATGATCATTGTCTAGAAGACTTAAGTAATATATTGAATACCTGAAGGGTGCAGGCCAGTTTTTGTGAATATACCCTTTATGTGAATGCCCTGGCAGTGGAAGCTCGGGGAGAGGCAGATTTGAGGGAGAGGGCAGTGGGTGTGGCAAGGGGGACGGTTGCACAGGGGGCTCTTCCCAATATGGTCACCCATTTTAGCCTGCTCCATGTACTGTAAATGAGTGTACTTCATATACTGTAAATTGCCAAAAAGTGCATCAATCAATCAAGCGGGATTTGTGAAGCGCAGCTAATCACCAGAGTGGGTATCCATGATCTGAGATCCAAGCTGCTCGGGTGGCCTCAGTTAAACAGCCACGTGTGGAGTCAACTTCTTAACTCTTGAAGAGAGGGAGAGGTCCGGAGATGGAGGGGGAGGCTGTTCCAGGCCTTCGCAGCAAGGTAGGAGAAGGAGCGTCCTCCACTGTTACTTCGCCAGATGCAGGAGTGCGAGTGAGGGAGGAGGCAGCAGATCGCAGGAGTCTGGAGGGTTGGTGAAAGCTCAGGTTGTGGTTGATGTAGGCTGGTCCTTGTTTGTGCAAGGCTTTGTAGGCATGAGTCAGAATCTTGAATTGGCATCTCTTGTCGACTGGGAGCCAGTGGAGTATCTTCAGGTGAGGGGTGATGTGTGTTTATCGGGGGAGGTAGAGGATGAGTCTGGCCGCTGAGTTCGGAATTGTCTGCAATCTCTTCAGGAAGTATGTGTTAAGTCCTGCGTATAGTGTATAGCATAGTCCAATCGGCTGATGACGAGGACTTGAGTAACGGTGCGTCTGGTGGACACTGAGACATTTGAAGATCTTTCGGAGCATGCGCAGCGTGAGGAAGCAGGCGGAGGAAACTGCGTTGATCTGGTTCTTCATGGTGAGTTTGCTGTCTAAGATGATTCCGAGGGTCCAGGTGTGGTCCATTGGGGTGGGAGAAGTTCCCTGTTCAGCAGGCCACCAGGAATCGTTCACTAAGAGTGTTGTTCCCGAACATACGTACTTTAGTCTTGTCTGTTGAGCTTGAGGCAGTTGTTTTGCATGCTGGACATGAGCAGGTGGAAGTTGGCCCTCGTGGTGGAAGTGTCTTCGGATAGCGAGAGGATGAGCTGGGTGTCGTCTCCATGAGATAATGTTCAGTCCATGGTTTCTGGTGATGTTGGCGAGTGGGGTCATGTAGGTCATGAACAGAGTTGGGCCGAGGGATGAACCTTGTGGGATGATGATGTTCTTGGGCTCTGAGGTGAATGGTGGAAGGCCGATTCTCTGTGTTCTTTTGGTGAGGAAGGATGCGATCCATTTGAGGGCATCCTCTATGATTCCGATCTGATGAAGCCTCTTGGTCAGGGTGTGGTGGGGCACAGTGTTGAAGGTCACTGATTGGTTGAGGATTATCAGGGCAGCCACTTCTCCCCAGTCTAGGAGGGTTCTGATGTCATCAGTGGCTGCGATTAGGGTGCTTTTGGTGCTGTGGTTTCTGCAGAATCTGGATTGGAATGCGTCCAGAAGAACGTTGTTCTTGAGTATTCCAAGAGTTGGCAAGTGATGGCTTTTTGAGGACCTTGGCGGGAAAAAGGAGTAGGCAGATGGGCTGGTAGCTTTTGAGCTCGTCTGGGTCGGCAGACAGTTTCTTGAAGAGGGGTTTGACTTCAGTGTGTTTCCATTCATCTGGGAAGGTGGCTAAGGTGGTAGTTTTGTTGAAGATGGCTGTGAGCTTGTTGCTGATGGTCTTGTTACAGTGGTTGAAAATGTGGTGGAGACAGGGGTCCGTGGGTGCTCCTGGGTGGCCGGAATGCAAGATGTCAGTGGCACTCAGCGAGGTGAGCTGGTCTCAAGCGGTGATCTTGTGGGCAGAAGTTGCGACTCAGGGAGCGAGGAGGCTGAGGATGTCAGCGGCGATGCGCTGGGGTTTCACATTTTTGTACATGGTGAGATGTTTTGTGGAAGAAGTCCGCCAGGGTGTTGCAGGGTTCTTGGGAGGGACTAATGGTGTTTTCAGTCCCTGACGAGTTGAAGAACTCCTTGACAACGCTGCAAAGTTCTTTGCTGTGGGTGGCGCTGGCTTCAAATGTGGTCAGCTAAGACTTGCCTTCTCGTCTCTTTCAGGATTCAGTTGTACTGGTTGTTCAATGTTTCGGGCATCAGGCAGCCAAGTTTGAATTTCAGTTCCAGTTTAGATTCACCAACTAGTTCATGAACTAAACCTAGATGCAATCACTACATTCTCTTTTAATTATCCAATAAACCCTGCATCATAATTTTAAACTCTACCAGTGGTATAGGCACTTTACATCAATTTGTGGCATACCCTAATTGCTCCCCAGGTTAGTGAATAAAAATGATGCCCTCATGTGACACACTGACGTATACAAAAAGTGATGGATGAACTGCTTGAATTAATCTCAGACACTGGTAATTACTCGGGCTGCATCCCAATTCATTGTTATTTTGTACACCATGTCACCTCAGTTTGGACCCAGCTCAGTCTTGACCCTGCTCCAATTGGAATAGTCCAGCCCGATCTCACAAGCCAGGTCTTCCCTGAACCGAAACACAAGCAACCCAGTGTTAAAGATTGCAGGGATCTCTGTTAGCATGAGCTGAAAGCCATTTTGTACTTGGCAGCCATCTTAGTTAGCCATGTGCTTGCCATGTGCTTTCTCCCTCTTCCAGAGCCTTGCACATGGTAAGAAAGGTCTAGCTATTAGAATGCACTTGCTCCTAGTATAGAACTGTCAGGTTATTCTTGCTGATGTAAGGAGAAATGTCTCCCCTGCCACTTTGTTGAGCAAGCAAATGTTTAGCCATATTAGTCAGTAAGCATGCTTACATGTGCCAGGACCTCCCCTTGGTTTTATGCGGACTATGTAACCTATGCATATATAAGGCCCCTGTTCTCTGTACTCCTTAGAATGCCTCCTACAGTGGCCTGAGGGTACTGTGTGACGTAGTCTCCCTCATCTGAGGTTAATAAATATGTGTTCTAGATATTACAGCTTCTGTGCCAATCTCTTCTTTGTTGGTTAAAAGAACCAGGTGCATCAGTGAACCCTTTAGGAGGTTTATTTTTCTTCACCAGGACCGGTTCCCCTAGTTGTGGGCTCATCAGCCGGGTACAGCTTTGTTCCATTGACGCTGTGTGCACGATATCTACATCTGGGCCTAACCGTCCCACTTAGAGCGGCACAATAAAGTATACGAAAAATGATGGAGGATTTCTTGAATTAATCTCGGCCATTGGTAATTACTTGTGGCCATGTGGCACAAGCAATATTTCTTTCATTGTGAGACTAGTGGAGCAGGGAAACTGCTTCATGAATTACAAACTGCAGAAAAGTATTTTATTGCAACCAAGTTCCAATTTTAATTTCAATCACTAACAGTCCACAAACTCGACATATCCCTACAATTCCTCTATTTATTGTCTCAAAAATGGAGGAATGAATTTACATAAAACCATAAGTGAAAACTAAGTTGAACCTACCGCAATCTTCTGGGTCATGCCTGGTGTGCCCTTCAGCAAACATTCTATATTAGGTGCATATATATTATTTCGGAAAATTTTGACCATACTCTTAAACAGTACCCAAAGTATTAAACTCCAAAGTAATCAGAGATCCATAAAATGTTCTTTCATGTTAAGTCCGAGTTAATCATAACTACAGAATTTTTAATATCTTTAGATTGTCAAACCTGTAGTATGTACAAATACATCTGTATAAAGGAAAAATGTTCAAAACGTCTTCAAATGTTTTAGTTACTATACTGCGAGTCTTTAACTTGTTCATCTCTGCATCAGAAAGAAGCAACTTTTGCTTTCTCCAAAACAAAAACAAAATGAGCAGTAAAACTCGAAGTGGATCTAAATGTAAACTACTTACAAAGTCAAAGTCTCCATCAGGGGGAACTTTCCAGTTATCTGGGAAAACATTTTTGGATAAGTGAAACTGCTCATGGACATTCTGGTTAGAGTTTTCCTGAGTTTTGTTCTTTGGGTCCTGTTTGTCAAAGTAATCCATGAAGGAAGGCCGCTGCACTTGTGGCGACGTAGAATTCCCTGAAGAGAGAAAGAAGGGGTTCACAATGAGACCAGGAAAGTCACATTACTTCATCATAACATGTCACAATTGACACAAGCCATGTCCTTAAAGTCTAAAACCTCAGGGACATACACTTGGCAGTGTTTCAATTATTAACCGGTATAATGGAAAAAAGTAATTAATTGGAATGTACACTGCTGTCTTGATGGAGTCCCATCACATTATATTGCTTTGGTATCCATATAGTGCATTACCCTATTGCCTTGAGAGCCTCAAAGTACTTGAATATCTCTTTCAACTAAAGACAGCAATTAATTGGACAATCTTCTTTGTAACGACAATTAACAATGGCCTCAATATAAGGCAGACACTACTGAGCCATAAAATATCACATTATAAGTTTTCCCTTGTGCATGGCCTCTCTCCAAAGTGTCCAATCGCATTCCATTTTACTGCATTGCATTATGTTTGCATGGCACTTTCCTACTACCAGCTGCGGGGCCTAAAGTGCTTGAATAACTCAAGTAGCGGCAGTACTTTATCTACTATGCTTTCAAAATAATCAACAATTGCTTCCATTTATGGAGGAAAGATACCATAGAGCCAACCAAAGAGAGATTACCAGGACTCAAAGTTAAGCCTATAATAGTCATGAAATTAATAATTTCAAGAGATTTGTGAAGGTACACACACGTAAATCTATCCAAATCGTGCATTTTAAGACATATACAGACATTGCATTTGGAAAATCTGCTAGTTTACAGTGAATTCAGGTTCATTACAAAGTGTAAATGAATCTTAACTTCCCGCTCGGAAAAATCTTTTCTTGTGGAGAAAGCCCTTGTCCTCCTGTACCCTTATGATATCTGGCCATGTAGACATAATTTTAGGTGCATCATTTGGTGTAGAAAATCATTATGAAGACTTGTGAATATTCACAAAGCCTTGTTACTTTTCCATTGGCAATCGCCTGCCCACATACCTCTTCCTTGGAAACCGCTCAGTTCACACCCTTAACACGCAGGTTCGAACTCCGGCCCAAATTCTCAACAAACATGACAATGTGATCAAACTGGTTCAAAGACAAAACTATAGTTAACAATGTTTAAAAAATGTGTGGAGACTGGGCCTCGCTACTGCTCTGCAATCTGGTAGAGTAAGGCTCAAATCTTAGAAAACAATTGTTGTCCTTGATTCCGCCACCACCGACTGACAGACAGAGGGCTGGGGTGATAAGGAGTAGTTTCTGTCCTGTAACTCCAGTTCTGTAGTAGGAGTATCTCTGTTATAGTCATAATCTAGTGAATAGTCCCGCCCATGTGCGTGGACCCCGGAGCAATCAAAAATAATCTCATAAGGTGTCGAAAAATGCAGAACTGCACAGACACTTAAGAGAGAATTTAAAGACAGATAATGCAGCCTATATCCACAGGCTACACTGTCCAGTACTTCAACTAGAAATTCCACCAAAAATCCACAAACAGCAAAGCCTGTCCAGATTTCCCTTGCTTTAACAGCAAAACCCCTCTGGAATGATAGAGAGGAAGACATGGACAGACAAGACCCATAGGCTGCCATTATGTGGCTCAAAACAGGATACTGTGCCTTTAAGAGAACCTTCCAGAACTTCCCAGTATCCCAGAATGCACTGCAGGTCCCTTTTACTTTCAGTTCTTTTTGAAGGCGTAACACGCCAGACCTGTAGCATTCCTTACATGAATATCTCTCTCCACCGGGGAGGCGGGCGCTTATGATTATACCAGAGATACCCCTACTACAGAACTGGAGTTACAGGACAGAAACTACTCCTTCTGTAGTAGGGGATCTCTGTGTATAGTCAAAATCTAGTGAATAGAATGGCAAGCCCATCCCCACACCAAAGCGGCGGTGGAGAAAAAAGAAATACCACCACTACTGTACCAACAGATTTCACAGCGAAGCCTGCCCAACCTGAGCGTCTGCCCTGGCATCAGTGTCCAGGCAGTAATGCTTAGCAAAGGTATGGCCCGACTTCCAAGTGGCCGCCTTGCAGATTTCTGCAATTGGAACATTACGGAGCAAAGCAGTCGTGGCAGCTTTGCCCCTGGTGGAATGAGCCTTAGGTTTACCCCCTAAGGTCTTACCAGCTTTTTGGTAACACAATTGTATACAGGACACAATCCACCTAGAGATGGACTGTTTAGAGGTAGCAAGACCCGTCCTGACTGATCCGTAATTGATAAACAATTGGTCTGACCTACGAATATCCTTGGTTTTATCCAGATAAAATTTCAACACCCTCCTGACATCCAGGGAATGCAGGAACTTTTCCGCGGGAGAGGAAGGATTCTGAAAAAACATAGGTAAAGTTATGGTCTGGTTAACATGAAAGTCAGATATAACTTTAGGAAGAAATTTAGGGTGAGTACGCATAACAACCTTAGCAGCATGAAATACAGTATAAGGTTCTTGGCAACACAACGCCTGAATCTCACTCAACCTGCGGGCCGATGTAATGGCCACGAGGAACGCCGCCTTCCAGGACAGGTGCTGCAACGAAGCCTTATGAATAGGTTCAAAAGGCTCCTTCATCAATCTGGACAGCACCACATTCAATTCCCATGAAGGCGAAGGAAGCCGGACAGGAGGGAACACTTTCTTCAAGCCTTCCAAAAAATCTTTGATCACAGGGACCTGAAAGAAGGAAGTCTGTGAAGGGCATTTCCTGTAGGCAGTCAATACAGCCAGATGAACCTTAATGGAATGGACATTAAGGCCAGACTGCGCCAGATGTAGAAGATATGGAAGGATGACATCTTCCTTACATGTCGTCAGGTCATAGTTCTTGGACTTGCACCAGATGCAAAACCTCTTCCACTTGTAAGCATAAGAAGTCCTAGTGGAAGGTCGCTTAGCCTCCTTCAGTATGTCCACGCAATCTTCTGGTACATTCAAATGGCCATATTGCACTATCTCAGGAGCCATGCCGCCAAACTCAAAGACGAGAGGTTGGGGTGCAACATCTGCCCCCCGAACTTCGTGAGAAGGTCCGGCCTGCATGGCAACCTTATGTGAGGAAGGAGAGACCAGTGAATCAGGTCCGTGAACCACCACTGTCTGGGCCATTCCGGGGCAATCAGGATCATCCGTGCCCTGGACTCGGACAGTTTGATGAGCACCGCCGGAATCAGGAGAATGGGTGGAAAAGCGTACAGAAAGCTGTTCGACCAGTTGATCCATAACGCATTCCCCAGCGTCCCCGGCTGGTAGTACCTGGAGGCGAAGTCTCGGCATTTGCTGTTTTCGGAGGTGGCGAACAGATCTACGTCTGGAGTCCCCCACCTTGCGAAGACTTCTCCTAGTACTCCGTCGTTTATGACCCATTCGTGGTTTTCCTGAATCAGTCTGCTCAGTGCGTCTGCCTGAACATTCTGCACACCTGGTAGATGGGTAGCCGTTATCGTCAGTCCTCTGGCTAGAAGCCAGTGCCAGATCGCCTGCGCCTACTGCGACAGAGTGCGCGATCTCGACCCCCCCTGCTTGTTGAGGTAATACATTGTGGTCATATTGTCCGTTTGAACAAGCAAAGAGTTGGTCCGGAAGGACGGATGAAAGGCCTTCAGTGCCAAGTGAACAGCTCTGAGTTCCAGGAAATTGATGTGGTACGTGGACTCCATCGGGGACCACGTCCCTTGAATCTGTAGGTCTCCGGAGAGCGCCCCCCAGCCGTGGAGCGACACATCCGTCACTATAGTCTGCGTGGGAATGTCCTTGTGGAAGGGAACCCCTCTGAGGAGGTTCTCCGCGGAACATCACCACTTCAGAGACTGAAGAGCATGCAGAGACAGTCGTATCTTGTCGTCCCAAGATCCTTTCCTCTGATCCCACTGATCCTCCAAGCACTCCTGCAATGGTCTCATGTGCAGCCGTGCGTGTGGCGTGAGGAAGATACAAGAGGCCATCGACCCCAGTAGAGAAGACACCGTCCTCACTGTTGTAGATGGAGCGGTCATAAGAGCCTGAGCCTTCCGAAGGAGTGATAATCATCGCTCCTCCGAAGGAGACACGCTTGCTGACAGCGTATTGATGGAGGCTACCAAGTACTGTATGCATTGGACCGGAGTCGGGACAGACTTGGACATGTTGATGTGCAACCCCAGCTTGTTCAAGAGAACGCACGTCTTCTGGAAGTGCGCTTGAGCTTCTGAGAAGGAGGAGGCCTTGATCAACCAATCGTCCAGGTACGGTTAGACAAACACTTTGTTCTTCCTCAGGTGTTCAGCTACCACTGCCATGCACTTCGAAAATGTCCT